>NC_087282.1:21808390-22433390 GCF_015220805.1 Pogoniulus pusillus | reverse complement strand
GTATCTGAAATTACTTTTGCAAGGTTGAAATAGTGTCTTGGATTTTCAGACACAATTTCTTCTGCTCCAGTCATGAATCATTCTATCTACTGATTCAGTCTGAACTTTGTCATCAATAGGATTTTCGAACAAGTTTGGGGGTGGGGAATTAAAAAGAGCTTTTCCCATGCCTGTTGTTCTCATTCTTCTGATTTGAATTGTACTCTTCCAGAAGGTAAAGTGACTGGGGTGTCCTTTTCTTGCCATACAACCTGCAGATTAAAAACTCTCCCTCAGCTATACTGTCTGCAAGTAATTGTTGGTACTCCACCAAGCCTTCTTTTTTAAATAAACATTATCTTTGTGACCTTCAGAGGCAGATTTTTAAAGTAAGCTGCAGGTTAGCACATACAGACACAAACCCAGTAAAAAAATCATTACCCAAAATTCCTGCCCCACTAAAACTCAGTGAGAGTTTTGCCATTTACTGCAGCAGGGTGAGAATTTCACCCTGACTTTTAGCAGTATTTGGTTAAGGGATCCTGGAAGGTTTAACCTCATAGTCTCTGCAGCAACTCACTCCCTAAAGCCCCATGCATCTTTCCAAGGCCTCATGAACACTCCAATATCTGTACCTAATCAAGCAGTAACTTCTAAATAAATGAACCACCATCAACAACCTAAGAGGCCTGATCAGCAGCATTAATCCTCCCACCACAGAGGGATGAGATTTGATTGCTCCTTCCAGGTGGAACTGTGCTGAAACTCACCACCAACAATGACTTTGCCTCATCAGACATAATCGGTGCCTCTGCATAGGTGCACAAACTGCTGCAAACATTGTATCCTCTAGCTCCATGAAGAAAATAGCTGCTCTTTCCTCGATATTTGACCAATTGTTTCACCATCAGCTTCCCAGAATACACCAATTAGAGTTGCTTTTAAACTCTGTAATATCTATTAAAGTAAAGCAAAAATACCCTTAAGTCACAATCCATATCACAGACAAGTTATAAATCCTTTACCCAGGACTAAATGAATGTAAATTCTAATGAGTGAGTAGCTGCCATAGTCCTGCAGATCAATAAAGACATCCTTGCAAGCAGTTTATAGCCATCTCTAACATCATCCACTAACGTTCTTAAAACCATCTAGCACATGTTCAACATGCTTAAACATCAGCTCCCCCCTTCCAAAGTCATTATAAACAAATAGCTTCAGCCCTTCTCCAACATCCCCTCGGGCAGGGATCAGCTGCCTAACGCCTGCACTGGTTCACTGCAGGTGTCTGATCTAGCACTAAATCTCTGAGATGTTTCTCCTGTACAAATTGCTGGGGTAAAAATGTATTCACTTCCTTAGAAACATTCCTCATCCTTTGGCAAAAATCCTCTTGCCTACATGTGTGGATAAATGGGGGGGTTAGCAGCTTGGGGCAGACTCCTCCCTGGAACCACATGCCTCAAATGAAGGCACCATCTCAAAAAGGCATCCAAAGTAGCACTGGAAACACCTCCCCTTCCAAATCCCTCGGGGCTTGTTGTGGCCTTAATGGAGAGCCCTGCAATGTGCAGCCCAAGGACAGCCTCACTGCTGGTGAGTGGTGACTTTGGCCACATGACTGCCCCATGGGGAGGGCTGGGCAAGGTGAAGCACTACCTGCTGTAGTGGTTTGCTTCCTCCCATGGCACAGAAGGGGCACAGACAGCTGCAAGATGCCCCCAGAGGGCCCAGTGCTGACCCGAAGCCCAGGTGCCGTTTCACACCAAAAGCTATGAATCTCTTTTCACAATGGGTTTCTGGCCCCTCTGGAGTGTTTGTGATATCCCTGAAGCTTTGATACAGGCTTGTTGCCCTAAGCAAATTCATAACTTATTTAAGAGAAGACTTTCACCCTTAGGCATAGCTGTCAAGCCCATATTCCTCACTTGCCTTCTGATGTGTGCATGCCTTTTCACACAGAGCTCCCTCTCTCTGTACGCTGTGGGCTTAAATAGCAGCACAACTGGGATTTGTGCATGAGAGAGGAGAGCACCAGGGCTGTGCAAACCCATGGCAAAACTGCCTTTGGAGAGCTGCTCCCGAGGGGGAGACAAACTTGTAAAAATTTTGTTCATAAATCTTAACTTCAGAAGTTGGATGAGACACAGCAGGGTCCCTGTTGCCCAGGAAGGTAAATAGAAACAAACCCAAAAAGCACTGTTCCAGGCAACGTCTCAGCTTCAAATTAAAACTCATCAAGGAATCTCAGACAAAAATCTGAGGTAAGACACAGATATTTTTTCTAAGAAAGGATCAAATTCCTCCCTAGAGTAACTGATACAAGGCATGATGTCAGATCAGAGAGAAGAGATGAGAAGTTGGGAGGGAAGGAACATCAAGGCAGAAAAAACAGATTAAGCACAGTTCCGAAACCCTGGAAATCGTAAACCACAAAGGACCACTGGGTTTGTCATCTAATGTCTCTCTTGCACAAACAGTAGATGTAGATAATGTTTGTCACAAGCTTCAGGCAATTTCATCACACACAGGTGAAAAAGCAGCAGAAGAGCTCAAGGTCTGGCCTCCCTGGACACCTGGGGACCACTTCTGCAATGGGGAGTGGGACACCCTGCATCAGAGCTCTGCCAGCGCCACTCAGGTGTCCCCACAGCAACAGGCAGTGCCTGATTCTTCTGACATTGGACCAAGAACTCACCCATCTGTCCATCACCAAACATCTGCTGCATGCTAAGACTTCACACGCATCCAGAGGAGCTGTGATGGTCTCTTTCCCAGTGATTTGCAGCCTACCCACAAAAGAGAATGACACTTTCAACACTTTGTCCAGATTTTGGGCTACAAAAGTTCTCTACACTTTGATCTGGGCAATTCAACAATCTCTATTACTAGTATAGGTTCCTCTCACAGCAAACAGCTTTCTTCCTTGATCTTGTTGGGCAGGTAAACCCTTACTGTTTAAGCTTGAAGAACACTGCACTCTCAAGAGAGGAAGTTCTAGAATGTAATTATTCTGCCTTAATGCTCACACAATAACAGACAAGCCCTTGCTTGCTGGAGGTCAAGACAAAATGACAGATGCAGTGAGGTGTAATACACCAAGCAACTCATGAGAACGTCTCAGCTTAAGTAAAGGAGCCACTCTGAGCCTAACCCAAAAACCTCCTGGCCATCAGCACCTGCATCAGTGCAGCACAGGTGGCAAGAAAGGGATACAGATGTTTTTCACTTGCTCAGAAGCCATCCTGAAAAACTAGAGCATCATTTAAAAAGCAGGAAAACACAGTGCACTGCAGAAGGAAGAGGCAAGAAAAACTCCAATCGAGGTGTGCTTCAAAAGAACAAAGGGAATACATCAGCCTATGAAGGTGGCTACACACCAAAACCATCAGCAGGGCAGATTAAGACCAGATTGAAGGTATCCACATCAGCCATCCATTATTTGATTCCTCTTGCAAGCAGCAGAGGAGATGCTGTCTGAGTCCAAGGGCCTGTGTGTGCCAAGCCCAGCGTGGGCAGGGAGATGCTGGCACCAGGCCATAAAGAGCAGACCAGTGGAGATGAGGAAGAGCAGGATGCCATGAGACTGGGTTGCTTTCACTCTCCAGATACACTCAGTTACAAAGGCACAAACTGGACCTCCTCTTCTGCCTGGACAGGACCCACGTGCTGCCAAACCTGAAGACAAGGAATGGGCACCATGCACTGTCCCCAAGGAAGAGGAAGACAATGGGGCCAAATGTCCTGTTGTGCCAAGGGAACTGCATTGCTTTAATCCAGTTGCCTGTGTTTGATGGTCCCAGTAAACCCTATACTCTGAAAACTTCAGCAGGCTCCCAACCCTCACCTGTCCAGAAGCACATTGTGCAGACACAGACTGACAGGATGCTTACCAGCTGGACTGCTCCCTCAGCAGGGCCAAGGCTGCCATTTAGGAACTCCAGAGACACATGGGGAAAGCTTCAAGGCAATACTGAGAGTTACTTTGTAAGTGATGCAGCGTCCAGGAGGGCAAACAGCAATCGATCCCAGCTGAGCTGCTTTTAACATGGTACAAATCCATTTTGAAGTGCAATTGGTGAAGCTAGCTTCTCTAGAAGGTTTACAGCCCATCTTTTAGAAAAATCAACAGCCTACCCTTTCCTTCTCTTCCTTGATGCAACCCCTGAGAAAAAGCCAACAGTTTTCTGGAGTGAAAGTTTCCCCTGACCATTCAATACAGAGATTTTGTCTACCACTGCTCCAGATACCCTCATCCATGCACCAAATACCACCTCAGACACACTCAAGCCCCTATGAAGCACTCTTTGGCTGCTACCCTCTTTTGATAACAGCTACTGAAAGACCCCCAGTGCCTCCTCCCTGAGCAGCTATTGCTTTCCAATAGCTTTGTACTAGCAAAGCATGTTGAAACTATTCCCAGGGATGTACAGAAGACAAGAGCTGAGGCAAGTCTGGAAACCTGCCCTCCTGCCTCTCCCCAGGCATTTACAAGAATGTTGTGTTTTGGTTGCAGGAAAATTGAGGCATTTAGTGCCATGGTCTAGATGACTGGACAGGGCTGGGTAGTAGGTTGGACTGGATGATCTTGGAGGTCTCTTCCAACCTGGTTGATTCTATGATATAGACCCAAACTTAATCAGTTAGGAAATAAGGCTGCAGAAGGTACAGCTGCACAGGGACCATCGCTGAAACTCAAACAACCCAGCCACCCCATTTCCTCTCGTGGCAACTGTGCTGGGCATTACACAGCCTTTGTAAGTGTTGCAGGACTTCAGTCACTCCTCACAGCAAGCAACACAGGGACATATGGGTATTTTTGTGCATCATTTATTCTTGGAGGATCACTCATGGTCTCACTACTCACATCCCACTCCTTGAGCATCTCTTCTTTTTGTGTCTATGTCTCTCTGTTTTTCAGTCAGTTCTACCTCTTTCTCCTAGCCACATCTCCTCTCCCACTCGTGCAAGAAAGGCAAGCTCCAGGTTCAAAACTGAGACATGCCAGCTCTGCAGCAAGCTCCCACAAAGAGAATTTCAGAACTATAAATAGATGCCCCTCACAGCAGCCCTTGTGGGGCTGTGCAGAGGTTCTGCATGATTGTACAGCTCCAGACCAGGAGTGGAGACGAAGCATCGTCCATATAAGTTCTCTCAGTGGGAGATTTTCTTATCCCATAAGGTTGGCCATGACAACAGATGTCTCCATCCCTTTGGGGTCCATTTCTGCTCCTCTTCTGACTTAATCCACCTGCCCTGTGTTTTCCCCTGGGAAACAAGCTTTATCTGCTGATAGTGTCTTTCCCTCCTCCCCACTCTGAATTCTATGACATGATCTGCTTATGCAGTTACCTCTTCCTTAAGCCCAGACTGTATTTCAGTGGTCATGTGGCCAAAAAAAGGATTAATCTGGAACCCTAGAGCAAGCCAGCCCCAGCTCACCTAGCAGAGACTGGAACAAAACTCCTTCAGCCATGGAGCACTCCGTTCTGACACCAGTGGTAACATCCCCAGTGCTAGAAGGCATTGTTGTAGAAGAAGGGTTCCCTACCCCCTTCTAAGCTAGTCTAGAGTACACTCACAAATCTCTACTTGCCATCAAGAATGCTGGAGAGGATGTCCTAAGCCACCTTTCAAGGGCAAGAGCAGCATCAGAGCACAGGACCACTCCTGCCTGGAGCCTGGCTCTGCAGTGCTGGGCACTCCTGACAGCCTGAGCACTGCTCTGCTTCAGTTTGTGTCTGCAGCATCCTGGTAGGAAGAGGAGCTCTGGCATGGGAGCTATTAGAGTGGGTGGCAGCAGATGGTGAAGACAGAGGGGATAAGAAAATAAATACAAAGAGGCTATCTTGAGGGGAGAAGTCACCACATCAACACTCTGTTGCTTACACAGGCTCTTCTCCTCAAGCCTAAACAAACATTGCTCACTTCCTGGTGCACCAGGCACTGAGAAAGGCACAAGCAGCACCTAGCAGCCCAGGAGGTGCTGTGGCCCTGCTCCTTGCTCAGCCCTTCAAATCCCTGCCTAGTGTTTTTGAGAGGACCTGTCTACAGAGCATGAAAACCAAGGCCAAGAAGGAAGCTTGCACGTCCTGCTTTCTCAGTTACCCACAATTCAGTCCATAGAATCACAGAATCAACCAGGTTGGAAGAGACCTCCAAACTCATCCAGTCCAACCTAGCACCCAGCCCTAGCCAATCAACTAGACCATGGCACTAAGTGCCTCATTCAGGCTTTGCTTCAACACCTCCAGGGATGGTGACTCCACCACCTCTCTGGGCAGCCCATTCCTATGGCAAATCACTCTCTCCGACAAGAACTTCCTCCTAACATCCAGCCTAGACCTCCTCTGGTACAACTTGAGACTGTGTTCCCTTGTTCTGTTGCTGGTTGCCTGGCAGAAGAGACTGACCCCACCTGGCTATGGCCTCCCATCTTTCCATTAGTCTCTGCATGGGCACAATACTGCCCTGTCTGTCCTTTCCACAGAGACTGAAGCAGGCTTGACATGGTGCTAATGGATGTTCTTGCCTGACATCTTCAGAAAAGCAAGTGGAAGATATTCCTCAGGGAACTGGAGTCAGTACTAGGGCTACAGGATTGCCCAGTGCTACCTCACAGGAAAACCAATGTACCTTATAAGTCACTGAACCACTCTGCAACACAGCTGCTGATCTGAAGCAAAGTGATGCCTCTCGCACATCTCGCATATCCCTGGAGAGCAGGAGCCCATCTCTTGCTAATCATTAACTGCTATGTCTGGAGTCTGCAGCAGGACCATTTCTGTTTCTCTGGCCACTGGTGGCACTGGGAAAGGTCTTCCTCTCTAATGTTCTTCCTGAGAGCAGCTCTAACAGACCTCCAAGGAATAAAAGGCCAGTCTTGAGGAAAACAGGTCCAGCTAAAAGTGGGGAAAGCCTGGCTCATCAGCCTGCCCCATACACGAACACAGGCACTGATGACAACTCATTGCCAGACAAGAGACCCCAAAACCTGTAGCCTTTGTCAAAATCTCCCACCTAGGTACACATAAGTGCTCCATGAGGGGAAAACTGGAGGTGAAAGCAGTCTTTAAGCATGCAACATCTGATTTGGATAAAGGCAATTTATTATGTTAAGCACGTTATTAAAAGATCTAAAGCAACGGAGCAAAGATGTTCCAAGAAAGGTTTTAACTTCCCCAGCAAGAGACTCCTGGGAGTCTTCCTGTTAATACTTTGCAAAGGGTTGTCTGCAACCAAGCATACAGTGAACATCAATGCCCCCTTGGTCCCCTTTCAGAACTTGTTTCAGTTAAATTAATTTGAGGAAGCCAAGCTATTAGTGGGACCACAGTTAATCCTGGGGGAAAGAAACAAGCAACAAAAGCAATAAAACTGATGGATGGCTTGAACAGACACCCCTTCCTTCTGTGCCTGGGTCCTGAAGCATGGCAGCCCATCAGAGGTGAGATATTGGAGGAAAACCTCCTTCCCCAGATTTTGCATGGTCTCTGTGGACAAGAGGCTGGGAAGAGGCTGCTTCGAGTAATGGGGAGTGCAATCCAGGCTAACACAGTATCACCAGGGGCCCTATCAGCATACAAGAGCTCAGGAAAGCTCATTACCAACCTCCCTTGGCATCAGGACCTGCAGGGATGGGGGAGCACAAGGTAACTTCATCTTTGGGTGTGAATCACGTGGCCTAGCAGCAATCCTTTGCAGCAGGCAGGGTTGCCCAGAGCAGCGCAAGGACATCACCTCGGTGGCCAATGTGGCACACAACTGCTGGCACCTGAGAAGGATAATATCTGCCACAGCAACGTCCCTTGGCAACAATACACCTGGAAGCCACACAGGCCCAAGTCTTTCTCATCTCAGCAAGAAAGGTCACATCTGTCTTCCCCACACATTTCCTCACTGCTTCTGCCTGCTTACGTCATGCTAACCGTATGCTGTAAGCATTATCAGGCAAGGTGACTGCCATGGCTTTGCTTTCCAAAGCACTTTAAACATCTGTGTGTGCTTGGAGAGAAACTCAGCAGCAGAAGCTATAATGGCACTGGTGTTAAAAGCAGCTCAAGAGCCAGCAGAGCCTGGCTGACTGCCTGGTGCCCAGATCAGCACGAGAATAAAACGTGCCAGTTGACAGCTACACAGGAAATAACTGAGAAGGTGTCAAGATAGAGGCTCTGTAAGAAAGCCTCCTAACTGAAAAGCAACACCAACAAGCAACAAGCTGAAGGTCCTGCGAACTGGTGCATCACCATTTCTGCAAAGGCAATGCCTGTAAAAGTAGCAGAAAGAGGTTTGATCCTATTTGCTCCATCTACAGGCCCATCCATGTAATGTCACAGAACACCACCGCCGCCTTTCTACACGTGCCTCTCATCTCACAAAACATCAAGCATCAACACAGCACAGCCTCAAAAGGGGGAAACCAGCAACAGACTGACTCTGGCACAGAACTAGACTCTCCTTCTGACAGCACTAGACATACTCAAAAGTTGTCTGAGCAGCCTCTCATTTCTAAAGCTACACAGCTGTGGAAAACATCATCCATCCATCCATCCATCCAACTGACCTCCAAGTCCAGGTCTCAGACGGTTGTCGTATCCATCCAACAGCCTGTCCAGGATGCGGGTGAAAATGGTGATGTTGTCTTTGCTGTCATCAACAACGTCTGAAACATGCTTCTGAGAAAGCCTGGCGTGCAGGGAAGAAAGAGGAAAGGTCATCAGAAAAGAAATCTGCTCTGTACGTGCCCCAAACAGTTACTGGGAAGAAGGAACGTCGGTTCATGCTCCAAGAAGTTCTCCACCTTGAGGGTGGTGAAAGCCTGGAATGGGTTGCCCAGGGAGGTGTTGGAGCCCCATCCCTGGAGGTGTTTAAGGCCAGGCTGGATGAGGCTCTAGACAGCCTGATCTAGTGTGAAGTGTCCCTACCCATGGCAGGGCAGTTGGAACGAGATGATCCTTGTGGTCCCTTCCAACCCTAACTGATTCTATGATCCCATGACTTGAACTGCTGGATGGTGCATGCCTGTTGATAAGGTGATGATGGACTGCAAGGACTAGAGAGCATCTCAAATCAACTTCCCTCTGGCCTCTGCCACTTCAGAATCGCTGAATGTTAGTGATTGGAAGGGACCTCCAGAGATCATTTAGTCCAACCCCCCTGCCAGAGCAGGATCACCTCGGGCAGGCCACACAGGAACACATCCAGGCAGGTTCTAAAAATCTCCAGAGAAGGAGACTCCACGACCTCTCTGGGCAGCCTGCTCCAGTGTCCCATCACCCTCACGTAAAGAAGCATCTCATGTCGAGGTGGACCCTCCTGTGCTCTCCCTTGTAATCACTGCAGCCCTCACCATGGAGGCTGTGGCATCCCTATTTCCCCTTCCCCACCTTTGCATGCTCAGGGCCAGCAGCACTTTGGGTACTGGTTTAGGAGCCCTGTTTTCTCAGGGAGCCTTCCCCTGCCCAAGCATCCCTCATCTTCCCCTAGGACAGGGCATCTGAACAGTAAACAGTTACTCGAGTGCCAGTATCTCCTTACAGGCAGCAGGGAAGAATTGATGCCAGTTATTTACCATATCAAGCTATTTCCAAGTTCTCTGCTCCTAGGAAGAAGCAGAAAAGTAGGAATGCAGTATGAAGCCTGAGCCCATCATTAAAACTCTTTGTGAACCATTTCTGGGGTTTGTTGAACTTTCCCTGTTTATAAAATCAAATGAGTCCTCACGTCCCTATCTCTGCTCAGCACAAGAAGCCTGTGAGCCCCCAAATTAGACTATTTCCTAGGGGTGTTTTCTGCCCCAGGTGGAATAAAATAAATAGTAAATTTCTCAAACAAAGCTCATCTTACCAAACAAAATCTTCAATGCAGTTTTGCAAGCCCAAGGGGCTCAAATAATAGATTTGCATTTTGCATCTCCCTTTCAATCAACAGAAAAGGAGCCTGCAAATCCTTCTGAAACTGGCTGTCTGTAGAAGAGATTTCAAACACCACAGAGTACTGGTGCTGTGGCTCCAAGCACAGCTTTCCCCAGCAGAAATAGTTGGTAGTAGCAAAACAAATGGAAAGGCAGAAGATTAAGTAACAGAAAACCAAAAGGAAAATTTATAGAGATGCAGAGATTGCAAGGAAGATGGAAATAAAAGAGACACAAATGAGGTCACCAATGAGGCAAAAAAACCAAAAGATTAAGAGTCACAGACAGGCATTAGGATGGCTGAGGACTCCCAGCCAGGAAAGGGCAGAACAGGCTGCTGGAGCAGAGGGATCCTCGGTTGTGGCACAGGAACACCTCAGGGGGCAGCCCTGACTGGCAAATCAGTCCTGTGCCACCAGTTGGAGAGACAAATGACTGGGGAGCATTGCCCAGATGAAGACCATGAGAGACACTGGTGGTGCAAGATGTGGGTGTAATTAGTAGGAAGGGCACCTATGGCCCCCTAAAACGTGCTCCCACTCTCCAAAGCTGAGGGGAGGTTGTAGTCAGGAGGAGGTTGCTCTCTTCTCTCAGGTGGCCAGCACCAGAACAAGAGGACACAGCCTCAAGCTATGCCAGGGGAAATTTAGGCTCGAGGTGAGGAGAAAGTTCTTCACTGAGAGAGTCATTGGACACTGGAATGGGCTGCCTGGGGAGGTGGTGGAGTCGCTGTCCCTGGAGCTGCTCAAGGCAGGATTGGACGTGGCACTTGGTGCCATGGTCTGGCCTTGAGCTCTGTGGTAAAGGGTTGGACTTGATGATCTATGAGGTCTCTTCCAACCTTGGTGATACTGTGATACTGTGAAGTGAAGCCCCTAAATTGCTGCTACCTGCAACTCAAACAACTGCAAGCTATTTAACTTCTGCCACTTTCCTTCTCTTTCCTAGCTTCATTTTGTCTTGCTCCAGTTGAGGTGTGCAGCCACTGGTTGAAGCATGCATCAGAAAGTAATTGTAGGGGAAAGAAACCCAACAACCACCAACCAACAGAAAGAAAAATATCATTTAAGGATTTCAAGGCTTAATCCTGTTGCATCTCCTCTGGTTAGACTAGTTACCCTTGGCACTACTGTTCCATTTGTGCAAGCTCCATGAAGGGTGATAAAGGTGACAAGTAGCAGAGCTGGCTTAGAATTTTCTATTAAAATGTTCTCTGAACAGAAAACTCAGCTTCTGATAGATAAAAGGAGAGCAAATGTATTTTCTAGCAAAAGAGGAAAAACTGAGAGCAGAGTCTGGGTATTTTTTTAGAGTCAGGCTGCATCAACACCTTTCACTGTGCTGCAGCTAATTGCAATAATCCATCTGGGGCAAATTTGACATTAATTTGCATTGCTGTCAATGACCGAACTCTCTGGGAAACTGCATTTTAAATGCTCGATGTTTGCTTCTCCAGAGATCTGATCCCACCTCTCACAAGACCACTTGGCCTCTGTTTTTTAGCAAACCAATAGCTGCTACCATTGGAAATGTGGCTTGAGCCAGGAAAGTCAGCCTCCAGAGCCCAGCAAAGGTGTGAGCCCAAGAAAAAGGTCTTAAACTGCAATTCCCATAGGGAATGGGGTCAGTGAGGTGAGGTTGGGTAAACACCCATCCCAGCCTGACTGTAACCTGCCAGATCTGAAACACCAAGAATCACAGAATGGCTTAGGCTGCAAGAATCCCTAGAGATCATCTGCTTCAACCTCCCAGCCATGGGCAGGGAAGCCTCTCAAATAAACTCATCTGGTCAAGGTCTCATCCATCCTGGCCTTAAACACCTCCATGGAGGAGGGATCAATAACCTCTTTGTGCAACTTATTCCACTGTCTAACCATCCTCGTACTGAAGAACTTCCTAAGATCCAGTTTAAACCTACTCTCCCTTGGCTTAAAACTATTCCCTCTTGTTCTGTTACTAGGCACCTTTATGAAAAGTTCCTCTCCAGCCCTCTTGTAGGATCCCTTCAGGCATTGGAAGGCAGGAAAAAGGTCCCCCTGGAGTCTTCTCTTCTCTAGACTGAGCAACCGCAGCTCCCTCAACCCTTAGATCATCTTTGTGGCCCTCCTCCGGACTTGCTCCAATAGCTCTGTGTCCTTATGCTGGGGACACCAGAACTGGATGCTGATACTATGAACTGCATCACAGCCTTCAAGACCTCCCATTTGAATTGAAACACTGGGTTTGGCTTTTCACCTGGACTTGAAATAGTTGAAATAGCTGAACATCCTGCAAGTAAGTGGAATTTCGATGGGTTTAACAAATGCCTGCTGTAATTAGTGAGATTCCAATTGTCCTGGCTTTCAATAGGTGTTATAGTTAAAAGCAATCTCTACCAGTGTCTGCTGATGGCTGTATAGCCACCTATAACTTTTGAAAGCTCATTCATTAATGCTTCATAAGCTATCTTTAAAAACTGCCCCTAGTGAGAGGACAGATTTTTGTGAAGGAGCTCCTGGTGGAGGCTCAGCAGGGATGGGAAGAATGAGTTTACAAATTTCAAAGATGTTTTACTTAGCCTGACATTTCAGGGTTTGACTTCAGTGTGAACAGCATGGAGTTCACACAGGAGGTACCTGGAAAAGAGCAGTGCAGGCAAGGAGAGGGAAAGGTGCAGGCAGAGGAGAGTCAGTAGCACCTCTGCTTGGCATGTCATTTGAGCCAGTTGCCCAGACCGGCTGACGTCTGGGCTGGCTCCCTTAACCCTAACATAAAGCTAAAGCTGCCCTTTATAAGTGAGACCTGTTTTACACCCTTCTCTCTCTTAAAGCCCCAGTGAAGAACTCTAAGGAACTGTGAGGAGGCTTAGGGATCATGGTTTATAAAAATAATTAAAAGCCTTTAGGCAGGGAAGACAGAGGTTTGCAGCAAATTTAATTAGGATAGGCTTGAGGAAAAGTCATTACCTCGTCACTTGTCCCTGTGCACGCTCTCTCTGGAGAGCTGACTGCCACATGGCATGCTAACCTCAAACAAGAGTCCCCTCCATGCAATTCAGGAAGCACCCTGCCATGGACCAGAGTGACACCCACATGGCAGGCAGCAAGGGAGCAGCAGCAGCAGCCAATATGTAATAGGAAGCAAAAGGGCAGTGGTAGGGAAGGCAGAGACAGGGCTGTAGGAACTGCTGACAGCCCTCCCCAGCCAGCAAGGGATGGGAACTCAGCCCCAATGGCAAGAGGCTGGCACCTGGGGCTGCCTGTGCCTGGGCAGGCAGGATGGGATAGGCAGCCACATATCCACGGAGGGTCAGCATCTACATGTCAAGGCATGCTTGGGATGCATTTGCTTACACAGGCTAGATCCAAGCAGCTGAAGTGACCTGGGCAGGGCAGGGTAGCAGCCTGCAGCTGGGCAAGTGGTGGCACCCATAGAGGTGTGTGAGTGAAGGAGGAGTAGCAGTACTGATATTTTTCATGCATGAAGATCCTTGATTGCTGCTGGACTTGTAAGTCAGTAGACAGCATTTCAGAACCTGTACCTAGCACTCCAAAAGCTTTGCTCAATTTTTTTATACAAGCCATGTATTATTTGCATTTCTCCAGCTCCCCCCTCCCCACAGCTGGCAGGCTGTTTTGAGAGGGGGTCTTTGCCTCCCTTTCTTGAACATCTCTCCCAGATCACCGAGCCTCAGCTGAGGCTCCAGTGGGATGCTGGGGAGGGCCGAAGATCCTGTCATGGAGTAACAGGCTTTTGTCTTCTCCCAACAGCTCACAGAGGATGGGAGAATGAGGCTGGTGGGAGGTCTATGTACTAGGGCAACTGGAGCCTGCATGCCCAGGGAGAGAGTGAGCAGCATTCCCAGCCAAGGCTGGCCAGACTTTCCTCTGTGCTGCAGCAGATCAGGTGTGCTGCTCATGGGTCATTACTCTATAAACAGCCAGCAACTGAAGCAGCTCCATTTTCTTTTCTTTCAAAGAGCATTAAAAAATTAACAGGGAGGAGTCTCTCTTCTAGGTAAAAATTCATCTAAGCCGAGCCCTTGTACAGAGCGAATTGTGCAGAGGCCAAATCTGAAAATTGGTTTTGTTGCAAAAAAATGCTGACAACTGTCCTTAGTGAGAGCATCTCAAATAATGCTAATGCAGTCAGTCAGCCCAGCCAAGGGGGACTGAACAGTCCCCAAGTGAAAGGCATGGGAATGGGATGAGGGAAGGGTCAAATGCAGCAGAGCTTTTTAGGGTTTTACCCTGGGCCACTTCACACAGGTCCTGACCCCAGGATATTTAAGCACAGCAAGAGGACTGAAGCCTTAGTCAACAGCTTCAGCATTCACCACCTTACCCAGCATCAGCAGGGAGAGCCAAAACCAGGACTAGGCTAATGAGAGTGAGCGACCTCATTCCTGGGAGCCTTAGCGCCATGGCGTCAGCACGTGGAGACTGGCAAACAAGCCTCCAAAACCTGCCAGGGTGGACAAAAGGAGAAGGAGAGAAGAGAAAAGAGATTTTATTTACTAGGAGGAAAGCTTCGTGCAGCAGTTCATCTGTGTTAGCCAGCAGTCAGTATTTCTGGGCTCCATATTTGAAGTCCTAGAGACACCCTCAGGAACTGAAGGCAGCAGCATTGCCTGCAGCACCTTGGGTGCTGGGGAAGTCACAGCATGGGGTCAGAACCAAGCACATATATACACACACAAACTCTCACCCCATCTTCACTGCACATCCCATAGCTCCCTAGGTGCTTGAGCAACTTGCATCAGGTACACAGCTCCACTTCCAAAATGACCACACTGCTGCTTCTTCTTCCACCTATTATTGCTTCCTTCTCCACACCTGTACTCAGTCACTACCCACCCCTTGCAGAAGTTGCCAGCTCCCCTGCTACCTGTGCCTCCTGGGGGACTTCCACACAGCAGAACCACTTCCAAAGTCTCAAGACCCATTTTTTCCAAACCTCTTTTTCTGGACAGTTAGGTCCTCATTTAATTCTAGTAATGACACTGACAGAAATGATTATTAACTTTGGGCATTGAGGTCCAAGGTAGTGGGAGTGTTCAGCTGTACTGCACTTAGCGTGCTCAGGTTTTTCATTAATGCTCACTTTCACTTTTATTGTGATGTTATTACACTTTTAACTGCCTTTCCTTTTTATGTATCTCATTATGTTGATGCACCTTGGAACAGCACTGCCAAGCAACAGCCTGGATAAATACAGCTTGCTGTGACGTCTCCCCAGCACAACACCTCACGTCTGTCACACACAGAATTTTAGCCCAGATAAAGCTCAGCACCACAGCAGCTAGGTGTAGCCAGCCTGTGTGAGCACCCCAAAGGCACAGAAACCCCTCTCTACCCCATCCCCATCTTGCAGAATCCAGAGCAAGATGTTGTTGCCAGCCAAATCTGCTCTCCATATTTCTCCACTCAATAGGTACCAGTGCTGCAGAGCCTCAGGAATCTCCTTCCAGTGCTGAAGGAGATGCTAGGTTGAAAGCCAAATCCTACCACCTGAACAGCATTTCTCAGCCAATGGAGGGGCAGACTGTCACCAGGGGGTTTCTGTACACACAGAGCTGGGAGATGAGAACTCCCAACAGAAATCCCATGCAGAGAGAGCAGGGAGCTCAGCTGAAAGGGATGAAAGTACCTCGAGATCCTATATATCATGTATGTGCAGCAATGAGATGGCTGGAAGAGAAGGGACACGAGGCCAGTCTGGGTCATGTGTGACATCACACTTCTGCACTCAGCTATTGATTGTCCCACAACAGTTCAGCCCTACAGTCTTCCTAGGTACTGTGCCTAATCCTTGCTGTTCAGCTCAGTACAGCTCTAGGAGGTGCCAAGCAGGCAGAAGGTAGGGAACCAGACACTACAAATCCTTATCCACCCACTTTAGCTTTCGTTCTGGCAAGCTACTCACCAATGGCAGACACACGCTACTCAAAATCCAGAACTGTTGGACCCTAGCAGTGCCTTACATACCTTTATCTTCACCAGTCACTTAAAATCCTTGCAAATATCAGCACATGGATTTTTTTTTGGGCATGTGAGCACTTGCTGGTGTGCTTGGGCCTTATTTAATCAAGGATGCTAGCTAGGGAGGCACAGCCTTCACACCAAACAAGCACAAGCTTACCGGAGGCTGGCATGGGCACAACCTACACCTCTGGTGAGACAGGCCCTGGCTCAGGATGGCTCCTCTGGCTCCTGACACCCTCCAGCTGAGAAGGGACACAGTCTTGGAAATTCATGTATTTGTTGATGAAGCACAAACTAAGAGGCTGAACATCTGTTCTGTGGGAAATTCCAACAGTTAGAGGAGACTCATTCCAAATCACAACAAAGACAGCTAAAATGTTGATGTTTCTTACAAGGCAAATTCAACACTCCTTCAATTAGCAGCTCCTCAACAGATTTCCTTTCAACTTCTCCTTTTCATTTCACTTAAACTTGCAGATTATACAATAGTATTTAATTGATTTATTTTTTTTCCTCCCCTAAGGCGATTTCAAACACTAGCCAAAAGCATTGCTGGTTTCTCTCTTCCCTCCCCAAACCACCACTGAAAAATTTCATTGAAATCAATACCTTTAACTGCTGATTTCAATAAATGGTTTGTCTGGCAGAATTTGCACTGCTGGCAGGTTTTGTCCAGGCATATCCACCAAAAAAAAAAACAAACCTATGAGGAGCTTCTGGTTTTGCAGCAGATGCCTTCTGGCTCTGCAGGAACTGTTCTGACACCTCTAGTAAATTTTGGGCAATCTTGATGAAATTTGGTGAGGTCATGGGCTGGAGAAATTATGCACCAAAGGTGAGACAGAGCAGCTTAAGAAAAAAAAAAGACCAGAAAATGGGACAGCAAGGTAATTCAGAAAGACATAGGGTGGGGAACAGTGACAAAAGCCAGAAGCACTTACAGCTTTCATGTAGGCGTGGATCTGGCGTGCCTGTCTGTGCCAAGAAGCTCTAAACAACTGCATTTCCACCCAGCTCCCTCGATAAAGTTTTCCTTTAATATTGTGTGGAGACAAAGGGCTAATTTTCTACTTCAGCTAGTTCTGCTGAGGAAGGTGCTACCCAAGGACAATAGGGCTGCCTGAATAAAGTTAAATATGTGCTGAAGTCTCATTTTAAGCATCAGAACCAGTTCAATATACCTGCCCTGGGAGAAAAATCTGCTTTCACTACTTGCCCAAATGATTACTTTGCCTGCCATGGCTCAGTTTGCTAGCACATGGAATGACCCCAAAATGAGGCATGAGAGTATATGGATGGTTGGTTTGCTACAGCTGCACTTATGGACTCAGAAAGAAGATTGCAGCTCAGACAATAGGTTGGCAAGGGTTTCTACCCTTTTCCTTTGCTTCTTGTTTGGTGTTTTTGCCAGAGAGCTGAGTAGGAGATTGTGGGTGGCATTTCCCTTGTTCTTTGGTTCCTTTACACTTAGAGATAAACTGAGAAGCAGACACAGTCCTGAGCACTGTGGTTGACATTTCTGATTAACATAGGGTGATGAACCTCTGTAGCCTTGTGACATTGAGCCAAGGCTGGCCAGGTGGTGCTGGGGGAGCAGCAGAAGAAACGACCCCCTGCCAGCACTGATACTCATTGCCCTACTGCTAGGCAGGAAACACTTCTCTGGAGGATGGAAGGAGGCTTTTGCAGAGGAGGCTTCACCTTTGTACAGTTTAAGCAATCTTCCAAAGCTTCCCATAGCCAGAATCTCGTGTGGTCCTCATAGCACAACAGGTCTCATCATCAACTCTCCCCTTTCTTGGAGCTCTTGTTAATCCAACCCCAGCATCAACAACGCAGACATGCAAAATCTCAGCTGGTGTGAGTGTTTTATACACCCAAAAGCTGCTGGCCACACAGCCTCTCTAGTAAGAGTTTTCTGGCCTGGCAGGTCTGCAAAGCCAGTCCTGGTTTCAACAGCCCATTAACTGATCTCCTCAGATTGTAGCACCAAAGAGTCATTATTGCAGAGTTCTGCCTGCCTTAAAGCAGTTACTGCTTACGGCAAAGCTGCCAGAAAGGGATCCCTCAGTGCACAGAACCATCTGAGCAAAGGAAAGGAATGGAAACTCCCACGAGTGTGCCTCAGGAAAAGTAACACTGGGCTCCTCCAGCCTGAACTGGTGCTGTCCTTGCAGAAGGTGTTTAAACAAGATGCTATTTAGCTGTCACTTCCCACTCAGAAATGCTCTGAACCAGTCGTCTTGATCTGAATACCTACAGGGATCTCTGATGCTCTGGGAAGGGGAGGGAGGATGCAGACAGCACGAATTTAACTACTTGTAATGAGTGAAGCTTTAGGAATGTTAATTGGATGGTAATAGTCTCAAAGAAGAAAAAAAAATCTCTTACTAGATCTCTCTGAAACGAAACTTCATAGTACCCAAGAAGAAAAAAAGTAGCAAGCAAATATTTCTAAGCTGAGAAATGAGTGGTACAACTCCTTAGAGTGATCCTGTTTCACAAAGGTTAAGGAGCATAACCTTATAGCTTCTGGCTCTTGTCTATGCCTGTGCAAGATGGAGCCTACAGGGATAGTATGTGCACAAAGCAGCTCTGCACTTCCTCCCTCCATCTGGCCATTGCTCATTTCTTAATGGCACAGTTAGCACATGCATTCATCACTAACTCTGCAGTTGCTGGTAACCTCCACAGCTGAATCAAATGCAGATTTTCTAAGGAGCCCTACTAAGACTTTGCAGCTGGAATCCAGCAATACTTGAAGTTTTCAGTTCTGTGCACCCTGGAGTTTGGCAGGTCTCCTTGTAATGACATACCTAATGGCATCACAGACATACCCACTCTTCTCCAACACGGGCAGTCTGTCCAGCCTCTGGAACGTCACAGCACAACACCACTCCTGAGAAACATAGCTTTCCTGTTTATGTGTCTTTATGGAATGAGCAATTGGCAAAGCTCCCTTCCCCCCCCTCTTCAAGACAGCCTTCCCCCAGCCTCTGCTCCTACTGACCTGGGTTTGGGAACCAAGAAAGAGCTGGTACCTTCCACAGCAGAACGGTACCCTAGTAACCATGTTAACATTGGGTATCTCCTGACTTGCTATACTGAGCCCCATCTTTTCTGAAGTCTTTATTCCAGAAACCACTAAACATTCTGAAATGCTTTCCCAGGAAAGAGTGATTAGTACAGGCTTACTGCTGACAAGAGAAAGACAGATAGAGCTCTGGAGGTGGCAACTGAAAGGTAAGCTTGCAAAAGAAGTATCAGCCTAGAGGGGGGGGACTGCAAGTACCAGAGAGGGAATGAAGACAGAAGAGGCCCACCAACCCACTTGGGTACATTTCTGAGAGTCACATCAGTATCTCTCCCAAATTACTGCTTCCTTGGAACATGCACAGCCACAGGAACAATTTGATTTACATAGCTGTAGTCTCATCATGCAGGTGATATCCATAAAGCAGATCAAAAGACATATTTGCCCCATCACTGCACCCAGAGATGCTATGTACCTGCAGTGTCATCAGGTCAGTATGCCCACATGCCATGCATCTACACCAGTGACATCAGCTGAAGGAGTGCTGAGCACTTACAGCTCCCACTCAGCCCCCAGAACCCAGGACTGGCAGGCTGCTCTACATCTTTGCTAAATCAGGTATTTCAGGGAGGGTGTGCAATGAGAAGCTGCTGCTGGGAAGCCAGCTGGAAAGCAGAGTACAGATACAAGCACTTCCATGTAGGCAGAAGAGGGTGATCTTGACCTGGTGGGTGCCAAGTACATCCACCTACCTGCACAGTAGCACAATCAACCACAGCATTATAGGTGACCTCACAACACCTGCATATTTACTCCTTACAGCTCGTTCTCTTTGCACTGGAGCCTCTGCAAAACAGGTCCCAAATAGTAGGATAGATTCTCCAGTGCCTTGAAAAATACATGAGTTGTGCTCTGCCCAACTGCCCTTGATCCTCTGTGAGTACATCAGCCTGTGTTTCTTCAAGGTAAAGCTCTAAGCTGTCTCTGCAGAGATGGGAAGCCAGCAAGCACTCAGTGCAGCAGTAGCAATAAATGCAGGTGATGCACATGCTGCCCTGTATCCCCGTTGGAGAGATTTTGCTGTAGTTCTCAATCACTTCAGCTAAAAAGGAGGGCCCCTTGGAAAAAGAACTCTCTTTTAATTTGAGGGCAGGGGCAGTAATGAGCCAATATGATTCATCTGGAGGCCCATAAATGATGGAGTAAGACATGGTAGCATTTCACAAAACCATTATCCTGCTGGCTGTTTGCATCCCTTTGTTCTGAAACGAGCTCAGATGCAGGTGTACGCAACACAACTCAGGCAGAGACATCCAAGCCAACATATACTGGGAGCTCTACAGCCCTACCAGCACTGCACTCCACCTGCCCCAGCCAGAACACGGAAAAGCTCAGTTTGCCAGCCTGGACCAAGGGGAGTGCTCTACTTCTGCCTCCTGAGATAGCCCAGATTTCTCTAACTAGCATTTCAGTTTAGCACTGCTTTGTGCTGTACAGATGCTGCTGAAGGCCAGAAGTTACTACAGCTGTTTTACAGGAACTGGAGAACAAGAAACAGGCAGCAGTACCTCTGCCTACCAGAATCAAACTTGCTGTTTACCATCTACTTACAGGAAAAGCACTAGCTCACAGCAAGAGGCACACAGCAGAACCACATAGTCTGCAACTCACAAGCAGGAAAATATTTATGCTTACCTACCAGAGAGGCACATGGGCTCATTCTCACACGCACAGGCTGCACAAGCCATAAACAACCTTCCTATGAATCTGCTACGCGCATAAGGTACGAGGAACACGTGATGGTTACCGAACGCATCGGCTGCAGCTCTGCAAGAGGTGCCAGAAGAGGACACTCAGAATCAGAGGCGAGAGGCAAAGAAATTAAAGGTTCAGACCAACATGGAAATCTTGAGAGCAAACCTTAAAGTGGATCTCTTCTGTAGAAAGCCAGCACCAGAGAAACAAGCTCTATGCCCAACTCTCAACCCAGCTTTAATTTTGCAAAACGAGCAGAAGCTTAACAATTTTTCCTCATAAAAATGAAGTTTATCCCAGCACTGCATCTCTTCACTCAGAAACCTATCCAGAGGCCCTGTAGAGTGATTCACGTCCACAACTGCTACAGGAAACCATTTGCCAGGTAAAGTGTAAAAAGCCAACACTGATTCACCCACATAATTACAGGCAGACACTGATTCACAGCTGCTGCAACTGCAGACAGACTGACTCACAACCAAAGCAACTGCAGACAGACTCAAGCTCACAAGCACAACTGGAAATACAACTCCACAATACACACAGCCTGCATCAGCATAAATCCTTGGAAAACCAGCACCATCACCAATGCAAAACACGGCCAGCCAAGCCCTGCGTTTTTTGCTAGCGCTCTTGACCTTCACCCTACAGCCATCTTTCCTCCACTGGTGGAACAATATCCACATCTCAGCAATTGTTCCTCCCCTGACAGCCCTCACACTTGCCAAGCACAACTGTCTAAGCTGTATGGTGCATATTCAGACACATGATTTACACCAGCACATTAAGTGTCTATGGTACAAGGTATCACCATGCACCCACTTTGATGCCATGTATCTGTGCAGTGACTGTGCTGACTTAGTATTTCCAGAGTACAAGTAAATGCAAGCCAAGTATAAAACACTTAGCCTACAGGCAAAGGAGATGGCAAAAGACTCACCACTGGGCGAAAGCTTGAAAGGCAGGATTATTTACTACACTCTCTGGCTAGGTATGTAATTATGTCAGCATTCAGCCCGGGTATTGTGCTACTTTTTGTAAACAGTTGGCAGGAATACTCCTGCTGAGATGAGGGGTTGGGCTGCTTCTCCAGGGGTAAGAGGAGTGGGCTGAGGAGGACATGGTCGACTTAAGGAGAACAGAAATTGAGGTGCAAGAAACAACTAATCGGAAAAGGATGAAGGAAAAGCTGACAGTGAAGTGAGACAGGTGGCAGTCTACAAAGGAGAGAGGAAAAGAGAAACAGAAGGAGGAAAGCTGCATGGTGCAGACTTGTGATAAGAAGCTCCAGAAGAGAAAAAGCAGCAACCTGGCAGTGCTGAGTGCGTCTCGCACAGTGCAGACAATGCATCTGTGCATACTCATGTGCTGAACTCTGCTGCACGATGCAAACCAAGAGGAGATTCCAGGGAATAAGGACGCAGCCTCCAGCCAGGCATGTGCCAAGAGGTGCAGCTGCAACCCCTCCAGCTGCTTAGAGCTCTATCAGAAAAGGGCAGGAGTGCTAGGTTTGCATGCTCATGCCTCGCTGAGTGTGTGTGCATCCATGCTGCAGGGCATCCAGCCACCACAGGTACAGGCTGAAGGGCAGGCTGGAAAACCCCACCAAAACATCACCACCTCAGAACAGCCTGAAACCCCTTATCCTTTAGAGTAAATAGAAAGTTGAGAGATGGACTACAGAAAGAAGACTTGCCTGAACCGCACATAGCATCTTCTGGTTGCAGATTGGACCTGTCTCACCACCTGTTATTCTTCTTCTTCATACTCCCCACAAGGAAGCTAAAAGGACCAAGATGTGAGGGAGCAAACCTGCTGTGCTGCTACTGTCAGAACAACTCAGGTGAGCAGCCACACAAGCTGCTTTTGCCAGCTAGCCCACACAGTGAGAGTCTCACCAGAAGGTCCCAGTTCTCTGTTGCTGCCTGAAGATGCTGTTATGTTTGCAGCCAGTCAGCAGCAGATTCATGGGAAGGGCTACAGATGCAATTGGCCAGGGAAATGAACTATTTGTTCAATTATACTTGTCTAGATGAGAATCGTTCTAGCAGAAGGCAAAGCGAGGAACAATGGGTAAGTGTTGCAGTGGATACTGCCTAATGCTTCATTGCATTATGCTACTCCTTTTTAACGATCCATATCTCAGTTCTAGCAACTCGGGGGAAGGAGAAAAGATCTGAAGCTCATTTCTCTTTCCTCCCATATCAGCCTCAGATGACTGCAGCCTCCAAAACTTTCTCTTGCCCCTTTCCTCCCCACCCCTACACAGCATCAGTGTCCATTAGGCCTGGCTGCAGGAGTCAGGGGGAAATTTGACTTTGCTATACTACACTGTTCTGTTCTGCCTGCTCAGCCCTTCCCGTGCATTCACCGCCTGCTTATAAGGACGTGGCTCACTATTATCCTCATCCAGATATTTTTTCCATGGAAGCCACTTACAGGAGCTCTCTGTTCTCTAGCCGGCAGCACCAGGCAGGAGGGCAGCAGCCCGGGGGTCCCCAGTGGGGGAGTCCCTGGCGCGGCTCGGGCAGCCACTATGCTCCGGAGCAACATGCTCCGGAGTTGCTGCGGGAGTGGAGATGTTCCGACCCCGGGGCCGGCATCCCGAGCTTTCTGCGCTGGCGATGCGAGCAGGGCAGAGCCTCCTTTTCCCGCGGGGCCACTGTTTCCCCCATTGTTCACCAGCTCGCAGACAATAGCCAGCGCAGCACCGGGCAGTCCCGTGCCCAGCCGGGGGTCCCGCACTGCCCCCGCACCTCTAAGCGCCGGTAGGGTGGTTTATTCCCCTCTCGGCGTGGTCGCCGAGAATTCGCGAAGCGGAGAGGGGAGACCAGGGGAGCCGGGACAGGAACCGCCGCCGCGCCCCGCCCGCACTCACCGTCGCGCCGGCTGCCCCAGCGGGGCCCGGCCGGAGCCCGCTCCGCAGCGCTCCGCACCCCCGAGCCCGCCGCACCGGGGCTGCCAGCCGCCGCCTGCGCGCTCCTCCGGCCGCGGCGAGGGAGAGGGAGGGAGAGAGGGAGGGAGAAAGGGAGGGAAGAAAGCAGCATCCTCCCGCCTTCCTCCTCCTCCAGCCCGCGCCCCGGAGGAGGGTTTACCCACCCGCTTTGTGCGGAGCTGTCCTCCCCGCAGCACGGGCGGCGGCGATGGGTGCCAGGTTGGGGCCACCAGCGCAAGAGATACCCCGAGGCCCGCCGTTAATGCCCGGCCTGGCAGCACGGCGACAGCCCCCACCAACCCTTCGGCGCAGGAGGGTGAGCGGAGCTGGCTGCCTGCTCCCAGTGTCTACCTGTTGAAGGGGGAGTGCTCCCCGAGGCGCTGGCGCTCTGCAGGGAGGTGGGCAGGACTCTCAGGGCTGTGCTTCGCCTCAGCTCCTGCCAACCTGCCTCCTCGTTGCAAGGCCTGGCCGAAATCCGAGGCTGCCGGCGGGGCAGGCAACTTTGGCCCAGAACTTGCAATTTCCGTGGTTTATGCCCCCATAAACCGGCACTCAGACAGGAACAAGTGCGGAGAAAGAGGAATGAGGAAGAGAGGTTAAAACGCAGCAAGGAGTAGACAGTAAAAACAAGGACAGGCTTAGCGTGGCAGTGCGGGAGCCCCAGAGGAAGGGTGATAGGAGATGTGCTGGACAGGGCTGTCTGGGCTTTGGAGGTTTTGCAGAGCCACATCACAGTGAAGCTGGGAAGGAAAAATCTGACAGTAAGTTGCTCTCAAAATATATTGTCCCTGCAGAGCTCTCTTTGTTGAACACACACCGCAGGGCTCAGCTGCAGATGTGACTCCAAGGTACAAAGCTATACCTCCATCACTGAGGGTGCAGGGAGAAAGAGTCACAGCTATACTATGTTGTTATGCACAGCTGATCACCCCAGAATTCCTCTAAAACATTCTTGGCTTGAAATACTTAACACACACACACACACATACACAGACAGTCTTCAGGGCAAAGGGCCTCAGGACATATGTTATTAAATCCAGTTTAAATGTCACCTCTCTGCATTTTGGTATCAGAAATGACCCAGTCCTTCATTCCAGGGGAAACTCAGGGGCAATCACTGTTCTACGTTATTCCTGCAGACCACAACCATCCTGCTGTTGGTGAGACAGGAGTATTCATCATGACTTGCTTCTGGACAGTAGAAGGTAGGCTCTCTTTCAAAGCCAAATTTCAGCTTGCCATGGTCTAAGCACAGCCTTTAGAAGCAGTTCAAATGCCAGTACAGCTCTGCTTGCTTCTGCTGGATGGAGGTCATAGGCAAGACCTGATGGGCCTCACAATATCTGAAGACAAACTTCTTGAGAAATAGCTGAGCTTCAAATCAAATCCAACATGTCTTAGACCAGATGAAGAAGGGTCCTTAGCATTACTGCAACACTTGGTCTTCACACAGGAACTTTTTGTCTACCACAGACTGTATGTAATCAAGGTAACTTCAGCCCTCAACACCACATCCAAACAGTGGAGAACTGGATGAATTTGAAGCATCAAACAAATTTGGACCATCACCAACCAAGCTTTCAAGTTATTATTTTCTGAATTCTAAAAAGTCTTTTCTTGAGCTGCAAGGACCTTAACTTTTGAGATTTTATGTGGACAGAAAACATTTTAATTGTCTTCAGACTGTTTGTACATGGATGATAGCAACCAGTACACATGTGGGGCTGTTCCTATCTTAAAAACTCTGTTTCTGCATTGAATTCCTCCTTCCATAATCTAAATGATGATTCAAGAAGACAGCTGTGTGTGCATGCCAGTAGAAAAGGTTTCTTGCTGATCTCAGCATCTAGGGCAAAACATAGGATCATAGGAAAATTCACACTGGAAGAGATTTCAGGAGATCATCTAGTCCAACCTCCTACTCAAAGCATGGTCAGCTAAGGAAGACCCCTGTGAGCAACACAGGTTGGCCATACTTAGGTACATTGAATTTCTGCTTACATCTAAGTTTCTTCCAAGGCACATCATCCATTCCTGATTTATATGCATCTGAACGCAACAGTGTTGGCAAGGGAACAGGGAAGAGCTCAGAGGGAGTCCCAAGGCACAGCCATCCACTTGGCTAAAAGCCACAAAGATCTACACTATCTTCCCATGGGAAGGTAGCATTCCATTGGAAAGTATCACCAGGATGACCATGGCCAGAGGTGAGACCAGACATAGGACTTGGCTAACTCAACAACATTGATTACTTAGAGGCTGAGAGCAGAAAATGCCCTAATGTTCATTCTTCCTCCTTTCCAAACTGACTCAGCTGCTGGCATGAACTGCCTTGGATATGAGAACAGCCATGAAGCAGAATCAGAGAGAAGAGCATATATGGAGACAGAAATGACTCAGGATTTTAAATGGCTCCTATTGAAGAACATCCCAAGATGTGCAGCCTTAAGTAGCACTAACAATAGTCACAGGCGATGGAAACCATGCTTCTCTTGAGGCCTGTTTATCCATGAGAAACAGCCATACAAACTTCCCCAGGACCAATATACTGCACTCCACTCTGAGATGATTTCTGCAAAGACTTCCTTCTGTGCTCAGAGGTCTCCTCTGGCACTGCCTGCAGCCTGAAATAGTCTTGAGCACAAGGCCCTTTTCTGGAAAAGTTTATATGATAATCTGAAAACCAAATTAAATCCCTCCTCTTGTAGCCACTCCACAGGCCAAGTTCTCCTTACAAAGAAGGGGGAAGCAGCCATAATTTGGGTCAGAGAGGAAAGCAAAGCCCAAGGACAGGAATTACAAGGCTGTAGCCACATGAATGGTGAGTTGCTTAGAGCAGAATACAGCACCCAAAAAGTACTCCAAATGAGGTCAGTGGACATGCACGTTGTAACCCTTTCCACCTCTCCAGATGTGCTGATCCAGAACACACCAGCTCATGCAAATCCCTGGCAGAGCAGGCACCTGTGCAGCACAGCAAAGTCAGCTTCTAGCTGCTAAATAGCAATAATCAAAATCTCCATCAGTCAAATCCTTCCTGGATTATAGTCTCCACCAGACTGATTCCAAAGCTTTGCACGATCCGTGCTCTTTATGGTTTGGCTGGAATAATTAGGGCTGGCTGGCTTGCTCACCCCACCAGGGAGGCCCTGTTAGTGACAGAAGCAGTGGAAGCCCTCCTTCATCCTAGCCAGTGCTGAAAGCCAACTGACCCATAAGGGAGAGAAGAACTTCTACCATCTGGGTAGCGCACGATGACAGAATTAACGACACAAGAGCTATTTAGCAATAGCACAGGATGGCTTTGAACAACAGAGGATGATGTCAGGGGCAGGAGGGAGAGGCTTTGGTCAGGGATGAAGGCATTGGCTAGCTCAAGAAATTCACCTTTAGCAACATTTTGGGTTTTTTTTTTGGTGGATAGGAGTAGTGTTGTCAGTAGCTGGCATTAGCTGCCTGGAGTTGTCTTGATCACTGCTCTGTTAGGAAGGAAAGGTAACCCTCCAAAAAGAGCATCAGTGTCTGCAGATACCTCCATCAGTTTAGAAAGCATAAAAACATGTTGTGAAACCTGTAAGCAATTATCTTTTAATGCATCACTCCATCATAATGCTCTTTGTTTCCATCTTAAAATATATAACTTCTCCCCCACCTTGCTTTCCTTCACCTGCTAGAACACCTACATGAACTCTAGCATACTCCAGGAGCTAATGGCTTTGAGGTAAAATCCTTCTTACAGTGATGAAGGTTAAAATATGCTTGTGAGAAGATTACTGAAGAATAACCTCTCAAAATGGAAGTACAGAAGCCTGGGAATAGCTTGCTAATAATTAGCTAAGCCTTTTCCTCCCATCATCTTGCTCAACTAACCAGGATAAAACTAGGTTTAGGTGTAGGTCCATGATACAGTGCCCTTGAACTGAATGAGATTGAAGACTTAATCTCTACTATAGTGAAGTGGGAGAACCATTCCAAAGGTGCAGGATGGAGCAAGAGCTTAGGGATGTGCAGCACAGCTCCAGTACATTCACCTCTTTGGTGGCAAGTCCATGCCATCTGTGTTCATCCCACCCAAGACTCACACTCAGCCCTCAAGGGAGCTGGCTGTAGTTATGACCTTCCCCAGTGTAGAAAGGCAGAAGGGCAGCATGCTGAGGAATATGCAAACTGGTAACTCATGGCTCTCCAGGGACGTTAGGCAGCACAAGTCTTCTCCAAGGCTGAAGGAACATCAGCACAGGGAGGGTACTGCAGATAGAAAGGTCCTGACCACTTGCATACAGGCACCTGCTTTGGCATGGAGCATGTCCTGTTTTGCCCACACATAAACTAACCTTGAGCACGGCAGAATGATTTGCACTAGTCCTTTGTGAGGTGACCTTGGCCTCCTGCCCAGCTCTCCTGGTTCTAACTTGTTTTCACTGTCCACCCCCAAGGGGCCAGCTGCTCTTTCTCCTCACCCATCCGCTCCTTGCAACTGTAGCAGCATCAGAGTCTCTGCTGCCTGGTGCTTTATTAGCCCATCTCCATGGCAACTCGCCTCCAGCTTAACTCCGAGAGACCCCTACCTCGCCTCAGCCATAAATCAGCCACCAGACTGCAGACTGGGTTGGAGATGGGGGTCAACACTCATCCTGCATGCTGCTGGGAGCCTTGCTGCTGCACTCCCAGCCTCCCTACTGGAGCCACCCCGTGCAGGCAGCTGGCATAGCAGAGCTGCCATTTGCCCTCTGTGGCACCACATTTGCATCCATCAAAGTCTAACAGTCATCCAAAGATACAGCATCAAAAAGCTGGTGGGTTTCCCAGTTTGCAGGCTGATGTTGTTCCTCCCTGGGGCAGAGACTTTAGTCCTGGGCCAGATCCCCCAGCACTGGACTAAGACAGAAAGGAATCATCTCCTTCCCCCATGGTAAGGCAGCCTCCTATCTGCTTGTCCATGACAAAGGCTACCAGTGGG
This sequence comes from Pogoniulus pusillus, assembly GCF_015220805.1. Taxonomy (NCBI): domain Eukaryota; kingdom Metazoa; phylum Chordata; class Aves; order Piciformes; family Lybiidae; genus Pogoniulus; species Pogoniulus pusillus. The sequence goes on along the minus strand of NC_087282.1, from coordinate 22,404,851 downwards.
GAACAGAGAAGCATCTAAAACCTGGCGCTGTCCTTGGTATCCAGAAACAGCTCGGGAGCAGCCTTTCCTCTAGCAGAGTTCAAATGCAAGGCTCCCGTTCAATGTGTCCTTTGGGCACCACCTTACCAATAAACCCGTGGGCTATTACCACACACATGGCAATGAATTGCAGTAGGTGACTGGTAAGAATCTGCAGGTCCCCACAAGGGAAGACTCTCCCACACACTTTCTTCCTGTGGCACAGGGAGGGGGGCTGCAGGACATGTTGCTTATGTTTTCACCCTCTGAAACACACATTCTTGTTTCTGAAACTCTCCACCTTTATATTTACAAAATGGAGAGAGCTTTATCTTTGTATCCCACCTTAGGCAGTTTGTCACTTCACCCACATGTCAAGCACCTGATAATATTTGGGCTAAATCTTGACAACATAAATGTGAGAGTGGCTCCCACCACCATAAGTTCAGTCTACAGAAGCCTGACTAAGTAATCAGGAAAGGAAGGATCATGTTTAGAAGCTGTTGGGGCATTGCAGGGCTATACTGGTGGGTGGGTGAAGGTCATAGGCTAAGGCAAAGTCATCAAATAGCTCACTTGAGGTAACAGACAACTCATGACAAAACAGATCTCGTGCACTAGTGGAAAAAAATCATAATTTTTTCCTCATCTTTCCACATTGTTGGAGAGATCTTGATCTACACACATAATCCCAAGGGATGTTTGAGGCAAAATGACCACATTGTGTTCATAGAATCATAGAATCAAGCAGGTTGGAAGAGACCTCCAAGATCATCCAGTCCCACCTAGCACCCAGCCCTAGCCAGTCAACTAGACCATGGCACTGCGTGCCTCATCCACTCTTTTCTTGAATACCTCCAGGGATGGTGACTCCACCACCTCCCTGGGCCACCCATTCCAATGCCAATCACTCTCTCTGACAACAACTTTCTCCTCACATCCAGCCTATACTTCCCCCAGCACAACTTGAGACTGTGTCCCCTTGTTCTATACAACACCATATAATCCTTGCTGCTCTACATAAGGGTTCCAGTATACCTTGGACCTTGTCCTTATCTTAGATGTGCTGAAGGACATCCAGAAATGGGCACTGGGATAGCTGTACATCTTGATTTTACAAATGCTCAGCATGCATATCCATGCAACAACTCAGCTAAGAACTCTTCTTGCAGGACTTTGCAGAACCTGCCTAAGCAGGTCCCGGCAAAACAAAGAGCAGGAGCTTTTTTTGACAAAACATGTCCATTCAAATCTCCAGAAGCCAAGTTCAACTGCATGGAGAAGTACCAAAGCTCTTTTAGCAGGGATAGCTGTCTTGAATTTAAAAACCTCTATGCTGGCAGTGGAACAAATTCATAAAAGCTAATGGGCCTGAAAGAGACTGTATTTGTCCTGCAGTCCCTTGGCAAGAGCAAAAATAAACCTGGAGAGAAAGAACCTGTTCACATACTCTTTCTTCTCTTTTCTGCAGTTACAATAGCAGCATTAGTTCAAAAATACCCCTGTGGAGTCATAAGGGTTTAGATGCCTCAGCGTTTCTATTTCAAACACTGCGCATGCTTGTCAAGTTCAAATATGCTTAACCAATTTAGGTACCTAACACTCATCCAAATGAAATATTTAGGAAGGCTGTCTTCAAGAGTCTTGCTTGTTTGCTTTTCTGATCCAGGGGCCTTCTGAGTTTGTCTCTGCACCCACAAAGCCATAAACTCATCAGTTATTCCCAAAGGAAACACAAAATCTGGAATTGAAATGGGGCCAAATATGAGGAGGCCCACAGTAAAAATGGCAGGAGTTGACAACACTAGCTGAAGTGTTTGAAAAATGCCCTGTGTCCCTGTTACACAGAATATTCCAGATCTTCCCTCCCCTCCAAATACCTCTCTTGATTTCCTTTGTCAACTTAAAGGAGACCCTAGCTTAACAAACTGAGCTTAGCTTACAGCTTTACCAAGCATCAATGGGTCTGCTGGCATAAAGATTTTGCTGAGCTTCAGGTGCAAAGGCCATTAGGGGAATAAATCTAAGGCATAAACTCTAGTACCCTCAAGAACCTGCCACACCTGGATATTGTCTGTGCTTTTATCAAAACAACAATTTTAGGATCCTCTACATCAAGTAGCCATGAAATATGGTTGTAGATAGAGCCTGTCAGCAGGACAGCAGAAGTTTCTCAAGGACTTCACCCCGAAGCTGCTACTTTAAGAGCTCTAAATGTCACCACATTGCCTGTGCTGTGGTCCCTGAAACAATTAATATCTTGTCGTGTTTGGTAAACTTTACAAGGACCATAGGAAGCTGAGGGACAGGTAACTGGATAACATTGAGTAGATCTCATCAGCTTTAATTAGCTGAAACAAAACAGCAGAGACTCAAGTAATAAGAGCTCTTCATGAATTTACGGTGAGTGGTGGATGCGAGGGACTGGACACTCCAACTACTGGCTCCTGGAGGCACCCACGTGGGAAGCTAAGGCTGGGCCAGAAGCTCAGCAGCTAATGAAAGGAGGAGGTACTGCTCAGAAATGTTTCATGTGTTAGGCATGTGGAAAGGCACAAATAAAGGGGCAGATCAAAGCCCAAGGGCTGTCTCCATGTCACTCACACAGCTTCTCACGCGTACGCCATCTGCACAGCTAGTGCCAGGGGTCCCTTCTGTCCCTAACTTCATTAGGATTGATGGTCACCCCCACTCTCAGAAATGCCTTCAGACACGTGCATTGGAAATCACTACACTGTCTGCCTGCCAGAATACTGAGGCAGACAGATATTAGGCTACAAGTTCTGGGGCAGGCAGCTGTAACTGCTTCCTGGCACAGTGCTTTAGAGAATCCAGCTGCAGTTGTGACCATGAATGTACCATCAATAATCAGTGCTCTCCCGGAGCTTACCTGCTTCAGGAGGGTTTTCTTAGTGTAAACACATCGGAGACAAGCAGCAAGAGGAGCTGTACAACTGAGGCAGAGCAAAGCAGCTATGCACGTGAGGAAGAGCCACAGGGCACAGAGACAGGCAGATGTTCTGTTGCTGCTGTCAGCTGTCTGGCAAGGGGATATGGAGACTTTGGAAATGCAGTCAGCCTCAGCCAAATAGGAAAACACAGGCCCAGGGAATCAAATGACATTCAAGATGAGAAAAGAGATGCCATAACTGCTCCCAAACCAGCAATACTCATAACAGGTCAACCTTCATGGCACGCAACAGTCCTAGAGAGAGGGAAGCCCTGAAGCTGGTTGGACTGTAATAAGCATTGCAGCTTTTGCTCTGCCTCATATCTCCAAGCACGACTTCAGTACTGGGAAATAAGAAACAGCAGCTTTCCCTGGGTCTTCTTCCACCCATACCAGCTGAAAGCAGTCAGAAGAAGACAGTCCCACAACGACTTGGTCAAACACCTACCAAAGATTCAGATTAGTTCATTCTTTCTTAAGGCTCCCTAGTCCCAGGTCCTGGGCTATTCAAGTGGCTCTAAAACAGCATTAGCCAAGATCCTGGATCCGAGATACAAGCAGTGTTGATATACTTCACTTGCAGGGCTGGACATGGGTCCCACATTTTAGAGGGTACCATCTGCAGCATCTTAGTGTGGATCTTTGAAGGATTTACCAGAGCAAGCTTCACTGTGTTCCGAATTATGGGAGGGGAGAGCATAATAGTCATCAGGATGCATTCTGCTTTTCCCAGTCCCAACAGCCCCACCATTAGGAGGGAGAGCTCCTCCTGTGTGGGAGCCACTGCACACACTACCCTCTTGATTTGTAATTAGTGGAATAAGAACGCTCAGTCAGCTGGGAAATCTGCCTGAGTAAATGACATCCTCAAGTGCTTTTTAATCCTAGGAAGGCAGTCTCTCACTTCACTGCTAATGGGCTACAGTGGGGAGCACCAAAATTTCTGCTGTGGACCCACATACATCCAGGAACAATTCTTTATGTAATTGTCTCCAGGATCCATCCCAGCAGCCTCAGCTGGTAACTTGGGAAAACCTTCTAGGTCCTGCAAACAGTTTGTGTCAGTAATTAAACTATCTCAGTCTCACAGCACTTGTTCTCTCCTCAAGGTATTGCGAGCATATACTGCTTAAGGAACTGTCCAGGCAGAGAGGACTCTCCAGCCAAGCAATATGGGAGCTGCAGAAAGCCCAGATGCAGGTTCAAGGACAGCTGCAGTGCTACTTCCATAGACAGGACTTTAGAAGTCAAATAAGAGAGGTTATGAGTCGAGACAGAAGCTGCATAGCACCTGGCAAATCACACACTGGAATATTAACTAAAATAACCCTCTGCCTCATCTCTTTTAAATTCAGATGCACAAGGGAATCCATCAAAGTCATTTATGGTGTGTAGCTGCTGATATGCCAATCAAAGCAAGCCCAGAGTAACAAGTGCATTAAAAAAGACCTTATTGATAGTTATCTTCACAAACATAGCCTTAATTCCTTCAATCCCAGTTAATCAGGCTACTTTGTTACATTTCTTATACAAAAGGGTAAGTGATCAGTGGGAAGCATGAGGCATTAGATATGCAACCCCGAGATAGCTTCCCTTGTCTGGAGGGAAGCTGTGGAGGTGGGTGTTTAGTAGGGTGCATGTTCTGGAGTAAATCTAAAAGGTTCCCAGCCAGAGGTTTTTCAATAAGACATATTTTCCTTTTATAAGTGGAAATTTCTCCGCACACAAAGCCCCAAGACACTGATGAAAACCTGACAATTTGTAGATGTGGAGATTATAATGAGGAAGGCAGAAAGAGAGAGCTTTAGCTAAATTCCAGGAGCTTACAATCAGCTCTTACAGAGGGAGCAGGCTCACAGGTTTTGCTAGGAGCAGCAGAGCGGACCTTACTGTGTGGACTGCAGATCTGGAGTCACCCAAGGTGCCAGGAGCTGCGGCAGGAAAGCACCACTACAGCTGCTTCTCTTCCCACCTCCCGTTTAGCACCACAAGCATAGCTCTTCTTCCCTATGCCTCAGACATGTGTGCCCTTTATGTGAAAAGACAACCACTCTGGCCAGATTGGTAGGGACATTTTTTGCATGGATTACTGTGCTATTGCATTACTGTAAGCTGTGACATCATGGCAAACTAACAAGTGTTGAGAGAGTGGGAGATAATGCACAGATCAGGACTAGATCTGGTCTTATTCAATATAATAATTACTGAGCTGGAAGGGATCAGAGTTTAAATTTGAAGAGGATCTGAATCATAGCAGCTGCCAATAACAGTATTGAAAGAAACATGTATAGAGGAGAAAAAAAAGATCAGATGTGAGGAAAGCAGAAGCTATCAGCAAAGGAAAAGCCACTGAAGAGGCTGGGTGGGGGGTGAGGAAGAGGAGGTTCAACACTACCTCACCCCAATAGCCCCAGAAGTCCCCTGTTTATCTCTACCTTTTGCCAGGAAGCCAAAGCAGCCCCCAGGCAGAAAAGTCCTTGGCACAGCACTATAGGAAGACCAGTCCTCCTAAGTGTGTTACTTCAGCACTCCTAGGAGAGAATGATGGAAATTTTGTCCTCAGATAAGATGGGAAACTTTGGCTGGCTTTTAGCAAAGGGCCATTTTGGTGACCTGCAAAGATTCATCCAAATTCAAGTCTCTTGCTGCAGGGCATGGGAATAAAGCACAGCCTCACTTCCTTGCACATCTAGCAAGGCAAGATAATTGCAAAACTTCACCCTTCTTAAAGAAGAAAATATGGGACTGCCTTTTTTTTTTTTTTTTTTTTTTTTTTTTTTTTGGGGGGGGGGAGGTTTGAAGGTTTCTTTGTGAAATTTAAAAGCTACAAAAAGCTTTTAGTGAAGTAGCCTTCAGATGAGGAAAGGCTGAGAGACCTGGGGCTTTATAGTCTGGAGAGGACCGAGAGGAGATCTAATCAATGTATGAGGGCTGGGTGTCAAGAAGGAAAGGACAGCCTCTTCTCACTTATGCCATGTGATAGGACAAAGGGCAATGGATATAAACTACAGCACTGAAAGTTCCACTCAACATGAGGAAGAACTGTGAGGGTCCTAGAGTACTGGAACAGGCTGCACAGAATCTCTCCTTCTCTGGAGCCTTTCAAGACCTGTCTGAATGCATTCCTGTGTGACCTGTACACTGTTCTGGGGGAGGCATTGGACTCAGAGATCTCCAGAGGTGCATTCCAACCCCTAATATCCTGTGATCGTCTGGTGTCAGGGAATCCAGGGAGTGGCCTGATGCAGAAAATCTTTTGCTGTGCATCAGGGTAAGTGGATGAAGCTGCAACCTTTCCAGGACAAAGTTAACCTCAGAAAGCCTAACTAACTGCCCTTGGGGAGGCACAGACACACACTCCCCTGTGAAACTGCAAAGCAAAAGTGCAAATGCCCCTTCCCAGCCCTGACGATGACAGCATTGCTAGCTTTGTTATGGCTGTCTTAAACCTGCTAAACATTAAAAAACTTCTTGACCTTAGATTGTGTTATTGAGGATTATACCTACATGGTGATGTAGATATAATGGTGGTTATATCTATATATCTAATGGAGATTGTATCTATAAGGTAATGTTTCATCTGGCCTGCTCTGGGATTGCTAACAGAATGACCTCACCACTAATTAATCAGCCTCTCTCCTGGGTGTTTCTCAGATCCCCTGAATTCAAACCACACAACTAGGCACATTTTCCAGTAAGAATTGCCACCTTTGTTTTCTCTTGAATACCTGTCCCTCCCACACACATGCTCTGTAGCAGTGTTGCTGAGTCAATCCAAGCACCCATCCACAAGGAAAATGATAACACAACATTGCTCGAAGTCTATATTTGCCTTGCTCATCATTGTCCCTGATAGAGTGCAGCCAACATTAGCATCAACATAAGCAGAAATGGAAAGGACAAAGAAACAAATACTTCCTGCACTGCTGAAATGGTCTGGACCCCACTCAGCTCTCAAACAACCTTTCTGAATGCCCTTCAGAAAGTAAGGGCATATACACATACTGAACATGCACTGCAGGAATGCCAGACAAAAGGGAGTTCTGTGGCTGATGGCTCTACCTGTCCAGCCAGGGATGTTGGAACTGACTGGGAAAGAAGGAACAACTGAAACATGTCCTGGTTTCTTCTGGGACAGAGTCAAGTCCAAGATATTTCATTTTCCCATGCTTTGCAGGTGCACAAGGAGGTGGGAAGGAGCATGACCAGGACAGCTGACCTGAACTAGCCAAAGGGATATTCCATACCATATGACATCATGCTCAGTGCCTAAACTAGGAGGAGCTGGCCATGGGTTGGGGATTTTATTTGGCATCAGTTATTGAGTGGTGAGCAACTGCATTATGCATCACTTGTTTTGTACATTCTACTACTATTGTTATGATTTGTCTTTCTTGTTTGTCTCCTACTAAGCTGTCTTTATTTCAGCTCACAAGTGTTACTCTTTCCCTGCCCCCCACCCAATTCTCTCTCTCATTCTACTGCAGAGTACAAGCAAGCAAGTGGCTGTATGGTGCTCAGTTGCCAGCTGAGGATAAACCATGACACAAGGCCAAATTGGTCAAATCCTGGGCAGAAGACAAAGTACCCACAGAGTATATAGGGAGTGTACCAAAGTCCATAAACACTGCTGTGGCCACAAGAGCCTTCTGCCAACAGCCTGTGAAGCCTCTCCAGAAGCAATACCCACAAAGCTGTTGTAGAGCCAGGCACTCAAATCAGGAGTGCCAGAACTGAGTGCAGCCCTGATGCCCTCACATACAGATACAAGACCAGCAAATTATGATACTGTTTAATTATATAATCCTATTACTTCACTACAGGACTTCCAGCTCTTTGAGCCAGCCAGATGCATCTATCTCAGACTGAATTAGCACAATGAAGTAGCAGCAGTTTCTGTTTACAGGGAACTGCTATTTGTTGCAGGTAGTGGAGGACAAATAGCAGCCATAGAGCTGCAGAAATATAGAAGGCACTCATATTACGAGGGCACATGTGGGAGCAGGTACTACCTCTGGGGCTCTTGCAGAATGCCAACAGAACCACTCAAGCCTATGTTTCCACAGGGAGCCATTGAATTTCTTCCCTTGAGGTATAGGAGATCTCCTGGGAGATCTCCTGCCAGGCACCCACTACTGTTGCTCAGGAGCAGATGCACTGCAGAGAGCCCTGTGGGTTCACAAGGCCCTAGATATCTTCACCTTGACAGCCAAAAGCCTTCACTGCTTTTCCATTTTAAGGTCTGCATGTCAATTCTCACAAGTTTAAAGAGGAGATAAAAATAACCTGTCTCCCAGTAGTGGTGGTGTGAAATTAAATTCATTACTGTGTGTGAAGCAGTCTGATACAATAGCGATGACTATTACTGTGCAGCAAAGAAGCAGATCCTACAATAGGCAAAAGCAGAAAACCTAGGAGCAACACTGAATGCAAGCACTGGGTATCCTGTGCACTCAATGAGGCAGAAGTGCTTCAGAGAAGATCCAGGGGAGTCAGGTAATTGGGCTGTATTAATGCATATGCACAGCAAGGGGTGGGGTAAGGTAAAAAAGGCAGATTCCATTTTCATCTCCCAGCTCCTAAAAGGCCTCCTGTTCAGGCTTCACTGCCTGAACATTCCAGTAACTTCAGCATACTTGGTACAGAGGAACTTGGTAAAGAGCAGAAAGTTAAAAATTAAGCCAGAAACAAAACAGACTCAAGAGGAAAAAGCTGGGCCAAAGAGACTGATGAAATCAAGGTAGCAGGTTTGCAAAACCATTTGGCTGCTTACAGGGAAGTGTGACTTCTTGAAAAGGCTGATCTAAGAGCTAGTACTTCACTTACTCTAAAAATCATAGCTGTATGAAAGAAAAGGATATCTAGAGAGTAGTGTTCAGGGGAAAGGGAAGGTGGGCAAGCAGAAAGGTTTGCATTTCTTCGTGCAGGTCATACATACGAAAGCAGAGCTGTCAGAGTGACTCCAGACACCCTAAAAGCCATGCAAAGCACACTCAGCAAACATAGATAAATGCTTTTATGATTCTTAAAACCCTGGAGGTCTCACCATAAACTCTGGGGAGTAATTTTCAGCTATCTGATGCCTTTGCCTGGCTTATATGTTGCTGATGTGACTTTGAGCCTCACAGGCCAGCAGCCAGCTGTCCTTGTTCTCCAGATCACAGCAAACACATCTGGAACAAAATGCTGTTGGCCAAGAAAGGATCCATCATGTGATTTACTGCCTTCCACGTGATGCTTTTAATTGGCAGTGTAAGACAGCCACACTTGTGGTCACCTATGAAGGCATTTGTTTAACCTCTGCTCTGGCCACAGCATTTCTGTGCCTGGGAGCCACTGAACCGCTACGACAGGATGGCTTGGCCTGCTTTCAGCTTTTGGTTCCTTCAGCAAGTTCCGTCGTTCCCATATGAGCCTCCTGGCAGGCAGAGTCAGAATGCTTTCCATCTCTGTCTCTTTTTTTTTTTTAAAGCCAACAACTTCGACTTTAAAAATGTAAAATTAAACTTCTGGAGAACTGCATTTCCCCCCAAGGTCTTACATTTCCACTTTAAGCTCTGTACCTGCCAGAACAGCAGTAAGAAAGATGATTTTTTTCAGAGGAATGATTTTTTTCAGAGGAAACAGAACAATCTCTCTCGGTTCTTTTCTCCTTTTTATCCTTCTATCTTCACCTGAGTGACAAAGAATTCAGAATTTTTGAGCAAGTATCTACTGCTTCAGTCACTTTCTTCATTCCCATTTTACCAACTAGACAAGCAATGGGAGGCTTCCATCACTTTGAGGAAAGTGGAAAGCAATAACTCTTCCTATTAGAATATAAAAAAAATAAAACCAGAACAAAAGAACTTTGTCAGGTGAAAAGGGGTGAGAAAATTCAGAGAAAGAGAAGGCTGTTTCTCACCAATCCACTGACTTGAATGAGCTTCAAGTCGTTTAGTGCTTGCTGCTAAAGTTACTTTTTAACCTATTGAGCAGTTTTCAAAGCAGAGCTTTGTGACCAATAGTAAAGAGAAACAGTAAAGCTTCCCTCACGCCTTCACAGACAAACCTTGCTGCCAGCACCAGGCAGTGCTGTGCACTGAGAGCTGCAGGGCAAGGAACAGACCCAGACCTGGTCCTGGCCATGACGGCAGGGCCAAGGAATGGTACCCCAGTCACAGAATCAGCCAGGTTGGAAGAGATCTCCAAGGTCATCCAGTTCAACCTATCACCCAGCCCTGTCCAATCAACTAGACCAAGTGCCCCATCACAGCAGGGTTATACATCTGTGAAAGTCACTCAGATATTGGGTGATTATAGCCTGCTGATGGAAGTAAAACCACATCTAGGCTGGCATTGGACTCTGCAGATCAGAACCTCTCACTAAAAGGGGCTATTGTCCTTATGCGACGACTAACACCAGAACAACCTGCTTCAGGAGACCTGGAAAGATGCAACCATATGAAAAGGAGGTTACTGAGGGATTCCCTCAGCTATCGACACACCGAGGTACTTGGCAAGATGCTTGCTCTGGAAACTGCAGAGATACAGATGCTGTGCAAGCTTCCTCTGGGGCTTTTAAGAAGTGTCTGACTCAAATGGAAATCAATGTGAGGCTGTAGCCAGCCACTCTGGAGAGAAAAAGCTCTACCCAGAGCCAAGCCCAGGCCAGCCTTTTTGTGCTGCACTGGGGCCAAGAGGCAGTGTCTCAGGGTCCTGCCTAGCTTGCTGGGGAGGGAACAGCATGCCAAGGGAAACCCAGGGCTTTGCACCACTTTTTGTCTTCACCTCAGCACTGAATTTCCCTGCGCTGCATACTTCCCTTCTGCCCTTCCTCTTCATTTTCTCAGCTCCACACAGCCCTTGCTGCTCACACTCCCGTTCCTACGCCTGGGACAGGACTGTGCCTCAGTCCCAGCACAGCCTGTGGCCAGCAAGGTGCAACAGAACCTCCTGGGCATCACTGCATGGATCAGCTACCCTCTGGGAAGATTGTTTTGCCATAACCAGCTGCTTCTCTCTCAGGCAAGGCTGTTAGGGGGAATTACTCACTGCGCAAGGAGGGCTCCTTGGGCTGCAGCTGTATCAGGAGCTATGGTTCTTAGAGATAACCTTGGAGGGCCAGGCCACAGTCCTGCTGCAGAGTGACACTGCTATGAGGCAGATTTCCAACCCAGGATAGAGATGATGAGATTCTGCTCCTTTCTGTGCCTACACTCTGGCAGCAGGCCCACTGCAGGTAGCTCGGGGCGAGAGGTGCTGCTGGCATCAACAGCATTCGCCTGACAGCTTGCCCGAGGAAGGCGCCTGGAGGGCGGCTGGATGAAGCCAGTGGAGGAGCTCACACCTCGGGCTAATCAGACATTGCCTGTCTCTGCTGCTCAGGGCAGCCCCCTCTGCCCCCTCGGAAAACACAGAACCGAGCCGATCCCGCAAGCGTCGCTGCAGAGGCCCGCAGCTGGCAGCGAGGGCACAGCGCGGCCCGCGGGGCCCGGGCCCGTTTCGCGGCCTCTGCCGCCCTCTGCAGCCAGGCCGCGGAAGCGCCGCTGCCGCCGGGACCGGGGCTGGAGACACCGGCTGCGGGGCGCCCGGGTGGGCAGGGGTTAGCGGCCCTGCTGAGCAACGACGGCTCTCAAAGCAGCGGGGAGACCTCTGTGCTCTCCGGCAGACCTGCAAGGGCTGGAGCTTGCGGACAACTGCCCCCCAGCCAGGGCACAAAACACACTCAATGTTTCCAGGCCAAAACACCTGTTAGGCAGCAGCTCTGCACCTCCACTGGCGATCGCACTGCCGGGCGAGCCCTGCAGAGCAGGAGCAGCAGCGATCCGAGTGCACGGAGGTGCAGCTTGGATCCGAGTGCACGGAGATGCAGCTTGGATACGGGTGCACGGAGGTGAGCAGCTTGGATCCGAGTGCACGGAGGTGCAGCCTGGATCCGGGTGCACGGAAGTGCAGCTTGGATCCGGGTGCACGGAGGTGCAGCTTGGATCCGAGTGCACGGAGGTGCAGCTTGGATCCGAGTGCACGGAGGTGCAGCTTGGATCCGAGTGCACGGAGGTGCAGCTGGGATCCGGGCGCACGGAGGTGCAGCTCGGACCCGAGCGCACGGAGGTGCAGCTCGGACCCGGGTGCACGGAGGTGCAGCTCGGACCCGGGTGCACGGAGGTGCAGCTCGGATCCGAGTGCACGGAGGTGCAGCTCGGATCCGGGTGCACGGAGGTGCAGCTCGGACCCGGGTGCACGGAGGTTCAGCTCGGACCCGGGCGCACGGAGGTGCAGCTCGGACCCGGGCGCACGGAGGTGCAGCTCGGACCCGGGCGCACGGAGGTGCAGCTCGGACCCGGGCGCACGGAGGTGCAGCTCGGACCCGGGCGCACGGAGGTGCAGCTCGGACCCGGGCGCACGGAGGTGCAGCTCGGACCCGGGCGCACGGAGGTGCAGCTCGGATCCGGGCGCACGGAGGTGCAGCTTGGATCCGGGTGCACGGAGGTGCAGCTTGGTTTGTTTATGCATATTTATTCCTGCAGAGAGGTGATCAAAAGCAGGCAGGAGGCTCCCTGGGAATTTCTGCACAACGCCAGCACCTGGTTCCTAAGGAAGGAGACTGAGTCAAGGGCCACTTTCTGGACTCCAGAAATTAAAGCTCTCTTGTTAGGCAGACACAGCCTTCTCAGAGAGGCTCCTTCTCTCCCTCACTTGCCTTTTACAAAGCACTTCTATCAGCCTCTAACACATGGTTCCCAGACTGTCTTTGCTCGGCTCACTTGCTAGGAAGAGCTGTAAAGCAATCAGTGTCACCTGCAGACATGTGCCACAGCCATTCAGGTCAACCTGGTTTTTCTTCTGGTAACTGAACACGTCCACAGGAGACCTATGCTTTCCCAGATGAACTTCCATTTTAAACTGAAGCTTATTCAAGCATTCGCATCCCAGTGATGCATGAAAGTGTCCCTCAGCAGGTAAAGTGACTGTAAGATGGCATTTTTGTGTATCCTGTCCCTTTTTGCCTTCTTCCTCCACCCCAAGCTGAGCTATGGATAGCTCCTTCTTCAAGTCACTGATTTTTTAGTACAATTAGAGTCTGAGCTACAAGCTCTGCTCCCTCAGACAATAAACATACCGAGCCAGGGCAAGGAACAAAGCCAAGGGGCTGAGGTCCTAGCCAGCAACTGCAGATCTGCAGAAGTTCTTTGCCTACACAACAGTCCCAGCTGGATATCTGAAAAATGAAGGGCTTTTGTTTTGAGGGATAAGGAAATTCAGTCTCCTTCCATCTGTGCTAACACTCCACAGCCAGTGGACAGCACTTCTGACTCTGTCTGCTGGAAGGAAGAGCTTCAGCACAAACAAGCTTCATCCTTGCATCTCTCAACCATGCCCAGAAACTAGCTCAGGACTAAGCATTTGCTTGTTACCACAGACACATGATGGGCTCACTGCAACAGGCTCGTAGTTCTCTTTCAAACTCTCCTTGCAAAGGAGGCAGGAGGGACATTGGAAGATAAATCAGTCTACTGCCCCTAGGACAGCCCTGCCACCAGCTCACTGTGTGTTTGCACCCACCATAAGCCATAGAGGCACAGGCCCTCTGAAACTTTGCACTTGCCCTGCTGTAAGCTCTGAAACAGGCCCATGAAAACCATAGGCTTTGATTATTTTTGTTTTTCCCATTAGAACTCCTTGGCTACTCACAGTTTGTGGACAAGCAGGTTGAAAAACCTTGGTTTGGTTTCCAAGAGCATCAGTTTATAAGAACTGCTCAAACAAAATGTGACATAACAGGGTATCTGTTTCTTCAACAGATCTGCTTCCCTGCATTTGTTTGAAGTCTGACCTGATTATTCTTGCAATTGTATTTTTAATGCTCATCAGGTATCCTTAGAGAAATGGATAGTCACTTTTTTTAGATCATGCATATGCAATTAGGCAAACAAAATATAGCTCTCGCCTGTCCTGTTCTTCCCCTCTACAGCACAAGGCACATCCTTTACAATTGCTCCAGTGAAAGCAATAGCTGCTCAGATGGGATGGAACACCAGTGTCTGACCTGCCTTGGGCACAGGCACTAGCAGTGCCATCTGTCTTCGTTGTAGGGATGAATGCTGTCCTCATGCTGGGATAAACCAAAGAAAGTTGTTTCTCTGTCACCCATGCAGTTGTCCTACTCAGATTAGCAGTTCATGCATACAGTGCCTTGCTGGCAAGTTCAGCTCCATGGATAATTTTATTCCTGTTTTATAACACCTGGACACAGAATCATAGAATCAACCAGGTTGGAAGAGACCTCCAAGATCATCCAGTCCAACCTAACACCCAGCCCCATGCAGTCAACCAGACCATGGCACCAGGTGCCTTAGCCAGGCTTTTCCTGAACACCTCCAGGGATGGCGACTCCACCACCTCCCTGGGCAGCCCATTCCAATGGCAAAAGGACCATTAAGATCATCCAGTCCAACCTATCCCCCAGCCCTAGCTAGTCAGCTAGACCATGGCACTAAGTGCCTCATCCAGACAAGACAGGCAGAGGAAGTGTTTGTTACTTACGGTACTTTTCAGTAGTGTACTTGCCTCCTATGTGTTACCAAAAGGAGAGGGGCACTAATTCAGCAGATTATGCAGCATCAGTTCAGAACTTTGTGGCTGGGGAGACACCACACATGCCTTATTTCCATCCCCAGTGATATAACTTTAGCACTGGCAGAATGAGGGAAAATGGAAGAGCTGCTGAGGAGCAATTACTTGCAAAAGCCCAGCCAGGTCAGCCCACAGTGTGACCCTGGGACATCATCTTCAACCTGTGAGTGCACGCCAAGTCCTTTTGATCTCTGAGGCTTGGCATGTCATACAGCTCTAGGGCACACAATCAGATCCACAGGCAGTCCCTGACATCAGGAAATGCCATCTCAACCAAGTGCCTGATCAACTCAGCTCCCAGCTCTCAGTGAGCCGTGGTCAAGGCTTCATCTCTCAGCCTTGCTGTTGAGTGGCTGTTCTCTCACAGATTAACATCTCCTCTCAATTGCTGCATCAGTGCTCCCAGCATTCTCTTTGCTGCTATTAAGTCTCCCAGCCAGGCAGGGCTGGTATCAAGGTCAGCAAGCCTGAGGTGCAGGGGAACTCCAGACGCCAGTCTCAGCAGTGGAAGCCACAGAAGCTCCCTTTCAGGCCTGAGTTAGAGGCAGAAAGCTTGAGGCTCTGAAGAGTGCTGCCACAAGCAGAAACCATGGACACATAAATCATCAGGAGGGGGCAGAGAAGTAGCCACCATTTCATCAGTTAATTACAACTGTTAATCATATTTTCATTAACCTGAAATGAAACTGCCAGCATTCTCCTTATTTCCATGTCCCATTTCTCAGATAGCAGCTCTCTATCAGCTAGAACACATGCTGTCCTTTGCAGCATGTGTCTGGCCAGCCACCTATGTACAGCAGTTCTCAGACCCTGCTGTCTTACCTCTTTTCTGCATCCGAATACGCAGCTCTTCCTAGACCTCAGCAAGCACACATACTGTCTTTGCTATGCAGGTGACACGTTTGACCCCCTTGCACTCTCCCAACCCCACTCCAGGTAAGCACCTAACCCTGCAAGCTCTATAGTCCTGCCTGTCAGACATGCTAACATATTCAGCATTTTCCTATTATATAATTATAAATAAATATAGAAACCTGAGGATTTGCTATTTCTTTTTTGGCACATGGCTCGCTTCTTTAAAACATTTTAACATCTTCATAGATGACCTGGATGAGGGCACTGAGTCAGTCATCAGCAAGTTTGCAGATGACACCAAGATGGGGGCAGATGTGGCTGGGTTGGAGGGCAGAAGGGCTCTGCAGTGGGACCATGACCACCTGGACAGATGGGCAGAGTCCAAGGGGATGGTGTTCAGTAGCTCCAAGTGCCAGCTGCTGCACTTTGGCCACAGCAACCCCATGCAGAGATACAGGCTGGGGTCAGAGTGGCTGAGAGCAGCCAAACAGAGAGGGATCTGGGGGTGCTGATCGATACCTGCCTGAACATGAGCCAGCAGTGTGCCCAGGTGGCCAAGAGAGCCAGTGGCATCCTGGCCTGCATCAGGAATGGTGTGGCCAGCAGGAGCAGGGAGGTCATTCTGCCCCTGTACTCTGCACTGGTTAGACCACACCTTGAGTGCTGTGTTCAGTTCTGGGCCCCCCAGTTTAGGAGGGACATTGAGATGCTTGAGCGTGTCCAGAGAAGGGCAACGAGGCTGGGGAGAGGCCTTGAGCACAGCCCTACGAGGAGAGGCTGAGGGAGCTGGGATTGGTTAGCCTGGAGAAGAGGAGGCTCAGGGCAGACCTTATTGCTGTCTGCAACTACCTGAGGGGAGGTTGTGGCCAGGAGGAGGTTGCTCTCTTCTCTCAGGTGGCCAGCACCAGAACAAGAGGACACAGCCTCAGGCTGTGCCAGGGGAGATTTAGGCTGGAGGTGAGGAGAAAGTTCTTCCCTGAGAGAGTCATTGGACACTGGAATGGGCTGCCCGGGGAGGTGGTGGAGTCGCCGTCCCTGGAGCTGTTCAAGGCAGGATTGGACGTGGCACTTGGTGCCATGGTCTGGCCTTGAGCTCTGTGGTAAAGGGTTGGACTTGATGATCTATGAGGTCTCTTCCAACCTTGGTGAGACTGTGAGACTGTGATTTTGAGGTCTCTGTGTTTACCTCTAATCAGAGCTGCTTGTGTCAGGTAACTCGTGGGACAGACAAGGAGGGACAGAACAGGAGGTACCTACAAAGACTGCCAAAGATGGAAAGCAGAGTTAAGAGCTCATGAGCAATCTTATAAGTGAGGCCTTCCTCCCCCAGGGCTGGAGGAGTGGGCTGCAAAGCCCCTGTCCTATTGTTCAGTGTCTCTCATGCAGCCACAGCATCTGCCAAGATAAGCTCGACATGCTCTGACTCCGGTGCTGCTCCCCTGTCATCTTCCATTCATGGCTATCCAGGAAGAGAAAGAATGTTGATGAATGCCAATGAAGACTTGGAGTGCTACACCTTCCCCCAGGGCACAGAGAAATAATGAGCAGCGTGACATTTGAGGTCCCCTTTGCCTATGCTGTTACAGCACTGCTCCTCAGACCTGCCTGAGGGGACAACTCACCTCTGGGGTGAGAAGGTGATTCAGCATCCCCAAGCCTTAACTTCTCTCCTTTCCCTGCCCCAGCACTTAGCCCCAGGCCCGGGAAACACTCGCTTCCAGGCTGAGGTATCACATCCCTTTTATCTTTCTGCTCTGTGGAAAGCAGCTCCTGAGCAGAGCCCAGACTCTGTGTGCTAAACGCTGATACTGTACCAACTTAGGAACATTTAGGAATAGCTACATTTGTGAGGATTGCCTATTATGGAAACTAAGAATCATTAACTGTGCAAACAACAAGAAATTGTAACTGTGGGCTTGAGAAGAAGTTAAGAGCAAGCTGGTTTAGGCTGACTCCGTGATCAGTCTCTCTCGTCAACTGTATCAGCCTCAAGAGTATGCATAAAGAAGTTCAGCTAAAGGCCATAGGGAGGAAGAGGATGGACACCTCAAATGACCACCAGGGGACCCCCCCCCAGTATATAATGAGCATATGTGCAGGAGATTTACATGTGTAATGCATTCCATGGCCTAATATGCATATGCTAATTACACCTGAGAAAAACTATGAGTATGTATGAGATGCAAGCAGATGATCTCTGAATTTCACTGGCTTTGGTATGCTCAGGTGGAGCAATCCCATGTGTGGCTGCTGCTGAAATCAAGAAATGCTGCTTCCTAGTACCTCATGGGGCTTAGGAAGTTTTATTGCTGTATTGGGTAAAAATTTTGTTGACCTGGGTGGGACAACACTTTTGAGCCTCAACAGATGCTGCAGTCATGGACCAAAACCAGCCTGTCCACCAAGGTCACCACCAATCTGACCTAGGGGAGTACACAGTATCACAGTATCATCAGGGTTGGAAGAGACCTCACAGATCATCAAGTCCAACCCTTTAGCACAGAGCTCAAGGCCAGACCATGGCACCAAGTGCCACGTCCAGTCCTGCCTTGAACAGCTCCAGGGACGGCGACTCCACCACCTCCCCGGGCAGCCCATTCCAGTGTCCAATGACTCTCTCAGGGAAGAACTTTCTCCTCACCTCCAGCCTAAATTTCCCCTGGCACAGCCTGAGGCTGTGTCCTCTCGTTCTGGTGCTGGCCACCTGAGAGAAGAGAGCAACCTCCTCCTGGCCACAACCACCCCTCAGGTAGTTGTAGACAGCAATAAGGTCACCCCTGAGCCTTCTCTTCTCCAGGCTAACCAATCCCAGCTCCCTCAGCCTCTCCTCGTAGGGCTGTGCTCAAGGCCTCTCCCCAGCCTCGTTGCCCTTCTCTGGACACGCTCAAGCATCTCAATGTCCCTCCTAAACTGGGGGGCCCAGAACTGAACACAGGACTCAAGGTGTGGTCTAACCAGTGCAGAGTACAGGGGCAGAATGACCTCCCTGCTCCTGCTGGCCACACCATTGCTGATGCAGGCCAGGATGCCACTGGCTCTCTTGGCCACCTGGGCACACTGTTATGTATATGCTAGTAGCTATGCTGGTGAAAACTAAGCCCTACAAGAGGCAGAACAGCACTTCATCGGCCTCCAGAGCTGTCCTAGGCTTCTTAAATGGGGATGTTGGACCTCTTCATCCATTTGCTTATTCCTCTTACCCACTCCTAACATCTAGGGGCAAACTCAACTCTTTACTCTCTGTACTACCTGAGCGACTGAAATGAGGGCAGAAAAACAGCTAGGAAAGGGAGGAGAGCTTGGGCATAAGCCATGACCATAGGTTCCAAGCTCTGCAGTAGCTTTTACCTCACTCTCCTCTCTCCCACCCTCCAGGAACCTCAGATGTGCTAAACAGCCTGTAAAGGTGTGCAAGGTGGCATGCAGCACAGAAATGAGATATAAAGTGTACTTACTCTCCCAGTGTGAAAACTGCTGGGTTGAGTGTAAGAGAGGCTTGCTGCCTCCAGGAAACATAGCTGATCTCTTCATCTGATGGAAGAGTGCTTACTTTGCCAAAAAGCCCTCAATGCCCATGGAACAGGCAATGCTCCTGTGCTAAATGTGTATGTACATTACCAGGTATGATAAAGGTGCATAAATTGCCTTCATTATAGGTATTTCCATGGAAAGTGTCACAACACAGTGTCTCACCAGGCAAGGCCAGCTTTCTTCTTTTTTTGTGTGTGTTCAGTGAAGTTCTTGCTTGGGCCCAAGTAACACTGGCTTCTGCAGATGCAAAGCTGAATGAAGAAGGTGTGCTGCAAAGAGAGGTCAAGAAACCCTCAGCTTTCCTGGTGGCATCAAGCTGAGACACAGCAAACAGGATACAGGATTGCCACTGGTCAGGACCTGCTTCTATGGCAGCCTTGAGAGTTAGTGTCTCCCTTCCAGTTAGAGCTTTAGCCACAGAGTTTCTCTCTCCTTTGTGCTTACCTGACCCATTAGGTTCCAGAGGCTTGGAGTATGGATAAAGTGCATTTGTAATATAGCATCACACTGACATCATGGGCTACTTGGCATTTACTCTTGATATTCTACAGGAACATTTGTAATATCTTGGGCTTGAGTTCAACACAGAACATCCTTATTAGTAGCTACCACTGAGCAAAACTTAAATACCAAAGAAACACTCTCCTGAGTTACAGATCTGCTCTCCCAGCTAAGGAACTCCTTATACCCATGTTAGGAGACTGCTCACCATCATTAGAAATGAAGCTTCAAATGCTAAGCCTTCTAAGTTCAGCAGTAAAGTGAGTTAGTTTAGCCATGAGGGAGGAAAGGGGGAAGGTGATAAACAAGACTTACTTCCATCATAATTGACCTTCAGAGTTCAAAATTAGCCAAATGAAAAAAAAGTCAAACCATACATTTCACAGAATCAATGAATCAACCAGGTTGGAAGAGACCTCCAAGCTCATCCAGTCCAACCTAGCACCCAGCCCTGTCCAATCAACCAGACCATGGCACTAAGTGCCTCATCCAGGCTTTTCTTGATTACCTCCAGGGACAGTGACTCTACCATCTCCCTGGGCAGCCCATTCCAGTGGCAAATCACTCTCTCTGTGAAGGGCAATTATATATTGCATTCACTGCAACTGCACTGCTTATCTAGCTGGTTGAATAGGAGCAGAGGTCTACAAATCAAAACACAATCCTTCTAAAAAACTGCCCTTGCCAAACACCTAATCTGCCTTCACCCAGCTAAAGTTATTTGGCTTATCAACTGAGGATTGTTAAGCAGATGAAACTTCAGGACACCCTAGATAAAACAGCTCACCGAATTTCCTCTTCCAGCCTCAAATTCCAAGAGCTCAAACCTTCCTGAACTCTCACCAAAAGTTGAGGCATGATAAGCCATTTCCTGTACCAGACTTACCAGACTAGATAACTGCCAACCACATATGAAGACACCACTCACCTTAAAAAAGTCAGCATTAATATTTACTAACTGAATGCAAATTGTATAACAGCTCTTATCCGTGCCAGGTTTAAGAGCAGCCCAATAAAGGCATGTCAGCAAGGCTTCTTTTTTTGAAATGGGTGCCAAGGGATCTTGTTGTAAGTGAAGATCTTTGAGAAAAGCAAGAAGATTCATTGCATTAAGTGGATGGTATAAAACTAGGTTAGACAGGACTGCTGGCCATGGGGAGCTGGCTTTGTCAGTCACCTGGAGAGAAGTATCTGTTAGGAAAAAAACACACCAAGACAGCAACAAACAACACCCAAAAACCAGAACACCAAACAATGATCCTCAGTATTATATATAAGATCATGGCCCTTTACCAACCCAGTTTTCTTCCTCAGCTGTGAGCACCAGCTGGATGGATGGCACTCACAGCTCTCTGTATCACAAGGTTGGAAGAGACCTCACAGATCATCAAGTCCAACCCTTTACCACAGAGCTCAAGGCCAGACCATGGCACCAAGTGCCACGTCCAGTCCTGCCTTGAACAGCTCCAGGGACGGCGACTCCACCACCTCCCCGGGCAGCCCATTCCAGTGTCCAATGACTCTCTCAGGGAAGAACTTTCTCCTCACCTCCAGCCTAAATCTCCCCTGGCATAGCCTGAGGCTGTGTCCTCTTGTTCTGGTGTGGCCACCTGAGAGAAGAGAGCAACCTCCTCCTGGCCACAACCTCCCCTCAGGTAGTTGTAGACAGCAATAAGGTCTGCCCTGAGCCTCCTCTTCTCCAGGCTAACCAATCCCAGCTCCCTCAGCCTCTCCTCGTAGGGCTGTGCTCAAGGCCTCTCCCCAGCCTCGTTGCCCTTCTCTGGACACGCTCAAGCATCTCAATGTCCCTCCTAAACTGGGGGGCCCAGAACTGAACACAGGACTCAAGGTGTGGTCTAACCAGTGCAGAGTACAGGGGCAGAATGACCTCCCTGCTCCTGCTGGCCACACCATTGCTGATGCAGGCCAGGATGCCACTGGCTCTCTTGGCCACCTGGGCACACTGCTGGCTCATGTTCAGGCAGGTATCAATCAGCACCCCCAGATCCCTTTCTGTTTGGCTGCTCTCAGCCACTCCAACCCCAGCCTGTATCTCTGCATGGGGTTGTTGTGGCCAAAGTGCAGCACCCTGCACTTGGAGCTATTGAACACCATCCCCTTGGACTCTGCCCATCCTCTTGACACGTGCCCCTCAGATATAGCAGACATCCTAGCTGGATGAGGGCATACCAAAACAAAAGGCATCAGGCTGTCACCTTCCTAACTGCCCTGCCACACTTCGCATCTTCATGGCAGTCACAGCTTTAGCATCACCTTCCTTTGCAGTATGGTAAACTAATCCAGGTAACTGCCTGTGGAGACCCTGAAGAGCAGAAGTTGCTAATACATCCCAGCCCTTTTCCAAGGAAAGGCCACATACAGGGTTTGGTAGCTTTCTTAGACCCAGGATAATTTTATATCACTTAATTTTATTAGCTAGCACTGTGTCACAGAGCAGTACAGCCTGGAACATGATGCTCACATTTGCAACAGTATTTAGGAGGCTATAGACTTATCTGCCAGGAGAACTGAAAAGCAGCAGAGGCTTATTAGCCTTGTTTCTTCAGGCTGAAAGAAGTGCTTTGAAGACATAGGCAACAAAGGGGGAAGTTTCAATTCACCTGAAGCAATTTGCTAAAAATAGCTACTCTGCACCCCTCACAAGCTCAGGCTAGGTTTTTAAAGGAAAGCTTATACATACATCTTCCTTTGCTTACCTCACTACGTTTCTGGTCAGCAGCTGCAGCACGTATACAGACATGGACAGCATGCACAGCACCCTGCAGCCATGCCTTGTGAAGTATGACATCAGCTCAACAGGCAAAACCTAAAGCATTTGTGATGGGGCCATGACTGAGCAGGTCCCCTTAACAGTTTGCAGAGGAATCACAAAACTCAGCAACTCACTGCAAAACAAAGAAGGGTAGAATAAAAGGCAGAAGCAATAAATTACCTAATTAGAGCAGGGACTTAAAAAAAACACCCAGGCTCTACAGTGCCTAAGACTCCTGCCTCTGAGGGTGTCTGGTTACACTGCTGACATTGAGCCCCGCACTCCAAGGTCCAGAGCACTCTGTCTCACAGCTCTCCTGCAAGGATGAACCAAGTCCATTCTGTGAGACCTTCCACAGAAGCCCAGCACCTACCAATCAGTAAATATGCTGGTTGAGATCTGCAGGTGATTAATTGCAGATGATTTTACTGCAGTCTGTGGGGTGGATACAGGGGCTCCCTACAGTATCACAGGTGGGCATGGTTTGCTGCTGGAGCCTGCTGAGGAGATGGATGCTGTCAGCAGTATCAAAACTGCTGCTCCTAGGCTCAGATTTTGCTCCTCCTCAGGTTGTGAGCACCCTGGGTGAACACAGCACTTTACTAAGATAATCAGTGCTTAGAATAATTCCTCAGCAAACACCCCACCTGGAGAGCAAAGCACTTCTCTAATGCCCTGTTTCTGAAACAAGATGTTTTTGCAGGAGGGCTTTAAAGCCACCTAGTCTCCTACAGATCACCAGTGAGAGATGATGTTTGGGCTAATGCTCGACTACATCTCCTAGGGCAAAGGCCAGGGAGAAATACTGCAGGAGAGGAGAGTGGGAGGGAGAGGAATTCCCTGAGCAGAAATTATTTTGAGCAGAGAAAGCTGCAGAGCAGTGTGGAGCGAGGCAGAAGAAATGCCAGAGAGGGAGGTGGCTACGTTAGAGGAGACAAAAGAACAGAGGAGAGTGGAAGCTCAAAAGGCTTCTGTGGGCAGGAGGAGGTGGCGAGGTAGACTGCTTCTTACTGGGGCTTTGTAGAGGATCCCTGTTAGAAGCTGGCTGGACTCAGCAGTGTTTCCCCCTGCAAAGGGATTCCCTCTGCCACCCGCTATTGGTCCTGGCTCAGTGACAAGCTGCTGGAGTGGATTTCTCTTCCCTGTGCGCGTAGCAGAGGTATTGAAAAACAACAGCACCACCCCCTCGGCTACCCTCCAGAGAAGTGGGAGATCCTTCCCTCTGCCATCGCTCACCAGGGCTGAGCACTCACACAAAACAAGACCTGTCTTCAAAGAAATCCATGGAGGTTTGTGCTCAGCCTGTCTGCAAGATACAGGAGGAAAGGCTGCTGTGCCAGCAGACCACTGGGGAGGGGTTTCTAAGCTTCAGCCCCTGGTGAGAGCCAACACATCTCTATCTGCTGCTGGCACTGAGACACTCTCTCCACCCCACAGCTGTGCTAGGGTCCTACCTGTCCACACAGAAGCAGACCCCCAGACACCAACAAGTCTTCCAAAGTTGTTGAGATTTTGTGAGGTCAATTGCAAGATTAGAGCAGTCCCAAGCACAAATACAGGCTGGACAATGAGTGGACTGAGAGAAGCCCTGAAGAGAAGGACTTGGGGGTATTGGTTGATGAAAAGCTCAATGTGACCTAGCAATGTGTACTTGCAGCTCAGAAAGCCAACTGCATCCTGGGCCGCATCAAAAGATGTGATTCCCTCTGCCTCTAACAAGTTCTGGTGAGCCCCCCACCTGGAGTACTGTGTTCTGCCCCCCCACATAAGAAGAACATGAACATGTTGCACTAAGCCCAGAGAAAGGCCACAGAGATGATCAGAGGGCTGGAGTACTTTTCCTACAAAGATGGGCTGAGATAGAGAAGAGAAGGCTCATGTGAGACTTGTATCAGGCTTCCAGGACCTAAAGGAGGCCTACAAGAAACCCAGAGAGCCACTGCCAGCAAGGGCAAGTAGTAGGAGGAAAAGGAATACTAGCTTTAACCTGAAAGAGGGCAAAATTTAGATTGGATGCAAGAAAGAAATTCTTCACTGTGAGGGCAGTGAGGGTCAGGAACAGCTTAATCTGATGACCCATCCTGGTCAGGTTATTAGAGGCTTAGAGCAAGAAGAGTGAGAAGTGGTTAACCTCTCTCTCTGCGCTGTCCCTGCGAGCTAGGCTACAGATTATCTTGCTTCTTTGCCACCACAGTAACATCGTTATTCAGCTTGGCAGCACAAGGTGGAGCGAGCGAGTGAGAGGAGAGTGTTTGCGCTTGGTGTTTTTGAAATCCATCAAGCATCTCCCCGCTCTGCCCATTGCAAACCCCTCCCCAGCCGTCCCTGCCGCAGCATCCCGCGTTGCCATGTCAACAGAGACTGTCATCCCCTGTGTCGTGAGGGAACGCTCTGCTCTGCTTTCCTAGGAGCCATGGGCTGGAGACGAGGGATGCCCACGGTTAGAGCTGATGCTGACCCCTAACCAGGGCATTCTGGGGGTAATTCTTCTCCAGAGCTTGATTTACCCCTTAGCAGCTCTTTTAAGATGTCATCCTCAGTGATCAACTTAATCAAGACATCTTGGCGTGAAAAGCAGCCATCTCCTGACCCCTGTACTTCCACTGTGCATTAGGTACAATAAAGCAAATATCTCTCTCACTCCCCCGCAGTGCTTGGCCACCTTCCTGCCCTCTCTGCAGGGGAATGTGCAGGACGGAGGGAGCTTGTACGTTGGGGCAGGCTGGAGGGCCCTCCACCTGCTTGTTTCTGCACTCTCCTCCCCCCAGCAGGAGTGGGGAGCAGAGGCACCGCAGAGCCAGGCTGCCCAGCTCTGTGCCAACAGGCTCTTTTTCAGTATCTTTCATGCCCCAGCATCCCAGGGAGATGTCCTGCAGGGATGGTCAGGAAACAAAGGGGAGAAAGTTTGATAGGCTTTGCTTCTTTCAGCCAGGGTGAGGATGCTTGTGAAAGAGTTGTGAATGTGAATGCGAGTGCCACCAACAGGAGGTAACAGCTTCCTCCAGGGTGTCAATTGACTCCAATGGAAGCAGTGTATCTGCTGCGTGGCCCTAACCTGGCCAGGCTCCTCCTTTCTGTTCTCCTTTCTGTCCTTGAGGTGGGCAAAGTGTCACCACGACAATGTGGGGAGGAGGCACAGGGTTTGTGCTGGAAGTGAAAGCAGTGGCATGCCAACTAGCACTTAGCTGAGGCTGGGAGAACAAGAGGCCACTTGGATCAGGAATGTCCCTTTCTCTGCCTGCTGGTTACATGGTATGGGTGCCTGGCACTGTGAAGGAAGGTAGGACTAGATGATCTCTTGCAAGCAGTTTTTCTATGCTTAAATCTCTGGGCCAAACAAATCAGTTGGTTCAGTTTTCTCTTCAGAACTGGGCAGCTGTTGCTGGAAGAATTATGTTGGTGGTCTGGAAAACAGCTTCACAGCCAGAAGCTGGGATGGTGGGCTGAGAAGCAGGCTGGAAGCTGTTGCTTCTCCTGGGAAGTTGCTGGCTAAGGTTCAGATTCCCTGGGAACACAGACATCTAACTCTCTTTCCTCCTGGGCTTGCCTCTTAAGGCCTCTATTGCTGGTTCTCCCAGGCAACCAGCAATAGAACAAGGGGACACAGTCTCAAGTTGTGCCAGGGTAGGTCTAGGCTGGATGTTAGGAGGAAGTTCTTGCCAGAGAGAGTGATTGGCATTGGAATGGGCTGCCCAGGGAGGTGGTGGAGGCACCATCCCTGGGGGTCTTCAAGAAAAAACTGGATAAGGCACTTAGTGCCATGGTCTGGTTGACTGGATAGGGCTGGGTGCTAGGTTGGACTGGATGATCTTGGAGGTCTCTTCCAACCTGGTTGATTCTATGATTCTATGATTGCAGAAATTCTTTATACTTCCCCTTCCAGTCAGTTTGTTCTCTGGCATCCCTGCAGTTTCCCTGAAAACTTTTTTTTTTTTGGTATGGTCTTTCTTTATGTGGAAATGTTTGCCCTCAATGGAGCACAGAAAACATCAGTTTGGCACTTGAATGGAAATAATTTGAAGCACCTTGCTGAAGCAAAAAAGGCATGCACTGAGAAAGCTTGCACCACTGTATCACAGAATCACAAAATGGTAGGGGCTAGATGGGATCTCTGGAGATCATTTAGGTCACCCTCCTGCCAGAGCAGGTTCACCTCAATTGGTTTACACAGGAACTCATCCAGGTGCTTTCAAAAGCCCTCAGAGAAGAAGACTCCTTTCTGGGCAGCCTGTTCTGGTGCTCCAACACCCTCTAAGTAGCTCAGTTTTGCTTTATTTTCAGATGGAACTGCCTGTGTGGCAGTTTGTGTCCACTGCCCTTTGTCCTATCACTGGACACTGCTTGAAAGAGGCTGTCCCCATCCTCTTGACACCTGCCCCTCAGATATTTATGTGCACTTATAAGATTCCCTCTCAGTCTTCTCTCCAGGTTAAGCAGCCTCAGGTCTCTCAGCCTCTCCTCATAAGAGAGATGCTTCAATCCCCTCATCATCCTCGTGGCCCTCTGTGGGACTCTCTCCAGTGGTTCCCTGTCTCTTGAACTTAGGAGACCAGAACTGAGTATGATATTCCACATATATCCTCTCTAGGGTAGAGCAGAGGGAGAGGCAAACCCCCCTTGACCTGTTGGCTATACTCTTTAATGCCCAGGAACCCATTGGCCTTCTTTGTCACCAGAGCATACTGCTGGGTTATGGTTCACTTGTTGTCCACCAGGACTCTAAGATCCTTTTCTGCAGAGATGCTTTCCACCTTGTGCTGGTGCATGGAGCTATTCTTGCCCAGACTCAGGACTTTACACTCACCCTTGTTGAACTTCATGAGGCTTCCCTCTGCCCAACTCTCCAGCCAGACTGGTCCTGCTGAATGGCAGCACAGTCTTGTGGTGGGTCTGCCACTCCTCCCAGTTTTGTCTTGTCAGCAAACTTGCTGAAACTACCTTCTGTCCCTTCACCCACATTGCTGATGAAGATATTGAACAAGACTGGACCTAGTACTGGTCACTTAGCTACATGCATCCAACTAGATTCTGCGCTATTGATCACAACCATTTGTGCTCTGTCATTCAGCCAATTCTCAATTCACCTCACTGTTCACTCCTCTAACTCACACTTCCTAAGCTTGTCTATAGGTGGGCAGAGAAAATGAGATGACATTTAACAAGGCCAAGTGCAGGGTTCTGCACACTGGTCACAACAACCCCAAGCAGCACTACAGGCTGGGGACTGAGTGGCTGGAAAGCAGCCAGGCAGAAAGGGACCTGGGGGTACTGATAGATAGTAGCTGAAGATGAGGCAGCAGTGTGCCCAGGTGGGCAAGAGAGCCAATGGCATCCTGGCCTGCATCAGGAAGACTGTGGCCAGTAGGACAAGGGAGGTTATTCTTCCCCTGTACTCAGCACTGGTCAGACCACACCTTGAGTACTGTGTCCAGTTCTGGGCCCCTCAATTCAAGAGAGATGTTGAGGTGCTGGAAGGTGTCCAGAGAAGAGCAGCAAAGCTGGGGAGGGGCCTGGAGCAGAGCCCTGTGAGGAGAGGCTGAGGGAGCTGGGGGTGTGCAGCCTGCAGCAGAGGAGGCTCAGGACAGACCTCATTGCTGTCTACAACTACCTGCAGGGAGGTTGTAGCCAGGTGGGGTTGGTCTCTTCTTCCAGGCAACCAGCAATAGAACAAGGGGACACAGTCTCAAGTTGTGCCAGGGGAAGTCTAGGCTGGATGTTAGGAGGAAGTTGTTGGCAGAGAGAGTGGTTGGCATTGGAATGGGCTGCCCAGGGAGGTGGTGGAGGCACCGTCCCTGGAGGTGTTCAGGAAAAGACTGGATGAGGCACTTGGTGCCATGGTCTGGTTGATTGGATAGGGCTGGGTGCTAGGTTGGACTGGATGATCTTGGAGGTCTCTTCCCACCTGGTTGATTCTATGATTCTATGAGTATGCTCCATGCCTTGGTTCACAGTGCATGAGAGACATGGCCTAAATTTATGTCAATAGCTTTTCAAAAGTGTTTGTATTAGCTTCAACTCACTTTCCACTACCTTTTACAGCAGCTGGCATCAGAATAAAGGAAATGTAACATACTACTAAAGTGTTATGTCTTTGCACTCACATTAGACTGGTGCTAGCTGTAGCAGAAGGTGTTGGCTGATGGAAAATCAGATGTTTCAGTTATTGCTTCAATTATAGATAGCTCTTCCTGAGAAAAGTCTTTTATGCCTGAGAGAAAGGCAGTGGAGTGAGAGGGACAGCAGCCTTGCACAAGGACAGCTGAGAAGGGAATCATAACTCATCTCACAGTCTCACAGTATCACCAAGGTTGGAAGAGACCTCACAGATCATCAAGTCCAACCCTTTACCACAGAGCTCAAGGCCAGACCATGGCACCAAGTGCCACGTCCAGTCCTGCCTTGAACAGCTCCAGGGATGGTGACTCCACCACCTCCCCGGGCAGCCCATTCCAGTGCCCAATGACTCTCTCAGGGAAGAACTTTCTCCTCACCTCCAGCCTAAATCTCCCCTGGCACAGCCTGAGGCTGTGTCCTCTTGTTCTGGTGTGGCCACCTGAGAGAAGAGAGCAACCTCCTCCTGGCCACAACCTCCCCTCAGGTAGTTGCAGACAGCAATAAGGTCTGCCCTGAGCCTCCTCTTCTCCAGGCTAACCAATCCCAGCTCCCTCAGCCTCTCCTCGTAGGGCTGTGCTCGAGACCTCTCCCCAGCCTCGTTGCCCTTCTCTGGACACGCTCAAGCATCTCAATGTCCCTCCTAAACTGGGGAGCCCAGAACTGAACACAGCACTCAAGGTGTGGTCTAACCAGTGCAGAGTACAGGGGCAGAATGACCTCCCTGCTCCTGCTGACCACACCATTGCTGATGCAGGCCAGGATGCCACTGGCTCTCTTGGCCACCTGGGCACACTCTGGCTCATGTTCATTTCACCCTGCAGAGGGAATTTGCTGTAACCCTTCTCTCTGTCAACATTTCTGGGTATTGCTCTTAAAAAAAAACAAAAGAAGATATTTTCTTTATGAAACTCAGACTATGGCAAGGGCAGGCATGCTTAGCACTGCAGCTGACACAGGCAAACTCAATATGACCAGCATGGCCTGGTTCAGCTGCTTCACCCTGTGAGCACCAGCTCCGAGGTGCACTGCCTCGCCTTCTGCTCCCAGGTGCTGTATGGAACCTTGGTTTTGAAGGAGAAAGCAAGAGATCTTTCTCAGAAAGCATGGTGAAACATGGAAGTGTTCTGTGGAGAGAGACTGATTGGTTTTCCTCTGTGCTCCTTATAGAAGATTCTGATGGACTTTGTTCTGCTCAGGCTTGCAGTCCTTACAATTTTTAGATCTAGTATTAGGAATTACAAGAGAGGTATAGCTAAAACAAAACCTTATCCCAACATCTCAGAAGCAGCTGGAGTTGGGACAAGTATTTTTGCTCCTCTTTTCCAAATTGGAATAAACCAGCTGCTGGATTTAGGAGTTCCTGCCAGGTCGAAGTCCTGTTGAAACACTGTTTTCATTCAAGCTGGGTGGAAAGGCATCAGGATGGAAAGAACTGAGCTAAAAAGGTTTATCTTAATTATTAAGACTCTAGAGCTGAGCACAAGGAAGCCATAGTCTATCATAACCCTACTACTCTCTCACTGTATGGGTAGGAACAAGATACTTTGTCATACGTGTCCCAGAGGCAGTGTGGAAGAATGCCTGCTCTTGAGGCCACTGTGGGATGGTGTAGTTACTCTGGAAAAGCAGAAGGGAAAGCCAGAGGGTGGACAAAGGGATGGTTGGTGTCCTTGTTGCAGTTTTATTCTGTTCAGGGGGAGTCTTGCGTGGTGCTATGGGACTGATGCAGAGAGCTGAGCATTCACCCTCCTGCCTGATTCAGTGCTGCCATCAGGTTGAAATGCAAGCAGAGGGAGATGGGGAAACCTCACCTGTGGGACAAAATAGAACTCAAAATAGTTTCTTTGGGATGTCCAGGACAGAGGTCTGCAGTCAGGACTCATGGTGCTGTGCTCTAAGTAAGGGGAATTACAGGTATGCCCTGGGCAGTGATGAACAAGTGACTTATCAACAGGCCTGGGGTTTCCCAGTGAGAAAGGACCCAGTGCCACTCTAATCAGAAGGCAGCCTTCCTCAAGCCTCTTCTCTGAGGGCTGGCTGTACAGCTCCTCACCATCCCTCCCTGACCAATAGCTCACCTCCAGGCAGCAAATCTCCTCTGGTCTCCACGTTGATGTAGGGAAAAGAATCTCCAAAAGCGGTGTGGATGCAGGTGGAAGGACAGAGGTGCAGAGAGACTCGTGGCTTTCAGAGGGGTTATCAAGATGAAAAGCATTCAGTATGGACAGACACCAATTGCTTTCCTTGTCCATTTACCCTGTTCCTGTATTATTTCCTTTCTTCTCACTTCCTTCCTTCCTTAGAATCATAGAATCATAGAATCAACCAGGTTGGAAGAGACCTCCAAGATCATCCAGTCCAACCTAGCACCCAGCCCTATCCAATCAACTAGACCATGGCACTAAGTGCCCCATCCAGTCTTCCTTCCTTCCTTCCTTCCTTCCTTCTTTCCTTCCTTCCTTCCTTCCTTCCTTCCTTCCTTCCTTCCTTCCTTCCTTCCTTCCTTCCTTCCTTCCTTCCTTCCTTCCTTCCTTCCTTCCTTCCTTCCTTCCTTCCTTCCTTCCTTCCTTCCTTCTTTTCTTTTCCTTTTCTTTTCTTTTCTTTTCTTTTCTTTTCTTTTCTTTTCTTTTCTTTTCTTTTCTTTTCTTTTCTTTTCTTTTCTTTTCTTTTCTTTTCTTTTCTTTTCTTTTCTTTTCTTTTCTTTTCTTTTCTTTTCTTTTCTTTTCTTTTCTTTTCTTTTCTTTTCTTTTCTTTTCTTTTCTTTTCTTTTTCCTTTTCCTTTTCTTTTTCCTTTTCTTTTTCCTTTTCTTTTTCCTTTTCTTTTTCCTTTTCTTTTTCCTTTTCTTTTTCCTTTTCTTTTTCCTTTTCTTTTTCCTTTTCTTTTTCCTTTTCTTTTTCCTTTTCTTTTTCCTTTTCTTTTTCTTTTTCCTTTTCTTTTTCTTTTTCTTTTTTTAATTTCTGTTTTTGTTTTTTATTTCCAACCATTTCCAGGTAAAGGAAATGAAGCCTGGGCTCACACCTTCTCTGTTGACCATGCCTGATTCCTTAGCCTGAGTGTGCTAAGCCCTTGGGATGGATGAAGTGGGAGTGGGATCTTCTCAGGGATTTATCTGAAGGGTGGTGTTATTCCCAGTGTAGCCTTGTGTGGATGCTCATTGCTCAGAAAAATTCCCTTGGCTCATATTAGCCAAATCAGCTTCAGAATTTGCCTGAGGTCTGCAGGGGTTGTGAAGGCAGGAGGACTGTGTAAATCCCTCACAGGTGAAGAAATGCTACTCGTGCTCAGAAGAAAACTGCATTTTCCCACAGTTCTCTGGGTCAAAGCTGGGACACATCTGAAGAGAGACAGCAGCTGTCCCTGGGAGGTGACAGCCATGAGCCCTTGGAGCTCAGTGACTGCCCAGATATCTTAACTGGGCTCTCCTCTCTCCCTCTCTGACTTTTCACTTTTCCCTTGCCCTCAGTTAGACTTCCAGTGCCCTCTTGGTTCTTTGCATGGTTTTGTAGCTCCAAGACATGTCACTCTGCTGGAGCATGCTCCTCTTCCCTCTGCTATGTGCTATGATGCTCCTCTCCAGCACAGCCCTGGAGAAGGCTTGCCCTGTGCTCTATCACTGTTGCCAGGCAACACAGCATCACATGAATTTCACTCCTAGCTCCAGAGTAAACTATATGCAGGGGATTTTCCTTCTGTTTCTCCAAAGAAGGTCCTTTGGACATGGGAACTGGTCATTGTGAGAGGCTGAGGGGTGTCCAGCAGTCACTGTTGACTGCTGCCTTTCCTGAGGTGCTGTTCTGCCTGGAGCAGGGAAGCTAGGGTGGAGTTGGGTGGCGAAGGCAGAGGGGAAACACCTGTAACTCCTGCTGAGACCAGACATGGTTTCCTTGTTCCCCGCCCTGTGCAGCTTGCTCACACTCAACATCTACCTCCTATGCTGCAGTCACAAGGGATGGGCAGCAAGACTTCTGCCGACCTGCAGGACCAGTGCTGTGGTTTCTGTTACACTGGTTCAGATCAAGGCAGTTTCTCACTATTGTAAAAGGGAACACAGAGCCCATCTTGGATGGGTTTTTTCCCCAAGGCAGGGGCACACTTAACATGCAGCTCTTCTCTTTACCTTCCCATCTGCCAGTTTTGCACCTGGGAAGTCCCTCATGGAGTTTTGTTTGAAGGCAGTGGCTCCTTTCAGGCACGGCCCCACAGGCAGCTGGAAGCCAGGCACTTGGGAATGGTGAGAAGTACTGGCATGATCCTTGTCTCCCAGAGGGGTTTGTATCCTGGGTGCCTCACCTTCAGACTGCACAGGACTGGCAGTCTGCAGGCTTTAATTTGATACTCACATGTTTTCACATCTACAGAGTGAAGGACTTCAGAAGTGTGACTTGAGCTTACTTGTAGGCAGGCTGATGGACTGTCAGACCCATTTCAGGAGCAGGACACATGTCTTACTGTCTTCCATCCAATAATGTACAAATTGCATTTCATAACAGCCATATAACACCCTGAGAGTAGATTCTGGCACAATTATCACCCTTTTCAGGTTGTAAAAGTCACTCAGCTCTCAGACACCTGTTCCTGAGCTGTCAGCCAAAGCAGCCACTGCGGTGGGTAAACACTATGGGAAAGCAGAGAGAATTCTGAGTTAATGAGCAGCACACATGGTGAGAATGTATTGCAAATAGCCATCCCAGGCAAGAGGGGTCCCAGAGGGAGAATGCCTTTCCCAAAGCAGTATATGTCCTCAGAAAACACATTTCAGATGTGTCCTCCTGAACTTCCACCTGAAAGCTGGACTCAGTCTCCATCACAGAAAAGAGCCTGCCAGTTGGCTTAGGTATCCAATCAAAACTTATAGAAACCAAATTTGGCCAGAGACCTCCCAACTGGCAATGGGACACTTGCACTACTGGTGGGGACCTCTTGATCTGGCACATAATTAACAGGGTCCTGTTCTGCTTGAGGGAGGCAACTGAGCAGAGCATCTCCCTGGCCTAGTGTGGCACTGGAAAACTACTCCCTGGGCTGCATCAGGAACAGTGTGGCCAGCAGGACAAGGGAGGTTCTTGTGCCCCTGTACTCAGCACTGCTCAGGCCACACCTTGAGTGCTGTGTCCAGTTCTGGGCCCCTCAATTCAAGAGAGATGTTGAGGTGCTGGAACATGTCCAGAGAAGGGCAACAAAGCTGGTGAGGGGCCTGGAACACAAACCCTATGAGGAGAGGCTGAGGGAGCTGGGGGTGTGCAACCTGGAGATGAGGAGGCTCAGGGCAGAGCTCATTGCTGGCTACAACTAGCTGAAGGGACATTGTAGCCAGGTGGGGTTGGTCTCTTCTCCCAGGCAACCTGCAACAGAAGAAGGGGACACAGTCTCAAGTTGTGCCAGGGTAGGTCTAGGCTGGATGTTAGGAGGAAGTTCTTCACAGAGAGAGTGGTTGGCATTGGAATGGGCTGCCCAGGGAGGTGGTGGAGGCACCGTCCCTGGAGGTGTTCAAGCAAAGCCTGGCTGAGGCACTTAGTGCCATGGTCTGGTTGACTGGCTAGGGCTGGGTGCTAGGTTGGACTGGATGATCTTGGAGGTCTCTTCCAACCTGGTTGATTCTATGATTCTATGATTCTACAGCCACAGCACTCCGGCACAGGACTTGCTGCCAGTGTCCATGGCCCTGCCCCTGTAGGAGCGTGGCCAGCAGGCCAAGAGAGGTGATTCTTCCCCTTTGCCCTGCTCTTGTGAGGCATCACCTCTAATACTGTGTCTAGTTCTGGTGTCTCCCTCATAAGAAGGGCACACTGCTGTTGGAGTGAGTCCAGAGGAGAGTCACAAAGAAGATCCAAGGGCTGCAACACCTTTGCTATGAAGATAGGCTGAGGGAGCTGGGGTTGTTCAGCCTAGAGAAGAGAAGGCTCCATGGGGACTTCATAGCTGCCTTCCGACACCTGAAGTGGTCCTACAGGAAGGCTGGAGAGGGACTTTTTCATAAGAGTGATGGGGCAGAGGGGAATGGTTTTAAGCTGGGGGAGATTAGGTTTAGACTGGATCTTAGGAAGATGTTTTTCAGCATCTTAGGAAGAAGTTCAACAGTGCAAGGGTGGTGAGACTGGAATAGATTGCCCAGGGAGGTTGTGGATGCCTCCTTCCTCAGGGTGTTCAAGACCAGGAGCTTTGACTCAGAAGGGACTTCTCCTGCTGGTGAAAATAGGAAAGAGCATCCCTAGGAGTGAGAGAGGTGCTACAGCTTCTGAAATGGGGACGCCCAGCAGACATCCTTTGTGTCTGAGAAGATCTTCAGCATTAACAACAATGAGCAAGGAGGCATTTTTTGGCACTTCCTAATTTTCTGTGGGGCCTGAAGGGCTTTTGTCTTGCCTTAGGCCCTTCACACTGTCAGTCATAATGCAATCAGAGAGTTCAGCTCCAAAGGGAGCTGCTCCTATCCTCCATCATCACAGAGTCACACAATTAACTAGGTTGAAGGAGACCTCTAGGATCATCAAGTCCAACCTATCACATAACCCTTCTAATTAACTCATCTGTGGCACTAAATGCCTCATCCAGCTGCCTTTTAAACACCTCCAGGCATGGTGACTCCACCACCTCCCCAGGCAGCCCATTCCAATGGGTGAACCCTCTTTCTGTGAATAATTTCTTCCTAATCTCCAGTCTAGATAAGAGGAGGCTCAGGGGTGAGCTCATTGCTGTCTACAACTACCTGAAGGGAGGCTGTAGCCAGGTGGGGGATGGTTTATTCTGCCAGGCAACCAGCAACAGAACAAGGGGACACAGTCTCAAGTTGTGCCAGGGGAGGTGTAGGCTGGATGTTAGGAAGAAGTTCTTCCCAGAGAGAGTGATTGGCATTGGAATGGGCTGCCCAGGGAGGTGGTGGAGGCACCGTCCCTGGAGGTCTTCAAGAAAAGCCTGGCTGAGGCACTTAGTGCCATGGTCTGGTTGACTGGCTAGGGCTGGGTGCTAGGTTGGACTGGATGAGCTTGGAGGTCTCTTCCCACCTGGTTGATTCTATGAT
This sequence comes from Pogoniulus pusillus, assembly GCF_015220805.1. NCBI lineage: Eukaryota > Metazoa > Chordata > Aves > Piciformes > Lybiidae > Pogoniulus > Pogoniulus pusillus. The sequence continues at coordinate 22,369,474 of NC_087282.1, read as the reverse complement.
TCTATGATTCCAGGCCCCTCACCAGCTTTGTTGCCCTTCTCTGGACACCTTCCAGCACCTCAACATCTCTCTTGAATTGAGGGGCCCAGAACTGGACACAGTACTCAAGGTGTGGCCTGACTAGTGCTGAGCACAGGGGCAGAATAACCTCCCTTGTCCTACTGGCCACACTGTTCCTGATGCAGGCCAGGATGCCATTGGCCATCTTGGCCACCTGGGCACACTGCTGCCTCATCTTCAGTCACCTGTCAACCAGTGCCCCCAGGTCCCTCTCTCCCTGGCTGCTCTCAGCCACTCTGTCCCCAGCCTGTAGCACTGCATGGGGTTGTTGTGGCCAAAACACAGAACCTGGCATTTGGCCTTGTTAAAACTCACAGTGTTGGACTGTGCCCATGTGTCCAGCTCTGTCCAGGTCCCTCTGCAGAGCCCTCCTGCCCTCTAACAGATTGACAAATGCTCCCAACTTGGTGTTGTCTGCAGACTTACTGATGGTGGACTCAGTGCCCTCATCCAGATCATCAATGAAGATATTAAACAGGACTGGGCCCTGGGGCACACCACTCATGCCTGTGCTCATCATCAAAGGCCTTTCACTTGACCATACCATTTTTCAGGTGAAGGACAACTAGACTGCCTGCAGCCTCATGAGCTAAGAGACAGGCTGGAATGGGAGCTGGTGCACAAACTCATCTTCATCAGCAAGCCTTTCCCCTTTCCCTTGAGCACAGAGGGATTATACAGCTGCATTCAAAGCCCTGCTCACCATTTCCCCCCTTCACACTTCCTAGCCATGGCCAACATTTCTGCTCACTCTGGAGAAGTCTGCACTACCTTGCAAAGCGATGGAGGATCTTTACCTCAGCAAAGATAGGGAACCTTTTATCTAAGTTGTGTCTTTGGGATATTTCCTCAAGAACATATAGCACCTAGCATATGCTGTGTCCAAGCAGAGGGGCTCCATTCCTCATTAGGAGTCATTTGTAAGGCAAAGGATTGCCAAAATGACAGTCCCACATGTCCAAGTAGTTGCTGGTAGCTGTCAGCCCCATCGGTACATGGGGATGGTGACTCATGGTCTTCCTCTGCCAATATCTCAGGGCAATTAGGTGGCCCTGTAATTGCTGATGGAGCATTTGTCCTGCAGAATAGCTTGAGGGAAAAACCTTTTCTGCTGCAGCCTAGAGCTGGAATTGCAAAGGCTGTCTGGCTTGGTGAGCTCAGTCCTGGATGCAGCTGCATCAGGAGACAGAGGCTGTGTGCTACCCCAGAGAAGAAAGCTTCCCTTACCTCTGCCTTTCTGTATTTCCACCTCATGAGGTACACTTCACTTGCTTTCAGAGTGTTTTCCACCTTTCACACAGGAATGCTGGCTCCAAAGCCAAATATTTTCTCCCTTCCTGCAGGGCTTTTATTAAACTTCTGAATTAGTGCCTGGTTTGGTTTGCTTTCTCTTGTCCTTTTTCTGCTTTAGAAAAACAACCATCTTCTGCTGGGAGTTGCTGGCTTGACAGGAGATCCAGCCATTCTTCCAGGAGGAAGAGGGGACCAGGAAGATTTTCCACCTTGATGGCAAACCCTTGGGAAAAGCAGCACTGCGAGGGGAAGTGCTCCTGGATCCCTCCCGCTGTGAAAGGGACACATGATACCTCCTCAAGGCAGGAGGTGACACAGCTAAGTGGACTCGTATTTTGGATGCACCCTAGCACTAGGATTTCCTAATGGTGGATACATTCTCCTGAAATATCTACCCAGAATCCATTTGCTGAGTGCATCCACGCTTGGACAATCTGTCTGATGCATTCCTTGGTGCTGGTGAAGCTCATCCTCTCTCTCCCTTCTGCTTTTTTTTCCTTGCTGAAAGGTGGAGACAATCTGAGTTACTGCCTGGCTGCCTTGCTCATGCAAACCTCTCAGGACAGCACTGATCCTTCTCTCCTGTGCCATCAAAGATGGAGGTAGCACATAGATGAAGACTCTGCATGTGCTCAACTGTTAGACACCGTGGGGAAAGAAAAGAAAAAGGTAAGGAAAAGGAAATTTCCCTGTTGCTGGTGGCTAAGACCACAAGCCATTATCTGTAGAGGTTTTTGGCACAACACTGCCACAATGACTGCAACTTGGAGTTGGCTGCAGTCACAGGATGAAATGGGAAGTCAGGGTGTGGAGCTTGCAGCAGAGTAACAAGTAAGAGAGGAGTGAAAATGAATGATTTAATAAGTGGAGGACAACAAATGGCCATGAATGCAATCTTCCGTGGGCTTTTCAGGGTGATTACAGCCACAGCATGTCGCCTCCAGCAGCATCTCACACCTCCCTTCTAGCTCAGAACATGAACTTCAGAAAAAAAACCACTGTTTGGTTCTCACTGGAGAGCAGGCAGTCTCAGCCAGGTAGGGAGATCCAGCCTTTGGGATTCTGGGAGGAGCTCAAGGATGCCTATCTTCCAGAACACAGAGAACAAACACTTCAGTGAGCATCATCGTGTGTCAATGTGTAGCAGCCTTAATGAGAGTCAGCAGAGATGAGTGACTAATTCCAAAGCAGTGCTTTATGCATGAACATGGCTTCAGGTAGATTATTCAAGAGTACACAACAGCTTCTTTGGATGCATTGGCTGCTAAGCAATCAGCTTTCCAAAGTTTCCTGTTGTGGCTGAGTGGTCAAATAATTCACGTGACGCAGTTTCTGCTCCTGTCTGGGTGAGCTCACAAGCACAAATGTCACCATTTGTGAGCATAATTTTTCCTCTTCATGTATGCCTCTGACATTTGCTTTCCAATTACCTTTTTGCCACTGACATGCAATCATAGCTGGTGGGAGAGAGTAGTGCTAAGGAGACAGGAAAATGAGGAATTGAAGGACCCAGGAGGAACTAAATAGGTCTCTGGTGCCCAGAGCCTTAACAGAGGCAAAAGCTTCTTGTATCTGCAAGAGCTCCTCCCTGGTACCTTGATTTGGAGTAAGTGTGTGCTGGCAGCAGCAGATAAGGGAAATACTGAACCTGTACAACAGCTGACACCTGAGAGGCAGCAGGACAGTTCATCCCAGCCCCAGGAATCCCAGTGGTACATGTGCATATGGAGAGATCTCACAGGACCCTGCCTTATCCATGCCATAGCTGGCTAAGCCCTACACTGTGGAGCTAGGCACGCTGGTTGAGACATAACTGACAACAGAGAAGGCAAACTATGCTGTGAAAATGGTGAGACCAGTTGATTTTTGAGCTGGGGTTGAGCCTGATGAAGCACAGCCCTGATATTCTGGGCTGGTTTCTCTACTTCAACAGGCATGTGGCAAAACCTTACTGCTTTGGCCCACCTCCACGCTGCTCTTTAGCAGAGGTGAAGCCTTCAGCCACAGGAATCAGAGAGCCACAAGCTTCTGAGAAGTTGACAAAGCATGTATTGTTCATGACACAGGTGTATGCCAAAGCTGGGGCACGTTCTGAGGGCATACACCTCCAGGAGAGTAGTCAGCCCAGTGTGGAGAGCCCAGGCAGACAGGTAGTAGTTGCTTTGGGCTGCCAAGCAGCTAAACAGCACCAACCATAGCTGGATGTCACGGTTGTGTTCCCTGCATCTCACTGTAGTCTGAGACACCACAGCAAGTGGTCTTCAGTGAAGGTCTGTGGGTAGCATCCTGCAACTCATACCCTATCTCTGGAGGCACAGTCAAATTTGCTGGCATATGACAAAGGTCACTTTATCTCCCTTGGTCTGAGAGAAAGCACAGTGGGAGATTACTGCTCTGAGCTCAACTCTCAGAGGTCTGGAGGAGCAGGGATGGTCCAGGCTCCAAACCAAGCAGCAATCATTTTCCACCAGCCTCATCAGCAGATGAGGAGAATTTTCCCCCTCCCATTCTAGCACAGCCTCACTGCAGATGAAAAGCTTCCTGGATTCCTCCTTTCCCCCATCAGGCTCATATGCTGGCTGCCCCCAGGAGCTCCCCGTTGTGACAGCACAGAGGACATGGCCTGAGCTGTGACACCAGGACAGTGCATCACACAGCTCAGTTTTTCCTTCAGTTAATGTCTCTGCATCACAACATCTCAGTTTGGACTGCAGCAAGGAAACTCTTCAAATTGATCATTGTTGATACCATTTTTGAGAGAAGGGGTTACAGAGTATGGCTCTCTGGTGTGCCTCTAATGAGGAAGCCATGAAGAGCCATGCCAAGCCTGAGGGAAGGGATCACTGTGAACCCTAGAGCCAGAACTGGGGCAGATCTGCCTGCATGGAAGGGCAGGATAAGGATACCCTTTGGTGGCTACTATGCATTGCCCCAGCCTTCTGTAGAGGCTTTCCTAGCTGCAGTGACACATCTGCTCTGCACTCTTGGCCCAGAGGGCTTTGGGGACTGCCCACATACAGGTGCCAGCCAGTACCAGGGGAAGGGATTCTTACCTTCTCAGAGGGCCTATTCTGAGCTGCTAAGCAGGTACACAGGAGATTGTAACCAGGATAGTCCTGGCAGGAGAGCTTGGACATTTCCTCCTTGATCTTACAGGCTGTCCAGGGAGATAGTTGAGGCCTCATCCCTGGAGATACTCAAGGTGAGGCTTGACAGAGCTTTGGGCAACCTGATCGAGTTGAGGATGTCCCTCATTGCTGCAAAGGGAGTTGGACTAGATGACTTTTGGCAGACCCTTCCAACCCAGACCATTCTATGATTCTACAATTCTATGATCTTCAGCTTCTGCTTTGCATTTAAAGTTGTGCATGGAAATCCTCCATGGAAATACCTTATTACATGCCTGATGGAGAGATGCAGAGCTCCTTAATTGTATTACTTTTTAAGATAAAGATCAAAAGCAGATACATGGGAGATTGTGACTGTGAAGATTTCAATGTCGGTTACCATTTCAGCAGGCAAAGCCACAGCACTAGGAGCTGACTCTCAGCAGCGTTTCTGGAAGTTCAGATTCTCTTCCTCCACAAACTATTGTAACTGTAAAACAGCACCCTCCAGGGAAAGCTGAGCATCCCTGCTGAGCTGAGTTCCCTGGCCTGGAGAAGTCTCCAGCGCCATCAGAGTCTTCAGCTCTTTCCCAGTTCCACAGGAGAAGACTGTCAGGCCACAATGCCCTGTGGCATGGAGAAAATCTCAGTGAAATGCCTTCCTGTGGCTGAAGGAAGAAGCTCAGCCCTTGCTGATCACACTGTTTCAGCAACCACAGCACCCATCAGTGCTTGCAGCTGAGCCACTCTTGTCCAGACGCATCCCCCTGTTGCCAAAATGCCATCACCTTTCTCATCCTCTCCCCTGATCCCACCTCCCTGGGAAAAAAAAAATCCCCTCTGCAAACCAGCAGGGGTTAATGTTGTCAGCCATGACGTCAGGATCTCAATTTGTCCGGAGAGTCCCCCTCCCCATCCACAAACTCCCTTTCTCCTCCCTTCCTCTTGTGACTTTGCAATGAGCAGCAAAACTCCACAGGAGCTGCGGCAACAGCACTAGGGAGCCATCCAGCCCTCCCTCGGAGAGCAGCTCTTTCTGCAGACAGGGATTTATCTCTTTTCCACCCATGTATAGATATATCGATGTATTTACTGCCTTCTGTTTGTTTCTCCCTTTTTTAACCCTTTCAGAAACCCCCCAAACCTTCCAAGTGACGAGGCTGAGATTTCCCTAAAATAAAATAACTGCACAGTGGGGTTGGGCTTCCTCCCCTTCCCCCCCTTAGAAAATAAAGAGGGAAGGGGGAGCAAGTAGGTAAAATCCAGAACAAAATCTTATTGCTAGATAACTCACACCTCCTCCCTCACACGCACACACACACACACACACTCACACACACACACTCTCTCTCTCTCTTTCTCCTCCTCCTCTTCTCTGAAGGTGGGTAGCAGGAGCCATGCAACATCTGCAGAACCGGATGGCAAAAGAGCAGGAGGAAAAATAACCCAAGTGGAGTGCTCAGGAGACACTGAGTTAATTTTTTTTTTTCATTTTATTTTTTTTTCTTCATTTTTTCCCCCCCTTTTTCCTCTCCTCCTTCTGTGTACCTGTGAGATTTGATTTCACATTTTGCTGAGCCCGTTTTGGGGCATTTTGTTTTTCTTTCTCTTGGGATTTTCTCCATTGCTAGAGGATGTCTCTTGTTGAGAGGATGCTGAAAGGAAGAAGAAACGAATTCTTTGACTGGAATTGAAGGGAGGGGGGAAATTTTTCCCCCATATTTTTAGGTTTTTTTTTTTTTACATTATACTTTTTCTCTAGGAAATCATTAGCAGGGGAGAGGGTCGTTTTATTTTTCCCCTCTCCCCCCCCCCCCCCCTTTTTTTTTTTTTTTTTGGAGGGAGCTTTCAGAATATCCTCCATCCTTTTTTCCCCTCCCCTCCAAAGGTTTTTCTTCCTCCTTCGTCTTTGTGGAAATGTGGACATTTCAGGCAGACAGATTGAGTGGAATTGTCTCTGCTTTAGCAGCTCTTTGTCTCGCCTGCTGTGCGCAAAGGTAAGGATTGCGATCCCAGGCTGCAGGGACAGGGGGGCTGGTACAGAATTTGTTTGTTTTGTTTGGGGTTTTCTCCATCGATCTGTATGTGGGAAAGGGGAGGGAGTTCTTTCCCTAGTTGCTTCCTCTGCTGCCTGCTGTTGTTACTTCCCAGTCTGTGTCATTTTAAGGGGAGGAGGGATGCTCATACATGAGATGTGGAGCAGGTTATCTGCAGACCGAGCCCACCTCACAGCCCACTTGGAGTGCATTCGTGTCGGTGTCCCCCCCTTCCTCTCCCTTTCGTACGCGACTCCGAGGGAAAATGGCAAGCCGAAGCCTTTTACCGTGGAACATGGTGTCCACAGGAGCTGACGGAGTGCATGGCACCGAGCTGTGTGCATACGCACCCCGGCACAGGGCTGCCTTGGCCATGCCTGTGTCTGCACACACGCAGCCACACACAGCCGAGCGTGCTGTGCCTGTAGCAAAGCCCCGGCTCTGCAGTGCACGGCAGGCAATGCCTCTGTCTGTGCCTCCACGCAGATGGATGGCATTAACATCATCATCTGGGGATGGCATCCGTTCGGATGCATCTCTGCCGGTGCACATTCACCCGTGCTGCACACACATGTGTAGCACAACACACCTACAGAGCCTTGCAGGCTTCACCTGCTCTGCCTGTAGCCATGGAAATGTTTGCACTAAACACCCTGCATCCTCAGGCTGCAGCTATTCCTGGTATCCGCCTTGAGCACTCTGAGTGATCCAAGCAGCCAGAGGTGCAGGCACTCGCCCAGCCTGGAGAAGGTGTACAGAGCGCACCTGTTTGCTCCAACATAGGCATTTATGCACTGCCTTCACACACAGGAGTAGCGCTGCCTACTCCTCCTCGCCCTCCCTTCTCACATATGCAGGCAGGTGGGTTTGTACCTCCGTGCTGACAGCGTGCATGAATTCTACTTGGGGGGGGGAGCTGTGGCATTTCCTTGCTCAGCTGGGCACACTGAGCAGTGCGTTCCCAGCGCACACATGCAGGTCCCTGCACAGGCTTGCTGTCTATACAAAGATTTATGTTCCCATAGTTATAAACATGCACATGCGCAGATTAGTGCCCACTTCATCCACACCATTCATGCATGGTGCCACTCTGTATGGGCACATACACTGCCACCCTTAGAGCTGGTGCCCGAGCCAATGCATACAGAGCAATGCCCTCAGCAAAAGCCTTTGCTTACACAGATCCTGTTTATCCCTGCTTGCATTCAGGACTGATGTTCACCTGTAGTCTGCATGTGTATCAGTGCACACCTTGCAGACACAGCACTCTCCATGTGCACATGCCTTCAGCTACTCCCACACATCCCAGCCAGCAGCACGGGGCACACATATGTTGGTGTTTGCCTGCAAGTGTACGTGGATGTGCAAAGCACATGCAGGCACACAGAGAGTCAGAGACACAGCACTCCAAAATTCAGTTCACAGGCTGGCTGTATGTGCTCCCTCAGCGGATACAGACCCACATTGGCCAAGAATAGCACTTGCATGCAGCTGCTCACCCACAGCTGGGCAAATGCATAGCTTGCCTGTTCAGCAGGAGAGACGTGGCTTTTTGGATCAAAAGGGACAACTGGAAGCAAAAGACCTTGACCTTAATCATGGTGCCAGTTTATGCCCTCGTTTAGGCCAATTTGTAGCTAACGAGTCAGAAAGGGCCCCTATGGCCCTCTTCCCACTCTGTCCCTTTCTTCAGGGCCTGTGGCACATTGGTTACTGTCTCTGCCTGAAATGCCTTGCCTGTACTAAGGAGGTAAAATATTTCCTGAGTTTATGTCCTCTGTGAAGCTGAACAGAAGAGCTTAAATCCCTTAAGAAATACATAGTATCTATATTATAAATATGGAAATCTATGTACCTAGGAACAGCTGTCTAGAGATGAGCAAGTGCTGGAGCACACTGCTGGTCCCCAGTGAGCATATATATAAAAGCATGTTGCAAAACCTCATACACCTGTACAGAATTCCACAGGTGCAGGCAGACCTTGAAGCCTAGGCACAGTGTTGTGAAAATGTCTACCTGTGCACAGCTCTCTGGCCTTTTTACCAGGAGTAAAGCAAGGTAACCAAGTGGTGTACCCCTCTGAGGTGCGTGCTCAGTGACACAGCTCAGGCACTTCTCCTCTCAGCACAAGTGCTGAAAGGTTTGTCCATGCACCAGAACTGGGCCTGAGCACTGTCTCCCGTTTGCACGCTCCTGTTTGGCTCATAAATCCCTGTGCATCCACAGCCTTAGCGCACACCCAGACTCCCAAGTGGTCCCTTATGACTCCACCTACATCTGTACAGAGAGTCTGGGCACCTGGGAACCCAGTCCCCAGCACCCACAAATGCCTCTTCTTGTGGTCCTGTATAAGTTGTGTCCAGAACCCAGTGTCTTATCATAACCTGATGGGCCAAGATCTACACCCATAGTCATCTTGACATAGACTTGGATGTGGTCACACACATGGACACAGAGGTTTGTGCACACTTCACAGCTGTATCCTTAAGCTCCAGCATGTTCAGGTGTCTACATGTGTGTGTGTGTACAAGCAGGGGAGTCTGTACACCCTCTGCACAGTCAGGACAGCATGCCTATCTGTGTGTCTGGGGGCATGTGTGCAGACACACGGACATATCATTGCAAACCCCAGTGTCCAGTGAGGCACGGGGCTGGCTGGCAGAGGCAGTGCTATGGTACCGCTTTCCAGCTTGACTTGGATGGATGTAGGAGGTGGTGCTGACAGGGAGACATGATGTTGTGGGTGACTGCAAAGAGCAGCAGTTGTCACTGGTAGGGTCTCTATTCTCATGCAAAGCAGGGGATGAGGGTGGCACAGAGGCTGGGTATTCAGGCAGAAAGCCTATATACCCCGCAGGAATGAAGAGATTCAATATTTTTAGCTTCCTCTGCTTTCTGGTTTCCCATCTTCAGTTTTGCTTTGGCTTTTGGGCTTTTTTGAGAGGGAGCTCCTTTCTTGCTGAAATGGCTGGAGGAGCTGGATCAGTGTTAGGGAGGACATCTACCCTCTCTGTGTGCAAGTCAAAGGGTCAGGAGGGGGAGGTGGGCTCTGGCACACAGAGGGAAAGGTGGGCTCCCCTGCCCTAATTGTCCCTAGGTTTGTGTTGTTAAGAAGTCACAGTGATGTTGAGTGGCAGCAATGAATTTTTACATGCCAGAGATCAGCCATATGTTAAGGCCATAGGCCAAGAGGAGCACTGGTTTTTCCTTCAATGATGTGAAAAAATGCTTGGCTGTACTGAGAAGCAGAGGTTGCACTGCTGTGTGTGTGACAGTACAGGGCATCTGTTCCAGGGAATTTGTGTAGTGGGGACCTCAGTGAGTGACAGCTCTGTGCTGTGCAGTGTGAGACCAGGAGCAAGTACCCAGCGTGGGAAGGGGCAGGGGAGGGAGCCGTGCAAGAGAGAGGCTGCAGCTGCCCCTTCCATGGCTTCATGGAACAGAAAGGACAATTCCTAAATCTGTGTGTGAGAGCAGCTACCTATGGGCAGGGCACAGTGAGGTATCTTGAATGCGTGGGTCAGCGGCCAAGGAGGAAGCATGCATGGTGTGCAGTGCCTGCACTGAGGGCTGCAGCTGCCTGGTGGGACTGACAGAATACAGGCAGATGCCAAGCGGGAGCACAAGGGGATGGAGTTTGGGTTACTCAGCAGCTGGGACGAGCTGCAGAAGAGGAGACAAAATCCCTGCTGAGACTCTTACGCCACCTCCCAAGACAGCTTAGGACCCCTGGCATACCTGCGGGGCTTGTGTGCAGGTCAGGAGTTGAGTGCTGTGCCAGGAGCAGAAAGCATGAGGGAGAAAGGACTGGGGAGGCTCTACCCAGGGCTGGGGTGTCTGCAGTACACAGAGGCACTTTGGTGCTGTGCAGTGTGCGGAACGCTGCAGAACCGCTCCCTGGTCGGGGCCTCTGCTCACACTGCCAGTGGCACACGGGATGATGGAGAACTCTCTTATTTTGTCTTACAGCCCATCCACTGGGAATATTTCTGTGGTGAAAGAGATTGTGGACAAACTGCTGAAGGGCTACGATGTCCGCCTCAGGCCTGACTTTGGAGGTATGGTGACGACTGGTGGCGGGGAGCAGAGTATGGAGGCCATTGCGCATCTGTACTGCTGGCTTGGCCGCTTGCAGCTTGCACTGACCTTGCGAAGCACTCCCCTCTGACTTGTCCTACCCTTACCAGCCCTCAGTTCCTTTTTGTCTTCTCTCTCATGTTTCTTTCTCGCCTCCTGAACTCCCTCCTTCTCTCACTGGTTCCTCTCCTCCCTGCTGCCACCCATTGCTGCAGGTTGTCCATGGTGTGATGTATCTGGGAACATTTTGCTGGTACTTCTGGTGACACTCTCCTTTCCCTCTGCTCCAAACTTTCCTCCACCACAAGTCATCCCTCCTCCACTTCCCAGGGTCAGATATTTTAGCTCTTTTCCATACAGAGGGTAGCGGTGACCATCAGCAAGGCTGTTGCTTTGCCAGGCTGCTCCCTCGACAGCAATATGGGATAAAATATTCCCTGTGGAGCTGGTGGCCTGGCTGCTATTCAGTAGATACAAGGGTCTGCAATTCTTATGTCCTGTGATCAGAAAGGAGAATGAGAAGGGCTTTCTCTTGGTTGTCTGGGTGGTGATAAAATATGATGTAATCCTTGGGTACTGGTTAATTCCAGGGTACAGTTGAGGTCCATTTGTTGAAGTGAATCAGGTAATGGAGAACCAGAGCTGACTTCACAGGGAGGAGGATTTAGAGGACTTCTGGCTTCAGCCTGCCAAGCTTGGCTGTTTTCAGTCTTTTCTGGGCAATGGTATTTCCTCCTCATGAAGAGACATGTGGGACTGGAGGTTCTTCAGCCTTCAGGAGGACAAGAACCACATTGAGATATCCTTCTCCAGATAAATGCTGGGAAGAAAATTCATGCTTGTGCTCTCGAGGGGGAGAGATGCCAAAGGCAATTCCATGTTGCTACAAGCTGTGAGTTTTCTTCCAAAGCTCCCTGAAGCTAGGGGTAGAAGAATACCCCCAATGTTTTCACCATGTTTTGAAGCCACTCTGGTGTATTCCAGCTTCCCATGACCCTATGAACAAATCTGTCTCTTCCTGAAGCCTTAATTTTCCCTGCATCCTCTCACCTCCATTAACCTTCAGCAAAGCCTACCTTCTCTCCCCACGCACACCATCCTCATTGCCCTCAACACTGTGAGTGCTGCTGAAACCTCAGGGAGGGCTGTTGGGTGAGGCAGATGCTCGTCCCTCCATGGCTTTTAGGAGCAACTGGAAGTTCAATTTAGCTCAATGAGGAACTGCTTTGGAGGAGCTTGTAGTGCTGTCCTAGGAAAGAGAGGTTCCCTTTCTTTCCCCTTTGCTCTCCTGGATTTGATTTAAAGGCTCTGTCTAAAAGAGAAGAAATGTCCCCACTAGTTCACCAGTCCAAATCACAGGAATGCAGTCACACTTTACAAGGGGAAATGTTGCAGAGGATGTAATAAGTACAAGAAAATCATCTTGTAAAGCACTAAGATGATTCTGGTACAGTAAATCTGTGGGTGATCTGGCACCTCAGGGACACAGAGCAAAGAGGTGCAGCAAAGGTCCAACATCCCAGGTCCATTTCATAGTCTGTACACAGGCTGGGCTTGGCAGGCACTATCCTTCCTGACTGTAGAGTGGATGGGTTTGGGCAACCATTGTGTTTTATCTGATTTTACTCTGAATTCCCAAAGTGCAAACTGCATTTTCACTCACACGAGCAGAGAAGTAGGAAGGTGATGCTAACCTTCTTATCTGCAGTTACCTCACTGCTGCCTTTCATTCTTTCTTGTCCTTCCTTTTGCTCAGGAGTGCATAGGCCTGGCTGGTTGCACCAATGACCATGCCCTTGGTGCTCAGTGTGCAGAGATTCCCTCTTTCTCAGTGTGTGTGTCGTCCCCTGTCCCTAAGAATAAGCTAATTTGGACAAAACTGCCTCTGCAGCACTTACAGGTGAGGGAAGGGTGGGCTGAGAGATGAATCTGAAATCTGCCAACCACTAGGATTACAAACCCAGGGCTCTCTCTATGGGAAGACCAGTAAGGATGAGCTGTAAATGACCAAGACAGCATCTCAGAGGGGTGAGACATCCTGCTTGGAGCTGTGTGTCCCAGAGGAACAGCTTGGGACTGTCTTCAGAGCTGGCCCAGCAGTGAGAGAGGGGTTTGACTGGACAGGTAGCTAGCTACCTCCATGGAAAGTGGAGGAGAATGGAGCAAAGCAGTTACCAGTCATTTACCTGTGAGCCAGGAAGGCTGCTCTAGAGAGCACCTCTACAAGCCCTCTGCAGCTGAAGGATGAGGATACTGGGGGCAGTAAGGTCAGAGCAGCTGGTGCTGAGCACTCCAGAGATGAAGGCAGAGAAATGTCCTTCCCAGAGAGGTTCCCACATGAGAAATGCAGCCCACAAATGCAAAAACTAGGCTGGCTTCCCTTCCTTCTCTGCTCTTTCCCTGCTTACTGTCCCCATCTTCCTCCTACAGGAGTGTTGTTTCCTTCTTGCCATCCTGCCCCCAGACCAGTGCCTAGTGGCAGTCAGCCCTGCACTATCCTCACCTGCTCAGCCTTGTGGGCAGGGTACCAAATCCTTATCTTGGAAGGCCTCCTCCATGCACCCACAGTCGCTCCCCACAGAGCAGGAGGGAGCTGGGGACCTTTGGATGAGCCTGTTCCCGTGTGCTCCTTGGGCTCCTCGCCACGGCAAGGCAGATCTTGCACCTCACAAGCTTTCTAAGAGAGCCAGTGCTTCCACAGCACAGCAGCCCCAGGCTGCCCTCCTCGTTCCAGCACCTCCACCATCCCTGGGATGTGGCTCTTCAACAGCTCCAGATGTAACTCCTGGCTCCCCAGCCCTCCTTTTTTTTTTTGAGAGAGAGAAAGAGAACTCTGACTAATGCCAAAAGGAGGACAGGCCTGCTGGGGATTGCAGTTCACTTTTTAATTTTGAGATGCCTCGTTAGCTCTGGGCCAAGCTGAGTGGCTGAGAAGCATCAGCTCCTTGCTCTCCTCCCTTCTCCCCCACCCCCTTGGAAACCCATTAGGCCAATGAGCAGGTTGGCTCTCAGGGGTAGTGCTGTGGCACTGAGTATGACGTGAGGAGCTGGGCTGAATGAAGGGACACAGGGGAGAAGGGGGAAGTTGAGGCCACGTGGAGGTGATAGAAAAATCTGAGAGCAACTTCTCCAGAAAGCTGTCTGGGCTCAGTGGAGTGCTCTGAGGGGGGCAAGCACCAGGCGAGGCTAAGTTGAAGGGCCGGTGTTGAAAAGCCAGCAGGCACAGCAATGCCTGGGGCACAGGCAATAAAGCCTTCCAGCCTGGGGACCCCTGGACAGTCTCCTCTTGCTTCTCATCCACAGTCCCATCAAGCCTTAGTACAGCACACCACGCTGGAGAGATATGGGACAGTGGCAGGCTAGGACACGGAGGGACCACAAAGCCCACCTTTCAAGGGCTGGGCAAAGAGATGGCCTGGGACTGAAAGGACAGGGGCATCACTGCAAAGCAGGTCTAAGGGGTTTGGTCAGAACTGTGGTGGGCATCTGCAACAGTCTTGGAGGAGAGATTTGCAGGATAGGAGGAAGATACAGCCAGGTCTCTTGATCTGCTGAAGAGGGAGATCTGTCCTAGTACTGCAAGATCAGCAACGGTGCAGAGTGAGGTCTTTTGGCAGGGTATGCTGGGCAGCCTGCTCAGCTCTTGGGGAACAGGGGAGTACACCTCACAGGGAGACCAGATTGTGGGTGAATGTCATCCAGCTGGTCCTGGCCTGGGAGATGGAGACAGTGTTCAGTGGATATATTGCAAGCACAATAATTACACCACAGCAAGGCAGGCAGGATGCTGTTTAAGACTGGATGAGCAGGGGATGCTGCAGATCAGGTCTGGGAATCATTGCACAGCAGGTGTAAGGGAGAGAGGGAGGTTTCAGAGCGGCATCCTGGTTCTTTCAAGTGCTCTTAGGCACTCACTTTCAGAAGAATTAGTTCCATAGGAGAAAAATAGAAAGAAAAAAAGAGAAGATTGTATTGCCCCAGGGTAGAGAAGGCAATGAAGGAATGGCAGGAGGATCCCGGTGAGCTCAGTGACTCAGCTCCTCTCTCTTGGTGCAGCATTTCCAGCCCAAAACTTTACAAGAGTTTCAGGCATATGGCTCTGCTTCTCAGGAGTGGATAGGAAGAGGATCCTTCTATGATCTCCCAACATCATTTACAGATCTTATTAGCCAAAAGCAAAGTAAGAGCATTCTATGGTCCTTGCCCCCAGCCTACCTAGAGTGCAGGATTCCCGGGTGGCATGCACAGTGTCTGAAAATGCTTAGTGAAAAAGGAATGACTGGGAAATCCTCAGAATTACACAGTAAATCCCATGTTTTCGTGCCTGTGGATCCAGCCACCTTCCCTGCCCCACTTTTAAATTAAACTTCCCTAAGGGAATCAGCACTCGATGGATGCTCATCTGCCCTGCAGCATGGACCCAGCTCTTGTCACCCTTACCCAGTCTCACCTCCCTCCTTTCACACAACTCCTTCTGTTAGCTGCAGTAACTTGGCTTCCCTTGATCTCTCCCCTGCCTCTCCTGCCCTCAGTCCCTCTCTGCTCCATCACACTTGTACCTTTTGAGAGACCCAGCCTGCCCCTAGCCTTCTTCTTCAAAGGCTTCCTCTTCCAATTCAGTGGACGTGTGGATGAAATCTTCATCCCTTCCCTGCGTAACAGCATCGCTTGAAACCCAGAACTGTAAAAATAAGTGATTGCTGATGCATAAAGTGTTGCAGTAAAGCATCATCAGTAGTTCAGGGCTCTGAAACTGGGGAGGCTGGCAGGTTGGGTGGCTGCTCTGGCTGGCATGAATGCGGTAGCAAGCGAAGAGAGGGTCAAGCGCTGGCCCATCAGCCCTGTGTGGCTGGGAAACAGCTGCTCTTAGTAGTCCTGTACTGGAAGGAATGGGAATTTGTTTTTTTCCATAGCCAATGCTGGTAGCATTGCACATTGTTAAGGCTGCCTGACAGTCTCCCTGCATCCCACTGCATACAGGGTGCAGACACAGCAGTTGTGGTTTGCATGAGCAGCAAGCTTACTTGGGCTTTTAGAAGGGGAGGGAGATCTGGTAGGCAAAAGGATTCAGAAATCTCTGAGAATGAACTGAGGCATGATGTGCTGGGGTTTTTTTTTGCCTCTCCTAAATAATTGGAGGGTGAAGCTGGCAGCACCTCCAGCAAGGCTGCCCTAGGTGCATGTGTAGCAAGCAGGTGCCTGCTGGTGACCCAGTGGCACAATCCTTATGGCCATGCTGCATCACAGCACTCATGCTGCATCACAGTGCTGCTTCAGAAGGGCTGGGCTGTGAGGCTGGGAGTGGGGCAGCCTGGCAGGCAGACAAGTGATGGTCCTGAGCTGCCTGTCCTGGGGACAGTAGGAGCTGCACACCTGCCCCCTCCACTTCTGCAGCAAAAATATTTAAATCTTAGAGTATCACAGTCTCACAGTATCACCAAGGTTGGAAGAGACCTCACAGATCATCAAGTCCAACCCTTTACCACAGAGCTCAAGGCCAGACCATGGCACCAAGTGCCACGTCCAATCCTGCCTTGAACAGCTCCAGGGACGGCGACTCCACCACCTCCCCGGGCAGCCCATTCCAGTGTCCAATGACTCTCTCAGGGAAGAACTAAGTAGCCAGATTAAATTTCCCCTACCTTTCTGATGTGGCATTAAGGGCACACCTTTATGTCCTCATTCTGAAATGCCTTGAACCAATTCTTTTGCGTGCTTTGAAACCTAGCAGGAAGGCTCTCCAATTACCAGGGCCATCTCCTTCACTGTCCACAGGCAAAATTGGTCAAAGCTGGACACAGGGTTAACCTTCAACGATGCATTTCACAGACCCTTCCTACAGTTGGAAATATCACCCTCCCTTCCCTCAGGACAGAAAAGCAGCTCTGGAGTTGAAAGCAGAGGAGTGAATATGGATCGTGCTGGAGGAAGGAGTAATTTGAGGACGGAGAGGCAGGAGCTCTTTGGAGAAGTCTGCAAACTCCAGTGTCACCTGGGGCCAAAGAAAAGGTGGATATGCCAGCAGGGCTGCCTGTAGTCCCACTTTCAGTCCTGAAAAAAAACAAAGGTGTTATGAAAAGGATGTTCTTGGTCAATAAAACTGGCTGCAGCTGTGCAGCCCTCACTTCCTCCCCATTTATGTGACTTCTGGCTGCAGACCATGGGTCACATCCTCTCTAGGGCTAATCCAGAAGGAAGATGACAACCTCCTGCTGTTGTGTCTTACTTCATTAACTGAAGTGGCAGGAAATGAAAGGATCCAGTCCTTCTTGGGACATATGTGGATGTTAACACATTGCCACATGATGGGATTTCTATTTTTTTTGCTTTGCTCTTTTTATAGGAAATACATGCTGTGAAAAGGATTTTGATGCTGTAAAGTCAGACATTCAGGACTGCAGAAAAGTCAGAATTGGGGTTTCTCCCTAGATCTATATTTGGTCCCTTTGTGAGGGTGCATCAGTAGGCAAGGTACAGCAGTCGCTTCCTCCTGAACACCTCTACGGAGCACACCAGCAATGCCATTTATGCAGGGAGAGGATCTTTCTTACTCCCTTCATTCAGGATGGGGACAGACTGGGAGCATGACAGTGGGGACTAGTTGAGGTGGTCATGGCAGGTGATTAGGACTGGTTGGGCCAGATTGCCTGGAGGAGAGGAGGCTCAGGGGTGATCTTATTACTGTCTACAACTACCTGAAGGGACATTGTAGCCAGGTGGGGGGTGGCCTCTTCTCCCAGGCAACCAGCAATAGAACAAGGGGACACAGTCTCAAGTTGTGCCAGGGTAGGTATAGGCTGGATGTTAGGAGGAAGTTCTTCCCAGAGAGAGTGATTGGCATTGGAATGGGCTGCCCAGGGAGGTGGTGGAGGCACCGTCCCTGGAGGTGTTCAAGCAAAGCCTGGATGAGGCACTTAGTGCCATGGTCTGGTTGACTGGCTAGGGCTGGGTGCTAGGTTGGACTGGATGAGCTTGGAGGTCTCTTCCAACCTGCTTGATTCTATGATTCTATGATTAGATTGAGATGCATGGCTGATGCAGAACCTGGAACTGAACAGGCAAAGTCCATACTGGACTTGTTTTCCTTGACTGCTCTGTATTCAGGCCGGCCCGCAAACCATCATTAGTTGTTTTTATGGCTGCTGTCAGGCACACCAGTACAGCACAAGCACTTTCACACCTCTCCTTGAGGAGTCAAAGGCATCCCCTGCTGTCGGGGGCCCAGCCAAAACACCTGATTTTCCAGAATACTTGGCAGCATTGCAGTCGCCACACAGCGTATTTGAAGCACAGCACCTATTGATTTCAGCCACAGCTGTGAGTGTTCAGTCCCAGTGCCCCAAGAGAGGGACATGCAAAGTTCACAAAAATAGCAAGGAGCATGCAGGAACCCCTGTGACACATCCAGTCCTGGAGAACAGGACTCAGCTAAACAAACATCTTTCCTTTCCTGGAGGCCTTCCCCTCGCTCACTGCATGGCTTAGCAGCTTTTTCAGCACATCAGGCAGGGACCCCACTGTCAGCACTCTCCTCCAGTACATAATCCTGTGTCATCCTCAGAGCAAATCCATCCTCTGTCAAACAAGGGAAAGGAACGAACAAGGATCCTGTGGACTGTTTCATTAAGAACTGCCTCTGTAAAATCCATTCAGCAATAGTCATCCTTCCACCTAACTCTCATCCACTTTGTTTCCTCATGCCTTTTTTTTTCTCTCTGAATGCAATAATATAGTTTGATATTAGACCAGTCCCTTCCTCCAGTGAGACAGAGCTTGCAAGCTTCTTGCTGTATATTGCACACATTTGTGCATCCATCTGTGCCCCCACAAGATCCCTATCGCCCTCTTTCAGAATCAGGAAGCTCAGAGAGGGCAGTGGAGGGAGTTTTGGGGGGCATGGCAAAGACAGCAACGCAGATGAGTTGTCCTGAGCCTCAGGCCAGAGTCGAAGTGGACTTAGGTTTCTGAGCAAGTTGTGTGTCTGCCCTAGGGCTGTACTTGGTAGTACCAAGCACTGATTTCTAGATTTGCTATCTGGTGCAGGACATGAAGTCTTGCTGTCATCCATTAAGCCAGTATGCTTTCACAGGAGCTAGAGGAGATGTTGATTCTCCTGTTTGTGCCAAGGCCCACGTCAGATGATTGCATCTAGTTGCCCCCCTCCTTCCTTTTTCCCCTTGGCTGGTGCAGCCTTTCCCTGCAGCTCCATTCGGCCCCTGACAAAGCTGCTTTCCAGCACCGCTGGAGCTAGTCCATGGCAGTGCACTGTGGCTATTGAGAGGCTCTGAGACAGCTCTCTAAAAGAAAGATCATCATTTTAACAAAGCATTAATTCCACGAATTTTGGCTCTTCTCTTAGTCATAGATATTTTTTTTAATGGCCAAATACAATGCATGCAAGTCACTGCTTAGTAGAATAATTCCAATACTTGCTAATTAACTGACTAAAAGCAGATTGTTGTATATGTGAAGGGTGTTTACCATCTCACCTGGACCCATCTTTCCCCTTGAAAAGATACATCTAGATACAACTTGCCATTTCTGAGATTATTTCTGCCAGCAAACTTGCCTTCAAGGGACTACCACTGAAAGCAAAATGCAAAAAGAGTGTAAACCCCATTAGTACAAGTCCTTTTGATTACTCAAAACATATTCCCAGAGCCCTAGAGCTGTTCACCAGAGCAGCTTTACATATCTGCATTGTTCATTTCTTAAGACTCTCAATATCCCAGTTAGGCAGGAAAATATTTTTAACCCACATAGCACAGCATGTAAAAGCCAAGGAATGTGCTGTAGTTTTAGATCATAGAATCTTAAAATCAACCAGGTTGGAAGAGACCTCCAAGATCATCCAGTCCAACCTAGCACCCAGCCCTGTCCAGTCCACTAGACCATGGCACTAAGTGCCTCATCCAGGCTTTGCTTGAACACCTCCAGGGACGGTGCCTCCACCACCTCCCTGGGCAGCCCATTCCAATGCCAATCACTCTCTCTGTGAAGAACTTCCTCCTAACATCCAACCTAGACCTCCTCTGGTGCAACTTGAGACTGTGTCCCCTTGTTCTATTTCTGGTTGCCTGGGAGAAGAGGCCACCCCCCACCTGGCTATGATGTCCCTTCAAGTAGTTGTAGACAGCAATGAACTCTGCCCTGAGCCTCCTCTTCTGCAGGCTGCACACCCCCAGCTTCCTCAGCCTCTCCTCATAGGGTTTGTGTTCCAGGCCCCTCATCAGCTTTGTTGCCCTTCTCTGGACACCTTCCAGCACCTCAACATCTCTCTTGAATTGAGGGTCCCAGAACTGGACACAGGACTCAAGGTGTGGCCTGAGCAGTGCTGAGTACAGGGGCAGAATAACCTCCCTTCTCCTATTATTGTCCTATTATTATTATTATTATTATTATTATTATTATTATTGTCCTATTATTGCTACAGGAAAGACAGGTTGTGTGTTCATGGCACTTTTCTCACCTATGTGTAGTTCAAAAGGTAAAAAATAACCTGCCAGGCTGAGCTGATGCAAGATGGTTCTTCAGTGGTGGTGACAGCATTTGGTGTGGAAGCCTGCAAGATCCATTCTTGCAGAAAACCCTTGGTGGGGTTTGTTAAGTGTCTATTTATATCTTGATCTTTCATGTTAAGACATGACCAGAAAGAAGGACAAGACAAATGATGACTTAATGACTACATAGAATCTTAGAATCATAGAATCATAGAATCAAGCAGGTTGGAAGAGACCTCCAGGATCATCCAGTCCAACCTAGCACCCAGCCCTAGCCACTCAACCAGACCATGGCACTAAGTGCCTCATCCAGGCTTTTTTGAAGACCCCCAGGGATGGTGACTCCACCACCTCCCTGGGCAGCCCATTCCAATGCCAATCACTCTCTCTGTGAAGAACTTCTTCCTAACATCCAGCCTATACCTACCCCGGCACAACTTGAGACTGTGTCCCCTTGTTCTATTGCTGGTTACCTGGGAGAAGATGCCACCCCCCACCTGTACAATGCCCCTTCAGGTAGTTGTAGACAGTAATAAGATCACCCCTGAGCCTCCTCTTCTCCAGGCTAAACAGGCCCAGCTCCCTCAAGCCCATTAAAGGAGTTCGCATCGCATCTACGCAAAAGAGAACTGTTGGATGGTGGAGCCTTGTAGCACAAACAGAGTAGTTAAAATGCAGCTATTCTGGAGATCCAGGGATTGATCTGTTCCCATTAAATGGAAAGAAATAGTGTTTTTCTCAGTCAGCCCTTTCTCCCGGGCTGTAGGAGTGCCACTGTTTGCTTTGAGCAGGGTATGAATTTCAAGCTGGTTTGGGGAACACTGATTATGCAGTTCCTATAGGCTATTCTTCTGCTTTTGGCATTTATCCTTGGTTCTGTGTCAGAGCTAAAACCTCATTTTCTTCTCTGATCTTTTCCCCTCCCCTTCCTGTCTCTCCTACTCTCTGCAGTCCTGCAGGAATTGCGCTGTTAGGAAATTGTGCACTTACAGATGTCTGTGCTTGTGACAGGAGTGAGCTTCAGCCAAACCTACTGTGGCTTGAATTTCCCTCCCTAGACCTCAGCACATCTTAGTTCAAGTCTAGGATGGCTCTGAGTATAGTTAGAGTTGGAAAAGAGTCTCTGTAAAAATTGTATCTTGTTGTTCCATATTTATTCTCCTTCAGTGGTGTTAGTGTCAAACTTGCTCAGTTTACCAGTCAAAACAAGATATTTCTACCTGCCAGCTCTGCCAGCTCAACCTGGGCTCTGGAAATCAAGCTGTGCTCTCTCTGCTCTGGACATCATCACCAGCCAAAGAGGATTCTCAAGTCAGAGCTGAGCTGGATGTGATTTTGATTATGCACAAATATAATTTGTTCTCAGGTAGTATTATGGGCTCTGCATGACAGATAGCAGCAAGGCTCCTGTGCTCCTCAAACATTGACTAACAAATCTTTCCCAGTTGCCTGTGGGATGATGAGCCACTAACAGATCCATTTTGCATCTGAGGGACACTGAGATGGGGCAGCTTGGTGGGGATGACATAGAAAACTCATGGCTCTGTGAGGCATTGCACTGAGAGTTTCTGCTTTCTGCTACTGCTCTTTATTCATGGTGACAGACCTGAGCACCTTCAGTGCTTTGTTTGGCTGTTGGTCACCAAATCATATCTTTTCCTCTGACTGTGGTAGCCTGTGGAATACCCACAGGGAACAGGCAGCTGAGCCCACTTCTTACTGCAGAGAAATGGAAGGGGTACAGCCGTAGGAAAGACTCTGACATGCAGTGGGCATTAATGCTGTTCATAAATCATTCCTGTCCTGGTGTGTGGAGCAGGAGGGCATTCCTCACCATCCTCTTCAGAAAACCTGATGTTTTGAACGTTTGATCACTGGCTGAATATTTTCTACAAGTGTATGTGCAGTTGATATATTCCCTCTGTATGACAGTGTCATGTAGTAGAAAAAGTGGGAAAGGATGTCCTGGCTATTGCCCTAGTTCCTGCCTTCACCCTTCATGTGCTTCTTGAACTGATCTCACCATGGGCTCTCAGTCAGAAGAGGCACCAGAGACTCCCACATCCCATTGTGAGACTCCACTCACTGAGTTTGCAGGGTCATTATATCCAGCCTGTGCCAGGGTAGGTATAGGCTGGATATTAGGAAGAAGTTCTTCACAGAGAGAGTGATTGGCATTGGAATGGGCTGCACAGGGAGGTGGTGGAGGCACCGTCCCTGGGGGTCTTCAAGAAAAGACTGGATGAGGCACTTTGTGCCATGGTCTAGTTGATTGGTTAGGGCTGGGTGCTAGGTTGGACTGGATGATCTTGGAGGTCTCTTCCAACCTGGCTGATTCTATGATTCTATGATTCTATGATTCTATGATTTCAGCTACCAAAAACTGGGGAGGCTTTTCTCTACTGTGCAGACCAGCCCCTACCAAGAACATGAACCAGAAGCAGTATGCTTCAGTTTCTTCCTATGACAGTTTGTCATCCTCTGCTTGCATTTGGAACCAAGGCTCAGCACTTAGCTGAGAAATGAGAGCACCCAACTGCCCCTTCCTCTTCCACAGGCTGCAACAGCAGGTGTGCTGCAGAACCCAGATGGGTTTTCTGACCAGGGAATTCTTATTAAGAAATCTCCTCAGCTACCAGGGAGCTTCCTGGTGTTTTCCTTGCTCTTCTCTTACAGTGGACACAGCAAGACAGTCTACCCACAGGCTTCTTTCTTAAGGAGCTCTGTGTTAGTGAGACCACAGCAAATTACTCTCCCAGATTAGGGGAAACTTCTGCCATGGGAAAAGCCAGATTCAAGGCACCCTCTGAGGAGTTCAAAGGGAATGCATGAAGAAGGGATCTGCACATTACAAGTGGCAGAGCTCTTGGTGTAACATCAGAGGCTGGTACACCAGGAAAGGTCACCCATGTTATGGTTGGGAGGTCACTAGTGAGACATTGTCACCTCAAGAAGTAAAGCTCCTGCAGCTGGGGAGGAGGTCTGCAGGAAAATCTGTCTGCCAGGCTCTGGGGAGGGGCATCAGCTTGGTAGGAAATTTTGGGAAGTGAGGGAGAGGGTAGGATATGAGCTGAGTTTTCTTCTTATCCTCCTTTCATAGCAAAAATAGAACATTCATCACAAGCTCCCTTGCATGTTTTTCTTCCCTATTGCACAAACAGGTCCTTGCTAGTATTTGAAGCTAGAGAGAGAAAGAGATGAGTACTCAAGAAAATAATATGTGATTATTATGTTCATGAATTGGTGGAGATGAATATCCATGCAAAAGCTCTGCTTTTCATCCATGCATCCTGAGTGAAAGCAGTGAACAAATGACACTCAATTCTACCTCTCCAAAAGAGGTGCTGGGGTAAAAGGTAAGCTGGTAGCTTCCATCCTACTGAATTCCCAGGACAGCTTTGCACATTGAACACAGCTGTTCAAGGCAGGATTGGACGTGGCACTTGGTGCCATGGTCTAGCCTTGAGCTCTGTGGTAAAGGGTTGGACTTGATGATCTATGAGGTCTCTTCCAACCTTGGTGATACTGTGATACTGTGAAATGATGGAAACACCAGTGCAGGTGCCACCAATTTAATTCTCAATTCCAACTGAAATGCCAACTTAATTCTTAATCCCAATTTAAACTCTTCCTCTACAAAATTCTTTCATTTCTTGGCCACTGAAATGTGTAAGATTTTCTCTGGATTGAGGCTGTCAGGATAAAGCAGAACAATCTGAATAAGGCACATCCAAGAGTCTCAGAAACTAGGAGATGAAAACATATAATGCCATTTGGAAGGAGGGAGGCTTGTTTGTGTGTGTACTTTGTTTCCCATGATTTCTAACTCAGACTCATGATTTTAATGTCAATGCCATGATATTTTCAGGCCTGACTCACTCCTCTTGTTTTCAATATTTGCACTGTAAATTGTCCTGACTGTCACTGAGCATAAGCCCTGGACAAAGTGTGACCTCAAAGCTCTGTTTCTGAGCTGCCCCAAAGGGTCATGTGCCCATATTAAGGTAAGGGAAGGTCCAGGTGGGCTGTAAGGGGAGGCATCTGAAGTCAAATTAACAAAAGCCCTAAGAGCAGACTCTATCCAGAAAGATAACATGGTCACCAGGAAAGAGATATATATCCACAAAGGACTTGACAGAGTCTCCCTTGGAGACTGCAGCCACTGACTTTACACTGTTTTGGGGGATGGGAGAGCCCTGCAGAGGGACCTGGCCAGGCTGGATGGGTGGGCAGAGGCCAACGGGATGAGATTTAACAAGGCCAAGTGCAGGGTTCTGCACTTTGGCCACAACAACCCCAAGCAGTGCTACAGGCTGGGGACTGAGTGGCTGGAAAGCAGCCAGGAAGAAAGGGACCTGGGGGTGCTGGTAGTTAGTAGCTGAAGGTGCCCAGGTAGCCAAGAGAGCCAATGGCATCCTGGCCTGCATCAGGAAGTGTGGCCAGCAGGACAAGGGAGGTTATTCTTCCCCTGTACTCAACATTAGTCAGGCCACACCTTGAGTCCTGTGTCAAATTCTGGGACCCTCAATTCAAGAGAGATGTTGAGGTGCTGGAAGGTGTCCAGAGAAGGGTGACAAAGCTGGGAAGGGGCCTGGAACACAAACCCTATGAGGAGAGGCTGAGGGAGCTGGGGGTGTGCAGCCTGGAGAAGAGGAGGCTCAGGGGTGACCTCATTGCTGTCTACAGCTGCCTGAAGGGAGGCTGTAGCCAGGTGGGGGTGGCCTCTTCTCCCAGGCACCCAGCAACAGAACAAGGGGACACAGCCTCAAGTTGTGCAGGGGTAGGTCTAGGCTGGATGTTAGGAGGAAGTTGTTGGCAGAGAGAGTGATTGGCATTGGAATGGGCTGCCCAGGGAGGTGGTGGAGTCGCTGTCCCTGGAGGTGTTCAAGCAAAGCCTGGATGAGGCACTTAGTGCCATGGTCTGGTTGGCTGGCTAGGGCTGGGTGCTAGGTTGGACTGGGTGATCTCAGAGTTCTCTTCCAACCTGGCTGATTCTATGATTCTAGGATCAAAAAATCATCCCCTGGAGATGTGGCAAGGGGGTCATGGCAGGGCTGTCCCCTGTTACTCCTGCAGGTCCCAGTCCTGGTTCCATATTTGTGCTAGTTTAGCATGTCCTCACCTGGACAGCTCTCCTTTCTTTTTCCCCTACATGCTCTGCATCTCCAGCTGGATTCAATCCAGAAGGTAAATGCTTTGTTACCCTTTAAAGACATGAGTGATAAGGAGGTGTGGCTAACTCATGGAAAACAAGAGGAAAACACCTTCTTGGTGTCACTTTGGTAAAAATGACAAGTCCTGATATTTTGTTATCCTTTCCAAGACAGAGCAATGGATTTGATCTGAATGGAGAAGCTTGTGTTAACCCATTTGAATTCATTTGGTTTGGCTCATTTTCAGCTAAGGGGATCAGACAGCTCAGGATTTGGTGAAGTGTAGGAATGTTTTCCCAGACAGGTCACATACTCAAGTACAGGCCAGGTTTGCAGTTGTCTGGGGGATAATATTTCCAGTGCATGTGAGAGAAAGGCTCCTTCACACAGCAGGAGTTTGCTGGTGACGTGCCAGAAAAGCCCTGCACTGAAAAGCTGGGTCAGAACTTTTGTGTGGGCACGTGAGAAGTGAGACAAACCCACGGGAAACACGGGAGAAACTGCCACAGCTGCCAGCTGGCATGCAGAGAAAACTGCTCCATGGCCACATCTTGGGACTGGAAGGTCCTGTGGAGGGAAGGAGCCAGGTGGTTAGATTCTGTGTCAATCCCCAGCAGCTGCTGGACTGGGCTATCCCACATAAGCATAACCTTTGCCACTGGAGGCTGTTTGGCTGTGGGTAGGTGGTGCTGCTTCTCAGGTAGTTTTCTGTGTTCCTACCTCCTGGGCTGCTGCGAAGAGCATCATGGTGCTGTGGGGGGGTCCCAGTATTAGACATATAGCCCTAAGGGACACTGTAGCCAGGTGGGGGGTGGCCTCTTCTCCCAGGCAACCAGCAACAGAACAAGGGGACACAGTCTCAAGTTGTGCCAGGGTAGGTCTAGGCTGGATATTAGGAGGAAGTTCTTGCCAGAGAGAGTGATTGGCATTGGAATGGGCTGCCCAGGGAGGTGGTGGAGTTGCTGTCCCTGGAGGTGTTCAAGCAAAGCCTGGCTGAGGCACTTAGTGCCATGGTCTAGTTGATTGGATAGGGCTGGGTGCTAGGTTGGCCTGGATGAGCTTGGAGGTCTCTTCCAACCTGGTTGATTCTATGAGAGGACTCTGTGCAGGAATCTGGCATTTGAGGTTGTGAGCAGTGTTTCCCAGGCTGTGAGGGAGTCCTGGGAGTGGATCTGGTCTGAGACTAAGCTGGAGATTGGGCAGGAGGGGGAATCTGCCTGTCTGAGGCTTGAGGTGAGTGTTCTGTGGTGGAAAGCTGTAGGTACATGGCTAAATGCCCCACTCCCTTTTGCACATTTACCTATGAGGCTTGAAACACTCTGTTTTCTGCAAACATCTCAGAAGATCTTCCCTGTTAAAAAGCAGACTGCAGGCTAGGAAATGAGGAGCAGCAGGGTGCCGAAGACTTCTGAGCCTGCCTGAGCTGGGGGAGTGGTGGCTCTGAGAGAGCAAATAAATGACCAGTCTGGCTGTCAGGAGATTTAGCAAACATGAGCTCTGGGAGGCTGAGCAAAAGTAAAAGGGATGGACTACTCCCCAGTCTCCCACAGCTTCCCTGGCAGGTGGGCAGAACTGTGTTCCACGACTACACCATCAGGGCTCACAGGAGGAATGAATTTGCCTGCCAGGATCCTGACAAGAGACAGGAGGGAATTCAGCTGAAGAAAGGTGGAGGTGGCTGATTGGTGTGGGTCTGATGCTTCAATGAGCTGCCAGGGAAGAATGCCTGGCTTGTGCTGATGTGCAATATGCACTCACTTGAGGAGCCCTGTTGATCTTCTGCTACTAGTCTTAATGGAAAGTAGGAGCTGAAGGGATCTGGGATGCTCAGCATCTCTGCTTTTTCCAGGGTCAGCTCAGTGTTATCAAGAAAGTGCAGTGATTCATAGAGCCAGGCTCTGCAGAGAGGGAAGTAAAAGCAAATCACAAAGTGTGTGCCCTGCAGACTGCAAAGAATGGAGCTGGTCTGTGTGGGTGCTCTGGAGAATACAGGGAGACTTGTCCCTGGAGGGGGAGGGCAAGTGACCAATCACAAAATCACAGAATTAACCAGGTTGGAAAAGACCTCTAGGATCATCAAGTCCAACCTATCACCTAACCCTTCAATTAAGTAAACCATGGCACTCATCCAGCCTCCTTTTAAACACCTCCAGGGATGGTGACTCCACCACCTCCCCAGGCAGCCCATTCCAATGCCAATCACTCTTTCTGTGAATAATTTCTTCCTAATGTCCATTATAAACCTGTCCTGGTACAGCTTGAGGCTGTGTCCTCTTGTTGTGCCATGGGGTGCCTGGAAGAAGAGACCAACCCCTTCCTGGCTACAACCTCCATTCATAGAATCATAGAATCATAGAATCAACCAGGTTGGAAGAGACCTCCAAGATCATCCAGTCCAACCTAGCACCCAGCCCTAGCCAATCAACTAGACCATGGCACTAAGTGCCTCATCCAGGCTTTTCTTGAAGACCCCTAGGGACGGTGCCTGCACCACCTCCCTGGGCAGCCCATTCCAATGCCAATCACTCTCTCTGTGAAGAACTTCTTCCTAATATCCAGCCTATACCTACCCTGGCACAACTTGAGACTATGTCCCCTTGTTCTATTGCTGGTTGCCTGGGAGAAGAGGCCACCCCCCACCTGGCTACAATGCCCCTTCAGGTAGTTGTAGACAGCAATGAGATCTCCCTTGAGCCTTCTCTTCTCCAGGCTAACCAACCCCAGCTCTAGCAGCACAGAGTGGCAGGAGATCAGGACATTCACCTCCTAACAGTCAGATCTGGAGCTGCTTTTTCAACCATTCTTTTCCAACAAAGAAATTGATGTCTGTAGCTGCCCTGCAACATGAAGTGGTTGTGAGCTGAGCATTGCCTGCTTCAGTGGTTGAATTGTAATTGGAAATTGCTGCTCTTGTTAAAGTTACTCTTTAAAAGCTTGGGACCCACTGGTGGACCCACTGGTAAGATGATTCAATTGAGTGTGTCTATAGATAGGATCAAATACGCAGTTTGACAAACCTGGGAACTTATTTTCCCCTCACTTTGCTGTAAGCTCACTGAGTGTAGATCAGCCAAGCAAGGGATACACCTGCAGAAGGTTTTGGAAGACTGTCTTCATCGCTAAGAATGAAACAGCTTTAAAACTCTGTCTCCTGAGCAGTGACCTAGGCCTCTCCCAAGAACAGATGGTATTCTGAGCAGTGATTTTCTTGCTGCTGAAAGCTCTGTGTCTGTGTCCAGGTGCCTTGCTGAACTCAGTCTGCTGCTAGTGCAGATGTTCCAGGGGTTCGTGTCTACTCTCCTGTTCTGTCTTTAAGCCTGGACATTTGAGACCTTGTTTTTATTCAGCTTGGGTAGCTGGCTACCAACATCTTTTAAAATCAGCCTTGATTTAGCTTGCTCTGTAATCCTTCAATCCCTCTGGGACAACCTTTACACTGTTTTTGCAGCCAGTTGATTGTTCTCTCTCCCTTCCAAATTTTCATGAGATATTTGCAATATCCCACTCTAATACCTACTAATCCATTAAAAATACCCATGAGGTAGATTAGGTAATCCACTGTGCCTCACAGATTGCACTGCTTCCTTCTCTGCTTTCCCTAGAATAGTCACAGAATGAGTGCTACATCTGCACTGGGAAAGCATTGTTCCTCCAAAAGGATCTCTCAGCACTAGCTTACAAGCAGGCACAGCTTGCTTGAGAAAATGCTCTGTACCTGTTCAGCTCTACAGGAACAGCTTCACTTGACAACATGCTGGAAATGTGGCTGCCATTATCAAGGTTAACCTATGTGTGTTTGCAAAGAGCATCACAGGATAGAAGTACTTGAGTGGTCAGTCCTGCCTGCTCTGCAAGTGTCGTGTCTCTTGGCTCCTTGCTGAAGACTCAGCTCATTGTTTGCTTGGAGAAAACCTGTCTCCTACTGAAGCCTTTGTTTTATTCAGGATTCAACTGTTCAAAAAGAGCTCAAGAGCTATGCTATGGTTGTGCCCTCTCTTAGATGTTCCATCCAATCTGTGCTGTCCTTGATGCCACTGTTTCTCACTTTTCATTTCCCTGGGGAAGTATTTCTCCTGAAATGAATAGTGCAAACTCAGTCATCTGACTGGGTGAGGTGAAAAGTCAGGATGCCAGGAGAGCAGAATGGTGAAGGCTGGAAATCCTCATTAGCCTCCTTGCACAGACTGAGACTGTATCTGGTCTGACATGGATGAATGGAAACTCTTGCAAGGTTAGGCATGATCTTGTTCTGCATACAGGTTAAGCAGCTTTAAAGGTGCCAAGACAGAAGAACTATGGCAAAATGCAGGAAAGCTGTCAGGCAGAAGAAAGTGTTTTCTGAAGAGCTACTTGGAGACTAGCTGCAACCTCCATGAGAATTGGTCATGGTAGATACCCATCCTGCCCCTGCAGAACAGTGCATCCATGAGAAAGTAGCAGGCATTGCCAGTCTCTGTCTTTAAACTCCAAAATACCATGCTTGCTTCATGTAGAGGAGATTCCTCAGCAGCACACTTCCAGTTTCCACACAGACAAGAAGGCAATGTCATACTTGTTAGGTTGCCATGAGAACATCTCTCTTTCTGGTAACGTGTAAGAGTGGACAAAAGCATCACGTCATGGTTTGCTTTGCCCTTTTAAGTCCAATAGATGTCATGGAATGAGCTGCTGAGAGTAGAGGGAGAGCTTTGGTTTCAGTCTCAGAATGTGTCTGATGTTCCTGAATGTTGTGCTAAGCCTGGCAAGCTTAGTGCCCAGCAATGCATGCAGATGGAGGATAGGTGAAGAAATGAGTAAACAACAACAGAAAAACACCAAACAAAAAAACAAACAAGTGGAAAAAGGGTTGGAGAATGCTTAATGGTTATTTAAACCTAGATTTTGTTGGAAAAGTTTAAGTAGGTTCTTAAGAGACCCTGTTGAACTCTGTACTTACATAGAATCATAGAATCAACCAAGCTGAAAGAGACCTCCAAGATCACCCAGTCCAACCTAGCACCCATCCCTAGCCAGTCAACCAGACCATGGCACTGAGTGCCTCATCCAGGCTTTTCCTGAACACCTCCAGGGACAGTGACTCCACCACCTCCCTGTGCAGCCCATTCCAATGCCAATCACTCTTTCTGGCAAGAACTCCCTCCTAACATCCATGCTGGACCTCCCCTGGCACAACTTGAGGCTGTGTCCCCTTGTTGTGTTGCTGGTTGCTTGGCAGAAGATACCAACCTCACCTGGCTACAACCTCCCTTCAGGTAGTTGTAGACAGCAATGAGGTCACCAGTTCTGGGCTCCTCTTCTGCAGGCTGCACACCCCCAGCTCCCTCAGCCTCTCCTCACAGGGCTGTGCTCCAGGCCCCTCACCAGCTTCATCACCTTTCTCTGGTCATGTTCCAGTATCTCTGTATCTCTCTTGAATTGAGGAGCCCAGAACTAGACACATATGTGTCATGGCAAATAAGAGATACTGGATGAAGGCTGTTCCCAAAACATTTCTGCTTTCATGATATGTGGTCAACTTTTCTTGCTCTTCAAGCAATGCTAACACTCACTGAATTTGTGCCTGGTGCTATATCCAGCCTAAAAAAAAAATAAGAGAAAAGGAATAGGAAAATGAAAATTGGGAAACTTCTTAGTGCAGTCTGACAGGATGGCATCTTTTAGACATTCATCCATTAACCATTGTAGCAGAGCCTCAATCCTGAGATCTGTGAGCTCATCTGTTATGCAAACAGCAATCTATGGACTCCTTACAATCCTTCAGTACAGTGAAAACCCAGGAGTATTTCCATCCTCCTTGTCCAGAGGTGTAGGTATAGTGAACCTGAGAGTTTTGTAACAGCAGACTGTCCTCTAAGTTCACAGGATCACAGGATGTTAGGGGTTGGGAGGGACCCAAGGAGATCATTAAGTCCAACCCCCCTGCCAGAGCAGGACAATCCTATCTAACACAGATCACAGAGGAACACATCCAGACAGGCCTTGAAAATCTCCATAGAAGGAGACTCCACAACCTCTCTGGGAAGCCTACTCCAGTGCTCTGGGACCCTTACAGTAAAGAAGTTCCCCCTTGTGTTGAGGTGGAACCTCTTTTGCTGCAATTTACACCCATTGCTCCTTGTCCTATCCCAGGGAGCAAGTGAGCAGAGCCTGTCCCCCTCCTCCTGGGGATACTTATAAACATTTATCAAATCCCTTCTAAATCTTCTCTTTTCCAGACTAAAAAGTCCCAAGTCTCTCAGCCTCTCCTCCTAAACCATGCCTTCCAGTCCCCTAATCCAAGTTATCTTTTGGATGGGTTTAAAACCCCCTATGACTCAGGTCCATCAGCTGGAAATTATTCAAAGGTAGCTGTTATGGGAGGGGCAGGGTGGGATTTCTCAAAAGATTGCATGGTTACATCCAGGCAGCATCCTCTGGGCTAGTGAGAAGCCTCGTGCTGAACGTGTTGCCTTCTGCACCTCTGGTTACCTGGGAGCTCTGGCCTCCTAACTAACCATGTCTGTCAGCCCTTGTATAACCAACCCAGCCCTGCGCACAGCAGTGACGTGAACCATGGTTTTAAGCTGTAAACACAAAGCCAGGGTGCCCTGAGGTTCAGTGCTGTGAACAAAGCAGAGGCAAACAATTTTCTGCAGAAAGAGCAAGTAGGTACTGAACACTTCTCCCTTATTCAGGAAAATGGGAATAAGACTGAAGGCAAAAGTCCTGGGAGTGAAATTAGTCTGTGTGCTCGTCATGCCTTTGGCAAGCCTGAGAGTATCTCTCAGTGTTTGGTGAATATGCAAGCAAGATTCTGCAGTCCTGTAGCTACATATATCAGCAAACCTTGCCCTCCTCATGGCTGCCTGTTTTGCCCTGCATTTATAGACACATTTCTGCCAGTCAGTGCCGGGCAACCTTGTCTGGGACTTGCCTCTGGTCCCACTACTGTCCTTGGAGTCCAGAGGAGGGCCACAAAGATGAGCCAAGGACTGGAGCACCTCTGCTGTGAGGATAGGCTGAGGG
The DNA here is from genome assembly GCF_015220805.1 of Pogoniulus pusillus. NCBI lineage: Eukaryota > Metazoa > Chordata > Aves > Piciformes > Lybiidae > Pogoniulus > Pogoniulus pusillus. The sequence goes on along the minus strand of NC_087282.1, from coordinate 22,337,243 downwards.
AGCTGGGGCTGTTCAGCCTGCAGAAGAAAAATCTCCAGGAGGACCTTAGAGCTGCATCCCAATACCTGAAAGGATCCTATAGGAAGGCTGCAGAGGAACTTTTCATAAGGGTGTCTAGAGACAGGACAAGGGGGGATGGTTTGAAGCAGAGGGAGAGTAGGTTTATACTGGATCTTAGGAAGAAGTTCTTCAGTACAAGGGTGGTGAGACTCTGGAATAGGTTGCCCAGGGAGGTTGTGGCTGCCTCCTCCCTGGGGCTGTTGAAGGCCAGGTTGGATGAGGCCTTGAGCAGCCAACTCTAACTGAGAGGTGTCCCTGCCCATGGAAGGGAGGTTGGAGTAGATGATCTCTGAGGTCTCTTCCAACCTGAGCCATTCTATGATTCTGTTTCTTTAGCTTCTGAAGAGTTGAGCATAAGGAGCGGAGTTTTACATGGAGACATGCCTTTGGGTATTTACCACTGAAGGTTAAGGCACAGACCTGCTTTATGTGTAGATTTAGTGATTGAAGCTTCTAATTTTCTCTGATTGACTTTGTTTACTCAGCAGAAGACCTTAAAGCAGCTTTCCTGCTGCTGCAGGGATCTCAGAGACTGGTGATGCCAGAGGCAGGATGCAACCAGGGAGCGCTGGGGCTCATGCACAAAACTGTCTTGAATAATCTTTGCTCTTATTCAAAAGAGACAGTGCTGTACTCCCTCTTCATGCATGTGTGATGCACTCTAATAGCAAGAGCTACTCTGCCCCTTTTACATCTCTAACCTCCTACACAAAGTGAGCAGCTCCCAGGATGGGTGCAGTGGGGTTGGAGAGGCTGCTGTGGTTTCATGAGAACGCTGTGCACAGGAGGTTGCTTTATTTCTCTTCTCCGTAGCAGGAAGATGTCTTCTTTCCTTTGGTGGCTGCTTTCTGGATACTATGCTTTAAAATAGAGATGTAGACCAATTGGCAAAAGGCCAGAAGAGAGCAGCACTAATTGTCAGAGCTTTAGAAAACATGACCTCTGAGGAGAGGTTGAAGAAATCAGGTGCATTTAATCTAGGCAAGACAGTATTGATGGGGGAGGGAGAGGGATGTCATGGTTTCTCAGTACATAAAAGTTGTTGTTAAGGAAGGATGATTGATTTGTTCTTTCACTATCACTGGGGGAGAATGATGAGACTAAACTACATTTACACTGCAGAGAAGGTTTAGTTTGGATGCTTAGGAAATGCCTTCAGTGCAATGAAATGCAGAAGAAGATTGTCCAGGGGACTTTTTGATGCTGGTGGTTTAAAGAAACTCCAGTCTGTTTCCATGAAAGATGTGGGCTGTGCAACCCCCACAAGATCCCCACTAGTGTCTTTGTTCCTGTAGGTTAGGCTAAAGGGTAGGTTTGAGGTTGATGCCTCTCCCTTAGCTTTCCAGCATTGCCAAGTTTACATGGTCAGAAATGCATGAACCAGAGTCCTTGAAGCATTGGCTGTAGTTCTTCAGAGTGATGTGGCTCTGTTTATCTGCCCACTGGTTGTGGCTGTAATTTGGCTGTGTCTGTATTGTAGTTGGAGATCTGATGGCCAAGGAACCCAAGCTTGAGGTAGTCTAATTCTCAAGAATGAAAAGAGGGCAGCTTGGACCTTAGTACAGGGCGGTTGCCCAAGTAAGCATTTGGTGTTTGGAGACCTCTTACACTGAATTTTGTGCTGCTGTCTTTGCTGAGGTACCAGGCTGAGATCTGCAGGAGATATCCTCTGGCTGTGGTGCAGGCAGACACAGGTTTGGAAACATGACCTTTCCTCTGCAGTCATGCCATAGGAATTCCTTCTGCAGCAACATGGCTCTGGATTCTGAGGCTTTTAGGGATTATAAAACAAAATGTGAAAGAATAACTAGTTGCTGGGAAAACATTGCACATTAGCACAACTTGTTCTCTACCTCGACTGTTTTTTTTGCTTGACAAGTATCACTCACCAAAAAAAGAGGACAGGTTTTATTATAACTCTTTTGTTTGCTTCCCTCCCAACTTCCCAAGTACATTTTTCACAGGCGTCAGACTACTTCTGGGACAAAATGTTGGTGACTTCTCCAGTAGTGGTGAGAAACAAGGACGTGTGGGGGTGCCATTCACTGGTGAAAGGGGCAGAATTTCTCACATGCCCTCACTCATGACCTTGCCTGCAAGCCTTCTCTAGGCATAAGACTTTCTTTAAGGGGAAGGTCTAGGCTTTTGAACCCATTGGCAAAACACAGAGAGAAGCTTGGACCTTTAGTAGGTTTGGTTCTTTTGCCTTGTCTCAGATCCACAAATGAAGAGTTCTGCCTTTTGGAGCAAATGTAGAGATGAAGTTATCCTGTATTTTTAAATACCCTACTTTTGTATCCCTCTTGCCTGGAGCTATTAACATTGGCAGAATCGATGTCCTTTGTTTATTTTGTGTACTGCTTACAGACCAAATGTTGAACACCAGCCGCTCTAGTTTTCCTCTGGGCTGAACTCAGAGGCAGGGCATGCTTTTTCTGTTGGCTCTGTACATCCTCTTGCATCCCTGTCCTGAGAAGTCTGTGAGACAGTCATAGAATCATAGAATCAACCAGGTTGGAAGAGACCTCCAAGATCATCCAGTCCAACCTAGCACCCAGCCCTATCAACCAGACCATGGCACCAAGTGCCTCATCCAGGCTTTTCTTGAACACCTCCAGGGACGGTGCCTGCACCACCTCCCTGGGCAGCCCATTCCAATGCCAATCACTCTCTCTGCCAACAACTTCCTCCTAACATCCAGCCTAGACCTACCCCGGCACAACTTGAGACTGTGTCCCCTTGTTCTATTGCTGGGTGCCTGGGAGAAGAGCCCAACCCCCACCTGGCTACAATGTCCCTTCAGGTAGCTGTAGACAGCAATGAGGTCACCCCTGAGCCTCCTCTTCTGCAGGCTGCACACCCCCAGCTCCCTCAGCCTCTCCTCATAGGGTTTGTGTTCCAGGCCCCTCACCAGCTTTGTTGCCCTTCTCTGGACACCTTCCAGCACCTCAACATCTCTCTTGAATTGAGTGGCCTAGAACTGGACACTACTTGAGGTGTGGCACAACAGAGATGGCAAAGGTGAAACGACTTCCCTGTGATCAAGCTAAGAGCAGGTCCAGTAAAGGCAGTAAATGCACACCTTCATCTTTGAAGGGCTTGCATGACAATCACATGCTTTTGCCTGTGGGTTAATAAGCACATGCTCCAAGGCTTGCAAATGGGCAGTGGAGCCCCTCACTTGCTGTGATACATGTGGTGTAGAGGCCTTGACACTAGCCAGAGAGGCCAAGAGGAACACTGCTGAGTGTGCATGGGAGCCCAGGCTGACGGGGAGCAGCATGGCTGGTCCACTGTTCATCTTGGAGCTGGGAGTTGGGAGGTCTGGATCTCATCCACAGCTCTGACACTGAGTCACTGCATGACCTCAGGCACTCAGATACCATGGTGATGAACACAGCACAAGTGTCTAGACAGATAGATTAGATTGGATAGACTCTGCATTTGACAAATATTTGTGTATTGCCACTGTCAGTGCTCCCCTGCCATAACCACCCAGACTGCTGGTTGCAGTGGGTGTTCTACACAGTTTGGGGGCAAGGAACACTTTTTACACTGGGGGAGGAGTTGCCACATAAGCACAGTGGCACAGGTATGGGTGGTGACAGAGTGGAAGAAAAGCAGGCACCAGGGCAGCTTTTGGAGGAGAAGCTCACCGTGTGGCAGAAAGGCTCACGAGTGGTGAGCTGCCTTCTTCCCAGCTCTGCTGCAGCCTCACACACTTCCCCAGCTTCCCTCCTGTAACTGAAGGCTGCAGGAGCCTCAGGGCAGTGGTGACTCCCTCCCTCTGTTACAGCTTCTATCACAAGGCCCTGAGTTCAGAAAAAAAGGCAAACCACCAAAGTGAAACTTCCTTAAAAGCTTTCCTGTGCCACTATTAGCCTCTGGCATAAAGGAGGCTGCAGGAGAATCAGTTCTCCCTGAAGTGACTTTTGGTTGTTTTCCCACCTGGTTCCCTTGTGAAAGTTGAACATAGAAGTAAGGCAGAGAGGCAGCCAGCAGCAGAACGAGAGGACACAGCCTCAGGCTGCGCCAGGGGAAATTTAGGCTGGAGGTGAGGAGAAAGTTCTTCACTGAGAGAGTCATTGGACACTGGAATGGGCTGCCTGGGGAGGTGGTGGAGTCGCCGTCCCTGGAGCTGTTCAAGGCAGGATTGGACGTGGCACTTGGTGCCATGGTCTGGCCTTGAGCTCTGTGGTAAAGGGTTGGACTTGATGATCTATGAGGTCTCTTCCAACCTTGGTGGTACTGTGATACGACTAGGAGAGCGCTGTGTGAGACCTCTGCAAGGTCTCCTGAGCACCCCTGCCTCCAGCACCCCTGCCAGGGAGCCAGGAGTGCTGGAGAAGAACACTGCCTCTTTAAGGGGCTTTGCATAGCAGGGCCTAATTACAGTTGTTGATTCTGATGTTTTCTGTGTTGTTCATATTCCATTAAAGGATAATGCTGCTTAATTTGCAGCAGAGGGTCTCAGTTAACAGTACACCCAATCACAAAGCAGCCCTAATGACATTACTTCTCTACTTTTGGTAACACATAATTAAAACATCACTTCATTTCCAGTTGTGCACTTCTCCCCTCTCCCCCAATCTCCTAATTACTTTCAGAGCCATTTCATGATTATCTGTAAATATTTTAGCAGTTAGATCTACTAATGAGTCCATGGAAGAGTTAATACCTTGAGTGGCATAACTGCTTGCCATTCCCTTTCTAGCACTGCATTGCAAGGAATGATTTTCTACCTTGCAGTGGGATGGTTTGTTATCTGGCTGTGAGGAGGACAGGAGATAGAAAGAAAAGTCACTATACAAATGCTGCTTTCTCACTTCATAGATCTGGTCCCTGTATTTGTCTGGTATTGGTGTGCTTCTCTCCTCCAATCTCCTAATTACTTTCAGAGCCATTTCATGATTATCTGTAAATATTTTAGCTGTTAGATCTACTAATGAGTCCATGGAAGAGTTAATACCTTGAGTGGCATAACTGCTTGCCATTCCCTTTCTAGCACTGCATTGCAAGGAATGATTTTCTACCTTGCAGTGGGATGGTTTGTTATCTGGCTGTGGGGAGGACAGGAGATAGAAAGAAAAGTCACTATACAAATGCTGCTTTCTCACTTCATAGATCTGGTCCCTGTATTTGTCTGGTATCTTGAGTATTCTAATTCATGTGGGGGTTTCAGACTGAACACTCAGAGCTGACAGAGTGATGGAGGAGCGAGCTGCAGTATCTTTCTTACCCATGTGTTTCATGGGCTTGATTACTATGTTCTTTGTATGGTCAATCAGTAACACCTTGTGCAAGTCCACTGGGAGGCTGCTCATAGTCTCTGAAGGCATTATTTGGAATAACTAGAGATAATTGTATAACTAGGGGGTAATTAACTTCCAGGAATCAAGCTTAGGCTGCACTACTCCTAGGGGTGAAGCTGAAGAACTGGAGATTAGAGAAATCTACTCCTCTCTAGTCATTTGAGCACATGTGACTTGGAAATCTTATATATTTGGACAATGTGAGGCTGCTTCAAATTGCATCTAGGCTTTTCTAGGCAATTTTTTGATAACAGGTAAAAGAGGGAGGCTTGAATATGATCCTAACCCAGTTCATCTGCGTTTCAGGTAACCCTGTCACAGTGGGAATGAGCATCCATATCTCCAGCATTGACCAGATATCTGAAGTCAACATGGTAAGTATTTTGGGGGAAAAAAAAAGGCTAATAAACTGTTCTTCCATTTTTCTGGTTGAGATGTGCTTCCAAGACAATGACTTCTTGGAGTTACCTGAGATCTCAGGGTACACTTTTGCATGGAAGTCACACCTCAGCTTTCTTGACTTCCTGCTGTGAATCTTTCCTGCATCTGAGAAGCTGTTGGAGAAAGAGTGGCATATGTCTGGTATTGAAGAAGGAGGTTTTGCTTCTGCTTTGGAAACAGAGTTTTGAGGGGTGATGGGAACTCTAATTTAAGGCAAAACTCTTCCTCACTAAACATAAGGAATTTAAAGAGGATTTCTCCATGTATGGTGTGATGGAAAAGAAGATCAAATATTTAGCTGGGCTATAGGAATATACTTGTTTGTTGGGTTTTTTTCCCCCCCAAATTTCTTTCTCAGCATAGCAGTTTCAGTCAGAGCCTTGCTTCTTCTACCTGCTGAATGACTTACATCACTGGGGCTGCTTGTCAGTGGTCCCCACAGCCTCAGAGCCAGGCTGAAACAATCTTGAACTCAATACTTGCAAGACGGGACTGGTAGGTGGTACACACCTGCCCCTGCTGTGTGGCATGGCTGGGCATGCTGAAGGACTGCAGTTCACTTGCTTTTGGAGGGTGTACTCTAGAAGAGTTAGCAAGTGTCTGAATTAGCATGTCGAAGTATCCCTGCTGTTATCTGTGAACATGTGGACAGAGAGTATCTTCTGGCATCTCTGGAGCTAGTGCCACCTTACCCAGAGCAGATTGGCATTTGTTCTATTTGTGTGCTGGTTTTACAGCCATCTCTCTTATCCATTAGTGCTCATGCCTTAAAAAAAAAAAAGAAATTCAAAAGGAAAAGAAATAGATAGATGCAAGTTGTACTTTTTGGTTGGCACGAAGGCAGGGGTGGATTGACAGTCAGCCTGTGGCTACCAAGCTCATAAAAAGCTGAGCAGCTTTTCATGTTTGTTAGTGTTAATTTGGCATTTCTACACTGGAAAGGGAGGGATCTAATGGAGATGTAGTTCTGGGTGGCATTGTTAAACTGGAGATGTTTATACCACTAAGAAGAAAAGAATCATCTGCCCAGATAGCAATGGCTTGGGTGTGAAATCGGTTAATTGTTTTGGCCACAGTTCTGGTTCCACATCCAGGCCTGTCCTATCTGTCTCTCTAGCCTTTAGCACTCAGCAGAGGACATAGATTGTTCTGATCCTTGCCTGATCTTGCAGATTGTGCTGATCCTTGTCTAATCTTGCCGTTCTCCCTCTTGCCTGGAGGCTTTTCCTCCAAACTCTTCTCCTTTCCAAGAGGCTGAGTGGAGTAGAAGGCTCCTGACTCCCCCATCAGCAGCTGTGCTTTTCCTCCACTCCTGGCCAATGCAGGAGAATCCTAGGCCAGTTTAGAGCTCTTGCTATTCAAGTCAATTAAAACCTTGGTCTCCCAATGCTCCTGTCCTATTTATCTGTTTCTGGACTCTTCTGCCCTGTTTCTGTGGCCCACCGACTATTCTGCTCTTGCATGGAGGGGAGGAGGGGTGGTGAGACAATCTGACTAGCTACTTTGGTTTCCATCTTTGAAAATCCTGAACACAGGTGTTAGTACAACCCAGGGTGAAGGGTCAGCCATAAGCCTTCAGGTTCTCACATGGAACAGTGTCCTCCATGGGCTCTGCTGTCATCCCACCATTACCATAACTGTCTGGGTGGCATGTTACACCTCAGGCTAGCAACTGACACTGCACAGTGTGTACAGTAAGAATGTCAGGTACAGACCCATATCCCCATTGCACTGGGTAGCTGTGTTTGAGGTTAGATTCCACTTAGAAAAGCCAGATGGCTTAACCTAGTTCCATCTATCTTGCCTGTCAGGGCAGAGCTCAACTCTGAATCATGTCATCCCCCAGTCTCAACTCGGACCTGGATTTTCCTACGGTGAACCAATTGTCAAGCTCCTTGCTAGAGCCAGCATGAGCAATTTGGGGTCTGGACTTGTAGTTTAAGACCCTAGCTTGCATAAATATAACTAGAAGGGAGTGAGGCATGTTAGCTGTCTTACTTCAACAGCCTGATCTTCCTCAGTAGAGCTGAGAAGATAGTTGAGTGCTGCAGAGGCTGGTACAAGATGAACCTCCTGCTGGTGGTGTGTCTACGGACTATAAAGGCTGGTGATGTGCTTTGTTACACACCTGGTGTGAGCAGCTGTGGCACCAGTCTGTGCCCTAGACTAGTAGTCATATCCTTACCAACATTTTGCAACCCTTGCCATGTGAATGTGGTGCTCTCCCCTCTCCAGCTCTCCTCTATTTCTGTTGTAGGATGGATGAGGCAAATGTGTGTGCCCTGAGCTGTGGGGAAACAGCAACAATAATGTCTTTGTGGAGCACATAGGAAAACATGTTCCCTGCCATGAACCTTCATCTGTATGCTGCTCTGCATCTCACAGAATTTGGGCAGTGCTGTTAATGGGCAGTGTGTTTTGATGATTGTGGCATGACTGTAATCAAATGACACCAGGCATTGTCCGTGTCGTGCTCCTGTTGACACTGTGAAGGCATTACTCCTGAGCTTTGATTACCCTGGCTCTCTGTCTGACTTGACAAGCATAATCTCCTGTCCATGCTTCCTACATGTGTTGAGCTGGGGGTGGAATGGGGACAAAGTAGCTGTATGTGCAAACCTACTGGAGATCAAGATCTATAAGCATCATGCTTAGGTAGCTTCAATAAAGGATTACCAAACCAGAATCATCTTAAAGAACAAACATTTAGGGAGCAGAAGAGTTATCATGTGATGTAAGTTTCCAGGCTGAAGGGATTTTATGTGCATCATTCTTCTGTGTGACAGATGCCTGAGGGAAAGGACTGTGTCTTACCCCTGCTCTGGACATGGATACTGGCAAGAAAAACAAGGCAGTTTTTGGCATCATATGTGATTGGGAAAGGGACTGTGCAATGAATAAATTAAAGGCACAGAAGTGAAGCTGGGTTGTCATGGCAACCAAATAGCTTCTATTGTTCCACAATGAGTGTTATTACTTACTGCCCCTTGTAGGATAATTAATTAATCCTCAGACATTCTTTTGGGAACAATAGCCCTGGTGCTGGGGCTGGGCAGGCTGAGGAGAATCCGCAGCTCTCCCATGCTTTTATCTGGGACTTTTGGCATCTGCTGGCTGTCTGATGGCAGGCAACAAGTGCTGTCAGTGCCTACCCGTTGCATGATTCAAAAAGTTGTTTTCCACAGGAGTTCAAAAAGTTGTTTTCCACAGGAGTCCAGCTGGGGGAATACAGCTCTACCCGTGATCCAAGGAGCAGTCCTTGCCTTCATTGCATGAGGACTGTAATGCCAAAACGATGATGTGGTGACATTTCAATCCTGGAGGATTCAGTGCTCTCTGCAAAGGCAGTTATGTCTTGATACTGGAAGTTCCCAGCCACTCTGATATACAGAGTGCTTTGCAGGTGCTTGTGAGTGCTTTGTGTTTCCTGGAGCCTTGCTGTACAACGTCAATGCATCTCCATCTCCACAAGGGCCGTGCTCAGACACTGTCCAGTTTACAAGCCAGACCCGTGCCAGGATGCAGTACGACCATAGGTACAGTGCTGGCTTCAAAATGATGAGGGTCAAAACCCACAGTCCTTCTGTTTGAAAAGTGGCAGCTTCCTGCTTGTTGCAGCTCCTGCCTGTGTGTGGTCAGCCGTGCTTTCAGGCTCACTTGCTGGAGAAATGCTTTATTGCTGTGTACTGCTCTTAGCCTTGCTAAGCAACGCTGAGCTGCAGCCTCTGTTCTTGTCAGTGATTAGAAGGATTATTTTCTGAGCCAAGATCAGTGACATCAATTGAAATGCCTGGGAAAAGATGTCAGGGGCCAGGCCAAATAGGTATAGGGGAGGGCACAATTGACTGGCAGACCCTCTGGGAAGTGATGATCCATGAAGATGAAAGTCCTAGCTAGAGTCTTTTCATGTCCTCTATGAATGTGCAAGTTGGAGATTTAGAGGCAACCTGAAAGTAGGAATGTCTTCATGATGATGTTCAGTAGCTCAGATGATCTGCAAGAATGAAAGGATGGTATCTCCTAGTTCTCCTTAAAGGAAATAGAATGGAGAAGTTGTCTGGTAAATGCCATTTTTGATGTGGGAGTTTGAATTGCAGTAAGCATGGAACAACGAGCAGGTATTTATAGATGTCTGTTGGTGTACAACAGTACTTGGATAGTGCTGTGTTCAGAACTGTATGGTCTTGGTACCCAAGTTACTGAGGAATATAATAGTACTTCTGACCCAGGAGAATGAAGAGCACTGGCAGCACAGAGCTCAGATCACTCTGCAGCTAAAACAGCTTGTGAGTTTCTGTCCTTGTGGTATGTGGCCTGAATGCTGCCCTAAGTCACTCTCAGCTTAATAGTTTGGTTCAACCAACCTGTTTTGGTGGATCCAGTTCTGATGGTATAGAGTATCAATAGATTCAGAATGGGCTGGAAGTCTTACTCAACTCCAGCATGCCCTTTCAACAGACAGCTGAGGATTGGTCTATCAAGGGTATATTGTACTTGCTGCATGGTGAGACTAGAGGATAATACTTCCAGCTACAGACTGATCTCTAGGTGATCTTCGGGCATATATTTTTCTAACACCAATGAGTTCAGACTCCCTTCAAGCATTGATGAACTATTTCAATAAGAAAACCAAGCAAAGTTCTTTATGCATTTGAAATAAGAGATGGTTACCCTTCATAACACTTCCATTTTCCTGCCCTGTGATCTGTGCAGTCCTAAACCTGCTCCCTCCTGTGTATCTGCGCACCGTAGACAGCTCGGAGCATCCAGCCGTTATAGTCGTGATTTCTTTGTGGCTCCTATAATTTATTCATCCCAAGATGCTCTCCTACATCTGCAATAACATCGTTTCAGTTTGTTATAGCACTGGCTTTAAAGTTTTATAAACCTGGTGACAAGTTGAAAAGATGCAGGAGGATTGTTGCAAAGGGCTAGCATGAGAAACAAGGCTTCCAAACAGAAATGATTGCAGGAAGGTAAGCGGTAAAGGAACCACACCTGTGGGATTGGCAATGTAATTTGCTGTGGGACAGTTTGCAGTGGAGATAGGTTAGTCATTGGTGCAGGATGCTTGGCAAAACTGACTTTGATGGTTCATTTCATTGCCTCCTTCTCTCTGTATCACCTCTTGCCACACTGCTGTCTTATTGGGGTGACTGCACTTGCTCTTGGCATACTGCACTAGATCTCTTGGGGCTTGTGAATGGAAGCATTGTGTTTGCTATTTCCCCCCCAAAAAATCCAGGCTGTATTGTTTGGCAAAGAAGTTTTCCCTGCTTAAGAAAGATATGAAGCATGACCAAAGGCAGTGATGAGCTGCTAGGGTTTTTAATTGGCTTTTAACCCCAAAGAAAATATGATACATTATGTGTAAGGGTGTCCTCAACCAGGACAGCTCATCCTAACACCTGTTATGTCACCATCACTGGGCCATCACTCTTCTCACTACATCAAATTTTCCACCTATTAGGCATGCTAGAAATAGGCTTTGTAGTGGAATCTGTTCTGATCGGGTATTGCTGTTCTGTTTTCACTGGAATAAGAATATGCATTGACTAGTTGAATCTCAGTTGCAATGTAACCCATTCACAGTAATATATCTATATATATATGCTTGGTTCCTCTGTGTGCTTGTGCTGGGCATAGCTGATGAAAGAAGGCAGTGTGGATAGTTAGATTCTGTGTGAGAGGCTTTCTTTGGTGCACCCCACACAGCAGCCTCTCAGATTGTACATTCTCATAGAATCATAGAATCATAGAAGCAACCAGATTGGAAGAGACCTCCAAGATCATCCAGTCCAACCTAGCACCCAGGCCTATCCAGTCAACCAGACCATGGCACTAAGTGCCTCATCCAGGTTTTGCTTGAACACCTCCAGGGACAGCGACTCCACCACCTCCCTGGGCAGCCCATTCCAATGCCAATCACTCTCTGTGCCAACAACTTCCCCATGACATCCAGCCTAGACCTCCTCTGGCACAATTTGAGACTGTGTCCCCTTGTTCTATTGCTGGAGCTCTTGACTCTCTTGGCCCTTTCCTGATAGGTAGAAAAATGAGTATCTGTGTGGGATCACTGATCTGGATGCATGAGGTCCAATCCATCTTCCAAGCATTGTAACAGTCAAATTGTGTATGCAATTGGAATGGGCTGCCCAGGGAGGTGGTGGAGGCACCGTCCCTGGGGGTCTTCAAGAAAAGCCTGGATGAGGCACTTAGTACCGTGGTCTAGTTGATTGGATAGGGCAGGGTGATAGGTTGGACTGGATGATCTTGGAGGTCTCTTCCAACCTGGTTGATTCTATGCCATGAAGTAAGGCTCCATCAGGACACTGCAGATTTGATAGTTCTCATGTGCCTTGAAAATGAGGCTGTATCATCCTGTCTGATACCAGAAGTATATGCAGCCATTCTATGCCAAAACACTAGTTCCCTTGGGGCTGACGTAGCTTTGACAGTAGCCTTGGAGGACCTTTAGCAGCCCCTCTGCATGCCTGCAATGATGGACAAAAAAAATAGCTGCAGTGTGTGTGAAAAGGGTTTTCCACTGTTATAGATGTCTGCAGGTTTAATAGCCAAGATAGCTAAAAAGATACTGTACCTTTTACTACCATCTACTCTTTTCAAGCACAGTATCTGCATTATTCTTATCTGAAACTGTTCTGGTTTGTTGCCATCTCTTTTCAATGGAAAAATGGCATAAAGTATTTGCCAGCCATTCTGCACCCATGGGTAACCAAAGGGTTTTTCAGAACCAAAGAGCATTTAACTCCTACAGTGAGTGGTTTCTGGAGTTCTATGCTGTGGGATACAAGCATGACATGACATGTTGGTGCTGTAAATCTTTTCCTGTAGCCTAGGGTATCTCCAGTCCTGTGACTCTGTGTTATCTAAACTATGTGTGTGTGTACACATTACAACTTGGTATTTAAGGCTGCTGAACATTGAAGACTGCCAAAATATGGCAAAACTAAGAGGCAGCTTTGATGTTGAGCTAATGGTGGTGTGCTGTGATGGTACTGCAAGGGCTGTATAGTCCTGGCAGACTGCTGTAGGTTCAGGGGATGATCGGGTTGCAGGTAGCTGATAATGCTGTGGAGCCTTGGAGATGGAGAAAGGCAATATCCTACCAACATGGCGTGGTAAGAATGGTACAGCTCTGACTTAGGGTGAGATATCCCCAGATTCTGTGCTGGCATGGACAGGTTGGGGTTATGTTCTGCTCTTTTTCACATGCTAGTGGCTTCTGTGCACTGTGATTTAAGCTAAAGTATTACAAACATTCAACTGAGATGGAAGGTTTCTTCAGACCTGGCAAGTGTCTGCCTTCCTCTGCTGCTGATTGCTTCAGTACAGCTTAGGTCACACACCTATTGTCAGTTCAAGTTCTGGTGTGCAGGGCTGCAATGCACTGGATGGCTGATTGCTTAGGAGACCAAACAGTGGCAGTTCTGCACAAGAGAAACAGCATTTTTCTGAAGGGGAGAGTTGCCAGGGGATGCAAAGGGCCATCCTGCACAGTGGTTGTGTGCAGTGTCCTGTGCACACTATCATCAGTTACATGCAGTCACCTTGTTGGCCTACTCATGTCTCTGCTTCTCCAGCAACAGGGAGTATTTTGTGCATAAACACACAATCACTTGGCTAGCTGAAGGAAAGCAACAGCATCTTGATGTGTTTTCCTTCTGCTAGAGGCATGTTAGGAGAAATAAAAGATTGTTGCAGCGGCATAGAGAGTAACCTCCAAACCTAGACAGAGCACCTTTGACCTAGTCTCTTTGGCAGGCAAGAGGTACAACTGCTTACTCTGTAGCTCATCCAGATACATGGTAAGAGTAGAGCTCTATTTTGCTCCTAGCAACATCGCTGCAACAAAGCAGATGTCAGGGGACTCATCTGATCTGCCATTGTTGCATTTGAGGTTACTTTGTCTATCCTAGCAGTGCTGACATCCTGTGACTGCTGAGGCTCAGGGTGACTTTCATCAGCACTGATGAAAAACAGTCACTTGTCTAAAAAGTCAGGAATCAGATGTAGGTATCTGCTGTTATCACATTGTGCTTTGGGTTTATTTGGGTTTGTTTTGTTGTTGTTGGGTTTTTGGTTTTGGTTGGTTGGGATTTTTTAGCAGAAATTCCACTGATTGTGCTGAAAGGTTCCTTGTGCTAAGGTAGTGCATGGGGACAAGTAATTCATCTGGCCTCAAGGGCAGTCTTCAGTGTGATGGTAGCAGGGAGTGGATGCTCAGGTTTAAATAGGCAGTGGTCTCCTTTCTGCCCTTCCATCAGAGGATACAGTTCTTGCATAAAATCCTTAGGAGCTGTGAAGGGATATGAAGTACTCACCATTTGGGTTTTGAAATTGCCTGCAAAGAGATTGTCCCGTCTTAAAAACTAGAAAATAGGTCAGTGTGACTCATATGTCAATATTTACTGCATTTATGGCAACTTGTAGAAGGGAAAAAATCTTATCTGTCTGCCGTAATATTTCACAGATTATCCCATTCCCATGACAAAATCCTCCCTGTGCCCTTGGTCCTGGTATTGCTTTGCTGCAGAGGCTGCCCAGTGAATTCACTACATCTTAGAGTCAAGTTGCTAAGTAACAACCCAAAGATCACCGTGCAGTCTCTTCGAATGCTGTGGCCAGCTGATACCTAGAATCTACACAAAGCACTAGGAATTTCTTCTGAGATGGAGGTCTCAAGGACTCGGGGCATGTGTGGCAGAGAGCAGCCTGCTAAAGCAGCGATCCTGCCAGGTTCTTGCCATTGTACTGCCTGGAGGTGTCCTCATGTGAGAAGAGACAGCTTTCTTGCATCACCCACAAAGGGGTCTCCTATGCTTGTGCTGAAGAGCTGTGATGTTTTGAGCATTAATGATGTCTTTGAATGAAATGCTTCTGTTGGCTGAATTTTGTGATTTTTGCCATGTACATAGCTCGGTAGATACTGAACCTCAGTGAAGTGAGCTCTCAGTTGGGGAAAGATTGTGAACTGCTGGACTAGAGAATGATTTTCTCCCCTTGGGGCTTTCTATTCTACTGTGATTGAGGTTTTTTTTTTCCCAGGGATCTTGTAGCATTCATGTGATATCTTAATGGGAGAGTCTGCAGAAAGATCTTTGCCTGCATAACTGTAAATTCTTGGTTGTAGGAAAGCTGTTGGGTAGATTGCCTGATTCTTAGCCTAGACCTCAGGTTCTGCAGCACAAATAAAATATGGTGTCAGTGCTTGTGGCAAATGATTCCCCCTGTGCATCTTCCTGTGATGCTCTTATCCCTAAGGAGCAGCTTTGCAAGTTCTTCTGTATCACAAGTTCAAGCCTCAAGAGGGCTGAGTCAATCCTGCTCCAACACTGAGAAACAAAGTTCACATGTTTTGCTCAGTAGGCAATTTCCCAAATGAGAACATTTCTGTGCTCTTATTGCAGAGGCCAGGATCACTCTGCTTTGACTAGGTGACTCCACCTCACAGCAGGAGAGAAGTCGTGTTGGAGAGGATAAGAGTCCATGGCTATATAGTTTGCAGCATACTTTCAGCTGAACAGTGCTATGTATTGCAGTGCTCCATCTGTTCCTGTATCAGCCAAGTTATCTTTAGATCTGAACATATCAGCGTTGTATGGTACTGGTATGAACCACTTCAAGCTGCACCCCAGCGTTTCTGTAGTAGTTAGAATTGCTACTGCAGAAAACTTTGCCTGGGATAAAAATGTCCTTTCCCCTTGCTCCCCTGCTTACTTTTCTATTCAGCTTTTTACACAGGCAGAACTCCCACAGCCTTTATATATATATATATATATATATATATACATATATATATTTATATAGATGTATTAAAAATCCCTCTGTATTTGAGAGCAATGTTCCAAATTGCCACCTGTTTCAATAGGAACACTGCAGCAATGGAAAGGATTACTGCAGAATGCTAAAGCATCTTCCCACAAGTGAAAGCTTCATCTGATTTGATTGAAAACCAAATTAGATCTTGAGCATCTGACCTTCTGACATCCTGTCATATATACTTTTCAAGCATCTAGCAACAGAAAGTGGATGTGCGCAAGAGTGCCTGTGCCTCGATATAGAACCCAGATCCAAATGCGAGTGCGTGCGTGTCATGTTGCTATTTGAATATGTAAATAAATGGGGCTATATATAGCTCTATATGTTATGTACATACTAAGTGAAGGTGGCAGATACGACAGCTGAATAGCTCTGCTGCTTCTGAATGCTGATAGGAGCTCCCTGCGTGCTCCCTGTATCTCTCGTGCTTGCTCCTACCCCATCTCCGTCTTTCTGCTCTCGCATTTCCCAAGCCTCTGGAGAAGATCGTGTGTGGGGACAGGAGCTGTTAATATTCTGAGTCTGTGCTGAGTTGCTAGGCTACAGAGAAAAATGAACATTCAAGGAGAAGGCATGGTAAGAGGAAGAGGATCTGTTGAGTTGTTTGGAGATCCAGGAAGGTCTTCTACTAAGATGAAAAGGATCATTTGGGGCAACAAGGCTGTGGTGTGCATTTGAGATGATATATGGGTAGGCTGTGCTGTCTCAGACCAGCTCCAGCCAGAAAAAATGGCAGAGGGCATAAATAGCAAGATCCACTGGCAGCTTCCAAGTTACTGCTTGCAAGGTGCACACAGCTGGGCTCCTGCTTTTTGTGACTGCATGCAGTGGGTCTGAGTCTAGTTTTTCTGAGTCCCAGTCTAGTCCCTGAACACAAACCCTTTTCTTTTTTATCTGATAGGGTTAGACACAAACCCTATCTTTCTTATCTGCCCCCAAAAATGAGTGTTGGGTATTTAACTGTATAGGCTGTGAGCCATCAGACCTACTAGGTGCCTTGTGTTCCACTCTTCTGGAAGGCTGCCTTTGTCCTGTGCTCCTGTTCCTGTATGTAGGATTTCTGTTCCCTCTCAATGTTACTGACTGTATCAGAACCCTCAGAAAAATTAAATAGTGCCTTTGGGTATTTTTTTTTATCTAGATGCTTTATTTACTGAGCTTACATGGGCTCCTTGCCAATAACTTTCAGTGAGCTCTGCAAATAGAGTTCCTTGGCTCCAGGACTATCGGTCCTGGTACTGCAGAGAGCACTCACTCAGCATGGACAGAGACTGCAGCTTGTTCTCTGCCATCCAGTTGGCCGTGAAGTCCGAGTCTGCTCGTTTGTGGACCTCCACAGCCTGCTGAAATCTCCTTTCCCTTGATGCATTCCATAATAAACTTGACTTGTTCAGCAGAATCTAGAATGTTTCATACAGCTGCCTTTTGAATGCTATTGTCAGTTACCTACACTGCATCTGTCCATCAGGTTTATGATCCTGCATCAAGACTTGGACTGCTGAAGTGGAGAAATGCTAGTATGGGCCATGTTGTGTGTACTGCTGCTGGTGTCAGCCTGGATTGGTTCCCCTGGCTTTAGCCTGCAATAACCAAGGGCAGGCTAACCCACGGACGGAGGCAGAGGTAGATTACATTCATTGTGGTAAGGTCAATACCTTTGACAGCAGAAATTGTTTCCTAGATCAGGTTAGCAGATACTCCTGCACATTTTGGTTGTGCTGGCATGACTATACAGGCCTCTGTTCTTGCCACAGCCTAGACAGTGGATTCTTGGCCCTTTTCTCTAATAATAGTATCACAGTATCACAGTATCATCAGGGTTGTAAGAGACCTCACAGATCATCAAGTCCAACCCTTTACCACAGAGCTCAAGGCCAGACCATGGCACCAAGTGCCACGTCCAGTCCTGCCTTGAACAGCTCCAGGGACGGCGACTCCACCACCTCCCCGGGCAGCCCATTCCAGTGTCCAATGACTCTCTCAGGGAAGAACTTTCTCCTCACCTCCAGCCTAAATCTCCCCTGGCACAGCCTGAGGCTGTGTCCTCTTGTTCTGGTGCTGGCCACCTGAGAGAAGAGAGCAACCTCCTCCTGGCCACAACCACCCCTCAGGTAGTTGTAGACAGCAATAAGGTCTCCCCTGAGCCTCCTCTTCTCAACAGCTCAATCTGACTGAGTTTGTCAACTTAGGGGCCACACACATGACAGTGCAGAATATCCATGTGTAGAAGAAGTCACTCCAGATATAGAACTGAGTCTGTGTGTAGGAGTCTCAGGGTTTTCAGGTTCAGTAGTTTATATCCAGTTTGCCTGAGCCTGTTGAAAAGCAGACTTTGGTTTTTGTACCACAGTACATCCAGCTTCTACCCTACTGAACCTAAACCCTAACTGAACCCTACTGGCAGAAATACTCTCTGCTCTTCTGCATTTCACCATCTTCTCTTTTTCCCCCTAGCCATCCTTCCTACATGATAAGTAAATAAACATCATGCTCAACTTTTGGTCGAGACAATCTTTGCCAGCCTAGTTGAGGTGACCCACCCAGACCATGTTAATCATACCATTCAAAGGATTTGTTTGCTTCTCTCTGCCTCCTGGGAAATGACAGCTTTGTGGCACTTTTTGAAGCCTGGAATACCAAACCTTCCTTCTCTGAGTTAAACAGTGTCTTTAAAGCATTGCATGCCTTGATATTGTTGCAGAGAGTCTCGTGGTTTCAGTGCATAGAGCTGCATTTGCAGCACATTACCCTGCCCTGTGAAGTAGAAATATTACTTCTTTCACAACATGATTCCCAGTCTATGCAGCCCCAAACTGCATTGGTGGTCTTGACTGCCACAGGGAATTACAAGCTCTATTTTTATTATTTTTTTCCTCAGGGAGAAAGTAATTTCTGTTCATTACACACTTAGCACTTGCCCAGAGATGTGGGGATCCCAAACTGCAGCATGGAGGCAAGTTAGCACCCACGTCTTATTTTTACAGGTAAGAGAAAATGAGACATAGGTGAAAGTGCCCAGTCTGCTGGAGAATTAGCATTGAGTGAGCTGGAATTGCTACCCAGAGGTGTGTTCCAGATTATCTAACTCCAGTGGGCTACTAAGCCCCTTAACTGCTTTAGTTCTCCATTCCTCCAGCCTTTTCCCCCCATGGTCTCTATTAGTGTCGATGTGGAGGGCTGCAGAAACTCTCCTGAGTGGGGCAGAGTCTGACTGGGTTGATGTTCAGTAAAACTCTTGGAAAGGTGAAGAGGATGTTCCACTTAACACTAAAAAAGGTACAGAGGAGTGACAAGTTCTGGGATTGTCTTGGAGAAATGACATTTTTACCAAGTTGCTCCTGTTAGAAAGTCTATTGAGTTTTAATCACTCGAACATCTCTCACCAAGCAAGAGGTAAGAAAATCACTACAAGGCGAAAAATCTATGGAGATAGATGCAAAGGCTGTGAAAGCCCTTAGTAAATGTTTAAGGGAGCATCACTGGTCTTCCAGCATCACATTTCCTTGACATAATCCCTCCTTCTGAAGGCTTTAGGAGGTGGTATCTCCACTAGTCACTGTTCAAATATCTCACTCAGATTTAATTTACTCTAATAAGCTAGTTGTTGCACGTTTAATTAAATGCAAATTGATTATTAAAAACATTTTTGAGCTTTAATGGCTGTCTATTAGATATGCTCATATGTGTAAGCAGGGGGACACAGGCAACACATGCTGTGAGGCAGTAATGGTAGTGCTAGAGAAGTATGAAAAGGTGAGTTGGGAGAAGCTGGGTAGAGGAAGGGGAGAGAAGAAGTAGGGTGGAGATACTAGCAGTGTCCCATGGCTTGTAGGTGTGCAGACAGCAGTTGTGTAGCACAGAATCATGGAGTGGTCTGGATTGGAAGGGGGCTCCAAAGGTCACCCAATCCAACACCCTCTGCAGTAAGCAGGGGCATCCTCAACTAGATCAGGTTGCCTAGAGCCTTGTCATGAGTCATCTTGAATATCCCCAGGGATGGGCCCCAGCCACCTCCCTGGGGAGCCTGTTCTAGTGTTCCCCTACGCTCATGGTAAAGTGTATTAGATTGGTGCAGGCAAACGGTGGAAGAGGCAGTGACAGCCTTTCTGAAAGCACCATGTTTGCCCACCTTGGAAAGCCCATGGGCAGCAGTGTGCCCAGGTGGCTAGGAGACCCAATGCCATCCTGACCTGGATCAGGAACAGTGTGGCCAGTAGGACAAGGGAGGTTATTCTGCCCCTGTACTCGGCATTTGTCAGGCCACACCTTGAGTGCTGTGTCCTGTTCTGGGCTCCTCAACTTGAGAGATGTTGAGATATTGGAACATGTCCAGAGGAAGGTGATGAAGCTGGTGAGAGGCCTGGAGCACAGCCCTGTGAGGAGAGGCTGAGGGAGCTGGGGTTGTTTAGCCTGAAGAAGAGGAGGCTCAGGGCAGACTTCATTGCTGTCTGCAACTACCTGAAGGGAGTTTGTAGCCAGGTGGGGGTTGGTCTCTTCTCCCAGGCAACCAGCAACAGAACAAGGGGACACAGTCTCAAGGTGTGCTGGGGGAGGTACAGACTGGATGTTAGGAGGAAGTTGTTGGCAGAGAGAGTGATTGGCATTGGAACGGGCTGCTTAGGGAGGTGGTGGAGTCGCCTTCCCTGGAAGTATTAAAGAAATGCCTGGATGAGGCACTTAGTGCCATGGTCTTGTGCATTGGATAGGGCTGGCTGATAGGTTGGACTGGATGAAGTTGGAAGACTCTTCCAACCTGGTTGATTCTTCGATAATCTCTTTTTAAATGAGCAGAAAGCTTGATATGATGCAAGCATGCCCTCAACCTCCTTTTCCCAGATATGAAATCCATGATCATAATGTTTCTCTGAGACTCCACAGACATTAAAGCTTGTGTGTCTTACACTGCAGTGATAGGTAACCTCCTGCATACCCAGAGAGAGGTTAAGAGAATCAACAAAAGAGGCTAAATTAAAATTTTACCTTAAGTAAACATGGTAAGAAAGAGAAGGGATTTGGGAAGACTTAATGAAAGCCTTTGGAGGCACCTTGTGCACTGGCAGAACACAGATGTAAGCAATAAGCCTGTAAGAGTCTCCAGGAGAGGGGGAATAAGCCATGTTACCTGCACTGTCTGGGATCTGCTTCATTGCTGGGGCAGACTACACTTGGGAAAACACACACTGTTGTTGGAGGGGTCAGCTTGCTGTCCTCCTGCACTGCCTCAACCAGCCACTCTTTTAACTTGCCTTTTTCCTGGAGGAGATTACTCAGCTGAGGACTTACTGTCTGAGCTTCCTCCTTGATCAAGTGAGCATCTTACCTGTTTTTATCTCTCTTGGTACTACAACAGGTCCCTACCAGTTCCCAGCCCATTTAGGATGAGAAAATAATGTAAGCACTATCTGTTTGACTTTCTGCCTGGAAACTGCTCAGATTCATGCATCACATTTTTTTCTGAACCTATTGTATGGCCTTGCTCCTCTGTCTGGACAAAGTTGGCTGCCTGGACAAAGCATGCCCTTCTATGCCAGTTTGGCATAGGAGGCTAGAGAAGCCAAAAATGAATTTGACCATTTCTTATGAGATGGCTCCTCTCTGGGAAAGAGTTTCTGAAGTTATGGTGAGGTTTGGAGTGAAAGCTAGCTGCTGATGCACAAATAGAGAAGTCAAGCAACTCTGCTTTTGTGAGTAGAACGGGCTCTGGGCTTTGTCCAGCTACCAGTTCATGGAGAACAGAGTTGGGGGATCAGCAGAAATGGTGCACAGCAGCTGACAGATTGTGTGGCTGAAGAACAGAATCTGCCTGGTGTTGTTTTCTAAGAGATTGCCTGAGGAAGATGTCATGCTGCAGGTGGTGATTTTGGGATGCTGCCTGGAACACTGAACAAGGTTGCTGTTTCACAGGTGCCCATAGAGCAGGTGATAGACATTCCTGTGCCCATCAGTTCTGCCTTTCTCCTCTTACCCTCTGCTTTCACTGTGACTGGGGCTGTTAGGCAACATGTGAGGCTGCCTCCTGCTCAGATAGGGCATCGATATGCAAGCTCAGAATTCCAAAAGCCTTGTCATGGGCAGATAAATGCCCTTTTGGTTTAGGACTCAGGTATCTCTGTCTTGCTGCTGAGGTATAACTCAGGTGCTGGGCATGGCACGGCAGGAGAAAAATAGGGCAACAAAGTGACACTTGACTTGCACACCCCTAGCTGTTGAGGATACAGCTGATACCTGTCCTAGTTTCCGGACACGCATTCAGCAATTAAACACATGCAAATTACTGGAGAAGCAGATCAGATTACAGAGGGGAACATCTCCATGCAAAGTGTTTCTTGGGTCTCAAAGAGAACGAGTTCACGAGCACAAAAGCCTGCAGCACAGAAGGGCACAGAGCATAGCCTAGAAGCCTGCTGTTCTTGTCCCCTTGCGTTACTGGCAGAGAGGCTGCAGGTGCAAGGTGTTCGTAGTGATAACCGAGGGAGTGCTGACATCTGGTTACTCAAAACCAGAGGAGGTGGGAAGAGATTGTAACTTTCTCACCTGCTAAGCTGAAACTCAGGGAGAAAAGTCATATCTGAAGCAGTTGTCACTTTATGTATAACAGTTGTCATACAGAACTTCAGACTTGCAAACCAGGCACTCACTTGAACCAAAAGAGGAGCTAAACCCAGCATTTTGGCAGAAGAGTCTGCTCATGAAAAGAACAAGAGCTGCTGCCTCCTGCCCTAAGCAAAGGTGAGAGTCTCAACAGACTTTGTGCTGTTCAGAGATGGAAATGCTGCTATCAGGTATTTCCTTGTGTCAGATTAACAGGTGCTCATTAAGGTCTGGGCCTCAAGGATATATCTGCATGGAAATGGACAATCCTTTATGAGGGCAAAGTAGTTATCTTAAGTGAACTGTGGCCATCTTGTTGTGTCCTTTGTGCATTCTGCACATTTTCCACTGCTCCAATTCTTTGCAGCTGATTGAAGGCACATCCTGTCTCCTCCCCTTAAAAAAATAATTCCTCTCATTTCTCCTCCCCCCTTCCTAAAATGAAACATACTTGAGGACTACTTTGTCCTTTCATTCCTTTCTCAAGAATGACGGGAACAGGAGATGGTGTTTAATCATCAAAGAATTTGAAGCCAACAAACTGTTCATTAGTCTTTGGCAGTGGCAGCTTGGTTTTTACTAAGTCAGATGTTCCATTTTTCTCCCTCTTTCTGGAGCACCTTGGCTTTCCTAATGTTCTTTTGTGATCTTGGACAAGGAGACCATATGTCATTTACTTGTACGGGGAAGGGTTTTTATTTGGTCACTTCCCCAAAACGAGGTGCTTCATCAAAGTCAGGGAGGAAGGGAAATGGGGGGAAAAGTCAAGTGGCACAGCTAGTGCTAGAGGCAAACCTTCCTTTATCCCTCATGCCCAAAGTCACACAGCAGCAGAAGAGCAGTGGGCACTCTCCCCTGCAGAAAAGTTATTGCTTCCAGTACCTTGCAAGTGCTTGGTGAAGCACAGCTTCCATTAGCAGTGTGGAATAGTCTCCTTCACTCTCAAAGCCCCTCCGAAAGGTATTGGAGTAATTTGTCATCCACAGAAATGGACTAAGCACAGGAGACATCCATGTTGCCAGAAATACTGTATCCTGAACAAATATTCGACCCTCACACATACATTATTCCTTCCATTTCTAATCCTGGCTTCTGAGTCTAGTGTAGCTCCCCATGAGCATGCAGAGTTCTGCCTCTGGACAAGTTTAGTGCTGGGGACTCCATAGGTCACAGCACAAAGGAAAATTATCTGACCCAACCTGCCAACTATCTGTGTCTCCCAGGAGCTGTGATGGGGGTTTATGAAGCTGCTTGCCAGAAAGGAATGCTTCTGGTGACTCTAATGGAAGATGGAGTTTCTGCCTTGCAGCAGGAGGCTCTGCATCCTCCAGCTATTCTTTCTTGTTAGTCTCTTCCTTTTTATTACTTGGACTGTATTTTCCACATTAATGCCTAGGCCTTCCAAAATGTGTTAGGCTCCTGACTTCATGCTTTTGCAAGAGCAAGTTCCAGAAGCTTTGTGGAAAGTTATTTCCATTGCCCTGCCTTCAGTCTGTTCTTGTGCAACAACCCATTGCAGAATGTTAGATACCATCTTCATATGGCTCCGTTCCGCATTTAACCTGTGCAACAGTTCTCCCTCTTTGATACTTCCTACCTCCATCATCTTTGGTGCTTCCTATCTCCATCAGAGCCTTTCCTACTACATTTGAGAGTGCAGGTAGTTATTTGTGTTTACTCAGTAATCTCTGGATATCTAAAAGGGATACCTCGTAAGCTCAAGTAACATAGGAGTATGGTTATTTACTGACTCAATGTAAGCACTACAGGGAATCAGAAAAGAGTGAGACTGATTTTTGTACTCATTTCAAAGTGATGGAGGTAGAGTGAAGAGCTAAACTGCAACTCACTACCAAAAGATTGCAGCTGCCAAAGACAGTACTTTGAGAGAGAAGCCAAGCTCCCACAAGAGAAGCTAAGTCTCTTCAATTAAGAAAGTACCAACTCTGGCTGAGGAGAACCTGAAGCCTCAAACAGCTGGAGAATCAAGTACGCCATCAGGGACTCTGTTTTGCTTATATTCCTCCCTGCTACTCTTGTTACTGTTACTGGAGATAGGCTATTAATTTAGAAAGGCTTTGATCTGACACAGTGCCACTGTGTCTTCAAAATCAGCACAAGCACACTTGTAGGAATGCCCCCTTGGACTCACCATGTTTGTGTGCTGTGTGCTGACATGAAGCTGCACAGAAGGGCAGCACTCTCTGAGAAAGAGTGGCTTCTTAATTTTGGACCCCCTCTCTTGCTTCAATGAGCAGGAATGGACCCATGATACTATCCTCCAAAGAGGCATCCTTGAGGCTATGGGTTCAAACAGTCTGCCCCTGTGTGCAAAGTAGGAGTGCCTTAGGTGGCTTTCCAGTTAAAAACTGAAGCTGCTCTCTGCAGAGTGCTACCCTTGTTACTGAGGTGCCTTAACTGCTCTTGGTCTACCCCTTGCTGTTCTTTGATCTGTAGGAAAAGAAGTTCAGGTTCCCACCCTCAACTGACTCCCTAAAGTATGTCTGGGGTTCTGCAAGAGATCCCTTCCTCCATCCATGCCCCTCTCATGTCAACATTTCAGCCTTCCACTCTTTGGTCCTCTTACATCATCTTTAGTTTGGGGTCTCTGCTGGGCTTCAGGGAAGACTAACTGAGCAATCTCTTTTGTCTCATCTGGAGATAGATGTTAGTAACCCTTTCCTCAGTAGCTGACAGGACTCACAGTCAGGTCAGTGTGTGAGTTTCTCAGGTAAGTTCCCTTTCCTTCTCCAGGGCTCCTGTGGGCTTTTGAGTGAGCTGTCTTCCCTCCTGACGGGGAGGCACCTCTGCAACATGAGTGTCTGCCAGCTCCACGTGTTGCGCTCACTTCTCTTTTGTGTGCGTCATGCAGCAAGAAGGAGGAGAGAGAAGGAGCAGAGCCTGTGCAAAACCTGGGAGCGGGGGAGGCAAGGGGGGCTGGGACTGCCAGCTCGCAACGAGCTGCTCAGCAGAGCAGACTGAATGGAGGCATGGGGGGGGAGGAGGTCCCCCGGGGACGGTCATGCTGAGCGGCTTTCCGGCAGGCTCAGGTGTCGCCTCAGCTTCGAGAGGGACTGGAGGGAAGCAGCAGTGCTGAGTGTGGTCCCGCACACAGCTGGGCTGCAAAGTCCACCTTGCAGGGCAAGGAGGGCACCACGGGAAACAAAAGGGCTGGAAGCAGCGGGGAGCTGGGCTGGGCTTAGGGGACAAACCAAAGGGTCTGGCCACTGCTGACCTAGCAGAGATGGATGCTTGTTTCGAAACCCAGGAAAACTGGAAAAGAGAGCTCAGCCCAGAGCTGGGCTGGATGTTCTTCTCCAGAAACCTACCTGAAGAACGTCAGACTGATGATGATGGTGTAGGCTTTAACTTCTGCATCCCGAGTTTGCTCCTGTCGATCCTGGAAATGCAGATGTGCTTAGAAGGTGTATCTCTTAGGTGCTAATGACTGTTCACTTTGTAAGCAGATTGCCCTTTTTGTCTTGTGGAGATCAGTACCACAGCTTGTTTGCTGTTGCTTGAAGGCTGGTAGGAGCCTGCAGTGACAGCAGGGTGGCCTGGTTAGGGGTGAGGTGCTGCAGGACTCTGTCAAAGATTAGAAGCACGCAGGGCAGTGAAGCAGCTTGCCAAGATGTGGGGGTGGAGTTCTCAAAGGGGAAGAATGAAAGTGATGCCTCTGTAGCTGAGTTTCCCACAGGCAGGGGAAAAATCTGTTACCAAGGAAGGTAAAAAGCTCCAGAAACTCAGGTGCTTTGCTCTTCTGTGCTCTCGCTGCAATACAGATCCAAACAGCTTGGGAGGGGTACTGGGGAGGACATTTTCCTTTGCAAGGTTTTCCCCAAATGAAAATATTTGTGCCCCCAGGAGATGGACTGTGAGGCTTCTGAAGCAGGAGTTCAGCAGTCCTTTGAATAACAGCAAAGCAAAACAGTTTCTTGGCCAGAAAGCTGTCATTGTGGTTTTGTTCTTTTCAATGTAACACAGAAAGTGACAGATGTAGCTTTTGTACCCAGTCTACACCACAGATTTACTCTGTGACCTTTTGGGTATGTATGTGGGTCGGGGGGTTTGAATCATAATTAGATACCCCAAACCTGGCATTCCCACAGTGTGGGATTATTTGAGCTTGTTTTCAGAGGTGTTAATCAAACCTGACTTTGAGTGGAGGCAGTGAGAGAAGACAGGCAGGCAGGGTGCCCCTGACTCAGTCCAGACATTAGTGCATGAGCAAGGTCCCCATCAGTCCCTGCACAGAGCTGGAATTACCCGAGCAGAAATGCCTGTGGTTCAAATCTGCATGGTCAAGAAGATTCCTGAGGTATTGTAGCTATCTGCTTGGGAAGAGGCAATGCTTTTTCTGGACCCATCTCTTCTAGATCATTTCCAAAATTACTTTTGATTTAAGAACTTGTGAAAAATCACTGACTTCTGCTGGGCTACCGTCAGCAAGACTTGTGTCCACCTCCTAATCAACACCTTGTTATTTTAATGCTAACTGGTTTACCCCCTAAATCTTGTCTCCTAGCCTATTTCTAGCCTGGGCCTGCTGTGAGAATGTTTTCTGTCACTGGTGTGCACAAGAGCCCTTCCTGTACTGCTTGTTTACCAGAGTTTGGTGTTGCAATATTGTGTCTCCAGACAACCTCACCTAGGGTGTCTGGACCATCCCTGGAAATGCTGCTGCTGTTCAGCAGCTTGTGTGGTTCCTGCAGAGATGCAGTTGTGTGCCACAAAACAGCTTTCTTTGTCCTCTATAAGATTCTTGGTTTAGCAAGAGTTTTAGGTGCCAACATTTTACTGTTGAACAGGAGAGAAGCAAGAGATATGTATGGCATTGTGCTAACTGGGGGTGGGTAGGGAACTTGCCCTTTTACCAGCAGATCCTGCTCCACTGGTGACAGATTTGCTCCACATATGTCCCTTCCCAAGAATCACAGTAAGCTTCCAACTCAGCTCATGTAGCAAGGCAACTGCTAATGGCTCGTCACGGCTGGCCTGGGTTGACTTTGAAACCTTGGCCTCGAGGTGAGATTCTCCATGTGCCCTTGGGAATCTCCTGAGTTTCTGCTGAGTATAAAATTGACTTTTACCAACTGTGTGGTAGGGAGCAGTGGCTGAGTGTGACTGCGCTGTGTCCAGAGGCCTTTATGGGACTTAACTGGGAAATCAGCCCTTGAAGTCTTTGCATGGTGTAGCCCACTGTTGGTGGACATCTTTTAGTACTATCACAGCCCTGACTTCTACTAGCTTTGCAGCCAAGCCTAAGCAGGCTGAGAAAACATGAGTGAGATGAGTTTTGTTTGGCTGGAGTCGTTTTGTCCCCTAGAGAGCTCAGGCTTGTTTCCATTTTCCCACAACGAAGAACAGTTCCTCCAGCTGGCAGAGGTGCAGACAAATATTTGAGTGCCAGAGAAGCTGCAGCCCCATCAAAGGTTTCCACAGGGGTGGTAGTGAAGAGACATTGGTTACATCCCTCCCCTGGAGCCAGGCTGATGCTTGCATGTTTCTCCCCCAGGACTACACCATCACCATGTACTTCCAGCAGAGCTGGCGGGACAAACGCCTGGCATATAACGACCTTCCTCTCAACCTAACCCTGGACAACAGGGTGGCTGACCAGCTGTGGCTGCCTGACACCTATTTCCTGAACGACAAGAAGTCCTTTCTGCACGGGGTGACGGTGAAGAACCGCATGATTCGGCTCCATCCTGACGGGACTGTCTTGTATGGCCTGAGGTAAGCCCAAGGGAAACCTTGGTTGGTTATGGCTGAGAATGGCATCTCATCTAAACTCTCCCCATTTCCAGAGATACTCTGAACCCAAAAGACACTGAAGTGTTGCAGAGTGCTAAGTATTTGTGCTTTTCCAATCTGGAAGTGGCTGTTTCCTTTGGGTCTCTGAAGTTGCCCGTGTTACTATAGACAAATGTTGGAGCTGGGAATAGTCTGCTCTGAGTGTTTCAGGTCACTGTCATTCACGTTGCATAACACTGCCATTTGAAACGTTCACTTTCAGTTGCTTAGACATTTCTTCAAGTTGGGCCTGTGGAGGTGAGCCTCCTTTGCTTTCCTATTAAAAGCTGAGCATCAGTCAAATCATTTTGGTGGTTTTTGTGTATGGTAGAGAAGATGTGGGTTTGTACAGCTAAAAAGATGTCCCTTCCCAGAGCAATCTGAAGAGCCAGGCTTAAAAGCTGGTATCTAGTAAGAGAACAATCTGCAGTGAGGTGGCTTTTTGTGTTGTCTGGGATGGCAAAGGGCTCAGGTCCAGCCAGCATGGGTTTAGGAAGGGCAGATCCTGCCTCTCCAACCTGATCTCCTTCTATGATCAGGTGACTGCTTGGTGGATGTGGGGAGGCCTGTGGATGTGGTCTGTCTGGACTGTAGCAAGGCCTTTGTCACTGTTCCCCACAGCAGACTGCTGGCTAAGCTGTCAGCCCATGGCTTGGATGGCAACACTCTGTGCTGGGTTAGGAACTGGCTGGAGGGCTGAGCCCAGAGAGTGGTGGTGAATGGTGCCACATCCAGCTGGCAGCTGTCACTAGTGGTGTCCCTCAGGGATCAGTGCTGGGCCCCATCCTCTTTAACATCTTCATAGATGATCTGGATGAAGGCATGGAGTCAGTCATCAGCAAGTGTGCAGATGACACCAAGCTGGGGGCAGATGTGGCTGGGTTGCAGGGCAGAAGGGCTCTGCAGCAGGACCTTGACCACCTGGACAGATGGGCAGAGTCCAAGGGGGTGGAGTTCAATAGCTCCAAGTGCAGGGTGCTGCACTTTGGCCACAACAACCCCATGCAGAGTTACAGGCTGGGGTCGGAGTGGCTGAGAGCAGCCAAACAGAGAGGGATCTGGGGGTGCTGATTGATACCTGCCTGAACATGAGCCAGCAGTGTGCCCAGGTGGCCAAGAGAGCCAGTGGCATCCTGGCCTGCATCAGCAATGGTGTGGCCAGCAGGAGCAGGGAGGTCATTCTGCCCCTGTACTCTGCACTGGTTAGACCTCACCTTGAGTGCTGTGTTCAGTTCTGGGCCCCCCAGTTCAGGAGGGACATTGAGATGCTTGAGCGTGTCCAGAGAAGGGCAACGAGGCTGGGGAGAGGCCTTGAGCACAGCCCTACGAGGAGAGGCTGAGGGAGCTGGGATTGGTTAGCCTGGAGAAGAGGAGGCTCAGGGCAGACCTTATTGCTGTCTACAACTACCTGAGGGGTGGTTGTGGCCAGGAGGAGGTTGCTCTCTTCTCTCAGGTGGCCAGCACCAGAACAAGAGGACACAGCCTCAGGCTGTGCCAGGGGAGATTTAGGCTGGAGGTGAGGAGAAAGTTCTTCACTGAGAGAGTCATTGGACACTGGAATGGGCTGCCCGGGGAGGTGGTGGAGTCGCCGTCCCTGGAGCTGTTCAAGGCAGGACTGGACGTGGCACTTGGTGCCATGGTCTGGCCTTGAGCTCTGTGCTAAAGGGTTGGACTTGATGATCTGTGAGGTCTCTTCCAACCTTGGTGATACTGTGAGACTGTGAAATTAACTTAGGCAGGCCCACAGCCTTTGAAAACGCTGTGCCTGTGTGCAGTGGATGGAGCAAGCTTTGGCCTTGTTGTGTTATTTAAGTATGTGGAGATGCTGGGGTAGGAAAGTGTCATGGCAGCATCAAAGGGCCATCAGCCATTAGCTCACTTCTACACTCCTCTGGTTGGATGGGGAGTGGAAAATACAAAATTCAAGGGTTGGGACAAAGGAGAGGAAGTTGCCAGTTGTGATCAGAGGCAAGAGACAGACAAGACTTGGATAAAGAAAATATCACTTCAATTGAAACAAAACCACTACCAATTCACCAACTGAATCAGTGAAGGACAGTGATAAATACAGGTAGACCTTACAGATATACACCACCAGCCCCACCCTCCCCTCTTTCTGGTCTTAGCTCTGGTACCTCCTTCCTTCCCAGTGGTGTAGGGCAGGCAGGGAATGAGTAATGCAGTCAATCCCTGTCTGTTCCATGTTGTTTCTGTCACTCCTTACTCCTCTGGGGCAAAACTCCTCACAATCCTCCCCTGCAGCAACATGGTCCTCCATGAACTTATCTAACTGGCAAACATGCTCACCTTCTCCTTTGTCTCAATCCTTGAATCTTGTAGTTTTTCTCCCCATCCCACCAGAGGAGGGTCCCTTCTGCACACCCCAATCCTCCCAACAACTGAATGCTCCAGCACAGGTCTCCCTCAGAGTCATGGCCTCCCTTAGGATTGGTCATCTGCTCCATCATGGGGTCCTCCATGGGCTGTAGATGGGATTCTGCCACATCATTGATCTCTGAGGGTGCAAGGTCTCAGCCTGACATTTCACTATGTACCGAAGGGGAACAGCTGCTCCATCATGCCTCCTGTCTCCTTATTCATTGACCTGGGTGTCCACATGGTTGTTCCTCCTATCCCACTTCTCTCCAAAACAAAATAGCTCCCCAAAATAAAAGGAAATTCCCCAAGAGGTTCCCTCTCAACAATATGTTATTGCAAAGGTGTTGGCTGGTTCAAGCTTCACAAGAGTTGGGTTCAACTTGGACCTCCTTGAAGTTTCTTTCAGAAGCCATGCCAGGAGCCCCTTCTCCTGCAAAATAACCCCCTCAGGCACCACTCTAAGACAGTAAGAAAGTTAGATGGAGAGAGCAGAGTAGGACAAGGGAGGTTATTCTGCCTCTGTACTCAGCACACCTTGAGTACTGTGTCCAGTTCTGGGCTCCTCAATTCAAGAGAGATACTGAGATACTGAAACATGTCCAGAGAAGGGTGATGAAGCTGGTGAGAGACCTGGAGCACAGCCAAGTGAGGGGAGACTGAGGGAGCTGAGGTTTTTTAGCCTGAAGAAGAGAAGGCTCAGGACAGACCTCATTGCTGTCTACAACTACCTGAGGGAGGCTGTAGCCATGTGAGGGTTGGTCTGTTCTGCCAGGCAACCAGCAACAGAACAAGGGGACACAGTCTCAAGTTGTGCCAGGGGAGGTCTAGGCTGGATGTTAGGAGGAAGTTGTTGTCAGAGAGAGTGATTGGCATTGGAATGGGCTGCCCAGGGAGGTGGTGGAGTCACTGTCTCTGGAGGTGTTCAAGCAAAGCCTGGATGAGGCACTTGGTGCCATGGTCTGGTTGATTGGACAGGGCTGGGTGCTAGGTTGGACTGGATGATCTTGGAGGTCTCTTCCAACCTGGTTGATTCTATGATTCTATGAAAAAGGCAATGTGCAGCTATAGATACAAGTGAAGGTTTTGGATGCTGTGGCTGAAATCTAGGCACTGATTTTCTCAGAACTATTTGTCTGCTTTGAGCTTTTCTCCTAGTTTGATTTTTCTGTTGTGCTTTTTTTGCCTTCCCCCTCACCCCCACCTCCCTTTTTTTTGACTACCAGAATTCACAGCTGGCTTTTTAGACCTGCCTCCACATTCACAAATGACTGTGATAGCAGCTCTGGGCTTACATCCCAGTACAGCAAAGGGGGAGGAAGGACCTTTCTCCTTCAAAGAGGGTACACCCACCCTTCCCATTTACAGTATCAGCTCCTCTGATGCTTCATGTTTTGTGGCAAGGTCTGACTTGCCATGATTTTTTCCCTCCTCTTTAAGTAGCAGAGCTATTATGAGTAGGGTAGGGTGGGGCTGGCTGTAGCACAGCAAAGTAGGAAGCTGCACAAGGCATCGTTTTGCCAGGGCAGCAAGGTGGCTGTGCCTTGTGCTTTCCCTCTGGCAGAGCCCTGGGCAACCAAAAGAGCAGCAATCACTGCTGGTGCTGAAGGACAGGATGCAGGTCGTGGGGTGATGTATGTACTGGGTTTGCATTCCAGTTAGTGGATGCCTCTTGCTCCAGGCCCAGAGGCAGGAAAAAGTGTAACAAACTCAACTTTCTGACTCTGTCCCAGTTCTGCCTCTCCTTTCATGGGACAAGTACATCCATTTCTCTACCCTGGGCCAGTGTCCTTATTGGGCTTCCCACAGCTGACTAGCACAGATTTCCTTATCATATTAAACAAGAGTGAAGGCTAAGCAAGAAAACTCTTTGGCTAGGGGTAGGTTGCAGACAGAAATTTAGCCTGTTGGGAAGAGGAGGGCAAAGAGTGCTGTTAAGCTCAGGCTGCTCTGTGCTGCTGAGCCAGCCCACATGAGCATAGAGCTGCCTCCCCCAGGCTGGTGGGAAGTCTTTCCACACACCTGCACAGCAAAAGAAGAAGAAATGTTAGTATATTTTTATCAGCTCAACTAATGAGCAGCACAGCTGACAGGCAATGGAAGCCCTTGAAGGGTTTGCACTTGAGCTGGGCTGCGACACTGTGCAAGCAGCTTCTCAACCATCCATTCCCTTCCTCTCCCATGGAGCCCAGCAGTGAGGAAGGGAACTCAGCTCCCTCACACGACCTGTATAAAGGGATGAGATGAGGAAAACTGCATCCAGGCCAGAAGAAAGAAAATGACAGCTGTTTGCCCCTCTTATTTCCAGGGCCATAGGAAAGAGCTGCCTGTGTTGTTTTAACTTTTGGCTGGTTTTCCTGGAAGCTGCTCTCTTGCCCCTGGAGAAAATAGCAACTGCAAAAACAAAGCATGGAGCAGATGCAACTCCTGTTCTCCAACTGTACCTCAGGTCATGGTGGCTGGTTTCTACTACCCTGAAAGCACTGGAGTTTCTGGGGACAAGCTAGGTGCCCTGCATGCTTGAAGCTCCTCTAGCATTATTCATAGTAGTATGGACAATAATTTCCTCAGGACTGCTTTCTGAGATCACACCTGTGACTCTGTTGAGAGCAGACATGCTAGGTCCAGTTTTGCAGGTGCAAATATCAGTGGTCCTGTTCCAAAAGGCATCACCACCTGCACAGCAGGTGTAAGAAAACAGGCATCGAGTATTCACCTGTGCTCCTCTTACCATTGTAAAAAGGCACCCACTTTTGTGTTGCAAACAGGAAGAAAAGCAGAGGTCCTCCTAGTACTTTGAAGCCTGTTCTTGTCTTCTCCTGCATTTTCTGGAAGTATTCATACAATAATGTTGCCCTGATGAAAGAAGGCCAAAGAAGGCAATTTCTGTTTCTTTTCTTTTGATTGCCTGTTTATGCTCCCCCTAGCAAGGTACCACAACTCTGCTCTTTTCTCCTGCTACCTCCTCACCAGTAACGTCCCCCTCCTTTGAGCTGTAGCAAAGTGACTCAATCATACTATTTGTGGCACAACAGTAATTTTTCTTTCCAGCAGTCTCTGATGTCAGAGACTAGGAAGGATGACACCCTGGCAGGCCCCTGCCTTCAGGAGCATTCAAGTGACTGGCAGGATCAGGCTCAAGCTCTGGCTCAGACCCCAAGGTCCGAGTTAGCTCACAGAGAAGTCAATGGGTATTTTGTTTCTGACTTCAGTGAGAACAAGATCAGGCTTCAGATAACTTTTTTTTGCCTGAGTAAATGAAGCCTTTTCTTCTTCCACTACATTCCATTGTGAGAGCTGTGTGTCGGAAAAGCATATGCTTGGTTTTGATAGAATTAGCAAATTAATGGATAAAGGGAATGCAGCAGATGTAATATAGCTGCATCCTGGGGAAGCGTTCAGTATAGAAGCTTACTCCAAAATTAATTCCCACTGGGCTCAGATTAAAAGCTGGTTGCCAGGTCTCCAACAAAAGGAATGCATAAACAGCAGTGGGCTGTGCCGGGGTGGTGATGCTGGGCTGCTGCAGGGCTGGAGTCAGGACTGCTGTTGCATACCTTCCCCACCTTCCCCAGCCAGTTAGCAGATGCCATGAATCTCAGAAGGCCAAAGAGGGTTCTGAAACCCAGATCCAGCTCAGAGAGCACTCTTATCTCTGCAAACACAAAGCAGCATGTGAGCATGCAAACTGGCAGCGCTGAAGGGGTTTTTAGGATGTGTAAACTGGTGTGATGGTTGTGATGGTTCCTGAACCTGCCTGCCCCCCAGACACCTTGCAGGGATTAAAAGTGACTGTGAAGCACAGGGGCTGGTCACCTGTGACACACAGCATCAAAGTGCTAAACTGATGTGGAAATTCTGTAGTGTGGAGAGAGGCTTAAAGGAGCTACTCACAAAGCCAAAGCAATTAGCTCTAGAGAAGTGGAGCAGGCCAGATAAAATAGTGAGGAAGAACTGGATAGCACTGGTTGAATTCAATATATATTTGTTTCTCCTCATGACTTTTTGTCAGAAATGACATTGGTTTCATCACATTTTAAGCAAAAGTTTAAGGTGCAAGTTTTCCTTTGAACCTTTCAGAGAATGTGAAGGTTTCATAATGTTTCATTCCTAATTTTATGTAGGGAGGTTTTCACCTATGTCAGTATTTCCTTCAGTATTTCAGGCTGGTTTACTGCCACTGGTGATGTCAGGGTAACAGAGAATCATCAGAGGCTTTCTCTGGCCCTCCAGAGATTGTCTACTCCACCTCTGCCCCACTATTCAATAAGCTTTACATTCTCACACATATAAGCTGTACATTATGAGCTGAGATTTTTATTTCCTTTTCTAGACCATGCAGCACCCATTTGGTAGTGAAGCAAGTTGACACTTGGCAAATGCTGATGTCACCAGTATTTTGCTGT
Organism: Pogoniulus pusillus; assembly: GCF_015220805.1. Classification (NCBI taxonomy): domain Eukaryota; kingdom Metazoa; phylum Chordata; class Aves; order Piciformes; family Lybiidae; genus Pogoniulus; species Pogoniulus pusillus. Next base: position 22,302,421 of record NC_087282.1, on the reverse strand, counting down.
TTTCAAAGACCTAAAGATAGAAGCAACTGTTACAATGCTGAAAGTCTCATCTGATAATCTGAAATTGTGTTTGAAACCAGCTTTAACACATCCTTTGGGGAAATCTTGTAGCTATCTGATTTCATTTTAATTAGAGACAGAACTGAATTCCAGCAAAACAGGTGCTCTGAGGAGCCCAGACTGCATTCCTGAGCTTCACAGGGGTGGGATGCTGGGAGGCAGGCAGGAAGCTGGATGGACAGCAAACAAGATGCAATGCCTGGCTGGCAAAGAGCCCAGGCAGTGTAAACTGAGCAACTGCAGAGGAATTTGATGACAGAGACTAAAGCCTGTGCAGAGAGAATGAGGGATCTCCTCCTGCGAAGGTGGTAGTGGTGGTGGGGAGCATGTGCATGTGCTTTGTGGGGGGTTTTATTCCTACCCATGATAGTCACTGCAACGAGATGTGTTTGCAGATGAGGCAGTCCAGACATGTAAAAAGGTGTCAAGGCATAGTGGAGCTCTCAGCCCTACTTTCTTGAGTGCTCCTCTGGGGAAGCAGACCCCTGCTGCCTCCATCAGTGTAAATACCTGGTCAGGGTTTAAAGGAAGAGAGGAAGAATTGTCCAATGCCAGGAGGAAGAATTGTCCAATGCCAGGAGCCCCTTCCCCTGCAAAATAAACCCCTCAGGCACAACTCTAAGACAGTAAGACAGTTAGATGGAGAGGGCAGAGTAGGACAAGGGAGGTTATTCTGCCTCTGTACTCAGCACTGGTCAGGCCACACCTTGAGTGCTGTGTCCAGTTCTGGGCTCCTCAATTCAAGAGAGATACTGAGATACCAGAACGTATCCAGAGGAAGGTGATGAAGCTGGTGAGAGGCCTGGAGCACAGCCAAGTGAGGGGAGACTGAGGGAGCTGAGGTTGTTTAGCCTGAAGAAGAGAAGGCTCAGGACAGACTTCATTGCTGTCTACAACTACCTGAAGGGAGGCTGTAGCCAGGTGAGGGTTGGTCTGTTCTGCCAGGCAACCAGCAACAGAACGAGGGGACACAGTCTCAAGTTGTGCCAGGGAAGGTCTAGGCTGGATGTCATGGGGGAAGTTGTTGGCAGAGAGAGTGAGTGGCATTGGAATGGGCTGCCCAGGGAGGTGGTGGAGTCGCTGTCCCTGGAGGTGTTGCAGCCAAGCCTGGCTGAGGCACTTAGTGCCATGGTCTAGTTGATTGTCTCGAGCTGGGTGCTAGGTTGGACTGGATGAGCTTGGAGGTCTCTTCTAACTTGCTTGATTCTATGACTCTAATTGATTGATTCTATGACTCAAATTTTTCAGTTTTAAACTGGTAGAAGTGTGAAGTATCTGCTTTGGCAGCACTTAATTGCTGCCTTTTCACAGGGTAAGTCCTCATCGGTCAGCTGCTCCCTGAAACCTAACAGCTCCTGGGGAGTGTCAGCCCCCACATGTCATCAAGCTTCTGCTGGCACACTTTTAAGCCAAGCCTCATTCCTGGGCAAGGCAGCACCTAGAGCAGCACCTTTAGCTCTCCTTACAAAGGGAGACAGCACAGGTTAACAGATGTATGTCAAACATCTTACCCTTCCAGCACCAGCCACACTGTCAGAGTCCTTCATGCTACCCTAGGGTTCTGCCTGATCCCACAGATGGGGCTCTGCTTGAGCTCATCTTGAGGACTTCTTCATAGTTCTCAGCTCCAATGTGCCTCTTGATTATGATCCAGCCTTGTCTGTATTACATTTCTCAGGTCCCAGCTTGGGGTTATTGGGTTTTCCAGCTGATGGAAAGGTTTCTCCTAATTTAAATCCTTCTGTTTTCAACCAAGTTCTTGTTCTCTCCATGGGTATTACTCAATTTTCTGCAGAGAATATGACCTGGTGGGCTAAGACAGAGGCATTTTTTTCTGTACTAAGACAACTGAGCAATTTTCATCTCCCATTTCACAAGCCAGAAGGGAAGAAATCTGCAATTTTGGCTTCCTTTTCCCTCCCTTAGAGAAGTTTCTCTGGAACAGTGAGAGATGATTCAGGCTCTACTTCATTTCTAGTAGCTTTTCCTGCTCCCTCCACAGAGGAGGCAAAGACTACAGAAGTCTCTCTTTTGGCAGTTTGAGTGAAAGAGGTTCATGTCCATCTAGCCAGCCCCTTGGAGCTAGTCCTGCAGCCTTGTGCTGCTCCCACCACAGGGCTCTGCTCTGGGCCAGCTCCTTAGCACACAGATGTGTGGGTGGGAGAAGAGTTCGTTAGGAGAGTGAGAGGAAATGAGAACATAATTAGGAGCTCAGCTCCCTAGGTGAGGTTAAGGACTTCTGCATTTTTGCCTCCTAGGGTTGGGAGGAGGAACTTAGCTGGAAATACTTTAAGAAGTTTAATAATATGGAATTTCAGCATTACCTCAGAAGCTGTGGAAGAAATTGGAACTCACTGAAACAGGATAAAGCAGCAAGCTAGAGCTGCTTCTCCATGCTTAATGTTGCAAGAACAGAGGCAAGCATCATCAGGGCCTGGCTGGCATTGCTGCCTGTGCTACCTCTCCTATAAACCTGACTCATTTATTAGCCAAAATAGAGGTCAAGGAGTATCCACAAAGAGATGATTACCACTGGTTCCTAACAGATCACTGGGAGCTCACCCTGGCAGCACCTCGTAGTCTGCCTGTTCATCCTAGCCCAGCCACTAGTCTGAGTCCATTCCTAGACCCTGTCTATTCTTTGCCAAACCCCACAGGTTTAAGTCATAGGTTACTGGTTTACTAACTTCATCCTAGCCTGATACCATTGAAGGAAGAGGCCTCCTGCTCCATTAAATCCAGACTGCTGTTGTCTGAAGCAACTTCAACAAACCAATCTCCTTTCAAACACGTTTCACTCGGGCCTCTCTTGTCCCCCAGTCCAACTGACAACTTGCCAGGTGCACAGAGCATTTGCAGTAGAATAAAGAGGCAAAAAAGGGAAAACCTTGCAGCTATGGCAACTCTATTTTGCATTCTCTAAGGGTAGAAAATCAGCTGATTTAGATGAGTTGTAGTCTGAGTACTAGTTTTAAAGAGGGTTGGCTTTTTCCCTCTCCTATCTGAGTGCAGTGCACACTGTTATTTATCAAAGGATGCCTATGCAAGCACAGATGCTTTTGGAAACAGAGTGACCTTATCAGGATTGTGCCAAGGCTTATGGAGTCAGTTTTAGGCAAGCAGACACAAGGGGAGAATATTCCATATTGCTCTCAGTTCTAATGTGACCTCCAGGAGTTTGTGAAGATCAGGCTGTGTTAAAAGAATGGCAAAATTCACCACGGGTTTATAAATCCCTCCAGGCCCTTCAAAGTTTGTGCTTACTGCCAGGCAGAAGGTGACATTTGCCAGCATGGTTTTATGACTGACTGAGAATGCACAGAGTAAAAATTCAATTTTGATTTTTTTTTTCCCCCCAAGTTCAGCAAAACAGCAATTTTGCTTCTCTCTCTACTCTTAGTCACCAGAATTCCCTTCTGGGTCTAGCTTGTCCCATGAGGCAAGTCTGCACAAGTCCTGCAAAACCTGAGCTGCTTCCATCCATTCTGTGTCTTTGTTACTGCAAACTGGTGTGAGCTTTAGGAGTCCTGGAGATGGAAGGACACTGTCTGCCACAAGAAGCTCCTAGCCAAGCTGGCAGCTCATGGCTTGGACAGATTCACTCCGTGCTGGATCAGGAACTGGCTGGATGGCAGAGCCCAGAGAGTGGTGGTGAATGGTGCCACAGCCAGTTGGCAGCTGTCACTGGTGGTGTGCCCCAGGGGTCAGTGCTGGGCACAGTCCTGTTCAATGTCTTTATTGATGATCTGGATGAGGGGATTGAGTCCAGCATCAGTGAGTTTGCAGATGACACCAAGCTAGGAGCAGGTGTTGATCTGTTGGAAGGTAGGAGAGCCCTGCAGAGGGACCTGGACAGGTTGGATGGGTGGGCAGAGGCCAATGGGATGAGATTGAGCAAGGCCAAGTGCAGAGTTCTGCACTTTGGCCACAACAACCCCAAGCAGCACTACAGGCTGGGGACTGAGTAGCTGGAGAGCAGCCAGGAGGAAAGGGACCTGGGGGTACTGGTAGATAGTAGCTGAAGATGAGGCAGCAGTGTGCCCAGGTGGGCAAGAGAGCCAATGGCATCCTGGCCTGCATCAGGAACAGTGTGGCCAGTAGGACAAGGGAGGTTATTCTGCCCCTGTACTCAGCACTGGTCAGACCACACCTTGAGTGCTGTGTCCAGTTCTGGGCCCCTCAATTCAAGAGAGATGTTGAGGTGCTGGAACATGTCCAGAGAAGGGCAACAAAGCTGCTGAGGGGCCTGGAGCACAAACCCTATGAGGAGAGGCTGAGGGAGCTGGGGGTGTGCAGCCTGGAGAAGAGGAGGCTCAGGACAGAGCTCATTGCTGTCTACAACTACCTGAAGGGGCATTGTAGCCAGGTGGGGGGTGGCCTCTTCTGCCAGGCAACCAGCAATAGAACAAGGGGACACAGTCTCAAGTTGTGCCAGGGTAGGTCTAGGCTGGATGTTAGGAGGAAGTTCTTCCCAGAGAGAGTGATTGGCATTGGAATGGGCTGCCCAGGGAGGTGGTGGAGGCACCGTCCCTTGAGGTCTTCAAGGAAAGCCTGGATGAGGCACTTAGTGCACTGGCTAGGGCTGGGTGCTAGGTTGGACTGGATGACCTTGGAGGTCTCTTCCAACCTGGTTGATTCTATGATTCTATAATTCTATGATTCTATGGTCTTCAGCTTTTCAGGAGATCTGAAATCCAAGAAGTTGCAACCAGCAACTTTAAAAACTTTTAGGAATGTTGATTGTCTTTTCCTCTGACAGAGTTTGTGTTAGTCCCTGCATAATGACACTGAATCCATAACTTCAAAACACAGTTCAGTGCCTGAGCCACTGACTCTGTCTCCCTTTGAATTAGGAAGGCACTGGTGGGGGTGTCTGTGCTCTACTGCTCCTGTTCTCATCCATGCTGGATATTAGGCAGCATTCTGTTAAGGTCAAAGGTATCAGGGAATGTTAAAGAGCACTAAACATGAGTGGCTCACACAGTCAATTTGTTTCCTGTGTTTTATCTGTCTCCATGAACAGTCACTTGGCCATCTCCCAGTGAGAGCACAGCAGAGGCTGGTGACCATTCTCAACTAACATTTTGTGTAGGACCAAACTCTTTCTGGAGAGTGAGAATGTCAGTGTAGCCAAAGTGTTCTGTACCCTTTGACACTGTCCCCAGGAACCAGTGCCAGGCATGCCTGGTTTGCTGGTATTCACTCAGTTATGGTGCAGACAACGCAGTAGCTTATTTTATAAGGATGAGCTTTAGAAACCTCTCAAGGGTAAGAGCCTTCCCCTCTCACACACCCAGTCCTCCTTAGAGTCTGGGGTTGGTCCTTTTGAAATCAGATGGTATTTTGAGGAAGTAAGTTTTTCCTGTTACACTTCTAGATGGCAAATTTGGTTCTCCTGACACACTGGAGATGATGTAGAGGATGAATGAGCAGCTGAGGGCAGTCAGGGCGCAAGTTTTGTTGAGGGAATTTGGACCGAGGCAGGAGCTGAAGGGGCAGCTACCTTGGGGACAGCCATGGAGAGGATAGGGAGGAGATGGGAAGAAGGCATTCAGCCATGTCGAATTTTAATGTTAGATTGGAGCTCTAAGCTGCCCAGTGTGAACTTACATAATAACTCTACGTAAGACAGAAGAAGCCATTGATAAATAGTGAGGAGGAGGATCAGAAGGGTAATGGAATAGTTGGTGGTGTTCAAGGCAGAGAATTGAAATGCTCGTTGAAGACTGAGGGTTGACAGAAACTTGAGCATTCCCTTCTGAGCTGCAGCCGTGGTGGCAAAGTCCTCTGCTGCTGCCGGATTTAGCATGCAAAGCAGGGAGCAGGGGAAAGACAGCAGGATCAGATTTCGTCACCTTCCCCGAGCCAGCATCTACTTTGTTGATACAAACTTCAGGTGGCCAGAGCCTCCCTCATTGTAACAGAGACCTAGCACTCACCCTGCATGACTTAGAGCTTTGTGGCTGCTCTGCTGGAGATGGTTCCTGCCTCTCCTGGGATAGAAGGATGCATTCCAGAATGAGATATCCCTGTAACTTTGGCTTCTGCTTGCATCCACTGCTTGCTGATAGAGAAGGGGATCTCGTCAGCCCACAGCTTGCCAGAGTTGCTCAGCATCTCGTGAATGCATCTTCCTTTTCCACTTGTATTAGATGTATGGTATTTTCTCCACAACCCTGTCTTCCCTCAGATGAACTGTGTCTGCCTGCCAGCTGTACAGCAGAGCAGCAAGGCAGGGAGGACTTGGTTGTTGGGTAGCACAAGTGCCTGCAGACCTCAGGAGAAATTATTAGGGCAAAGGCATCACTGCCTGTTTGTTTGTTTTTTTTGGCCGAGGGGGGAGTGGGGGAAGGAGGCATAAAGGCTGTGACAAGCAAGGGGGCTGACCTGGAGGCCCATGGAGTGGGTAGAGATTAAGGGGAGAAAGGGCAGCTTGGAGTTGGAGGGTGGTGGCTTTGGCCAGGCTGGGCTGCTGGAGGGAGCGGCGCTGCTCATTGAGCGCAGGGTGCACGGCGCAGGCGAGCCTCTCCCCTCTGATGGGCAGTGTCTCTGTGAATCGCCGTCAAAGCAGATGAGATTTCACACCACACAAATTTCTGAATCTAAAAGGGAAGGGAGGTGGGTAGAGAAACGGGAGAGAATGAGGGGGAGGGAGAAGATGCAGGCTGGCCGTGCGCCAGCGCCTCTTGCTAACGCCACGGGGAAGGTGGCATCCTTCCCTGGCGTTCCCTCTGGCCCCCGCGCTCCCTGTTCCCTTTCACTTCGGTTGCATCTCCTGGAGGCAGCTCGCTCTGTCTAGAGCTGTTTACAGGGCGATGGTTTGTTATCTGTCTCCTCATCTTGCTCACAGAGTGAGTATCCACTCCTCCTCTGCTTTCTGTCTTTTAACCTCTTGTTCTTCTCCAGCTCTCCTTCCCCAAGCTGCTTTACCCCTTGCTTCCCCTGATCCTTCTCCTCTGTTCCTTTACCCTGGTGGCCTCCTGTCCTGCACTATCTGTTTTCCTGCCTCTCATCCTCACTCCCCATGGTGTCTTCTATGTGCCAAGCAAGCACATCTCTTCATATAACAGCTCAGAGCATATCAAGGTGGAATGTTAACACTCGTGAAAGCCTTCTGGACTATAGATGGTGTATGCTGTGACCCCACATGGTTGCTGAAATGCCTGACTTTTGCTCTCATTCCCCTTTGGTTGCAAGAGGTAAGAGGAACTCTCATGCCTTTGTGAGTGCCACCTGCCCATAGTACACAGCAACCAAAGGAGCCTGAGAAATGTCTTGGTTTCTATAGGAATAAAGGAATGTTGAGTCAGTCACAAGTCACAGAGGCCACAAGAGGAGATTTCACCAACAGTAGCAGGTTCTCTGAAAAGCAGTGATGGGGGTGTGATGCTGAAGGTCACCCATGGAGTTCAAGCATGGCAAGGGGAAACCTGTGTCCAGGATGCTTTTGGAGATCTGAGCTCTAAAGATTTAAGCAATACCTTCTCTCTGCTTCATACCAAGTAGAGCTGGTTTAGGAGGGTTTGGGATGCTCAGAGCTAGGACCTGAGCTGAACCTGATGCCCTAGACCAGCTGTCCCCTTACTCTCGTTATACTGCAGCTGCACTACATGCAGGTAGCCCTGCAGTGCTGATGTCCCTGGGCTTGCTGGCTACACCTCACTATGGGTATGGCACTGCAGCTGAAATGCGCCAGGAGAGCAGGTGGCTACAAGCCCAGGACAGCCACATGTGGCTGTGCTACCTCTGCTCTGAAAACAGAACAAAACCTTCAGTCTTACATGGCCCAAATTCTCACCTGCTCGAGCAGTGTTACATGGAGAGATCATCAGGAGTCTGGGAACTGCAGACAGCTGCAGCATCTCTGGAAGATACTGAACTATGTGGTGTGGCTACAACTGCCCTTTAGTTGGAAGGAAAGAGAAATTATCTGGCTTTTGAGGACAGATGCCATCTTAATCTTGTTCTTCTCCTTTCTGCCCTACCTGAGGTCCTCTTCTTTTTGAAGGAACAGGGCTAAATTCTGCCCTGCTGTAAATCTCTGCTCACATAAATTGGTGTGATCTTGCAGAAATCACTGGCGTGGCTCTGGATTTATGCCGGCTGCTAATGGGAGCAGGGTTTGGCGCATGGAGCCTGGTAGCCATAGCTCACTATGTCATGCTCTGCATTTCCAACCAGCACTGCAGGTGTCAAGCAAATCCTGTCGAGAGGCAAGAAAGTCCCTCTCGAACCAGGGAAATCTTCTCCTGGATGTCCTTTTTGTGGCCAGGTTGCAACTTTGGAAAGGAGTCTGTGGAAAGGTTTTAGCCCCCAGGGCCCCACAAATGGGGTGGAAAATTTTCATTTAATACATTTTTGCATCTTCAGGGGAAAAAGGCAGAAGTATTTGTAGCTGCTGTTTCCCATGGATGCAGTATAATGCACACAGTATATGCTGTGTGCGGCATAGGGGGATGAGTCATACCCATGCATGACTCTTTGCTCTCAATGCCTGGCCGGGATGGACTCTGTACCTGCCACTTCCAGCTTTCCTGGCAAGCTGTAGCTCCTTCCAGATGTGCTTCAGATCTGTTCCTCCACCAAAGCCTTGCTGTGCCCAGCTACCCTGGTCCAAGAGGATTAGGGTAGGAGAAGTGTTTCTTTTCCAGCAGCCATCCTAGAGATGCAAACCTGGGAGGCTGTAAAAGCAGCACAGACACAATCCCAAAGTCATGGTGATAATTTTTAAGTGGCTCCTGTCCTGTCGTTCTTCCTCCCCTCTGAACTTTCTCCTCCACCCCATCCACATTACAGATGGAAGGGTTAGGAGCTCGCTTGGGCCCCCTGCTCAGGGAGAGGGCATTTGCAGTGTTGTATCTAGACCCAGTGAGGATATATATAAATTCCCTCCGTCTCTTTGGATCTATTTATAGCACAGCAGGCAGTGGCGAAGGCTCTCCTCAAGGCTTCATCTCCTACAAACAGTCTTCACAGACAGCAGAGAGATAAATTTAGCACACGAGATTTCTTAAAGAGCCAGCAGCAATGCAGAGCTGCTTGCCTGCCCTGCTACAGCCCCCACCCCTATACCCACACTGGGGGAGCCCTCTCCCACAGGTGCTTACCCAACCACCTTCTCCCCCCATCCCCTTCCCATTTTATCTCCAGCTTTATCTATTCTCTCTCCCTTTCTGGTCTCTTTTCCTTCATTGATGTTTTTCTCTCTCTCTCTTTTTTTTTCCTGGTTTGCCATCTCATCCTCTCTGTTTTCTTGTTTTTCTTTTTTTTTTTTCCTTGCCTTTCTTTTCTGTTTCCCAGGCCACAGGGCTCAGAAGATAAAGCTTTCTCGTTAACAGTTCACTGGTTATGCCTACATAGTAAAAAATGTGTAGCTTGATTAATGCCTTCCAGATGGTTAATTGAAAAAAAAAGAGGAGGGGAATGCACCAATCTCTTCCCCCTCTTCAGCACTCTGCACACATACATAGCACAGGAAGAAAACTGCATTCAAGGGTGAGGGGAGCAATATATTTGAGAAATAAGGGCAGACTGTTAACTCCAGAGCAGCACTGCCAGGCTGGCAAGTTAGCTGTTGATTTGCTCTGTCCCTGATTTATGCTCTCTTCCCTTATTTATCCCACCCCAAAACTCCCCATCCTGGAAGGCAATTCTCCTTCATGTACAACAGGTAAAGCACACAAACCCTTCTCATTCCCTCATGTGAACTCCACTGCAGATATCTGCAGTGCTGCTCTGCATCCTCTGCTCTGACACCCCAAAGCAACACCAGCCCTCATTCTCTCCACATATTTAATTTCTGGGGGGATGCACCCACCCCCTCCCCAACCTTGTATGAATCTTGATCATGGAATTGGTTGTATAAAAGACTTGCTATCAAAGCCATGAGCTTGCAGAAGCAGAAGGGCCCCACTGGTGGGGTCTGGGCTTTCGGATTTGGCAATGTCAGAGCAGGTGTAATGGAGGGGGCATAGATGGATGAAGGTCTGCAAGTAGGGTCACTAGAACAAGGCAAGAGAAGAGGGAGTTGGCAATGTGATCAGTTGTTCTTCTCCATAGGTCATTTTAGGGCAATTTAATCGATACATCTGCTTTTATGGACATGTGTTGGCTGTCTCTCTCTTAGGAACTGACATGCCTCTCCTCTTCTCCCCCTGCCCATAGCTCTGCCTACTGTCAGTTTCTTTGTCTCTCTCAAGGGAGCAACAGAGAAGGAACACAAATCCCTTCCCACCCTGTTAATAGAGACACTGCCTTGCTGACGTGAGTCACGAAGGGTTTAAGCCATGCAGTGGAGGGTGAGCCGCAGCCAGCCCCCCGCCTCACACACCTCCCACCACGGATCTCCCTGGTTTCCAGGGAAACAGCGGCCCCAAATGCTGCCTCACTTTCACATCTGCTTTTCAGTTCTCCTTTTCTTCCTTTCTTCCTTCCTTTCTTTCTTGAAAAGACACATAACTGACTCTTTTTTTTTTCCTACTTTCCCCTTCAGGATCACCACCACAGCTGCTTGTATGATGGACCTGCGGAGGTACCCCCTGGACCAGCAGAACTGCACACTGGAGATCGAGAGCTGTGCGTATGCCAAATGCCCTCTCTCTGCCACATTGTGCCACCCCAATGCCACCCACCCCACTTACAGCTTCCTGCTTATAGGATGTGTCCGAGGAGTGCTACCTCCTGCAGGATGTCCCCTGGGACAGGGCAAGACTCCCTCATCCAAGCTCCAGCCTGAGGAGACTTCATGGGTGGAATGCCCAGAAAAACAGAGCTCTAGCAGCAAGCTGGGCATTGAAAACACTTTCAACCTCAGGAGGGTGGTGAAAGCCTCCTTTAACTTTAAGAAAGCCCTGGGAACCTATCTCATTCTTGGCTTGCCCCACTATGTGCAGGTGCTGGGACCAGAGCCCTCCTGCAGTCCTTCCTTGCCCAGATCTTCCCTTGACTCCTACCAGACTGGCAGAGATAGTCCAAGCTTTCCCTCATCAAAATGCACTGCAGTATCCCCACAGGAGCGGTCCAGAGCAGCAGATCTCACAGTAATGATGATGCAGCTTCTGTGGTGATTATTAGAGAATTGTTTTTTTTCCCAAGAAAGATCCCAGTGCATCCAGAGTTGGAAGGCACCATGCCTCCTCACCAGCCCTGCCTGTGCCTGGGAGCCCTCTTCCCACTCACCACTGGGCTTGCTTGGCATGCGCAGCCGTTGCACCGCTTGGCGTGGTGGGTAATGGGATGCAAATTAGGTGCTGCTGGAGGCACTAATGACATGTCAGTTCTGGCACTCCTTAGCATTCTGAGACTAGTTCATGGTACAACCAAGAAAACAGAAGGCAGAGAATCACCCACAGTTCCCCATTTTGTTCTTAATGGGACACGTCAAGCTGATTTGTTAGCTGAGGTCACAATAGTTCTAAGGTGCACACAGAATCATGGAAGGTCAGGGGCTGGAAGGGACCTCCAAAACTCCTCCACACCACCCCCTCTCCCAGAGCAGGATCACCTATACCACATCATACAGGAACTCATTCAGGCTGGTTTTGAATATCTCCAGAGAGAGAGACTCCACACCCACCCTGGGCAGCCTGTTCCAGTGTTCTGTCACCCTCACAGTGAAAAAATTCCTCCTCATAGAATCATAGAATCAACTAGGTTGGAAGAGACCTCCAAGATCATCCAGTCCAACCTATCCCATGTTTACATGAAACTTTCTATGCCTCAGCTTCCACCCATTGCCCCTTGTCCTGCCGTCAGGCATCACCCAGCAGAACCTGGCTCCACCTTCCTGGCACTCACCCTGCACATATTCATAAACACGGAGGAGATCACCTCTCAGTCTCCTCCTCTCCCAGCAGCACAGCCCCAGCTCCCTCAGGCTCTCCTTGTAAGAGAGAAGTTCCATTCCCTTAATCATCTTTGTGGCTCTGTGCTGGACTCTATCAAGCAGTTCTATGTCCCTTGTTTCCTTCAACAGAAACTTTGTCTTTCACACATTCTCCCATTCAGAAGCTGCAGGGCTCTATTTTGTGTGCTTCCAAGTCCACAGAACTCTGGCATAGCAGGTCTGGCTTATGTCTGGCTTAAAGTAAATATGTAAAAACCAAACAAAGAAAACAGACTACTGAAATAGCCTCTTTGGGGGTCAGGGCTGCTGGTTTTCTGAAGCAGCAGCAGGCAGCTGGGGTCTCCTTCCCAACAGCAGCTCAGAGTGCTTACCTGAAGGAGATAAACCAGAGCTGGCACTGGCTGTTGAGCCCATCCCTCCATCCCCAAAATAACCCTCAGCACTGCCTAGCTCTGTGCCAGGCTTCAACAAAAACCTGGTGAAGCAGGCAGCAAACAGGCTCTTAATCTGACATTTCAAGACATCATATCAATACTTTATGATATTTCAGGTTGAAATGACTTGCCTTTGTGAAATTCCTTGTTCTTTTTAAAGGCAAATGGAAATTTGATTTTCTTTTTAAAGCCAGGAATCAAAGTGAGGCATTTATTTTTAGACTGAAAAACCTTTCCCTTTAGAATTCACTTTAAAAGATGGCTTCCTGAAGAAAAAAAACACACCTGTGTTTGATTTACATTTTGCATCATGACATCATGAAATAAAAACACCCCAGCAAACCTCCCAAATTGGTACCCAATACCAACAGGTCATAGGGGGGCAGATGTGGCTGGGTTGGAGGGCAGAAGGGCTCTGCAGTGGGACCTTGACTGCCTGGACAGATGGGCAGAGTCCAATGGGATGGGGTTCAATAGCTCCAAGTGCAGGGTGCTGCACTTTGGCCACAACAACCCCATGCAGAGATACAGGCTGGGGTCAGAGTGGCTGAGAGCAGCCAAACAGAGAGGGATCTGGGGGTGCTGATTGATACCCACCTGAACATGAGCCAGCAGTGTGCCCAGGTGGCCAAGAGAGCCAGTGGCATCCTGGCCTGCATCAGGAATGGTGTGGTCAGCAGGAGCAGGGAGGTCATTCTGCCCCTGTACTCTGCACTGGTTAGACCACACCTTGAGTGCTGTGTTCAGTTCTGGGCCCCCCAGTTTAGGAGGGACACTGAGATGCTTGAGCGTGTCCAGAGAAGGGCAACGAGGCTGGGGAGAGGCCTTGAGCACAGCCCTACGAGGAGAGGCTGAGGGAGCTGGGATTGGTTAGCCTGGAGAAGAGGAGGCTCAGGGGAGACCTTATTGCTGTCTGCAACTACCTGAGGGGAGGTTGTGGCCAGGAGGAGGTTGCTCTCTTCTCTCAGGTGGCCAGCACCAGAACGAGAGGACACAGCCTCAGGCTACACCAGGGGAAATTTAGGCTGGAGGTGAGGAGAAAGTTCTTCCCTGAGAGAGTCATTGGACACTGGAATGGGCTGCCCGGGGAGGTGGTGGAGTCGCCGTCCCTGGAGCTGTTCAAGGCAGGACTGGACGTGGCACTTGGTGCCATGGTCTGGCCTTGAGCTCTGTGGTAAAGGGTTGGACTTGATGATCTGTGAGGTCTCTTCCAACCTTGATGATACTGTGACACTGTGAATAAATGGAATAGAGCTAGTTAACGGTGAGATCTCCTAAAATTAGTTACTGTAATTTGACATTTTCATTGCTGATCAGGAAGTAAATTTGAAGTCACTGCTGTTAAATTTGTGGATGATGAAGATCGCAGTCTGCATGGCTTGCTCACTGCACATTTGAATGCCTCCCAATTTAAATGCATCCAGAATGCAGCTGAATACAGCTAAAAGTGGAGGTCTATGCCTGGATGAGGGAGTGTGGGCCAGGCTACCATCTTGAAGGATTGGTATCTGCATGGGTATCCACCAGGGAAATGACGAAGGGATTACCATATCAGGCACCACTGCTGGAGGTTTCCTAGCAGGGCTTGGACAAAAAAAGGGCTGGAGGCTTGCTTATATAAACCAGGAGAGTCATGAGTCAGAGTAGGGAACTGACCAGCCTCTGAGTATGTCACTTGTGAGATGGGGAAAGGGATTCTCTCTCTATCTGACTTTCAAAATGTGGAAAGGAAGTTGAGGAATCAGAAGACATTGAGAAAAGATGCTAAAAAGCAGCTCAGGGGCTAGAGCAGATGTTTTGCAGTGAGAGAAACCTCAATAGCTCAGTCTGGATTGTTTACTGCAGAGGAGGTGGAGAGGTGACTTGTTTACAGGCTGGGTGCACTTCTGCAGAGCAGAAGCACCAGGTAGAAATCGCTGGGGGACCTCCTAGGAAACTTCAGAGCAGCCATCAGAGTTGGGAAGGCTAATCCAGATGAATTCAAATGCACACAGTATTTTTAGCTTCAGGAGACTCTGAGGCCCTGGAATCAACTACCGCGAGGAGAGAGGGACCTGACTGTTTCTTGCTTCTTTCTACCCTTGGAGTCAGTGCTCCCGGAGGGATGCTGCAGCCAGATGCAGACTCCAGTTCCTGGGGTGCACGAGACAATGCAGCAGCCCCTGACACTGCAGTGTCTGCAGCAGATGAGATGATAACTTAAGGGTCCTGAATCTTTGCAGGTCTGTGGCTGCTTTGCCAATTTACTGCCATGGGGGGAGGCTCTGGCTTAGCTGATTTATGTCAGAAGCAGATCTGGCATGGCATTTGGAAGGTTTCTATTATTTTTTATCGCCTATGAATAAGCACAGTAATGACTGAGAGTGCAGGATGTGGGCTTGGAGACTACACAGTCATCAAATAATTCAGTTTGGGAAGACACCTCAGGGTGTCTCTAGTCCAGCCCACAGCTCAAAGCAGGGTCAGCTATGAGATCATAGCGGGTTGCTTAGCTCTGTCCACTCAGGACCTGCAGGATGACACTATCCTCAGAGGTTCAGTTCTGATCTGGGGTAACCCTTGGCCCCTAAGGCTAAGTAAAATAATTTCTCTTCTGTGATACATTCAACAGCTTCTCATTCCTCTGATCCCACTTATACACTGGTGATGGTTTTAGTGGCAGCAGTCCCTAATAGATGTCAGCCTTGCTGGTTTTTGCTAGACAACTGCCTTTCTTGCTGGGAAGGCTTGTGGATAAGGCAGGCTGACGTGCTGCAGAGCAAGCTGTGAATGAAAGCTGTCTGTGGGGACAGGTAAAGTTCATGCTCTAAAGGAAGCCCTGCACCATGCTGTACCAAAGTCCGTACATATCTTACTGCTTCTCTGCACACAGAGGTGCACAGCTCTGCACTTTGCTTAGAGTAACAGACCACTCCTTGTGCAGCAACAGTCACAGTGCTTCAAAACCCAGCTTGCCACAAGTGGTGTTAGTTTTCAAGTGGAGATGAGTCCTTGCCCTCACAATGAGCAGGACTGTGAACACCACACTGATGGGAAGGGGGCTGCATGATTTTGTTCCCTGGGCCTCATTCTCTATGAGGCTGAAGCATCTAAGGAGGTGTTCAAGGAAAGGCTGGATGAGGCACTTAGTGCCGTGGTCTAGATGGCTGGATAGGGCTGGGTGCTAGGTTGGACTGGATGAGCTTGGAGGTCTCTTCCAACCTGCTTGATCATAGGATCATCCTTTGACTGTGACTTTGGGCTCCTCAGCATTTCCAGCCTGTGCAGCCCTGTCTGGCATATATAGTTAGGGGTTAAAGTAAAAGGCTGTATACCCTCGGCTGGGTTAGCAATTCTGTTACCCTGAAATATAAGGAATGAGTATTTGTCACCAGCCTAACTTCCATTGCTGTCTGCTCTGGTTGCTGCTCTTTTCGGTCAGCACTCAGTAAAAGCAGTCCCTGATCTCAGAGACTGTCCACTTCTCTGCTCCCAATTTTGACTGAGAGTACTTAGAAGAGGGAGGTGCTTTGCTGTCCAAATTTCTGTTCAACTTGTGCTGCAAATCTTTTTCTCCCTGGGACTTCGCGGTACGTAGCTGCTCTGTTAGCACAGCGGCCAGCAGAAGGTATTGTGCCTTCTCCCCCTTCTGGCGAGAGGCTGCAGCTTTTAAACAGCAAAACACCGTGTTTGGTGCATTTGACGGAGGCTTCTGATGCACGAGTTGCTGGCATGTCAGCCATGGAGGTTATATAACGCAAGCCAAGGCTTGGCAGGCCAGTTCTCACCTTTTTCTCCTGAATTCTAGCCTGAAGTGGGAGTTCTGACCAATTTTTTCCTCTTCTCCTGAGTGCTGTTCTGCCAAGCTCAGCTGAACAAGAGCAGGACATCAGCAGGGAGGGGCTGTGCTTGCTGTCTGAGGATGTGGGCTTCCCTCTGAATCCTCTTCCAGATCACCTTGGTGAAAATGGGGGTGTCATCTGCTTCATCTTTTCAGCTTAGTTCTCTCTCTGTGCTTCATCTCTGCAGATGGTTACACGGTTGATGACATTGTCTTCTTCTGGCAAGGAAATGATTCTGCTGTCACGGGGATGGAGGTGCTGGAACTGCCCCAGTTCACCATTATTGAGCAGAGGCTGGTCAGCAGGGAAGTGGTCTTCACCACTGGTGAGTTTCTGTTGAAGGCATGCAATGGAATGTGCAAACATTCTGATCAACATCAACGTGGTTCTTCTGATTCAGATTCTGAGGCATTAACTTAGGATCCAGGCTTCAGGTTTGGATGTTGTGCCTCTGGAAAAGTGGTATCCTCTCTGCCCATCAAGTGCTTCTCTTCAGAGACTTACAGGATCTTTTTTTTTGCTGCAGTTGTTTGAATTTCTTAGTCAAAACACCGAGGGAGCTCAAAACAGAACCTCTTTAGAAGGTTGTCAGCCTTTATCTTATTTTTATGTGCTTTGCAACTGGCTCTTGAAGCTAATATATGTGCAATAGTAAGCAGAAGACTCAGCTAAAAAGCAAGTGGTTTATGAAATTATGCAATCCCATCTGTACACAGCAATAAAAAGATCTGGAGAGAATAACTTGGACAATTCACATGCTGCCAGTTGGAAAATTAGAGAGGTTTGGATTTTGGTTGCTGTCTTTACTTTGATCTGTTGTGAAGTTCACTGCCAAAGCAAAGTGTCACACACCTGTTAAATAGGACAGTTTTTGAAATGTCATGAAATCACAGCCTGAGTCTTCCAGTGATGGTGGCAGATGGTGATGTTGTTACCATGGTGCCTCAGGGGGCGTGCTAGGAGCAGGGTCTGATGCGAAGGTAATCTGGAGACCCACAAGAGGCAGCTTTTCTCCAAAAGAAGTTTGCTGTCTAAATAGGTAAGAGGTTTTTTTAAAAGAGATTGGTGAAATGCAGTGTTCAGTCTATGCAGATGCACATAAGGGTGAGAGAACCTAAATTCCTTCTTCCTAGTCTACTTCCTGATCACTACAAACTGGTGTTTTGTTACTTTAGCTGCCAACCCACGACTGCACCCATGTTTCAGGCTGCTGTGTTGCCTAAGGGTTGGAGGTGGGAAGGAAGAATGACTTGGACTTTGTTTCACAGTAAAGTGAAGATGCCCCTGCTCCAGTGGAAGAACTCCAGAAGTACTTATTGTCATAATTATCCCCATTAGGTTTACTGAAGGATTAGGGGGAAGTTGCAACAACTTGGAGAAATAAACCCTACAGATTACCTAGCAGTACTCTATTTGCATATGAATTTGCCCAGTCTGCCTATAACCCATTTTTAGAACAGCATGGGAAAAATATGGTTCAGATCTTGATTGCTGTTTGGAGGAAAAGCTAGACATGAAAGACTGGAAAATCATCTCACTGCACCCAGATTCAGGGTTAAAGTCTCCCTTGTAAACCTGTCTCAAATGACATGCCCCACAACAGCAGTTCCAGCACTGAACAGTCATTCTCCCATGGTGTCTGATAAAACAATGCAACTCACATAGTTTCCTTTCCGCTTAATGTTCTGAATCAACTGAGCAGACTCTGAAGAGCCTCCTTCCAAAACCTGATGAGTCTGCAAAACCAAATGAGGAAAACAAGACAGATTTCTCATTATCCCTGCCTCTTGACAACAATTTCCAAAGAAATTATCTCTACCAAACCTAAGCTCTTACCACAAATTCAGCTTTGCCCTCCTCTCATCTGCCTTTACTATCTCATTGACAGGTTCATATCTGCGCTTATCCTTGAGTTTCCGGATTAAAAGGAACATTGGTTACTTCATCCTGCAGACTTACATGCCATCTATTCTCATCACCATCCTGTCCTGGGTTTCCTTCTGGATCAATTATGATGCTTCTGCTGCACGAGTGGCACTGGGTAGGTACCTTCTCACCAGCTGTGTTTTTGCAGGGTACTGCAGGATGTCAGTGAGGACAGCTGTAAGAAATAAAACACCTTTTCCTTTATGAAGTACTGCAGGATGTCAGTGAGGACAGCTGTAAGAAATAAAACACCTTTTCCTTTATGAAGTAGCAGATAAGCAAATCACATAGGCTGGCCAAGCCTGTTGTCCCAAGGAGGGGGACATTTTTTCTGGCAACACACTTCAAATTTTCAGCTAGAAGAGCTACTTTTTTTGTTAGCATTTTTCAGTGGTATCAGTACTTTCCATGCTTGAATCTGTAGCATAAGAATCAGTTCTGCCATAAATTTCTGTGGATGCAAGTTTAAACTCTGTAACAACAGCATAAATGGCCACAGCTTCTCAACCATGTCATGAGTCTATTGATTACTGCAATCTGCTTTGTACTTGCCTTACTAAGAAGTGAAATTTGGACCCCTCTTGGCTGATAGATGTGTTGGGACCAGTTAGTTGGATGATAAAGGCTAATGATGAGTGGCCAAAGGATGGTAAGAATGGTGAGTGAATGGCTAAAAGATGGAAATAATAAAGGAAGGAGCACTGCACACTTCCAGCAAACTTAGGGCCCAGTAGCTGAAGACCTTCATAACCATGGCACTATGTGGGACAGTAGTTAAAGTCCAAGTTCTTGAGCATGTAAATAAGAATGTTTTCCTGTAAGAATTAAAAATGAGGTCTTTTAAGCAGCAGAAGGAAAGTGGAGGTGGATTGCAGATGAAGATTTTGAAGAAGGAATAGGAGAAATGGGGAGGATGACTGAGAATGGGGCTGTGAAACAGGAGAAAAAGTCCAGAGGAGGTAAGAGAGCCAAGGAAGGAGAAGGATTTAATCTATGTGTGGGAAAGGCTCAGAGATGCAGTGGAGCACAGGTAGAGCCTGAGTCTTACAGAAAAGATTGGAAGCTTAAAGTAGGTCTAGGAGAAAACAGAGTTTGGAGAGAATCAGAGCAGAGATTATTTGGTTGAAATTGCTTGGAGAGGCTGTGGCAGGGAGACAGGGAGCGAACAACATGGTAAATTAAAAAGGTAAGTTGCGTTGACAAGAGTATAATCAGTGAGAGAAGAAAAAGAGACCATGGCAGACGTTGCTGGCACAGTAAAAGTACAAGCAGAAGGGTGGACATGAGATGAACAGCTGTTGAATTTCTGCTGACATCTGGGTTCAAAGGAGAAGACAGAAGAAAAACATTGTAGATCAGAACTGGAACGGCTCTCCCTAAACTGCTCCTGACAGCTCTCTATCTAACTTGTCCTTAAAAAGCTCCAAAGAAGACTTCACATTCTCCTCTGGGCACTTTCTCTCCGGATTTACCTGCTCTCACAGTCAAAAAGCTTTTCTTTGTCTCTGTCCTAAGTCACCATTGCAATTTGGCCAGTTCACAATGGGGATGCAGAGAAGATTCTATTCTCCCTTTCTTTGTCCCAGATTTCTGGATATTTAGACTACTGTCTAAATATAGACAATGTAATATACTGTATGTATATAAATATATCTCCTTTCTATTTACTCTTCTGTGAACTGCAGACTATCAGTTCTGTAAATCTTTTATCAGGAATGACGCTAACGACACAATGAGGGTGAAAGGGAAACAGGAGGAGCAGAGGTCTATGATGCACAGAGAGTCCTCACTGGAGAGGCAGGGCAGGAATGAGAAGAGCAAATTAAGGTCCTGAAGCCTAAGAGAGCTTCCGACAGAGAGATGAGAAGGAGAGACACTAGAAGAAAAGGATATCAGCAAGGTAGTAAGAAAAGCAGGACAGCTAAGCTAGTGAGAAAAGAAGACTAGGTTGGATAGAAAAAGTTACTGCCATCGAAAGAAGCATGAAGGTTCATTGCCATCTTTTTGAAGCTAGCAGAAAACTGTCAAACAGGCCTACCTGAGGCCACTCAGTCCAGAGAAAAGAAGAGGCTGGGAAGAAATCACAGAGTACCAAAGGTGGAAGAGGAACCATGGTGCACCAGGCTCTTGGAGACTTGAATGGAAGGGGGGAAAAGGTATCAATTAAGCCAAGAAATGTTTGCTTAAGATGTAGGAAATGTGATCAGACCTAAAAAGGAAAGCATGAGAACCAATGGAGGATTGTGAGCAGATGGCTGAAATAATGAGTGGTAAAGCTGGTGGGAGGAAGATGGGAATTCATGAGGTTAAGGATGCAGACTAAAGTCCATGAGGTACTCAAAGAAAGCCACCATGATAGAGAATCTCTTTGCTCTTTCTCCTGTTCATGGCATTGGAAAGACAGCAGGTTATAAAGTCACGATAAGGACACTAAGGCATTCAGTGGCATGCAGGGAAGCCTGATGAGTTCTTGAAGTGGAAAAAAAGAGAGGAAAAGAGGTTATGAAACTGGGAGCAAAACTGAGTATTTCCTACCACATTGAGGGAAAAGAAAAAGGGGGACTGAAGAGGACTTAAAGAACCAAGGTCCAAAGGATACCGATCCAGATCATCCTGACGATATTCAACTTTGGCAATTTTCCCTACTGCTGACAAGTGGTTTGTTTTCTGCAACAATTTTCACTGGTCAGCTGGGCTTAGAATAATCAGTTTTCTTCCCAGTTGCACTGCTCCCATCCCTCCTGAAGCTGTTCAGCTGCAAGGAGAGATGGCGAAGCTGAGAGTAACAGAGCACCTACCCTTTCCTTACAGGGGTCACCACTGTACTTACAATGACTACCATCAACACTCATCTGCGAGAGACTCTCCCCAAGATCCCCTACGTCAAGGCTATTGATGTGTACCTCATGGGCTGCTTTGTCTTTGTGTTCCTGGCACTCCTGGAGTATGCCTTTGTCAACTACATATTCTTTGGGAGAGGCCCTCGGCAGCAAAAGAAACAGAGCGAACGGATCAGCAAGGCCAACAACGAGCGCCACCGTTATGAGGAGAAGAGGGTGAGAGAGCAGGTTTGTCCCCTTCATTCATTGTGGCAGGAGAATTCAGACTCTCCACCGTTCATTTGGTGCTGGGTGAGCTGTGGAGCAGCCTTTCTCCTCGTCATGAGACATGAACTCCAGTTCCCCTTGCTTGTAATTACTGGGGATCTTTTCTCCTTGATCATTTCGTCATCATCCTCATGCCAGCCTCATCAGGACCATGCTCTTGCATGGACCAGGCGTACCCAAAAGCACTCTTGTGGCTTTTGGTCCTACTGTGTTGGCAGAATCACACTACTCAGCTCAAATATTTACTGCAAGCACATGTGGCTAGCCCTTCAACTCCAGCATCACTGAACAACACTTTCACATGCAGAAGTCCAGGTTCAGAGCTCATAAACAGACCAATCAGTGCTACTGTTAGACGGAGTCCAGTTCAGAATCATCCCCGACAGTGTGAATCTGTGCAAACAGGACATCCCTGCTACCTTTCTCTCTGTCTTCCCTGTTTTAGGTCGACCCTTACGGTAACATCCTCCTCAGCACTCTGGAGATGAACAATGAGCTTCTGGCCACAGACATGATGAGCAGCGTTGGCGACTCTCGAAACTCTGTCATGTCCTTTGAAGGCTCAGGAATCCAGTTTCGCAAGCAGCTGGCCTCTCGGGATGGATTTGGTCACCACCCAACCCTGGACCGCCACGTCCCCCTGACCCACCACGCTGCAGCCCGCAACCGTGCCAACTGCCGTCTGCGCCGGCGGTCGTCTAAGCTGAAGCTCAAAATCCCAGACCTGACAGATGTCAGCACCATTGACAAGTGGTCACGAATCATTTTTCCAATCACCTTTGGATTCTTCAACCTTGTTTACTGGTTGTACTATGTAAATTGATGCCTGCAGCCTCCCAGAGAGATAGGGACAGACACTCAGACAATGACAACACAGGAGTGTTGTGGTCTTTTGGGTTTGGGTTTTACTCTTTGCTATCATTATCATTTATTCCTTTGATCCATTAGGTTTATTCTAAGCTTACCGTTCTCTTTTCAGCACATGTAGAACCATGGAGTATGTGTGTGGGGGGGGGGGGGTAAGGGAGATGAAGGGTACAAGGGAGGGGGGGGTTTGTTTCAGGGAGGGATGTGTTTGCCTTGATTTTGGTTTCCTGCTGAAGGATTTAAATCATTGTGACAAGGAAAAGAAAAAAAAAAAAAAAGAAAGAAAACCACCAACATAAAAAAAAAATAGGAAAAAATGACAGGAAAAAAAACAGGAAAAAACCCACAACAAACAAAAAACCAAACCACAAACCCTCCCCCCTAACCCAAGAAAAGATGAAAAATAAGAGGGGGAGGGAAATGGGAAGAAACTGAGTCGAAAGTTGGTGGGGGCGATAGGTTATCTCTGGCTGTGCTTACTAATGTGCTATCCTCCCTTCCATTTCACTACTGAATTTCATCTTTCTCATGATACAGCTATTTTTTACTCTTCCTGCTATCACTGTTCTTAACCCATCATGTTTATTCTTTCATGGATTCATGAGGTGGTGGAGTTCCATTCTCATGCTAGGAGATTTTTTTTTCCCCCCTCCCTCCCTCCCTCTCTTTTGCTTACAAGCCTAAAAGAATCTTTTAAATCAACAAATAAAAGTAATATTTATTTTGGAAGAGCTGGGAAGGGGAGGGGAGGCCAAGGCAATTATCTGGAAGGGAAGGGGTGATGTGGGGTTATAGGGGAGGGGGGAGCTTAACAAAATCAAAGGCATATTTGCAATTTGCCTTTTACCACCTTCAGGAGTTTGCAAGCTGTGTGAGTGTGTGTGTGTGTGTGTGTGTGTGTGTGCACATGTGTGTAGACATGAATGTGTGTGTACAGGCATGTTTTGTGAGGGGGGGGGGTTTGTAATGCCTTTTGTAGAATGAAAATGCAGATGGCATTTAGCTGGCAGTGTTTTGGGGGAGAAGAGCAGGGTTTTGTTTTCTCCTTGCAACTTGGTGAGGCTGGAGGTTGAGGTCCTGGCTTGTAGTAGAGAGATGGAGCTGGGGAGGTAGATTGTGCAAATATATACTTGATGAGGGGAGAGAGGGCTTTGGGGATCAGCAAGAGGACAGTGCTGCTGCTCACTGTTATTATTTAGTAGACTGATCTGATTCAGTCCTGAAGGGAGGGGTTGTTCCTAATCATTCCCACCCCACATCTTTCTTACTGAGACTGGGGGAGAAAAGCAGTTGTACGACTCTTGAAACTCAGCTCTTCCTCCTCGTCCACCTGTTCTTTGTGCCAGATAAGGGACTTCACGCTCCACCCTGCTGAGTGACCACAGCTTATGGCAAGATGCAGGAAAGGGTGGATGCCATTTTGTTGTGCTTCAGGATGAAAAACTCTGGAAATAAGAACTATCCCCTTTCCTAAGAAGTTCAGAAGCAAATGGTGGACTGCCACCCTCTGATTAGGCTTTGCTCTAGGTCTGTTAGTACATGAAGACTGTAAAGTAAAGAGCACCCTGTGTCCCTTCTTGCAGAAGATGTGACTAAGGATGCAGTAGAGTTCCATGAAGCATCATCCCACGGGAAGTCAATGGTTTTCAGAGACTGGTCAGGGTGAGAACTGCAATGAAATTATTGCTTTTGTCAGTGCTTATGGAAGCCTCTCAGTCTGTAGCAGCTTCCATCCACAGGCGCTCATTGCAAATGTATGGAAGAGTAACTTGGCCTTGGACATTGAGGTCAACTTTTCCAAAGGAGCCAGTGACTTTCAGGGAAACCACTGAATTCTTGGCCACTTTGGCAATCACTAACGATTGGTAGTCTCCTTTATAAAATGAACAAAAGCCATGAAAACAATGAATTCACAAGTGCAAAACTTAACCCTAGGGCCATCCTGCCATTCCTGGAGGAATGATGAGAACCTTGTTTTTAGCTGATGGAGGATTTTCTATGCCAGACACAAAAATGCATACACTGCCCTGAACCCAACCATCCCTTATTTTTCTGCTGTCATTCTCTTCCCTTTTCCTTGATTCTCATCACTTGGAAGAGCAGAGTGATCCTCTGAGACTAGGGAAACTCCTGGTTTCCAGATGACAGATGCCACTAATTCACATCTTGCTCATTCACTAATTTCTGTCTGCACATTACTATGAAAATGTGAATTCCTACAAGCCTGACTTAGTAACACTGAAGTCATGGAAAGGTCTGTCTTGACTTGGGTGAAGCAGAATAGAGGCTTATCAGAGTAATAAGTGTTGTTACTTTTATATCAGTGATGTGTCTTATGCATTTTCTACTGACAGAATCCTAACCATAGTTAGAGCATCCATCCTTCTCAATCTCCCCCAACCTCTGTCTCCCTCTATCATCTTCAAGGATGCACACATTCAGTTCAGGCCTTCCTGGACTCACCAAGGTTTTAGCACAATGGTTAAGTCAGGCTTACACTCCCAGCTGCCCTGCAGAAGTCACTCAAGAGCAATGCTGTTGAAATGAGCTTTCCCTGTTACTGCAGTTTATGGTCTAGATGGTTCTGTATAGCAACAAGAGCCTGGACAACAGGACTAGGGCTGAACTGGGGAGTTTTGCCTCCTCAATACGCAGCAGGGAAGTTAAAGCTTGGCCAAGAGAGAAAGTTACACTTTCTAGTGGCAGACTGTTTAGAAGTGGCTTTTAAATGTTTAAATGGAAGTTGTAAAGTTATGTTTTATGACATCAGCAGCATAATGTAGGTGGATAGATGCATGTCAGATGACTGTAGCTCCCAGAGGGAGGTTGCCTATCAGCAGGTTCAGTTTTCAAGAAGAGTCTAACCAGCTGATTGATGATTAAGTAAAGTATCTAAACAGCCTTTATCTATATGATTGCAGTGCAAAGGGCAATCAGAATGATTGAAAGGGGGAAAAAAGGCAGACTATGAAGATTGGAGACTGTTAAGAATGGCCACATGGTAAAAAGTTATGAAGCTGAGGGAGATGACTCAGGCACTCCAGTAATGTGATAGTTGTAGTAAAAACCTAACAGATGTGTGGTAGAAGATAGACACCTGAGGTCTCTCAGCTGGTTCCAAAGACCAGAGGGGCAGCAGGACATGGATGATACAAAACTCACCTAAGCTCTTTGTTGCTTGGGTGTGCCCACACCGAGTGGGGTATCGGCTGACCTCCTCCAGCAGCTGGAGATCAGACAGAAGGAGATTGTGTTTAATATCTGAGACTTCAGTCAGAGACCGAGCCCAGAATTTCATAGTGACAATCCAAAAGGTTTCCTGGGAAAAGGCTCAGCTCATTTCTTAACCTGCTGGGACTGGGAAACAGAGTCCTTTGCTATTACCTCAGTTCTCTGTTGACTGAGTTCTCTTTCTTATCAGAGGTCATCTGTTTTACTCTGAATGTTTCTGACCTGGTATCACCAGTTCTGTTTTACTTCATAGAGTCAGTCTTAGTATGCCCAGACATCTGGACTATTTGGTCCTACACAACAATCTTTGCCAAAGAGTGTGCAGTCAGGACTTTTCACAGTTCAGGAACTGCCTTATAATTTCTGGTGGTGAGGCAGAGTGCTGGAGAACAATCGAGTGTCCTGTGAGCCACATGAGTAGCAGGAAATGTGGTTCCATACAGGGATGAGGGAGGAATGCTGAAGAACTTTAGACATGTCCTCCTTCATCACCAAGGTGGCACCTCCATCTTCTCTCTCTCTAGCTGTCTGTGTCTGCCCCTAGGAAAAGAAACAAACCTATGTCTCATTTTGAGGTCCAGTGATCCAGAAAGGAGACAGTGCAGGGCAAATGAAGGACATTTTAATCATACTGAAGGCTCAGAGATTTCAAGCCATCACAAGCATAAAGAAAAGAAAGGCATGAACCTCTCATGCCCTGAGTACAAAGCTTGTGTTACCAGAGAGGAGGAGGGAGCTTCCATGCTGCAGCTTGTGTGTCTGCTCTTCAAGAAAGAGGAAAGGGAAAGAGTGAGAGTGCTGTTCAAAAGCAGAACTTCTGACTTCCACTGCAGCGGTGCAGAAGGCAGTTCTGAATGAGGCTTGGTTTGTTTGCAGCTTAGCTCAAGATTACAGCTTGCTGGCCTGTGTTTATTAGCAAAGACTGTAATGAGGGAGCTGGGCTGGGGAAGAAGGTTTTGCACCTTTCTCATGCCTAACAGCCTATGGAGGAGGAGAAGGAGGAGAAGGAATATAAATGGAATCTCTCTCAGGACATACATGGCCAATGCAGCTCTATCACTTCGTTTTCTGATACTGTAGAGTGCTGTCACTCAGGGACCTTTAGGAACTAGGACCTTGGGACTGTAATCCTACCTGTCCCCCCTCCTAACCACCTTTCACCTTGACTATTAAGACCTGAAAGGAGAATGAGAGAAAAAGCAAAAGAGGAAAATAAGAGCCCTGGTAGCAAACCCCTGCTATTCATAGGCAAAAGTAAAGCTTTGATTACTAAGGTAAAAGGCCAGTGTAGACTTTATATTCATGTCTTCAAGCATAAACCAGCCCATAGTGTACATAGGATAACTTCACAGTGCATGAAACAAGCAGGACTGTAGGTCTTAACTGGCATTCAGCTTTCTTGCATGCACATCTGACACCATGCCAGCAGCTTATGTCTTGCAAATAAGTAGGGAACCTGCCAAGGCTTGGCACTTCCTCTGTCCAATGGACAGCACATCCACTCCCCAGAAAGAGAGCCATGCAGAGAACTGATCTGGCTGGTCTGTTTGACCAGATGTGCTCCAAAGGCTCTGACAGAAGGAGATAAGGGGTGGGGAAGGGTGTTGGTTTTGTTGTTTGGTTGGTTTGGGTTTTTTTTGTGGGGAGGAGAAAGAAAGAGGTTTTCAATCTCTGAGCTGTTATTAGGCAGAAGAGAAACCTCTGGAGCTGCAGATCAGAGGACAGTGGCTTTAGGGAAAGTGGTTACTGAAATCTTATTGGGTGGTATGAGGAAGAGGGTGGTGGTGGTGGGAGAGAGCTCTGACTCCAGAAGCAGAGCAAATAAGAGAGAGATGGTGAAAAACATATGTGCAATACAGCAGGCTTGAAGGGACTAGAGTATTGAAAACTGGAGACCTCCACTGAGTCAGGCTGGGTGCAGCTGCAGGCAGCACTCAAAGAAACCCAGCCATGGCAGCAGTCTCCAGTGGGCAGACTGTGGCCTCTGAGAGATGGAGAGGTCAGGAATGAGGAAAACAAAGGGGAGATCCATGGTGCAATGCCATCAGTATGAGCTCAGTCCCTTTAGGCAGGGACAATCATTTGCATGTAGACAATGTTGTAGGAGCTGGGCTGAGGTGCACACGGGAGAACCACCGTGCCAAGCTGCAGCAATGGCTCTGCCCTGACACCAGGATAGAGCTCAGAGCCAAATGGGTAAGAAATGCCATGCAGGTTGCCAAGTGCTTTCTTGGAGGTGAGATTTGGCTTACCAAGCAGAGCAGGATGTCTTTGCTGTAGACATGGAAATCGAGTTGGGGGGGTATGGATTGGGTGAGAGAAGTGAAACCTGTGTGTTGGAAGCAGGACCTAACACAGATGCTGGGAGGGACGAAGGGTGGGAGGGAGGGAGGAGAGAGGAGACTGGGGAGAAGATGTATATAGTGTTGGGGCTTAGGTTTTATTTTTGTTTTATTTTGGGGGTGGTTTTTTTTTTTTTGAAGAAGAAGAAGAAGAAAAAAAGAAAAACAAAAAGGTGTTTTATTGCTGATGTCTTGATGTGAACCAAGAAAAAAGCAGTTCTGTATATTCAGAAGTAAAGAATAGCTGAAAGGTGACAAGTGCAATGAAGCAGCGTCCTCCAGGCCAATCCTTTAAGACATTTCTCAGACTTTGCCCACAGGAGTTTGGAAGACAAACCTGTGTCTGTGCTTACACAGCCCACTAGCATGGTGACCTTAGGGTTGGCTCCCTGATCCACCTCCAAGCACAGTACAGAAAAGGTGGACAGTAGATGAGGAAGGGATGGTATGTAAGTAACTGTTCAGTGTTTGATCCCACTGTCCCTGAGGCCAATGGCTGGAGGCTTTGTGTTAGACTCATCTGTGCACATGATCCCTTCTGGACAGCCAGCCTGCACTATGCCTTACTGTATCTTGGGATGTAGTGAAGGGGAAGAAGATGAGATTGGGTAATACTTGCAGGAATGAGGTAATGCAGATGGAATAAAGGCAATGTAAGCCTGAACTTCCTTTGAGAAGCTTTTGTTACTACTGCTGCTTTTCACCCTGTGACTTAGTGTAGGGTGGTAAGTGCTGGGAGATGCCCAGCTACTCAGAGGAGAAAGCCATCCATGTGGAAAGATTTATCTTAAGACCTTTTGCAATTCAACAGAACCCTGTCTGTAAGTTTCTGGCTGTTAGTGAAGGATGGGTTTGGATAAAAAAGTGCAAAGCAGGGGTCTTAGTTATCTGTTTTAGTGGCCATGGCCTTGCAGAGCCAAATTCTTCAACAGAAGGCTGGAATTACAAAGGAGGGGGCTCAAGTGCAGGGCAGTGATTGAATTTAGACTGAGGAACACCTGGCTTCAGGCAGCTTCTACTCTGCAGAAATGAGTGACAGGCAATGGCAAGGATGATGATGGTAGTGGGTCTGAGACATGTGGGTAACCCTCTATGTCACAATCCACGCTCTGAACTCTGAGGAGTGTAAAGGGTAAAAACTAATCTGATAAACTACCTGCATGTCTTATGTTTATTGCTATGGAAATCCAGAGTCTTGCCTCGGTGGGGCAAGTCCTGGCTTCTTTTTTTTGCACTTGGGCAGATGAATGTTGAGCTGTTTGTATTCCTGCAGAGAGGCTGAAAGAAACAAACTTATTATGGAAGACAGCAGAGGAAAGCTTGTTCCTCTTAGGAAAGGCCATTCTTCAGCAGTGAGGCTTCTCTCTGCTGCAGCTGCCACTCCAGCTGGAGTGCATCAGTATTGTGCAGGCACACAGCCTTAATTCAGCTATTTCTGCTGAGGAGCAGGCCAAGTAGGACTGGTGGGCAAGCAAGGACAGGTGTTTTGCAGAGACAAAGCGAGGAGGGCTTGAGAGAGCATAAGCTCCTGTACCCTGTTGTGCTCTGTACTAGAAAATCCTGAAACAAAATGCACTCTCTTGCTCCAAGAAGCTTATGCTGTCATCATCCCCACAAGAGACAAAAGACACAAACCATCCCAAACCTCCTGCTCTCAGCTCCATGTTGTGAGCTGCCTGCTCCCATCTAAGACAGCCAGAACTCATCAGTGCCACATACACATATTGGGAAAAAGCAAATCATTGTATGTATGATGAAGGGGGCAGATCCCATTTATGATACAGGTCTGCACATTGTGTCATTTGCACAGGCTGAGCTTGGCATCTCTACAGGCAGACTTTTCCCCCAGAGAGGATGAGATAGCACACTGGTCAGCAACTTTTTTTTTTGGAGGAGGGTGATGATTTCTTCTCCAGAATTTGTTTTGAGCATAGGTTGGTATTGGTTTGCTTCCTATAAAAGCTCATGCCTGCCAGATCTCAGTGTTATGCCAGATGAATGATGCCAGGCAGTGCAGGGGTTAATTGCCTTAGTCATACCCTGAGTCCAGGTCTTGCTTGGGATGTAACTGGGCATCCAGTGAGCAGAGTGTCCAGATAGGAAGGTCAAAGGCCTTTTCACTGACTTTACCACCCCTCTGGACATGTCTTTGACTGTGGTGTGCTTCACTGGTATGCTGCTTTGTGACTTATGCTGCCCAGGTAACCCTGGCACTGCTGAGCCCAGTGGAGAGGGCTTGATGACCAACACTCTGGGAAAGCTAAGCCATGGAGGAAGGAAAAGGTAACAGCCATTGTTGTAATGATGAGGGCTGATGGCCTGTTTCTCAGCATCAGGGACACCCTGTCTCAGGTCAGCAGAGGAATTCCTCTCTGTTGCTGATCTCAACTCTTCTCTGCAGAGAAACAGACTGGCACTGCCTCTTCCCTGACAGATGCTTAGCCCTCTGCTGGGATGGGCTCTCTTAATCCCATTAGGCACTGAGCAGGTGCCTCTGGTTTTACCTGTAGGGAATGCTGCATTTTGTTGGTCTTTTCCTTCTCATCACCATCTCCTGCCAGCACCCAGGGCAGTGGAGCCTGTACTGCTGTGGGCACAAATCTTTCCAAGGGAATGCCCATTCCCAGTGAGACCAGGTCTCAGTGATGAGTGCAGGAGGTGTACAGATAATTCTTCACTACAATGGTGGCTATTGTGCAATGTCATGATGTGCCAAACGGGAAGCCAAGCAGGAGGGGCACCTCAGGAGAGACCTGGTGCTGGACTAGCTGGTGATGCTTAACCTGCTTTCTCCAGAAACAGTGGCTCACAAGACCTCAGATTCCGGAGACTACTGTGCTACCTGCCTCTGGGACATCTGGGGACATCTGGGGACTTATTAAAAGGTTCATTGAACAGGAATATATCTTTCGTTAGTGCAGTGTCCAGGCTGTTGTTAGGGATGTCACCAGCCTTGTGGCCCATGAATTTGGCAGCAAAGAAAAGGGATACTTGTCCCAGAGTCTCTCACAGGCAGAGATGGGTCAGAAATCCCTGAATTTCAGCCCCTGCCAAAGCTAGATGATGGTGGAGGAAGAGGTTACCAAGGGAGATGGGGTTGACCTCATCCTCTCTCTTCGACCTTCCCCTCTGTCCCATTTCAATTGCACTGAAACAAGAAAGAGGCAAGCAGAGCAGAGGAGCGTGGTGAGATTAATCCCATATAATGCCCCAGTTTTGGAAAGACCCATCCCTTGCTCAGGTCTAAGCACAGGAGCTGACCTGCCGACTGTGCATCTTAAAATCATGCCTAGGTCTGACAGCTTCACTGGGTTGGGCTCAATGTGCTTGGCAAGCCGAAAGGGAAGATTCTTAGTGAGCAACCCCTCTAGAAAGGCTCAGCAGTTGCCACAGAGAAGAGCTGCTGACATGTGGAAAGACAAATAGCTAGGTGCTGGAGAAGAACATGCAAAAGCCTGAGAATAAAGGGAAGCCTCCAGGGTTCCCCTGAACTATCCCACCCCTTGGCAAGTACGCGTGACCCCGGTAGCAGGACCATTGTTCAGTCTGTGGTACCTTTCCTTTCTGTTTGCTGGCATGTCACAATAACAGTGTCTGTGTGTGGAATCACCTCCCCTTTGGGAAGAGAACCTGGCTGCTGAAGGACAGATGCCCTCGCACCGCCTGCTTGCTGCAGGAGCGTTACGCCGAGAGGTACCAAGGCAAACCCCTCTAATGCCAGGGCATCTTCCCCAGGAAAATCCAGACCATTTATGTCAGTCTATCATCCTCCCAAACTGCACCCACCCATCTTCTTCTCAAAGCCACCGCAGCATCGACCTCTTCTCTGACTGGGGACACCTCACGTGGCCTGAAATTCAGACAACTAACTGGACAACAGCGACAACAGGACAGGGAGATCAGTGTCAATGTCAATGTGTGCCATCAAAAGGACTTCTGTGAACCATCTTTAACATACTCTGAGTGGCTGCGTTGCATCCTGTACAGTGTTAACAAAAAAAAAACCAACAACAACCCAGGAAAAACACAAACAAAACACAAACAAAACAAAAAAAAAGGAAAAAAAAACAACAAAATGACAACAACAACAACAAAAAAAAAGAAACCAGAACAAACCACCCATTTTTATGATCTTTAATTTGCATTTTTCTGCATGAAATGAAGACCTTGATCCTTGTCTTTTTTCACAAAAGCAGATTCTGCTTTAACTAATGTAAAAAAAAAAAAAAAATTTAAAAATAAAAAAAATGAGGGGAGGGGGAGGGGAAAAAAAAGGAAAGAAAAAAAAATAATGTTTCTAGCAAAGTGATTTAGAGGTAGACATTTTTGTATGAAAAAAAAGGGGGGGAAATGAAGAAATAAAGGGAAAAGGGAAAAAAAGAAAAGATAAAAGGGGGAAAAGAAAAAAAGAGGAAAAATTGTGAAAAAGAAAAAAAAAAGAAAAAAAATGGAAAAAAGAAAAAAAAGAGAAAAAAGGGAAAAAGAAAAAAGAGAAAAAAGGAAAAAAAGGGAAAAAATAGAAAAAGGGGGGAAAAAGGGAAAAAGAAAAAAGGGAAAAAAGGGAAAAAAGGGGAAAAAAGAGAAAAAAGGGAAAAAGGGGAAAAAAGAGAAAAAAGGGAAAAAAGATGAAAAAGTGAAAAATGAGACAAAAGATTAAAAAAGGGGAAATGGGGAAAAAAGACAAAAAAAGGAAAAATAAAAAAAGAGAAAAAAGGGGGAAATGGGGGAAAAAGGAGAAAAAAAGGGGGAAAAGAGAAAAAAGGGGGGAAATGGGGAAAAAAAGGGGGAAAAAGGGGGGGGGGTAAAGAGGGAAAAAGGGAAAAAAAGTGGGGGGGAAAAGGGGGGGGGGGGGGGGGGGGGAAGGAGGAGGGAAAAAAAAGGGAAAAAAACCAGAAAGCAACAACAAAGAAATAAACTAAAATGACCTAAAGAGCCATCTTTGTCTGCTGGGGAGGTGGGAAGGTGCGATTGGTGGGGGGCACTTTCTGCTCTCAGAGCCGTCCTGTGTCCATGGGAGAGGCGCCGCAGCCCAGGCTGTGCCGCAGGAGGGCTCCCGGGAGGAGTTTCCTCACCAGTTACTGCCAGGTGCTTTCAAAAACTGCCTCCCCTATCGTCTTTTAGAGGCGAGCGGGCAGAAGGGCAGGGAGGGGAAGCTGGGAAAGGGGGGCAAGGAGAGTTGCTTGCGTTGCTCTCTTTTGGGTTTTCCTTTGGGCGATTTCCGTTCCTGCCTTGGCAGTTTTTGAAAGGTGATGATGAGCAAAAGTGAAACAAACAAACAAAACAAAACCAACAACAGAAGCTTGAAAACAGTTTACAGTTTTGTACAAACCATTATAAATACTAACAAGTAATGTTTTTAAAAATGGTCCGTTCCAGTGCCAAAATAATGTCATCTGTACCTTCATTTCTTAGCTCTCTCTCTTGCTTTTCTTTCCTTCCTTCCTTCTTTCTTTCTTTCTTTCTTTCTTTCTTTCTTTCTTTCTTTCTTTCTTTCTTTCTTTCTTTCTTTCTTTCTTTCTTTCTTTCTTTTTCTTTCTTTCTTTCTTCTTCTTCTTTATTTCTTTCTTTTTCTTTCTTTCTTCTTTTCTTTCTTTCTTTCTTTCTTTCTTTCTTTCTTTCTTTCTTTCTTTCTTTCTTTCTTTCTTTCTTCCTTCCTTCCTTCCTTCCTTCCTTCCATCCACTTTGCCTTGCCTGCCTTTCTCCTTTCCTTTCCTTTTCCCTTTCCTTTCCTTTTCCCTTTCCTTTCCTTTTCCCTTTCCTTTCCTTTTCCCTTTCCTTTCCTTTCCTTTCCTTTCCTTTCCTTTCCTTTCCTTTCCTTTCCTTTCCTTTCCTTTCCTTTCCTTTCCTTTCCTTTCCTTTCCTTTCCTTTCCTTTCCTTTCCTTTCCTTTCCTTTCCTTTCCTTTCCTTTCCTTTCCTTTCCTTTCCTTTCCTTTCCTTTCCTTTCCTTCTTTCCTTTCTTTCTTTCTTTTTTTCTTTCTTTCTTTCTTTCTTTCTTTCTTTCTTTCTTTCTTTCTTTCTTTCTTTCTTTCTTTCTTTCTTTCTTTCTTTCTTTCTTTCTTTCTTTCTTCCTTCCTTCCTTCCTTCCTTCCTTCCTTCCTTCCTTCCTTCCTTCCTTCCTTCCTTCCTTCCTTCCACCTTGCCTTGCCTGCCTTTCTCCTTTCCTTTCCTTTCCTTTCCTTTCCTTTCCTTTCCTTTCCTTTCCTTTCCTTTCCTTTCCTTTCCTTTCCTTTCCTTTCCTTTCCTTTCCTTTCCTTTCCTTTCCTTTCCTTTCCTTTCCTTTCCTTTCCTTTCCTTTCCTTTCCTTTCCTTTCCTTTCCTTTCCTTTCCTTTCCTTTCCTTTCCTTTCCTTTCCTTTCCTTTCCTTTCCTTTCCTTCCTTCCTTTTTGGTAAAAAGATGTTAAAACACCAAAAAAACCCAACTATTTTTTTTAAGCAGATGCTGTACGTGAACATAAATGTACTTGAACACTGTTAATTATTAATTGGTTAGGAATCTTCCTTGGGCTTTTGGGTTGGCCTTTTTTCTTTCTTTCTTTTTCTTTTCTTTCTTTTCTTCCTTACCCTCCTCCTCCTCCCCCTACCCAGAACAAAAATAATACTTGTAAAATACAGCCTTTAAAGGAGAAATACTCAACTTTTTCTCTGCTGGTTTGAATGTTCTTACATCCTCCCATTTTCAAGGCGCTGTATTTAGGTCAAATCTACATTACTGGCCTCTGAAAAGCATATCAAGAGAGATGTTGAGATACTGGAAGGTGTCCAGAGAAGGGCAACAAAGCTGGTGAGAGGCCTGGAGCACAGACCTGTGAGGAGAGGCTGAGGGAGCTGGGGGTGTGCAGCCTGGAGAAGAGAAGGCTCAGGGCAGATCTCATTGCTGTCTACAACTACCTGAAGGGAGGCTGTAGCCAGGTGGGGTTGGTCTCTTCTGCCAGGCAACCAGCAACAGAACAAGGGGACAGAGTCTCAAGTTGTGCTGGGGTAGGTCTAGCATGGATGTTAGGAGGAAATTGTTGCCAGAGAGAGTGATTGGCATTGGAATGGGCTGCCCAGGGAGGTGGTGGAGTCACCGTCCCTGGAGGTGTTCAAGCAAAGCCTGGCTGAGGCACTTAGTGCCATGGTCTGGTTGACTGGATAGGGCTGGGTGCTAGGTTGGACTGGATGATCTTGGAGGTCTCTTCCAACCTGGTTGATTCTATGATTCTGTGATATCAACCTTACCATCTAGAGCCCTCAAACTTGTCCTTAGCTTTAAATATAGCTGCAGTGATTGCACTTGAAATACACATCCAAAGGACTTTGCTAAGACTTAAGGAAAGCTTTCTGTGTATCCATGCTGTCTGGTGGGTTGAGCTGAGAGCTGGAACACATCCAAGCTCTATGACACTACCTAGAGCACAGGGGAAAATTAGAATAAATCCTCAGTGCTCTTTTTCCACCATCAGGTAACTCACCCTGAATTTGAGGAGCAAAGATCAGAGATTACATTTTCCAAAGCTCTGGAGCCCTACTCCCACAAGTAAATAAAGTACTTTATAGAGCACTTTGCCATGCTAACGAAAAGTGGATTAGACAAGAGCATTTTCAGAAATGATGGATGCACTTAGAGGAAGACATTGAGGTATTTCATGCTAACAGGCTGAGGCTTCAGCTCCCAAATTTCTTCTTAAAAGTTTAAAAGCCTTGGCCTTGTGAAGTAATCTGGGGGTTTTTTGGATGTGCCAGGCAGGCTGCCTGGACAGCTGCTGCTGAACGGGCAAAGGCAGTGAGTCACTGGGCTGCTACAGGGTGGTGGAGCCACTCACTGCCTGGCTGAGGGGGCACAGAGGGGATGCTGTTAGGGAAGTGGGATTCATGGTCAGCTACAAACACATGAGAAAGGAGGAAGATGGCTTTGAGCCTCCATTTCTCTGTCATGCAAAGCAATGTTACCACCCCAAAGTCCCTCGCCATAGCTGTGCTAGGTGCCCATGCCCCATCCAGGCTGTGTTCGTCACGGCTTGATATACTCCTCACTTCTGTGGCTTTACACTGCCAGCATACATCTAAGATTTAAAAATACAGGGGAAAATAGAAGTCCAGAGATGCTGGTGGGATGCTGGAAACTGGCTTGCCAGTCATGGGGCCACCTCTGCATCTCTGAAGCAGAAAAATGCTGCATCCTCCACACTCAGGCAGGAAAATAGGAGCATTTACCCTGCTGGATATGCTTCACCTGGGTATCCAGGTACCTGTATTTCTTCCCAGCTGAGGCCTACTGCCAGTGAGATCAGTGTGTGTGCTAGAATGAAAAGTTAGAAAAACTCTTGCTAGGAATGCATTCAGCATTCAACATTTGAGACCCAGTCCTTGTTTCCCTCTTGAACACTGTCTGGAGCCATCACCTGTTCAGCAAACTGACTGTCAGGTGCTTGGAAGGTGATGGGAGAATGATTTCTTCTTTGCCTCTGGATTTTTTTTTCCACTGAAGTGTATATATAATATAAACCCATTGCTTTACTTCCTTCAGATATAACAACTCAGCTTCTAACTATCTTCACCAGCCATTAGGGTGGTTCTTGTTTTTAAAAGCCCCTAAATCCTGCTGAGCTGAGCAGCTGCCCCTTCATGACACAGCTGCCAACAGCGAGGAGACCCTGAGAGCACTGCTGCACTCTCTTTTTGGACCTCCTTCCCACTGACCCCATATTTGCCTTTCAAAACCTAGCATGTGAGCTAGGCAACCAGTGCTCTGTCCTAGATATCCAAACTCTTGAGAGTCTCAGTCTCACCAAAGTGCTGAAAGTTAAAGAGGCTTTTTCCTTTAATCAAAACAGTAAAAGCCAATTCTTTCGTAGCAAATAGCAAGTGGATGGTATCTGCTGTGTTTATGCTTAAGTGATGCAATAACAGACCATAGGTGAGCAGCACAGTGGAGATATTTTCAAGCTGTGATGGTGAGTTACAGTTCCTGCTAACCTGCCATTCTGGAGAGCTTCTGTGATGCTCTGTCTCCTCCTGCACTCATTTTATTACAGATAACTGTGTTTATGTTTAGCTGCTGGAAAAACTCATTTTGCCATCTCATTTAATTTGAAAGGAGATTTTAGCCCTGTTAATCTCACCTAACCCTCCTGTTCTCTTCTGTTTAATCTGTTGTCCCCCGAGTTTCCACGGTAAGATCTCATACTGCAAACAGAGAAAAAGCTTTAATGGTTTCTTCTAGTCATAGCTAGGGATAAGGTGCTAATAAACTGCTTCACATCCAGAGACAATCTTCAGGTCACACAGGCCCCAGAAAACTGCTCTCTGTCCTTTCAAGAAGAATATTTTCTCTAGACTGGAATTTCAGCTGTTTTGCTGTATTAAACTATATGCTTAGTAAGTGGTACCAGTATACACCCAAACATCCTGGAAGCCCAGGTAGGGCTACACTGCTTGCAACAACAGGCATGTCATTGAATTCCATACCTGCCCACCTCTCTGCTGGGATACTGGAAGGTTTGGGGTGTCTTTGTGTTAATAATTGTTATCATTAATGGTGCTGGAAAACTTCTTCAATATCCAAATAAAGACAGAGCTCCACATAAGGCCTGGAACACAAACCCTATGAGGAGAGGCTGGGGGAGCTGAGGCTGTTTAGCCTGGAGAAGAGGAGGCTCAGGGCAGACCTCATTGCTGTCTATAACTGCCTGAAGGGAGGCTGTAGCCAGGTGGGGGTTGGTCTCTTCTGCCAGGCAACCAGCAATAGAATGAGGGGAAACATTCTCAAGTTCTTCCCAGAGAGAGTGACTGGCATTGGAATGGGCTGTCCAGGGAGGTGGTGGAGTCACCATCCCTGGAGGTGTTCAAGAGGTGACTGGATGAGGCACTCGGTGCATTGGCCTAGTTGACTGGCTAGGGCTGGGTGCTAGGTTGGACTGGATGATCTTGGAGGTCTCTTCCAACCTGCTTGATTCTATGATTCTATGATTGTATAAGTTGTGCTGGGGGAGGTCTAGGCTGGATGTGAGGAGGAAGTTCCTGGCAGAGAGAGTGATTGGCGTTGGAATGGGCTGCCCAGGGAGGTGGTGGAGTTACCATCTCTGGAGGTCTTCAAGAAAAGCCTGGATGAGGCACTTAGTGCCATGGTCTGGTTGATTGGATAGGGCTGGATGCTAGGTTGGCCTGGATGCTAGGTTGGCCTGGATGATCTTGGAGGTCTCTTCCAACCTGGTTGATTCTATCATCCTATGATTTTCAAAAGCCCTTAAGTGATTCAAGCATCCAAGGCCCTCTAACTTTTCAATGGCTTTAGTACTTAATGGTGATAGTCAAAGTTTGCACAAACATGAAGAGTGTGTTCAGAGTGGTTTCTTCTGGAAGTTCTCTTGCCACTGAAAAGAAGAACTCCTCAAAATCAGTTTGCATAACAGCATGCAAGAATATCAATGCACTCCCTGCCAACTCTGTTTGTAGGAGATACCACTACAGATCAACCTCCCAAAGTCTGGAGGGTGGCAACAAGGTAGAGTTTAGCACATTGCTTTCCCAACTGTCATGCATTGATGGGAATATTTAGCCTCTAAAACTTGAGAAAGAACAGAAATCCTTTTAAACTAATGTCTTTACTGCATGTGAAAATCTTCTGCATCCAAAGGCTTTCCTTT
Organism: Pogoniulus pusillus; assembly: GCF_015220805.1. NCBI lineage: Eukaryota > Metazoa > Chordata > Aves > Piciformes > Lybiidae > Pogoniulus > Pogoniulus pusillus. Next base: position 22,264,162 of record NC_087282.1, on the reverse strand, counting down.
TTTTCCTTTCATTGCTATCTTTTTGGAGCCTTCCATGTCCAAGAATGAATTATATATGACCTGCACAGACAGAGTTTCCATTGACTAACTTAAGGCAGGCAGAGGCAGAGGGAGGGCAATTCGGAACAAGACAACCTGAGAGCAAAGTGGATGCTAAACCTGAAATGAAATAAAGGCCTTTCTTTCGAGGCAGCTGAAAAGCATTTCATTTGTATCACCATGACTTTGCTTCTTTATTTATTTATTTTTTTGCAGTTTTGGGGGAAAATGAAGATTTTTGCAGGGAAAAGAAAAAAAAAAAACAAACAATAACAACAAAACAAAGAGGGAGAGAAAAAATAAGCAGCAGCAGCAAACATTTTCCAGCCAGTTGCCTTCTGAAATCTTATCTCCTATGCCCTGTGCTGAAAAGCCCTTGGAAGTCACCCTCTGCTTAGCATGCAGAAGCGAGCTGAGCCGACTCAGCTGCAGCTTATGCATGTGGTTTGAGGGAGCCCAGACATTTTGTGCTTGCTGGTTAGATCATGTGGCTTTCCCCCAGACAGTATTCTTCTCCAAACGAGGGTGACTCTGAAGCAGCTGCTTAAATCGGGCACTGTGTCAACAGTTTAAATATTAACTGTTCCGTGTGTTCTCCCCAGCCCGTGGGAAATGCAGTATCAGCCAGAGGATTCAACCTTGAATCCCTCTCGTGGACTTTTCCTCCCCAAATGGAGCTGTTCAGTCACAAACAGCCTGGAGACAGCCTTCATTCCCTTCCACCAGTCAGTTCTGTCACTCTGTTCCTTACACTAAAAGTTCTGTGAAGGAAGACAGAGCTTTACCAGCACTGCACCGTCTGTTTGGGCAGGCTGCTGCAAAAGCAAGGCAAAAGTAACTCAGCATCCCAGAACACATCTGCTGACAAGTTGAAAAGCCCTTCTTCATGAAACTGAAGACCTGCTTCCTTCACAACAGGTAGGTTTGAAGCCTTTGGCTGCTTGGCAAAGAAAGGAGAAACAAATCTGTAAACCCTGCTTCCTACAAACCAGCAGGATGCTACTGTGCTTGGGGTCAGCCAACCCAGCAGCAGGTACTGCTGACAAGCATCATGTCAGGGTCTGTACCAGCTTTGCTAAACAGGAGTCACTGAAGTTTTGACATCATACTAAGCACGCTGCAGGAGTCTGCTTTTCACTTGGTGCCATGGTCTAGCCTTTAGCTCTGTGGTAAAGGGTTGGACTTGATGATCTGTGAGGTCTCTTCCAACCCTGATGATACTGTGAGACTGTGAGACTGTGTTAATGAAGGCACAAATTATGGTGGCAAGGTCTGTAGCTGGACAAATAGATCCAGAGGAGTTCCTGGTTAAAAATGTGACTTATGTCAGCTTCTTCAGACAGGGATTTCGTATCACTGTCTCAGTTCTAGGAATGAACATTTACCTGTGTGGCCTGTGTTGTGTATTTACAGGCCAGGTCCTAAGCCAAGATTTAGAAGAGCTGCTGTGACAAGGTCTGGCTTCAGCATGTGCTCACTGTATGGAAAAAGAGATTTTATTGCCCTTTTCCCTGTGCTTGCGTGACAGCCAAACAGTTCATAGCTGGCACTCACACCACTCTTAGGAGATGTTGTCAGGTAAACATGCAAGGCTAATTGGAAAGCACAGGTCATAGAATCATAGAATCACAGAATGCCAGGGGCTGGAAGGGACTTTGAAAGCTCATCTGGTCCAGCCCCCACTGCCAGAGGAGGAGCACCCAGAGCAGGTCACACTGGAACACATCCAGATGGTTCTGGAATATCTCCAGAGAGGGAAGCTCCACAACCCCCCTGGGCAGCCTGTGCCAGTGCTCTGTCACCCTCACAAGGAAAAAATTCTTCCTCAGCAGCACTAACAGTATCCACCTAAACATGAGGAAGAATGTCTGTACTATAAGGGTCACAGAGCACTGGAACAGACTCCCCAGAGAGGTTGTGGAGTCTCCTTCTCTGGTGGCTTTCAAGACCTGTCTGGATGTCTTCCTATGTGACCTGTGCTAGATTCCATGGTCCTCCTCTGGCAGGAGGATTGGACTTGAAGGTCTCCAGCAGTCCCTTCCAACTCCTGACATCCTGTTATCCTGTGATGAGGTCCTGTTATCCTGTGATGAGGTAGATATTAGCCTGTGTTATTCATATCCCATGTCTAAAATCTCTGCTGTATAAGCATTCAGGAAAAAACCTCTCCCTGTGTAGAAAAAGGCATCGTTTTGGTGGCAAGATAGAGAGCTCAGTGGTACTCTTTCAAGATGGCCCATCTAGCATCTACCCAATGGTGAGGTTAGATCCATCCTCACCCACCCACATCCTCACACTGTATATTCTCTGTGGGTTTATTGGTGAATGTGAGCACATTTTCAATTTGATTCATCTTCCAGTTGCTATGTGGAGCTGCACCCTCCTCGGGGAGCTGTGAAGATCACAACAGGAGCTGCACCCTCCTCGGGGAGCTGTGAAGATCACAACAGGAGCTGCACCCTCCTCGGGGAGCTGTGAAGATCACAACAGGAGCTGCACCCTCCTCGGGGAGCTGTGAAGATCACAACAGGAGCTGCTGCCCAGTTGTTAAAATACTCAGTTTAAAGGTGAGTGCTGTAGGTCTAGGTGGGGCCTTTCTTCAGGAGAGGGGCAGAAAGGCAGCACTCTGTTGAGCACCACCAGTCACACTCCTTCTGGAGGAGGAACTTCTGCTTGGCTCTGCACCTGGATGTCATTGTGGGCTGACCAAGACATCTTTCCTCTGCCATGCACCTGCAGGCAGAGCCACCAGCAAGACGCTGCTTCTGCTTAACACTGGGTGACCAATGAGGACACATATTTCTGTTTCTAGTCTCTACTCCTTTTCCCAAAGACAAGTTTGTTTTGTTTTGTCTTTTTTTCCCCCTGATGTCTGAGCAAAATCCATTCTGCCATTTTGAAGTCAGACGAGTGAAGAGGAGCCAACTTTAAGTCAGCGTTGCCAACTGGTTTAATTTAATTTGGTGAATTAATCATGAGCCTAGTTCTAAGTCCCTCTTCAAAAAAAAACAACATGTTCTTTGATTCATGGGAAGGCATCCAGGGCTGTGTTTTCATTTGAAAACAAGAAGTATGTTTCTGTCATGAAGACAAGCTCTCAGAAATGTGACTACTGGAACCTGTTATCAGAAGGTAAATCAAAGGAATCTGCTGTTCAGTGTTCATAATCAGGTAATAGGTTTCAAGTGAAAAATGAAGGTTCTGGAGAAATGAAAAGGCAAATGACTAATTATTGCTGAATATTTGTGTTTATTGGTAATTCTGTTTCTGGTCCAAAAATCTCCTCAGCTCCCTCCCACTGCGACACAGATATGTGTACACCCCACATGAAAATGTGATGTTCACTCTCTCATCACAACAGTGCTTCTCATGAGCTTTGCTGGATAAAGGGGAATAAAAGCCAAAACACAAACAGAATTTATGTAGTGGTAGTAACCTTAGCATAGAAGTACAGGAGTGCTCAGTGTTCCATTTTTGTTGGATAAAGTTTCCACTTGGCTTCGTGTTGTGAAGCAGTGATGGTGTTTCACACTAGAGGAGCACATGAATGCCCCAGGAGGTATGCAAGCAGAGCGAGGGAGAGCACCTGAGAATGGCATACACAGGGAAAGCAGAAGCTTAGAGTTCAGGTCTCCAGGTCCCCTGGTACAGTTATTCATCCACTGGAGCATGGCAGCTTTGTGGTCTTGATGAGGAATTTACATCGTGGTCCCAATGGGGAATTTACAAAGGGTTGCTGCTGAAGATAAGAGAATCACAGAATTATAGAATCATAGAATCAAGCAGGTTGGAAGAGACCTCCAAGATCATCCAGGCCAACCTAGCACCCAGCCCTAGCCAGTCAACCAGACCATTGCACTCAGTGCCTCACCCAGGCTTTTCTTTAACACCTCCAGGGATGGTGCCTTCACCACCTCCTTGGGCAGCCCATTCCAATGCCAATCACTCTCTCTGCCAACAACTTCCTCCTAACATCCAGCCTAGACCTGGCACAACTTGAGACTGTGTCCCCTTGTTCTATTGCTGGTTGCCTGGGAGAAGAGGCCAACCCCACCTGGCTACAATGCCCCTTCAGATAGTTGTAGACATCCTGAGCCTCCTCTTCTCCAGGCTGCACACCCTCAGCTCCCTCAGTCTCTCCTCATAGGGTTTGTGTTCCAGTGATGGTTCAGAAAGAAGAAACAGGACAGTCATCCCAAGCAGGCAACATGATTTACTGGCAGAGCTGTTCAGCTGGAGCAAGGGGAAGCTGACCTTGGAGGCAGGATAAGGTATAGAATCATGGAGTGGTCTGGGCCAGAGGGGACCTCTAGAAGTCATCTAATCTGCCCCCACTGCAGTCAGCAGGAACATCCCCACTATACCAGGTCACCCAGGGCCCTGTTGAGCCTCGCCTTGAAGGTATCTGCTATGCAATGTAGACATAAACTCCTACAAGCTATTATGCCAATGTGGGTGCCACACTGACAGAAGCTCTTGTGCACCCTGGGTCCCCCTAATTGTATGAAAAGGTTATCAGCAGAAGGGCATCAAGAAGAACAAAGAAGAGGCTGTTTTGCCATCTTCTCACTGCCCTACATATCTGCACATGTATTGACCTACTTGCTACCACACAAAGCTCCTCTGCAAAGTCACACTGAGCTATTGGGACTCTAAAGAGTATCTCCTTCACAGACCTTAGAGGTGCATGGAAGGTGTTTCACAGAAGAAGGTAAGTTTCCCTGAAAGTGTCATCTGGTTGCTCCTTTGTCAGCATTCCTTATGGCAGAGAGGAGATTCATGTGCAAAAGGGAGACAAAGCTGCTCACCACTGTGGAAGTACTTTGCTATTTCCCCTCGAATCTGTGCCTGGCATATTGGCTTAAGGAAGGTCACTCTCAGGAAAATCCCCTTCCATCTGCAGCTCTCTAAAGCTTGCTAGGTGCTCCTGGATGGCTCATAAATCACAGAGGCAGCTGTTACCATCAGCATTTTCCTTCTCCCTTGAAGTTCGAGCAGCTGCTGAGTCTGAAGTTAATTTCACAAATTAACTGAGAGTACTCCCCAGTCCCAGGACAGCAACCCTACCTGCTTCATGCTTCTTCCTGAGAGGTCCGAATTTGCACATTCAGCACTTCTCTGGGCTTTCCAGGGGGAGGGGAAAGTCCTGGGGGGGGGCAAACCTCAGCTAGTTAAGTGTTTCAGCCAGAAGGCAAATGGAGAAGGCAGAGTGGAAATAAAAAGGAGAGAGAAAGAAGGCTCCTAAGAGTATGAATGGAACCAACAAGGATATACTTCTTTCAGTTGTACCTAGAAAGGAAAGGAAGAAGACCAGAGGTGGAGGAACTTGGTGCCAATGACAGTTAGACAGGTTCCAGGGATCAGAATCTCTTGGCAGGCTGAAGACCTTTGTTTTGTTTAATGTGCTGTGAATTTTTCAAGGCCCTGATGGTATCAGACACAAACCAAGTTTGTCTGTGCAGATTCGTGTTTGCTCTCCTTTGTGTCCCTTGTGTGGAAGCTTCCTGTGAGCCCAGCTCTGCATCTCCCCTTTTCATTGCTCTGCATCTCCCCTTTTCATTGCTCTGCATCTCCCCTTTTCATTGCTCTGCTCTTTCTCCACTCCAAACCTGGGCACGGGGCACATTAAAGCCACAGAGAGAAAAGTGGCTTTTTGCTCTGGCAGGTAACTGTGGGCAAGCTGCTTCTTAAGAGTGATACCTATTCAACTGTGTAGCTACACACGTCTTAATCTGCAGCTTAGTCCCCAGGAAGTCGGAATCTGCAGCTTGGAGTGGATCTGTTGTGCTCACAGCTGAGGCTATGCAGCGCAGTCTGTTTTTCATAGAGGGCTGAGAGCTCTTCTTGTGTCTCCCTTTCTGATTAAATTTGGCCCTAATTCATTTCCATAATACCAGGATGAGAGGCAGCATTGCAACAAAAGAAATTCTGACAAATACAAGTGAAACAATTCCATAGGGAAGGCAGTTTTACTCATCAAAACACAGGCCCGGGTAAGCTGTGGGATGTCTGTATTTGGTGGTCATAGAATCATAGAATCAACCAGGTTGGAGACCTTCAGTCTCTTCCAGTCCAACCTATCAGCCAGCCCTGTCCAATCAAGCAGACCATGGCACTAAGTGCCATGATACTCATTATTTGCTTGGACAGGTCTGAGAACTTAAGTTAACTTCAGAGGTAGTCCTGTTTTGGTTGGGGTTTAGACCAGAGACTTGCAGAGCTCTCTTTGCACCTGAGTTACCCTAGGATATTGTGAACTCTGTGTTGTCTCTTGGCTTGCTTTCACCTGCTTCTCACCCCACACCACCAGCTTTTGGTGTTGGGGATGTCTCTGGCATCATTAGACCTGAGGGCACGGCTCAGGCCAAGGGGATGAGCTTGGGTGTGTAGACGTGATGCTGGAAGAGCATTCAGTGAAGCAGACTGATTGGATGGAGGAGAGTAAAAATAAACCACTGCCATTATCGGTGGCCTGTGTCCAGAGGCCAAGGAATTAAACCAGAAACTCACATGAGCGTGGGGATGCGGAGGGACTTAATCAGCTGGAATTAGCTGTGGGGTTTGTCTCTTCAGCTTTTTGTGTTTGGAGTGATCACAATTAAAATGCAAAGATCTGACTGCTTAAATGCTCCGTGCTAATTGGGAGATCAGTGGGCTTTGTTTTCCCTCTCTCCTCTAATTTATTTTAAGGCTTTGTTTCCAGAGCAGAAGGTGTGGCAAGCTCAAGGATTTGAAATGAGGGAGAGAGGTGAGAAATACCAAATCAAAACTGCGTGGGCAATTCCTCAAAAGCCGGGGAGGGAGGAAAGCACAGGGCTTTCCCTGCATGGGGAATGAAGCTTTCCAAAAGGATGCAGTAATCCTGCTTTCCTCTCCCCTGGTTACTTTTTAAGCTCTGGTCTAGCAGCTCTGGGATTTCACTGGCTGAGATGGGTTGATCAGGAGGAGGCATGTTTATGCAGCTAGTGTGTGGGCTGAGGCAGAGCATTGCTCCTCAAGGCAGTCAGGGACCTTGTCTTCACCAAAGGCTTTTCAAAGGTGAGGTCCCTGGTTTTCAGGAAGGGCAGCTGAAGAACTATCTCGCCAGTCTTGTCATGCACTCTCATGCAAGCTCCTGGCTCGTGTTCGTGAGACAGGTGTGGGCAGCAATTAGCACTCCCACATAGCTGCACCAAAACAGCGTGATGATGTTTGTGCCTGGAAGGAGAAATCCCACTTGGTTAACCTGAGCAAAGAGTGAAAGGGAACACCTAAGGCCTCTGACATAAAAGAGAGCAGAGTGTAGTGTCTGGGGACCATCTTGATGACAGGGCCAAGATTCAGGGACACTGAGGCTCTGGTGTTACAAAAAGTGCCATTATGGGCAAATGCAGCCATTCCCACCCAAATTTTGCATTGCCAGCTCTGCTTTGTAGAGCTATGGTCAGTAGTGGTGGGGAGCTAGGTGAAATCACAGTCATCTTTCAGACAGTTGAATGTTCCTTCTGCTTGTGCCTACCACAGCCCCTTGACAAGGTGATATTTGATCGAGAGCTGAGGCCTCACGGAGCACACCTGCAATCCCACAAGATGACTCCAGCAGAGCAGGGAGCAGAGCTAGCAGAAGCCTTGGTGACCATCGTGCCAGAGGTAGAGGATTTGCACAGTGAGAACAAGGGAGGCAACTCCTTGTGGGCTGCTTTGCTCTGCCAGCCACTCAGGAGCCTCTCCTTAGAGGAGGTTTGTAGAAGTAATCTACAAGTTCCATGCCAGGCTCTAGAGGAGGTCTGGCATTTCACAGGCTTGGTGTCTCCTTACTGGGAAGCAGCTGCAGCACTTAACACAGGCTCACAGGATGTCAGGGGTGGGAAGGGACCCAAAGAGATCCTTGAGTCCAAGCCCCCTGCCAGAGCAGGACCATAGAATCTAGCTCAGGTCACACAGGAATGCATCCAGATAAGCCTTGAAAGGCTCCAGAGGAGACTCCACAACCTCTCTGGGGAGCCTGTCCAGTGCACTGTGACCCTTACAGTAAAGAGGTTCCCCCTTTGTATTGAGCTGGAACCTCCTGTGCTGCAGCTTAGAATCACAGAATCATAGAATCAACCAGATTGGAAGAGACTTCCAAGCTCATCCAGTCCAACCTAGCACCCAGCCCTAGCCAGTCAACCAGACCATGGCACTAAGTGCCTCAGCCAGGCTTGGCTTCAACATCTCTAGGCAGAGAGACTCCACCACCTCCCTGGGCAGCCCATTCCAATGCCAATCACTCTCTCTGCAACGACTTCCTCCTAACATCCAGCCTAGACCTCCCCCAGCACAACTTGAGACTGTGTCCCCTTGTTCTATTGCTGGTTGCCTGGGAGAAGAGGCCAACCCCCACCTGGCTACAATGTCCCTTCATCCATTGCTCCTTGGCCTATCCCAGGGAGCAGTGAGCAGAGTGGAGATAAAATGAGACAAAAGCACAGGCTCCACATCTTAAATTCCCCTTCCCCACACAGGCTGTCCCTGTGCTGCAGGTCCGGGGTAGAGGTCTGGGCAGTCTGTCCCCAGCTGGAGAGCAGGAATGGTTCTGAAGGGGTGGAGGGGAGGTGAGTCCTTCCCCAGACACGTGCAGAGAGAGAGAATGAGAGGTACGTGCTGCCTGAGCGCTGCCCGAGCCACGGCCAGGGCTTGCGGGAGCATTCCATCCCTAACGAGCCCTTCTCACGCCCCGCTGAGCACCTCAGCCAAGCACCCCCCGGGACGGGGAGGATGTGTCCCAGGGGCTCTGCTGCAGCGTACCCAGCGAGGCAGCTCCCGCTCTCGCTCCAGTGGTCTCCGGAGATGGGCATCTGTGTGTGAAACGTGTGCATCTTCTTTTCATGGGTTCACTAAGAGTTACTACCAGGGAGGGAAGAAGGTGGAAGGGAAATAGCTTCTGATCTCTGTCTTGGGCAAGGGGGAGACAAGTTCTGGAGGGAGGAAAGAGAAGAGGGCAAGTGAGGAAGCCTGTAGCAAATAGAGTAGAGGTCCTGTGAGTCCACCAGCTGTTGTCTATGATGATATTTTTTCTCTTCTGTTGCTCATGCTTCTCCCTGTTCCCCCACAGGCAAAGATTGCCGCACACACGGGATACAGGAGCTCATCACCTGTGTGTCAGCTGCAGCAGGGCACGGCTGTGTTTGTGAATCCCCCTGGGTGGCAGTGGTGTGCGTGTGGCCTGGCCAAACTACACAAGGACCCCATTCAGAACCAGGTCCAGCTCTGTCTCTACCTGGACACTGGAATGGGCTTCCCGGGGAGGTGGTGGAGTCGCCGTCCCTGGGGCACTTCAAGGCAAGGTTGGATGTGGCACTTGGTGCCATGGTCTGGCCTTGAGCTCTGTGGTAAAGGGTTGGACTTGATGATCTGTGAGGTCTCTTCCAACCCTGATGATACTGTGTACTGTGTGATACCTATCATTCCTCCTTGCCTAGGTTTCTGCCAGTTAGCCTATCCCTGACCTGTGCAGACACTGGGAGGTGGAGGCAGCCACTGCTGAGCACAGGTTGTTGATAGGAACAACACCACCACCACTGAAAGGAGGAGCAGTTGCCTCTAATCATGTCACCATATTCCTGTTATTTCCCTTGCCTGGGAATGGTGGGAAGCCAGAACTTTTGTGAAGCAGTATGGTGGGTGCTGGCACCAGCCTTTCTGTGTGCTTTGCTATTTAGCAGCTGGCAGCCTAGAGTCTGAGGTGCCCAAGGAAGAGGACATGCCACTCCAGCAGTCGAGTGGACCAGCCTCGAGTCTCTTCCCATTGGTGGGAAGGATGGCCAAAACCCAGCTGCAGAAACTGCCTTTGGCACATACAGACTGAGAATTGGTGTTTGGTATCAGAACTGGAAGTGTTCTCCCCTCCTCATGGTACTTAAGCACTCAGAGAGCTGTGAAACACTGATTCAGGTCCTAGTTTCTTCCTTCATGCTGCTATTTAGCATATCTGACCCTACATCAGAGGCCAGGAAGAGATTTGATTCTGTTCCTATAGAAGCTTCCCAAAGAGCTTTGAGACAAGATCTAAAGTTTGAGATCCAAGTCCTGGCAGCAGGTTGCCTTCATCGAGAAGTCCACAAGCCACTTCCCGTACTTTTCCCTGCACTGAAGGTGTGACCCAAACTGTAGGGCTGACTGGTGGAGCCTTCTGGGAACAGCTGCCCTGAAATTCTGTCACTGCTTTCCTCCCAGGACCTGGCAGGCCCATAGACAAGCAGGCACTCAGTGACTCAAGCAGCACCCTTATTTCCACCTGAGTGGGTGTCTCAGCTGGCCGTGCCTAGGGCTGGCTCCCTTTGGGGGTGAGGGTGTGTTTGGGTTGATGCTGCCAAACATGCAGGCAGAGCAAGCAGGGAGGATGTGGGGGAGAGATGACTACACATGCAGCTCTCTTTCCAGAGGAGGAGGAGGGCATTTAATGGGAATGTGCTGGACTGGCAAGGAAGGAGTTGGGCTCATAACACAGCAAGTCACGCTGCTGCAAACCCAGGTGTTACTGAGGAAAGCTCTAAGCTAAAGGCTATTTTTCTTTTCCTCCTTTCAAACACCTAAGTGGAAGCACAGAATGATGTCAGCACTAAGTCACCTGCTTGAGAGCAGCCTTGGATTGTGAAGAGACTTTCCAGAAAACCACAGGGGAAGGAGGCCAGCAGCCCAGTGCTGTGATCACACTGGGCTCCCTAAAGAAGGAGCAAGACAAGTTCAAGCACTTCCTCAGGGGATTGTTTGTATTAAGGCTCCCCACATTGATGCTTTTTTGAGCAGCAAGGCAAGAGAAGGAAACAGTCTCCTTGGAGTAATATAATGTGGGAAGGCAGGAGGGCAGATCTGGGCTGAGGAGACTGCAGTCACTCTCGTAGGTTAGACAACTGGGATGCTCTACTGGATGTCTCCAATCCCTGGAGCACCAAGTACCTAAATACTCTTGTAAGAGAAGCTTCCTGTGCCAGCTCCTGAAGACCAACATGAGAACGTCCCAAGTCACACAAATGCAGAGATCCAGTGGATTTGGAGCTGACATTGTTTGCACAATGAAAATGCTGTTAGTGGCTGCTTCCCTAGGTGCAACAGAGTGGAAGAGAGAGAGAGCCTCTTGCCCCAAAACGAAGATGAAACTGGAACTGCAGTTCTTGGCTCAAAGAATACCTTCTGACTGCAGCAGGCCCATGGGACTTTTCCTTCTGTGGGCTGCTTCCTTACCTTGAAAGTAAATGGGGTAGTAGGACAGGGTTGGTGTCTTGTATCTCACTGCTGTCCAGTGGGACATGCCACCAGCTCTTGATTATGTTTGGAAACAATTTGGAAATGTCCTCAGGAGCCAAATGCTGCCTGTGTCTTGAGGCTTTGGACTCTGCTGTTCCTGGCACAGAAATGCTTCTGGAGCCAGGAGAGAGAACAGCTGCTCAAAAGGGGGAAAAAAAGGACAGTTTTCTTGTTCTTCTGACAAACTAATTTCAATTGAACCAGAATTCTGAGGGAAGCTGATAATAGTTGTGCTATTTTAATCCACTTGTGTCTCCCTTGCCTCAGCATCAGTGCCAGTGTCAAAGGCTGCTTAGGCAGGAAAGACCCTGTTTGGGTCTCCTGGAAGCTGGTGCTCTCAGCAGCGGCACAAGAGGATTGCAGTGCACAGATGGCTGCAGCCCTGTCTCTGCTAATTGGCTCTGTTCCTCTGGATGTAGCACTGAGTCCTCCACAACTGAGCATTAAAAATGTTGAGGAAGTTTCCTCCTGCAGCAGTAAATCTCAAACTCATATAGCCTTAATAAATAAATAAGGTTCCATGTTCTGCTCCCAGCTGCCACTGTGGAAATCCAGAATGGATGCGTTCCAAAGATACCAGTGTCAGGCAGAGCCGAATTTAGCCTGAATGGCTGAGGAGGGAAATGGGATGCTTTTGTTCACTGCATTGAAGCATAAACATAATTTCCCTTGTGAAGTTTTACAGTAATGCTCTGAAATGTAACAGAGGGAAGCTGGGGCTCCTCAGCAGCCTTTCTGCCTTCAGCTGCCCTTTGCTGACTGTACCGGGAGCAATGCCTCACTTGTGTGTCTGAAGCACAGTGCCACAGAGGAGCAAGGCTGTGGGGGTGCTAAAGCCAAGTGCATCCCAAGTGGGCTCCCTAACCTCAGCAATGCCTGTCATAGCATAGAGAGCAGGGAGCTGGAAGACCTACACTGTGGCCCTGGCTCCACTCCCTTCTGCCTAGATTTGAGCTTAGCCTCTGGTGATAATCAAGGGAAACCTCTTCTCTGCCGTGAACAAAGCCCTCCTTAGTCCAAGGGTTGGACTTGATGCTTTTGGAAGTCTTTTCCAACCTTAATGATTCTCTGGTTCTATGGTTAATGCTTTCATGAGGCAGAATAGCTGAGCACATGAAAATTGTAAGAAAGGCAGAGCTAAAGTGGGTTTACTTCTTCAGCCTTTTCATTATTTTTTTTCACTTGTAACTTGTCTTGTTCCAGTTCCAAGTTGATTTTTTTTTGAGCTCAGTCATTGTTTTCCCCTTGTCCACCCCAAAATATAGCCAAAGGTTGTGTAGAAACATAAATAAACAAAATTGAGTGAGAGCCTGCAAACAGCACAAAACCGAACCAAAAAAAACCCCAAAACCAAACAAGAAACCTAAATAAACCAAACCAAACCCATGGCAACAACAACAAAAGCCAAACCAAAACAATGCAAAAGAGCTCCTGTGTAACAAACTTGATGACAGCATCTGTGGAAATGAAATATTTAGCCCAGGATTCGGTGCTTATCCTTCTGATGTCAGCTCCAATCTGAGCTCTCACTTAAGGAAATGAAGAAACAAACAAAAAATAGCCTAACCTTTTTTTTTTTTTTTTTCCCCATATGATGATAGTTTCAAAGATGTAAATTCAAGACTTGGAATCCATCATAATGAGTTTCTCTGCCTGTACCAGATTGTTCGGGGGATCTTGTGATGTCCCACCATGGCTGCTGCGGCTCATCTGCACCGCTGCAGCTCTTCCCTCTCTACCCCCAGCTCCCTCTCCATGTGTTCATCTCCTTCCCAAATGCCACTGCTGACACACACCCCGGGGGAACAGCAGCTTCAGGCCCCGTGGGGCACCAAGATTTTTGGCTAGTTATTTGCTGTGTCTGCTGCTCTCTGTTGTAGTGGGCACCAGGTCAGGGAAGCATGCCTGCACCTCTTCAGACCCATGCCAAGCTCCAGGCCAGGCTGCCCTAACACAAACCATCTGGTAGGGGCTCTTTAAACTGACCTTTAAACAACTTCTAATGAGATTCTGTTTGGGGATTTGGTTTTGATTTATTTTTGGCAGCAGTGACAACCAAAACCTAAAGAACATTTTTAGCTTTGGACACCCCAGGAGCCTTAACAGATCCCAAAGTATTCCTGAAAAGCAAGACAGTGGTGGTCTGCTTTCCCCCTAAATGTCACCAAAATGCTAACCCAAGGAGAAACTCTTTTTGGTTTTAATTCTAGAAGAGAATATATTTTCAGCCAAAACAGAGGTTGATGAAACAGATTTGACCTTTGCTGCCTGATCTTGCATGGTGCTGGTGTCTTTTTGCTAATGCACTGCTAACCTGGGGCTTTACCACACCACAATTCAACCTTGCAGTATCTCAGACACAGCACAGCCTCTGCCACAAGGTTGCAAGCCACACTGAGAGCACAGGAAAGCCCAACAGCTTCAAGGATTGTCCATCTTAAGGAGAACCCTCTGCCCCTTTGCCATTAGCAATGCTAATGGTGCCTGGCCAGTCTTCTTGTGGTCTAGTGAAGGGTTTCCTCCAGGTGGCCCCCAGGTTTGTGTGCCTTAGGCAGAAGTGGTGGAGGTCATTGAGGTCAATCTCAACACAGGACTGCCACTATCATTAGACCAGGTCAGTGTGTCTTTGTCTTGTGAAAAGCTAATGGAACAGCAGTGGTGATGGGAAGCCAAGGGAATAAGGTGCTTTTGTCCCAGCTGATGATCTTGCACTGATTATTTATGTCTTACAGCCAGATGGTTTGGTTGTTTCCTTGTTCTCCAGGGGATAACAATGCTCCTTGTCTGGAATGTGTCTTCACCTTCATCTAAATAGGTCAGTTGTCCTCAGTTTGGAAAAGTCATCCCAGGAATGCTGCTGGCTCTCACCTTGTCCCTCTGCAGCAGTGTTGATGTTGGGAGTCAGTGTACTCTGACTCCTGCTTTTAATGACTACAGCAATGTTCTCATTGCAAATGAGCTTGCATGTGTTTAAAGCAGCAAAATTAAATTCTCCTTGACCTCTCTCCCCAGACAAAAATTAAAAGTACAGCAAGGTTGGAGGGGAAATGGCCCAGCTGGGTGTCCTGCATGCTCATCCTCACTCTGAGTGTGAGCCATCCATCTCTTGTAGGGTTTCAATAAAAAGAGTTCCTCTCCAACCAGCTGTGTCACATCCCCCAGAGCTGGGGACATAAGGAGTGCTGGTGGGCAGGAGCAAACTGGCAGCAGGGTAGTGGCAAGGACACAGAGGAGGGAGTATAAAAGAGGGTTGAGAGGCTACATGAGAGTGAAGAAAGAGGAAATGCACCAGAAGAATGCCCACATAACATCTCCATGAATACCCAAGGAAAGCTGGGGAGGGACTTTTTAGGCTTTCAGGTAGTGACAAGACTAGAGGGAACGGAGCAAAGCTGGAGGTGGGGAGATTCAGTCTGGACATGAAGAGAAAGTTCTTCAGCATGAGTGGTGAGAGCCTGGAATGAGTTGCCCAGGGAGGTGTTTAAGGCCAGGCTGGATGAGGCTCTGTCCAGCCTGAACTAGGATAGGGTGTCCCTGCCCATGGCAGGAGGGTTGGAACTAGATGATCCTTGTGATCCCTTCCAACCCTGACCAATTCTATGATTCTAATATCTCAGCAGCTGCAATGTACTTACTTGGTACATTTCAGAACTTATTTTTTCCATTTGAAGTTTTCATCCTCATTGAGACTGAAAAAAAAATGCCTATGAAACATCAAAAGCACACCTCAACTGGAAAAATTGTTTCCCTGCCTTTGAATGGCTCCTTCAGCAGGCTGTCAGCCACCCATCCAGCTCTTTGCAAGGGCCCTTTGGGCACGAGCAGTCTGCCAGCAACTTGTTTCTGCATTCCCAGGCCTGTGAAATGCTGCTGCTGCTCCCACAAAGGCCTGACCTCTCAGTGGGAAGCCCCAAGAAGCAGCCTGCTGATAAGCCACCGTTGGCTGCTCCACTCACACTGCTCCCTGTGCCACTGCTCTCTCTGCACCTGCCCACAGTGCTGAGCTCCTGCCAGCCAAAGCCATGTGCTGCTGGTGACTGGCTTTGTGCCTTGCTCTCTGCATCCCTCTCTAGCTACTAAGGTAGTGTCACCGTGGTGGCCATGATGGGAGCTTGCACAACCCCTTACAAGGCCAGAAATGCTGCTTTAGCCATTCTGCAGAGGGCATTAGGGGATGCTCCTGACACTCTACTGGGTCTGAAAGGAAGTGAGGCCAGTTGGTAGCTGAGTCTTGCTGACCAAGGGAGGCAAAGGAGAGATACAGAGCAGCTGTTCCCTTTCTTGGGCTATGAAGCCCTGAGACTAGCAGTGCTGTATCTGAGGAGCAGGAGGAGGTGCTTTTGGCTCTGACAGCTTTGCACAAAGGGTGCCAAGAAAAGGGTTTGTGCAGGTGTCTGTCTTGGCTTCAGCTCCCTGTTACGTAAAATGATGCAACTTTTCTGTGCAGACAAAGCCTTTCCTGGATAGAAAGGGTATATGGCAGATGCAGGTTTGTAAGAGCATAAGGAACAGAAAAGGGAGGGTGAGGATCTCTGCCTCAGCCCTCGTGCCTGGGGATTTCAGCAGCTGTAAAAAGGCTGCTGTGTCTTGGGGAAAGGGACTTGACTTGACAAAATCCAGCTGTAGCTACAAATGTGCCATTCTGAGCCTTGGACTGACCTCTCCCTTCTGATGTGTTACTCTTAATGCAGACTTCAGCTGCTCATTCCTGGTCTCCTAGAGGACAGCAAACCCTTTTCTCACCTCCCAGCTCTGCAGAAGCCCCCACATGAGATAGAGCACTGTCTAAACTGGGCACCAGGAAAACAGTTCAGGGTAAGCCCTATCTTTGTATTTCTTCTTGCTGTTGCAAGAACGTGGGTGTCCTGGAAGGCTAATAGGCCTATTAGATGTCCTGGCTTGCACCACCCTTCTGCTGATGGGCAAAGCAAGGACAGGAGGAAAACAAAGACTTGGGCCATTATGTCCCCTCCCAAAGTGAGAAACAGCTACCAAAAGTGTTGTTAGTGTCTTGCACAAATAATAGTGAGCAAGCCCTGGGTTCACCTAATATGGTCAGCTTTGCAAATGCCACTCTGGTTGGTGATTTTCTGTGGCCAGAAGAGCCATTACACTTGGGCAAGTCATATAAATTGAGCTAAGTTGCAAGCAGTTGTGCTGCTTCTGCCTGGTGGCTTCTGCCTGGCTGCCTTTGCCTGGTGTCCTCTGCCTCACTGCTCTTGGACAATGTGTTCTGCTCTGCCTCGTGCTTCAGACCAGCTTAGCCCTGATGTTTTGGGCTTGAACTACCTGGAAACTTAAGTGCCTCAAGTTTACCAGGAGAAGGCATTTAAGTGCTTCATGACATGGCAAGAAGTGCCACAGATATGGTGCTCTCTGCACATCTGCAAGAGATCCTGCCTGCATCTCTGCAAACCTCCATGCCAAGAGGAACCAGGATCAGGTCAGAGATCATTTGCCTTTTTCCCAGCACCCTGGCAAGATCTAGAAGCCTCTCAACAGCCAAGCAGTTCCAACACTGCCACAAAGGAGCTAGGGACTATCTTGAAATTCCTACTCCATCACAATGAGTAGCACAAACTTTCCCTAGGGCTCCAACTACCTATTTGTAAGTGTGGCAAAGCCATTCCAGGGTTATTTTCCCAGTGTTCTGATTCTCCTAAATGAATTCATTGCCCATCAGCATCCTTGTGAAGATTTTCCCAACCAAATTAGAACCCAAATTTAACTCATTTGCATATAGCTGTGAGCAGGGCTTTCCAGAAATAAAACCAACTACATGTTTGGTAGTTCCTGCCTCCTTACTTGCCCTGCTACATCAATGGGCTAGGGGAAATAGCTGAGTGGGTCATTGTTCTCTGGGTGGAGAGCAAGCCATCTCCACATAGCTCATGTTCTGCTGCACCAGTTGTCTGAACTGGAAGCTGATTCAAGTGAACAAAACCTGTCTGGGTGCTCTCAGATTGGGTTCAGGAATGTTTACTTCGGAGGCAAGGGAATTAACTGTAATGTTTTCCTTGTGGGCCCAGACTAAGTTGCCATAGCAAACTGGGTCATCCTCACAGCATCTACATAGGTCTAATGAAGTGCTCTTAAAAGCCTGGGTTTAAAGCTCACCTAGGCAGTTGCTGGGTTGTTTTTTTTTTTGGAGCTGGTTTAATTGCACTGGTTTAGAAAAGAAGGTCTTCAGCATGTTGAATGATCCTGTTTAAAACTTACTCTTTGTCTAGTTATGCCACTGGAGTTATGCTGCTATGAACACTTCACTGAAAAATACATTGAGATACTGGAAAGGTCCAGAGAAGGATGATGAAGCTGGCAAGAGGCCTGGAACACAGCCCTGTGACCTCGGGGTGCTGGTAGATAGTAGCTGAAGATGAGCCAGCAGTGTGCCCAGGTGGCCAAGAGAGCCAATGGCATTCTGGCTTGGATCAGGAACAGTGTGGCCAGTAGGACAAGGGAGGTTATTCTGCCCCTGTACTCAGCACTGGTCAGGCCACACCTTGAGGGCTGTGTCCAGTTCTGGGCTCCTCAGTTCAAGAGAGATGTTGAGGTGCTGGAAGGTGTCCAGAGAAGGGCAACAAGGCTGGTGAGAGGCCTGGAACACAAACCCTATGAGGAGAGGCTGAGGGAGCTGGGGGTGTGCAGCCTGCAGAAGAGGAGGCTCAGGGCAGACCTCATTGCTGTCTACAACTATCTGAAGGGAGGCTGTAGCCAGCTGGGGTTGGTCTCTTCTCCCAGGCAACCAGCAACAGAACAAGGGGACACAGCCTCAAGTTGTGCCAGGGCAGGTATTGATTGGATGTTAGGAGGAAGTTCTTCCCAGAGAGAGTGATTGGCATTGGAATGGGCTGCCCAGGGAGGTGGTGGAGTTGCTGTCCCTGGAGTTGTTCAGGAAAAGCCTGGATGAGGCACTTAGTGCCATGGTCTGGTTGACTGGACAGGGCTGGGTGCTAGGTTGGACTGGATGAGCTTGGAGGCCTTTTCCAAACAGGTTGATTCTATGAAAAAGCACTGGAAAAGATCAAGAGAGGGACTCTGGACCAAACCATGCAAAACCCCTCCAGAAGGTTTAAATGCATGTACTTGTCCTTCTGGGCTCAGCCCATTGAAGTCAGCCTGAAACAGCACAGAGGCAAGGTGTCTCCAAGCTGCACTGGCTAGGCTGTTACTCAGCTGAGCTGGACCAAGGCTCCTCAGCTAAGGTGTGACCCACAAGAAGCACCATGGGCAAGCTCCACTATTCCTTACCTCTCTGAGATGCTGGGGCTCTGATTTCAGCACTGACCAAAGTTGAGAAGCAGACAACCATGAACACATGAAGTGGGCGTGTGAAGAGAGCAAGTTAATTCAGCTGAGGTGGGTTTAGTACTCTATAAAGCCTGGCAATTGTTCCTGTTTTTCACCCAAACTGTTCTCCTTGGCCTTAAGAATGGCTTTGATATGTGCTGCATACCAGAGAGGATGAGCTCAATTTGTAAAAATTAGTTTATTGTAGAAGAGAATTCCTGGAAGAAGAAATTGGGAAGCTGGCACTTGTAATTACCTCCATCAGTTGAATTGGATTCTGAAAACCTGAGCTTCCTCTCTGGCTCTGCTGCAGCTCTGGTGTTTCATACACAGACTACATCTCCGAGCCACACACCTGGTCAAGGTGGTCCCCATCCACAAGAAGGGTCAGATGGAGGAACCTGGGAACTACAGACCTGTCAGCCTGACCTCAGTGCCAGGGAAACTGATGGAGCAGGTTAGCTTGGGGGTGATAACTGCACACCATGGCAAAGGGCTCAGGTCCAGCCAGCATGGGTTTAGGAAGGGCAGATCCTGCCTCTCCAACCTGATCTCCTTCTATGATCAGGTGACTGCTTGGTGGATGTGGGGGGGCCTGTGGATGTGTCTATCTGGACTTCAGCAAGGCCTTTGACACTGTCCCCCACAGCAGACTGCTGGCTAAGCTGTCAGCCCATGGCTTGGATGGCAACACTCTGTGCTGGGTTAGGAACTGGCTGGAGGGCTGAGCCCAGAGAGTGGTGGTGAATGGTGCCACATTCAGCTGGCAGCTGTCACTAGCGGTGTCCCTCAGGGATCAGTGCTGGACCCCATCCTGTTTATCATCTTCATAGATGATCTGGATGAGGGCATGGAGTCAGTCATCAGCAAGTTTGCAGATGACACCAAGCTGGGGGCAGATGTGTCTGTGTTGGAGGGCAGAAGGGCTCTGCAGCAGGACCTTGACTGCCTGGACAGATGGGCAGAGTCCAAGGGGATGGCTTCAATAGCTCCAAGTGCAGGGTGCTGCACTTTGGCCACTGCAACCCCATGCAGAGATACAGGCTGGGGTCGGAGTGGCTGAGAGCAGCCAAACAGAAAGGGATCTGGGGGTGCTGATTGATACCCACCTGAACATGTGCCAGCAGTGTGCCCAGGTGGCCAAGAGAGCCAATGGCATCCTGGCCTGCATCAGGAATGGTGTGGCCAGCAGGAGCAGGGAGGTCATTCTGCCCCTGTACTCTGCACTGGTTAGACCACACCTTGAGTGCTGTGTTCAGTTCTGGGCCCCCCAGTTTAGGAGGGACATTGAGATGCTTGAGCGTGTCCAGAGAAGGGCAACGAGGCTGGGGAGAGGCCTTGAGCACAGCCCTACGAGGAGAGGCTGAGGGAGCTGGGATTGGTTAGCCTGGAGAAGAGGAGGCTCAGGGCAGACCTTATTGCTGTCTACAGCTACCTGAGGGGAGGTTGTGGCCAGGAGGAGGTTGCTCTCTTCTCTCAGGTGGCCAGCACCAGAACAAGAGGACACAGCCTCAGGCTGTGCCAGGGGAGATTTAGGCTGGAGGTGAGGAGAAAGTTCTTCCCTGAGAGAGTCATTGGACACTGGAATGGGCTGCCCGGGGAGGTGGTGGAGTCGCTGTCCCTGGAGCTGTTCAAGGCAGGACTGGACGTGGCACTTGGTGCCATGGTCTGGCCTTGAGCTCTGTGGTAAAGGGTTGGACTTGATGATCTGTGAGGTCTCTTCCAACCTTTGTGATACTCTGATACTGTGATCTGTTTTTCTCCTCTGAGCACTGGGTTGTTCTTTCCTTTCCTCTCACTACCATGCTACAAATAATCGAAACAGCTATGCCAAATGTCTGGAACTTTTCCTTTCTGAAATAGACCCAACCTGCATGCAGATGTGGGTCAAATTCTGGCACTGTTTTCAGCAGAAAGCACAGAGGGCATGTTGAAACATCTCTGGGTTTGACATCAAACTGGAATGTTTTCAAGTGGCCTTCTGTAACATTTCAGAACTGATGGAAATTTTGTTTGGTCTAACATTAAGAACCAGACCAGGCAATAAAGGGGAAAAAAAATCTTTTCCTTTTAAAAGAACCACTTAGGCTTGACTTTAATGATCTTTAGGTTCTCATTTTGTTTTGCCGAGATGGTTGACCCAAATTCCTTCTGATTGCTGTAAGTTCAGCCACTGGCATGAGAAATAGTCTGTTCAACCAGCTGTAATTCATAAGTCTCTTCCAGTTTCTTGCCTTCTGTCCCAGTTCTCCTCCTGCACAGTTTATTTGCCTCCCTCCTTCACCCAATTTGATGCCAGTCTTCACTAAAGCCTTCACACTCTTGGGGCTGTTTCTCAGTGGAGGGCCATTTAGTTGTTTGGCATAGTTCCCACTCTGTTCAGTGCCACACATATATGAACACCTAAGAGGAATGAATAATGGATGCTAATAACATATAATTAATTCATTATAAGTCTCTGTTATGAAGTCGGCATCAGAAGTGGGATCATCACAGGGAAATTCCCTATCCCTCGCTTAGGCTCCTGAGAAGGGGTTTGAAAAGAGCCAAGCCCAATGTGCACAATGATGACTCTGATTTAGAACTGGTGTCTGAGGCAAAGAGCAGAGATGACTTTGTCCCCACGCACTCAGAGCAGAGAGAGGACTGAAAACCACACTGCAGGATTGAAAACCACACTGCCAGCAGCTGTGTTAGTCCCAAATAGCACAGTGTGAAACTGGGCTGGGGACCAGGTCCTCCCCTACCTGCTCCTCATCTTTCCTGACCCAGGACAGGACATCACATTGACACCAGCTGCTCTCCTAACTCCCATCACTGTCAAGGAAGAGCTCAGCAGAGCTCTTAATTGTATTTGTTCCCTCATGTCACCATCAGTCAGGTTGGCACTTGCATGTGATAGCTTTGATCTTCTCAGCTGTCCTGTGGGAAGCCTGGCAGGGCCAGAGTTGCCTGATGGGGACCATTAAAGCCTGCTTGTTAATGTACCTGATATCTGAGGTGCTCTTCATTAATTCCAAGAACCAGGCTGAGCCTTGAAAATGAGCACAAGCTGAGCTCCTACAGCCTGCCTCCTTCACCCCTTCTGCTTTCCACTGAGTCTCAGTAAAGCCACAGCTGGTCTCTGGCTGGGACCAACCAGGAGGGGGTGCATGTGGTGGGGAAGAAGTTCCTAGCACAAAGCTATTCCATCTTCCTGGTGTCACTGCCTGTTCCCAGTTCCTGTTCATATGAACTTGGGCAATACCAGGATCTGCTTTCATGATAAGTATGGACTGCAAGTGTGTTCTGAAGAGTCCTCAGTTGTTCCCTGGCAGGAAGGCAGAGCACTATTTTGTCCAGCTGGACTATAGGCATGGCTGAGACCATAATTTCATGCCTCACCAGCCTATACATCCTTGTGTGGACAAGATATGTGATGCAACAGATTGTCTTAGTTGTGGCCTGCAAAGCCATAAGCAGCTTGGTCAGGCTCTGCTTTCAGTCATGGACATGGGGGACCCTACCAGCACTAATAACAAGAACTAACAGCAGCTTGAAATATCCTCACCACAGCACTACTGGTGCTAATGCTGAGCAACCACACAAAGCCATGGCTGAGATGTTCAGCATCTTCTCTGCTGTTCATTCTACCCTCATGCCACTTCTCATACATCCACATTTCCATTTTGGCTGATGCCAAAACTATTAATGCACTGAATGCTGCTGCTCTCCATCACTGTTCCTTCTGCTTCTCCTTCATGTTCAGTTCCACACTCCTCTCCACTTGTCATCACTGACAATGGAGCAGCTGTTGGCAGCCAAAGCCTTATTTAAGGGAAAGAAAACTTTAATTGCTCCAGGATGAACTTCTCTGAAGACTAGATGAAAGAAATTTGGGTTCTTCAACCAAGTCTCCAAATACAGCTGTAGTCAGGGAGCCTTAGCAAGCTGCAAAGGGACGGGAAGAAAACACAAGCAACCCCCTGCAAGAGGAATCTGACTTTGAGTGATGTTGAGGTCCTGCTCTGTATGGAGCCACCCACACCATCAGGGACAGTGAGGGCTAGGGACAGAGCTGAACTGTGAAGAGCCCTAACTAATAGATCCAGGAGAATACCACCTCACCTATGGAACTGCAAATACTGCAGATATCCTCCCAGCCCAACATGCATCCAACTTCACAGTAGCATTTGAATCTCACAGAGCTTGGCTGCTCTCCCTTCCCTAGGCCACTGGACAGTTAGCAAGATCTGACACTTCCTTCTCCACATCTTCTGGGACATTTACCTTGTTTTCAGACCTCAGGGCCCTACTGCCTGGCAAAGCAGCGTGCATCCCTTCCAGTGTGCAATAAACCATCTACTTGCCACAGCCTGCCCCCACCACCCAGGGGTCCTCTCCTTCCTGCTGCCCTTTTCAGAGGCCCTGTGGTATACCTGCCAGGGGTTAGAAAACACTTTTCCTGTGACATCCTGGAAACCCAATGTAAGGGAGCTCTGCTGATCGCAGGGACCTAAGGCAGCAATACCACCAGTACAGCTCACCTGCCTCTTTCCCAACTTTTCCATGCCACTATTCCATCCACATATCACAGCCCCATGGCAAACTGCTCTCTTCCTAACCTTGGCACGTACCTCCTCCAAGCTCCCTGCCTCGACATGACGCGGTACGGAACCAGCACGCAAAAGGTCAGCTTTCCATTAACAGCAATTCAAGGCAGTTAAGTGTATCAAACACAGGAAAAGCTTGTGATTCTGCACCATAAAAACATAGCAAAGCTGCCAAAATGTGTTTGACAAATCCATCAGGCTACATCCACAGAGCGCCTGGTGTTTCTGGATTTCTCCATGCATGCTGCTGAAAGAAGTAGGAGTCTGCCAGAGGCTTTCACCAGAGCTGAGCTGTACCCTGGAAATGCAGCTTCCCACAAGCTCACAGTCAAGCACATGAGCTGGGTGGTGGTCTTATCCCTTCCATCTTTCCAAGGTTAGTAAAAGGGCTATGCATGGGACAGTAGAAAGTGTGCTTCGTTGTATTCCCCACCTGCTAGGACATCTTTAATGTCTAGATTTCCCTACTCCAAGCAACCACTACATCCTTGCCCAGCCTTTGTTGTTTAATCAGTGACTGTCTGAGCACAGGGACAGGTTTTTCTCCTTATGCTCTTGTGGCCGTTTGAGCTGATCCTCTAGCTCAGACATAGAGGAGAGATGAACATTCCAGGGATAGGCCACATAAATGGCAACAATAGATAAATTAATATAATTTCATTGGAGCATCAAGAACTTAATGTCTAGAAGCACAGCTTGGTCTCCCCCTTCTCCCGCTGGCTTCTGCTGCTGCAGCTTCGCCTATCTTCCCCAGCTGCTGTTTTGGCTGCTGCTGCTTCTGCTGCTTCGCCGCCGCTTGACCCTTCCCCCATCTCCCTTAAGGTTATTGTATTGGTTTTTTTCCCCTTCCTTCCTTCTCTAGTTATTATCTCTCTTTACAATTGTTATACTATAAGAAAATACAATTTCATCTTTCCCTGACTTTCAAAAAGAAGGGGTTTGTGTTGTGCTGAGTCCACTTCTCCCCGGGGGGAACTTCCCCCAACTCGGGACACCCTGGAATGTCCATCTCTCCCCTATGTCTGAGCTAGAGGATCAGCTCAAACGGCCACAGCTCTCCCTTTCTCATCTTGTCTATCTATGAAACCTAGCAGAGGAAGGAAAGCCAAGGAAATGACAACCAAGCTGGGGGGAGAAGCTGACCACAGTGCCAGCAGCACTCTCAGTATCCAGAGTGCAACCCCATTGTATTGAACGAGGCAGGCTGGTGGCAGTAAGAAGCTCTGATGGTCACCATCAGTCAAGGGAAGGTACTGGCCATGCCACAGTTCAGCCAGGACTACCTGAAGACAACCAGAACTTAAGTACAACTCTTAGACCCACAAGTGATGAGGGGGTCTCCCAGATGAGATTGACTCAGACAACTAAAACTCGTTGGTGCACGCAGTGCCTGGGGGGAAAACCAAACCCAAAAGTCCTTCATTTCTCTCTCTACTGTACTGTCTGCAATTCTTCCTTTACCAGAATGTCTGATCATCATGCACAGTAGTTGTTTTCCCAAGAGAGGTAAAAAGACACAGCACCAAGGGAAGAACAAGGATGCTGACAGTGCCCCAGGTGGGGAAAGCTATGCAGGCATCTGGGTGAACAAATCCCATCTCTTCCCACAAAACACTCTACAGATCACCCAGTCAAAGGAAGGCTTGCTGAAATATATGGGAAGGAGGTCAACTGAAGTGTCAGTGCAAGCACTCAGCCACTCAGGAACGTGATCCTTATGCCAGGATGAAACAGACCAAAGTTGTCAGTGGTCTCCTGGCTGCCACCATGCCATCATTTTCCTTTGCATGGAGGTTACACACACCCAGCCCTGGCTGCTGCAGCTTCTGCAGTGTGCTCTGGCAGTGAAACAACTCTATGTATGAAGGGTGGAAGACTGGCATTCAAGAACAAGGCACATGAGCTGGACGTTGGATGTCACAGTATGACAGCTCTTCAAAAGCCTGCCTGGGGAGAGAGATGCTGTCTCCAGACAGAGCTGGGCTGATGTAGCACAGGCAGCATTGCTGCATACAGAAACCTCAGATTTTCTCTCCATCTCCTAGGGTAAACTCAGGAGCTCTTTTCAAATAAACATTTAGGGAAAGGGTAGCCTATTACATGTTGCTGAGGAGGAGATAAGAAGGTCTGACAAGACAAAATTATGTTTTGATGTTTACTTGCTCTCCTCCCTGCCTGGTATCCAAATTTTGACAAAACTGGTTGTGCCATTAGTCCTGCACTGGCCTCACTGGAAATGCTCTACCAAAGTCTGCCCTGGAGCTCCTGCAATTCAAGATGTGTGGGAAGAAAATGTGCCCTGTGATGCTCACTTACAGAAACACTGAGGGACTTGTGGCCATCTGGCCATGGGCTATAGCATGGCATATTTGTATGGGAAGTGTTTGCAGGGAGAGGGTTAGTATCCTAGAATCACAGAGTGCTTTGGGTTGGAAGAGACCTTTAAAGGTCATTTAGTCCATCCCCCAGAACATCTTGGTGCACTTGACAAGAAAACATCTTATTTGCTTTAAGCAGTGCACTGCATGTGGCTCCCTTGCTGGACTCACTTGAGCACCATGTTGGATCATACTGTACCCAAGCTAATCCACTCCAGCTATCAACCCATGTTGAAGAATCTGAATATGTCTTCAAATGTTTGTTTAAAGTATTTGGGCTAGTTAAAGGCTCCATCTAATCTTATGGGAAAGGAAGAGTGCCCTTGGTACAGCTGTGCTGCAGGTTGCCACAGTAAGGGAAGGGATGAAATGGCCAGGCTGAAATGGAGGGTGGATTGCTTCTTAAGGACAGGAGATGGCAGATAGATTGCTTTGACATCTCACAGACTGTGAGGAGAAGAATCTTTGTTGCTAGGAGAACTATGTCCCAGTCCCCAAATGATTTCAATCCTGGGAGCAAGCAGCAGTATGAGCTTTGTTTTATGGTACCTCCAGATGCTTTGTAGAGGAGTACCAAGCCCTTTCATGCTGCTACAAGAGCGATGCTTTCTAAACAGGAGGTATGCTCCTCCCTGACTTCCTGCAATGCTACCTGTGGAGAAGAGAAAGAAATGGCATTAGAATGGAATGGTTTAGGTTGGAAGGGATCTGCTTTTCCACATCTAGTAGAGGTTCATTCTCTCTGGGCCTCTAGAACTTGCTAGGGTGCTAGATATTTAGTTTTAATGCTTTGCACTCCTAAATAATTAGTTGGCATGTAGCCTATAATCTGCAAACAGAATCACAGAATCATAGAATGGTTTAGGTTGGAAGGGACCTCAAAGCTCATCCAGTTCCAACCCCTTGCCACAGACAGGGACAACTCTCACTAGAGCAGGTCACTCAAGGCCTCATCCAACCTGACCTTAAACACCTCCAGGGAGGGAGCAGCCACAACCTCCCTGGGCAACCTGTGCCAGTGTCTCACCACCCTCACTGGAAAGAACTTCTTCCTAACATCCAGTTTCAATCTCCCCTCTGCCAGTTTAAATCCATTGCCTCTCATCCTGTCATTACAAGACCTTGTCAATAGTCCCTCCCCAGCCTTCCTGTAGGCTCCCTTCAGATACTGGAAGGCCACTCTAAGGTCTCCTCAAAGCCTTCTCTTCTGCAGGCTGAAGAGTATTGATTGCTTCCCCTCCCTGCTTGTGGAGCACCTCATCTCTGAGGAAGTGGTGTTTGCATGGAGCAAGGACTGTCTAACACAGTCTTGGTCACCAGGCAGGTTCAGGCAGCCCTGCCTGCCACAGCTGTACTTAGAGCTAAAAGGAGCAAGGGCCAGCAGGAGAGAGCTGCTTCAGCAAGATGGTTGGGCTGATGGTGGAGTCTGGAGAGGAGTTTTTTGGATGTAAGCTTTTAGGTAAGTGTTGAGGTGTACTGTGTTGTATTACTGGCTAGGAGCTGGGTGAAGCAGAAGGTTTCAGTATGAAAATGAGGGTCAGCAAATGTGGAGTTGCTAAAGAGTTTCCCGAGATATTAAGTAGGTAGTGAGGCAGAGGAGGAGCAAGAAAACATCAGAGGAGAAAAGGCAAAGTAAGGAGTGGCTTGGGGAAAGAAAAATTGGCTTTGGCTGTATCAGATCTGGAGGTAAGAGCTGGGGGTGCACTTAGTTTTCCCCACTGGTGCTCAGGGATATGTTACTGATGGGATGCAGGGAAGTACAACAGGTGACCTGCAAGAGGGGAAGTTGGCAGTCACCTTGCTGCATGCATGGCTCCAGGATATGATCAGGCAGGTTTTGAGCTCTGCAGAGGAAGGTCAGAGCTATTTTTTTTTCACAGAGGAAAATTGGATCTCCATGGTTATGTGGGGCCAGACATGGGAGGGCTCTCTGGCCCTTCTCTGGACACGTTCCAGTACCTCAACATCTCTCTTGAACTGGGGAGCTCAGAACTGGACACAGCACTCAAGGTGTGGCCTGAGCAGTGCTGAGTACAGGCGCAGAATAACCTCCCTTGTCCTACTGGCCACACTGTTCCTGATGCAGGCCAGGATGCCATTGGCTCTCTTGGCCACCTGGGCACACTGCTGCCTCATCTTCAGCTACTGTCTACCAGTACCCCCAGGTCACTTTTTGCCTGGCTGCTCTCCAGCCACTCTGTCCCCAGCCTGTAGTACTTCTTGATGTTGTTGTGGCCAAAGTGCAGAACCCTGCACTTGGCCTTGTTCAATCTCATCCCATTGGCCTCTGCCCACCCATCCGGCCTGTCCAGGTCCCTCTGCAGGGCTCTGCTACCTTCCAACAGCTCCACAGCTGCTCCTAGCTTGGTGTCATCTGCAAACTTACTGCTGCTGGACTCAATCCCCTCGTCCAGATCTTCAATAAAGATATTGGACAGAAGTGGGCCCAGGACTGATTGTTGGGGAACACCACTAGTGCCAGCTGCCAACTGGATGTGGCACCATTCACCACCACTCCCTGGGCTCAATCTTCCAGCCAATTCTTGATCCATATCAGAGTGAATCTGTCCAAGCCATGAACTGCCAGCTTATCCAGGAGCTTGTTAAGCTGCTCAAGGAGTTCATGGTGGTTCTGTTCTGTTGCAGCCATGGGACTACAAAATAATTATTGCTTGCTGTCAAATGTGTGATGGATTGGGATGTTTTATGGGAGGAGGCTTGGTTCTTCAGTGGAGGCTAGGAGAAGGAAATACAAAGGAAAACATGAAGATAACTGCTGGAATCACCTAGGTTTAATAGCACTTGGTATTGGCTTTTTCACTATTCAGAAGTGGTGCACAGACAACAGTAGTGCTACAAACAGTGCTTTACCTTGCAGAAAACAAATCCAGAGTGTGGCTACATTGGCTGGCAATGGTGTGGAGAGTCTTTTTTTCATAGCAAAAGGCTGTGTGAGGCTGTCAGGAACCTATAGGAGTACTAGAAAGAAGAAAAAAAAAACAACATCTTTGAGGCATGAAAGCAAAAGAAAGCTGAGAAAGGGCATTAGATTGGTTATTTTTTTTTCCCTTGTTTTTGCTATCTGTTGCATGCAAGACCACATTTTCACTGTGATACAGTCAAGGAGCTACATAGCATGCTCCTGGGGTTTTCTGCCTTTAATGAGACACTCCTGGAATGCTGGTTTATGAGGTTAAAGATTAAGCTGAGATGCAACAAGTGGGAAGAGCAGCACAAAGGGCAGTGGATTAGTAGGAGAGAAGCTCTAATCACAGAAAAGTGTTCCCCTTTCTTTGGAGAGTGACATATCTGGAATAGCAACAGTATTGGGCTGTCAACTCTGCAGAAGAGCTCTTAAAAAGGGAGAACAGGTAAAGAGAAGGGAGGAGAGATGCAGTACAAGCTCTTCTGAAGAGAAAGCTGTAGGTGGAGAGAGAAACAAGGCTGAAATACCAAGGGGAAAGTGTTATTCCACTACTGAGCTTGGACAGATGAACTTTGTAGATGTCAACAGACAAAAGGTTTGGAGCACTGAGTGTACTTTCTCACCCAAAATGCAGCTGCACTCAGCACTTGGACTCTGGTTTGCTCAGGTATTTTTTCGCTTTATCCTCCCACACACTTGAATGACTTAGTGGTGAGGGCAGACCTCCCTGGTTCGTGCACTTGGTCCTTGTCCCCAGCAACTGTGGCACCAGCCAGCTCAGGTGCAGTTTTGCAAGACGTGCAAACAGCCTTTTGGCTCAGTGGCCTGTCCAGGCACTGACTGCCTTTGCCCTGCTTGCGACGCAGCTGGCTGAAAGGTCACATTTCACAGTATCACAGTGTCACAGTATCACCAAGGTTGGAAGAGACCTCACAGATCATCAAGTCCAACCCTTTACCACAGAGCTCAAGGCCAGACCATGGCACCAAGTGCCACGTCCAGTCCTGCCTTGAACAGCTCCAGGGACGGCGACTCCACCACCTCCCCGGGCAGCCCATTCCAGTGCCCAATGACTCTCTCAGGGAAGAACTTTCTCCTCACCTCCAGCCTAAATCTCCCCTGGCGCAGCCTGAGGCTGTGTCCTCTTGTTCTGGTGCTGGCCACCTGAGAGATGAGAGCAACCTCCTCCTGGCCACAACCACCCCTCAGGTAGCTGTAGACAGCAATAAGGTCTGCCCTGAGCCTCCTCTTCTCCAGGCTAACCAATCCCAGCTCCCTCAGCCTCTCCTCGTAGGGCTGTGCTCAAGGCCTCTCCCCAGCCTCGTTGCCCTTCTCTGGACACGCTCAAGCATCTCAATGTCCCTCCTAAACTGGGGGGCCCAGAACTGAACACAGCACTCAAGGTGAGGTCTAACCAGTGCAGAGTACAGGGGCAGAATGACCTCCCTGCTCCTGCTGGCCACACCATTGCTGATGCAGGCCAGGATGCCACTGGCTCTCTTGGCCACCTGGGCACACTGCTGGCTCATGTTCAGGTGGGTATCGATCAGCACCCCCAGATCCCTCTCTGTTTGGCTGCTCTCAGCCACTCCAACCCCAGCCTGTATCTCTGCATGGGGTTGTTGTGGCCAAAGTGCAGCACCCTGCACTTGGAGCTATTGAAGCCATCCCCTTGGACTCTGCCCATCTGTCCAGGTGGTCAAGGTCCTGCTGCAGAGCCCTTCTGCCCTCCAGCCCAGCCACATCTGCCCCCATCTTGGTGTCATCTGCAAGCTTGCTGATGACTGTCTCCATGCCCCCATCCAGAGCATCTATGAAGATGTTAAAGAGGATGGGGCCCAGCACAGATCCCTGAGGGACACCGCTAGTGACCAGCTGTTAGTTCACTCAGTGCTGGGGAATGCTTGATCTTCACGAGCAGCTGGAGGCCTGCTGTTAGCTTTATACCAGCCTTTGGAATCCTGTAAGCTGGCAAACCAGCTGAGAGGGAAGCTGGGAATAACTGCAAGTTTCATTCTACATCTGAGATCTTGGGAGGGCACTGACACCACAACTGCTTGTGATAAGAGTAGGAGTGTGAAGCTGGCCTTTAAGGACAAAGCTAGAGGGAAAGCCTCTGCACGAGATGAAATATAGAGGCTTTATTTGCCCATCAACAACCATTCCTAAACTTCAACCCCTTTTTGCCCTCCAGTAAAAACTAAGACAAGCCTTTCCCCTCTCTGTTAGATCTGTCCAAATCTAACACAGTCCCACCCATGCTCAATATGTCTTCCTACTACTGATACCCCTTTTTTTAAAGAAAGAGATGTTTCTTCTGCACTTAGTACCACTGAAGATTTTGTTTTCTTACTAAAGACAGACTGAGGAATTGAGACTAATTTACTGATTAACTTCAGTTGAAGAAAGAAAAAGCTTGGAGTACTTCCCTTGAAGCACAGCAAATCTGAGCATCTGGCTTTTTAACTGGAATATTGTCTTCCTTCCTCTCTTTCTTTCTCCCTTTCTCTCTTCCTCTCTTTTTTTACCTTCCTTCTTTCCTCCCTTCCTTCCTTCCTTCCTTCCTTCCTTCCTTTCTTTCTTTCTTTCTTTCTTTCTTTCTTTCTTTCTTTCTTTCTTTCTTTCTTTCTTTCTTTCTTTCTTTCTTTCTTTCTTTCTTTCTTTCTTTCTTTCTTTCTTTCTTTCTTTCTTTCTTTCTTTCTTTCTTTCTTTCTTTCTTTCTTTCTTTCTTTCTTTCTTTCTTTCTTTCTCTCTTTCTCTCTTTCTCTCTTTCTCTCTTTCTCTCTCTCTTTCTCTCTTTCTTTCTTTCTTTCTTTCTTTCTTTCTTTCTTTCTTTCTTTCTTTCTTTCTTTCTTTCTTTCTTTCTTTCTTTCTTTCTCCTTTTCTCTTCCTTTATCTCTTTTTCTCTTCCTCTCTCTTTTCCTCCCTCCCTTCCTTCCTTCCTTCCTTCCTTCCTTCCTTCCTTCCTTCCTTCCTTCCTTCCTTCCTTCCTTCCTTCCTTCCTTCCTTCCTCTCTTTTCTCCCTTTTTCTCTTCCTCTCTCTTTTCCTCCCTCCCCTCCTTCCTCCTTTTCTTTCTTTCTTTCTTTCTTTCTTTCTTTCTTTCTTTCTTTCTTTCTTTCTTTCTTTCTTTCTTTCTTTCTTTCTTTCTTTCTTTCTTTCTTTCTTTCTTTCTTTCTCCCCTTTTCTTTCTCTTTCTCTCTTTCTTTCTCTCTTTCTTTCTCTCTTTCTTTCTTTCTTTCTTTCTTTCTTTCTTTCTTTCTTTCTTTCTTTCTTTCTCTCTCTTTCTTTCTTTCTTTCTTTCTTTCTTTCTTTCTTTCTTTCTTTCTTTCTTTCTTTCTTTCTTCACCTTTTCTTTCTCTTTCTTCCTTTTTCTTTCTTTCTCTCTCTCTCTCTCTCTTTCTCCTTCTTCCTCTCTTTCTCTTTCTCTCTCTTTTTTTTTCTTTCTTTTCTATTTTTTCAAAGTGGTTAAGTAACTCAAAGAAAGTTGATTGCTGAGGTGGGAATAGTCCCAGGGGTGAGTGCTGCTGCTGTAAAATACATGTGCTGATACTGGGAAGACACTCAGCTTCTGGCTTTTAAATTTTTATAGCCTTCACAGTGGAGAGGAAACTGCTTTTGGAAAGCCTCTGCCACTTTGCCTTTGACATCTGGGCCTCTGTAGCTTGAGGCTGGCTCTGACGTTATTCCATGTAAGTGGAGCAAGGGGCTCCGGCAAGCACAGCGATGCTGCCTTGAATGTGCAGTACACATAAAACAGGATTAGCCAGCAAGCTGATTTAGGAGATGGAGTTAGGCAATGCAATCCTTACAAATCTGGCTTTGCATATGGAAAAGTAACTTGAGGCTCAAGAATGGGCTGTGGGTAGACCTGCTGCCTGGCTGGTAACAGGAGGACAGTTCTCCCCTGCTGCCTTGGGGGAAAAATATGCAGCTTGGGTGGGAGGAGTAAGCCTGGCAACCTGAGAGGTTGCTCTTGTGAGGAGCAAAAGGAGACGAGGGCTTGGTGAGGTGCATGTGATGAGTGAGCAGAAGCAGGTAGGGCTGTGGGGTGGAGTTGTGGGGACTGTTAATGGAGAAGGACTTTGAAAGGACATTGTAATGCAGCCCTGTCACACTTGTGCTGCAATTTGAAGTCGTTTACTGTCTTGCCAAGGGATGTTTGTATGTGCTGTGGCATTCCCTGGTTAAGGCTAATCCTGTTTCCTGGTCCCCAAGACAGCAGCCCCCATGCCCTGAGAGCTTGTCACGTCCCCAACATGACAAGGAGAAGAAATAAGGCCTTTCCTAGAAAGAAGAACTTTCAGAAAGGTGAGATAAAGGAAACTGTGTTTATCCACAGGTCAGATTACAATTCCAGGAGGCAGGAGGGAGATGGGCAGGAGGAAGTGCTTGGAATTTGAAATGAGATTTAAGGCAATAATTAAGGATTCTGCCACTGAACAATGCCAATGAAGTGGCTGGGAATAAATCAGATTGCACTTGAAGGAAGTGACCTGGAAATATATCACTGCCTGTCTCTTAGCCAAACCTCATCACCATAGGGCGTCATTGAATGGAGGGTGAGGTAACCTCAGCCACAGGCAGGGAGGGCTCAGGCAGGGAGAGACACCTGCCAGGCAGGAGCTTGAGAGCCTCTAAGGTGGATTTTATTCTGGATCGTGGCAATCTCTGCCCTGAGTAGACCAGTCCTTGTTGGTAAAATCTGCTTCTTGACAATGTATCTAAAACCTTATATCAAACCCCCTGCAGATGAGTTAACAGCTGGGAGAAGCTGGAATATGATTAATGTCTCGTGAATTAGCCCTGCAGGTACTTTATGGAAATAAGATTTACTACATTATTACACACAGCCTTGAATGTGTTTTACATTTTTAAATGAGGGGAATGAATGTTTCTCCCTGTTCTTCTCCCTTGGGCCCTTGCAGAGGTACAAAAAGACAATTCTGGCTGATTTGGGACGGGAGGTGTTGACGCTGGGGGAGGTATTGGACTGTGCAGTTAATTGAATGATCTTACTGGCCTCAGCGCTTTATCAAGCAAGGAATCAAGATGTGTCCTGACATGTAGGACACAATTAGAAGTCATTAATAGAGAAATTATAGATGCTAGGATGGAAATCAGAGGTCTATCAGGCTGCTTTGTCTATCCTCTTTTTGCCAGCACAGGATTGCTCCTGACAGCATATGGTTCGGTGGCTCTGGAATAATTTATCTCCTGACACCTTCTGAGCAGTGCAGTGCTTCAAGCAGTCCCATTTATTTCAGTGTTTTAAATGTTCTACTTAATAGTTTCCTGCCAGACTACTCAACTCTTGCTAGAGGGAGATGGTAATCTCTGTGGAAGCAGCAGCCACTGCCTGGGTACTGTGCCACACCGAGGGGGAAGCTCTGTGGAGACCTTCTGCAAGAGGAAAGGCAACTGTGTCCTCCTGGGAGCAGGGACATGGTACCTTGGATCTGCCTCAATGCAAGGAATGTAATGGATTACCCTATCTGGCAGTAACAAAGCTCTCCCATTCCTCACGCACCTCATCTTGCATCTGAAGAGCAGCTGGGCTCCTGAAGCTGAGTGACTGCTTGTACAACACAGGCTAAGTGCACTCTCTCCTAATGAATGCAAGGAAGATTAGAAGTGGGCAATTGGAGCTCTCAGGCTTGTGGTTCTGCTACAGTCGGCCCAAAAGACGTGTGAAGGAAGGAAAAAACCAAAGCCCAGGAACAGATCACAGGCTGTAACTAAAGGGCAGTGAACCCCACACTCCCATCAGCAGAACTGACCACAGGAGGTCAGACCAGATTAGTTCAGGTAACTACAGGTTAATAAACCTGACAAGAGGCTATGTAGGAGACAAAAGTTGACAAAGCAGGTTCTTCCACTTTAGTGTCTCTACTAAAGCCCTGATTTTATTGGTGACTGGGTGATAAAAGAATAACTCTGAATTGGCTTTGAGCTCATACTGGTTTTGTACCAAAGACCCAGTAACTTTCCATGAGCACCCAGTGTTTTAAAAAGCCCTAAGTGAGGACTGTTCTGCCAGGACACCCTGCCATCCACAGGCACCCTCAAGCTTGGCAGTGAGCCTGTCTGCTGAAAGCCTGACTCTGTCCCAGGCTATCTCTGATGGGTTTGGACCTCAAAATGATTGCCAGCTTACAAAAGGGTCTAATCAGACCTGCTTCAATGTCTGATATGGTATCTGCTGCAGGCAGGCTGAAGGCTGCAATAACTCACTGGTTTACTGAATACTTTTTGTTAGATAAAGCAATCTGAGATAACTTTGGGATCTTTGTAAGAAGACAGTGAAGGTGGCAGATTTCCCTTTTCCCCTAAATGCAGGGGGAAAGTAGAAGCTAGGACCAGGCTTAGAAGGAAGTGACATGACAAAAAGCCTAGCACTGCTTCCCAGTCACTTCTGTGACATGTCCAAGAAAAGTTTCTCCCCCTGAGCTGCAGGTTGGGAAGCCAAGCTCAGCTGGGGGCAGGCCACCAAGCACAGGTAGCTTCTGGGAAGGTGTCTTCATGAATATGGAGCAAAAATGTGCCTGCAGCTCCTGTGTGGCTTGCAGCCAGGGCCCTACAGGGTGACTGTAACATGGGTCAGCCCTGTTCTGTGCCCATGCCAGCTGGCCCCACTGGCAAGTATCATAGAATCAACCAGGTTGGAAGAGACTTCCAAGCTCAGCCAGTCCAACCTAGTACCCAGCCCTAGCCAGTCAACCAGACCATGGCACTAAGTGCCTCAGCCAGGCTTTGCTTCAGCACCTCCAGGGACAGTGCCTCCACCACCTCCCTGGGCAGCCCATTCCAATGTCAATCACTCTCTCTGCCAACAACTTCCTCCTATCACCCAGCCTATATTTCCCTGGCACAACTTCACACTGTGTCCCCTTGTTCTGTTGCTGGTTGCCTGGGAGAAGAGACCAACCCCACCTGGCTACAATGTCCCTTCAGGTAGTTGTAGACAGCAATGAGGTCACCCCTGAGCCTCCTCTTCTGCAGGCTGCATACCCCCAGCTCCCTCAGCCTCTCCTCATAGGGTTTGTGTTCCAGGCCCCTCACCAGCTTTGTCACCCTTCTCTGGACATGTTCCAGCACCTCAACATCTCTCTTGAATTGAGGGGCCCAGAACTGGACACAGCACTCAAGGCTGCCCAGGGAGGTGGTGGAGTCACCATCCCTGGAGGTGTTCAAGCAAAGCCTGGATGAGGCACTCAGTGCCATGGTCTGGTTGACTGGCTAGGGCTGGGTGCTAGATTGGACTGGATGATCTTGGAGGTCTCTCTTCCAACCTGGTTGATTCTATGATTCTATGAGTACAGGTGAAGAAGAACCTCCCTTGTCCTACTGGCCACACTGCTCCTGATGCAGACCAGGATGCCATTACTGTGCAATGGGCTTTTCTAACAGAGCTGTTGCAAGTTGCTGTGGTTTAAAGGTAGTGTCAGTCTGCTGGGTTTTGAGAGCACAAGTGGCTTGCTTTCGGTCTCACAATACAGAGGGACTGCAATGTAGTGCTGGGAAACTCCTGCAGCTGCAGTAGGCAGATGTGTTAGTACCAAGTCAGTTTCAGTACTTTAGTTTTTATTACCATCTAGTGGCAGGCTTTGGGTACTGGCCTTGTGTTAGACAAAGCTACTCCACAAGGTTGCATGATGCAATCTTACAGCCCCTTGCTTGCCCCCTTTTAATTTTTTAACTCCTCACCCCCACCCCCCCACCCCCCCACCCCCCCCCATTAATTTTGTTTTCCAACTGTAATTATGGTTCCAGGAATTTCTGGCTCCCCAAAAGTTCAGACCTGAATCTCCATATGAAAAAGAAGATTCCATGCACCTGTTTTACAGCCTGTGGCTTCCTCAAGGTCTCAGTCTCTCTCTAGGCACAGCTTGAAGGCAACAACAAATCCTGGAAGATGAGTACCCTATAAGTTAATTGGAAACTAATTTAGGATTGATCAAGAGTTCCAAATATGCTAAGCCAGCAAGGTTTTGACATTAAGTTTTAAGGTCAACTTGCTCAGCACTGGAGGACTGTTGAGAGGAATCAGGAGAACTTGTAATAGTGTCACCATGTCTGGACTAGCAGGTAGCCACCTGCTAGTGAGCAGGTGAACAGGTCACATCTCCAAAGGGATTGGCTGATGGGGATGAAAACCTGCCAGGGATGAGCAGAAGTTGCCCAGGAATGCTCTTTGACCTTACTGCAGGCTCTCTAATGGGTCAAGTGAAAGAGCAATGAATCTGCTATTAGCCAAACTAGTATTAAAGTGTAACAGAGAATTAAAGGAGCTGAGCTTTGGTTTTTAAAGTGAATGCTAGCCTAGGTTTGTATCTTGGCTTATAACTTGCAGGCATCCTCTATTTCATTCTTAAAATCAAAATAAAACCCCAAACAAAACAAACCAATCAAAAAACCCAAACCAAAACTACCAGGCAAAGCAAAAGCCTCTGGATTAAAACAGTTCTGCCCTCAAATACTGTATGCATTTGGATGGACCACCTGAAAACTTGTGTTACAAAAACTTCATCAATCTTTTATCTGAAATAGAAATCTTTGAAGAATCTCTACCTGAAACAACATGGAAGTGGCCAGGAAGAGACCTGCACTTCTATGAATCTCTACCTGAAACAACATGGAAGTGGCCAGGAAGAGACCTGCACTTCTATGAATCTCTACCTGAAACAACATGGAAGTGGCCAGGAAGAGACCTGCACTTCTATGAGTCTCTACCTGAAACAACATGGAAGTGGCCAGGAGGAGACCTGCACTTCTATGACTCTCTACCTGAAACAACATGGAAGTGGCCAGGAAGAGACCTGCACTTCTATGACTCTCTACCTGAAACAACATGGAAGTGGCCAGGAAGAGACCTGCACTTCTATCACATTATCTTAGCTATACTTTTATAACCTCTACACTGCCTTCTGTAGCTCACTGCAGTTCCCTTTAAGAATGTTTTCCAGGCAGAAGGATTATGTTCTTGATGCTTGTCCTAGGGTGATGGAAAGCAGTGATAACAACTGTATTTTCAAAATAATTCTCATTCATTAATTATTAATTAATTCTATTATTTAATTATTTGGGACTGAAGAGTGTCAGCTTCACAAGCATTCACTGAGGACCTCACCTTGCTCTGGAGATCTGTTTCTCACATCTATGTGGAGCCAGTTTGGGGATATCCTGGTTTATATACAAGAAAGCCTTCTGGGAGCCTCTCTCCAATTTGCCATTGGAAAGGGCTGCCCAGGGAGGTGGTGGAGTTGCCATCCCTGGAGGTGTTCCAGAAAAGACTGGATGAAGCACTCAGTGCCATGATCTAGTTGACTGGCTAGGGCTGTGTGCTAGGTTGGACTGGATGATCTTAGAGGTCTCTTCCAACCTGGTTGATTCTATGATTCTATGATTCTCATCAGTGCAAGACCCCATACAGCTAACAGTACCATAGTTGACTTAGCTGTCCACCAAAAAAAGTGCTAGCTAGTTCAATGTAGTTTGATTTATCTGACAGTCTATTTTGTTGATGGCTGATTGCATCCTAGCAACCAGAAGCAGGTAACTGCAATACGTGGCTGGTCCATGACTTTGTGCTCTTACAAAAGGCTTCCAGGGCAACAAGGCTGAAAAAGGAGTCAGAGATACCTTAGCAACCTCAACCACTGCAAAAAAAAATTAAAACAAAAAAAAAATGGAGAGAGGAGGAATATAATAATGTAGTGATCAGATAGTGAAAGGCAGTTTTGTTGCTAAAGGTACTGTGGGAGAGTAGTAAATTTGTCCTTAACCATAGATCTGAAAGGGTGAAGAATCCAACTCCAAGCAAAAGAGAGGCTGGAAATGGTTGATACCAGTTGTTGATAAGGCAGATTTAAAAGATCAATGCATAGATTGATCTTTTAATCAATCATCAACACTCAGATACCAGCCTCTATCTGTCTCTGGTCTTTGCTACTCCTTGTGATGCAGCACAGCTCTGGTTTCACACTGAAGCAGCTCACTTTCTGTGTGCAAGAGACCTCCCATGAACTGCATCAAGGTTTGGCCTCTAGCTCTGCTTTTGGGGGTTTTGGGTTGGTTTTCACGTTTGGTTTGGTTTCACATTGATGTACTGGGCTCATAGTTACTGAGTGTAGTGAGTGATCTGGAGCT
The DNA here is from genome assembly GCF_015220805.1 of Pogoniulus pusillus. NCBI lineage: Eukaryota > Metazoa > Chordata > Aves > Piciformes > Lybiidae > Pogoniulus > Pogoniulus pusillus. Next base: position 22,225,525 of record NC_087282.1, on the reverse strand, counting down.
GCACAAGCTGCTTCTCAGATAAAGCAGAAAAGGGAATGGAGGGTTGATGAGGAGGGCATGTTGCAGGGAGCCCTTGCACATCTCTTTAAGGAGAGGCATTCAGCAGGCAAGTTGAAGGAAGGTTTCTGTCCCAAATAATCTGGGATCTATATAAAGCCAGTTGCTCTGTGTGCAGTCCCACATGACAAAGCAGTCTTCCTGCTTTCCAACATTTACCAGTTCATGGTTTCTCTCAGGTTATTTAAGCAAAGCTGCTATTCCTTGGCTGCAGAAGCAGGAGGCGGCAAATGGGAATAGAAACTACGTAGTGCTTCACTGTTAGTTTTGGACAGATGTGTTTGTTGTGTTTTGCTCACTCCCTAAAGTTTTGGGGTTTCTCCCCCGCAGGAAGTGACGCTGCAAAGCAAGCTTTTATCAACTGCCAGAGGTAGAGATGATCCCAGGGTGTGCTCATGAGCATCTGAAGAAGTAGATGCATCGGAGTGTGTCTGCAAGTGTTGTGTCATTACATCTTCTTGCTTTGTGGTAAATAACTAGGAAGGAAGAACAGAAAATACTTCCAGCTTAGGTGTGCAACTTCTTTATCAACCTCCCAGGCAGAGTTTTGTTGCTATTTGGACTCCATGATGGTTTTGATTCACTAGTTGTGGCTTCAACTGAGTAGACACTTAGAAGTAAGTTGGGTTTCTGTCTGGAAAAACTGATGGTCAGTGCCCTGCTAATGGGCATAACCTCAGGAGGTTCTCAAGGGTGTTAGGAGTGAAGTGGATGCAGTTTGGATTCACCTTACTGGGTCCCCCAGAGGCTTTCTGCTTTTGCTGAGGACCCTGGATGCTGTGAAGCTTCACTGATGGAGCTGCAGGCACCCACAGGTGGGCAGGCTCTAATTCCTCATTCCTTCCCATATGCACGGTTCAGACCTCTTGATAAGCAGCTGTCACCCAAAGACACCTTCATAGCCTAACTTCTAGGAGCTGAGTCCTTCCACTGCACAGAGATACAAATCACGTCCTGGAAGCCCCTACCTCTGTCCCCCCTTCTAAGCCTTTGACGTTTTTTAGGCCAAGCAAAAACATTTATCTACTTGGTGCCTTTAAGTCTTGCTCAATGCTAGATATAAAATACGTGAGAAGAGCTCCCCTGCATTGCAATGAAGTACTGTGTATTTTCATCACATCTTCACAGCTCTCATCATGCCCTGAGGTTAAGGAGATAAAAGCCATGTAGGAGATTCCAGGTCCCTCTTAAAAATCTTTAATTTCTTCAAATGGTTTTGTGACTCTTAGCCTGTGTTAACCGCGAGCTTCTATTTATGGCTCAGCAACCACGAGCGAGTTCTAGCTGATAGATGAGGCAGAAGCTAAAAAGGGAAGTTTTCTGACATCACAATGGGCTTAAAAAAATCATATGTGTCTATTCTGGGAACTCAGCTGCCAGGTTGGCACTACATGGGGTGTCACTGTGGCTTGAAGAGCAGTCGTAACAGCATGTGCAGGATTCAGACGAGCAGGTCTCAGTTCTGTCCTGTTTCCTGCAAGGAAACACACCTGAAAGTTGGAAAGAAGCAAAGTCCAGCCAGATGCTCCTGTTGAGGGACGCCAACCACACAAGCTTTGTAATTTACACTGGTGTGTCCACAGCTCAAGGGAGCTAACTTAGCTTATTTAGGGAGGTGGTGGAGTCGCCGTCCCTGCAGGTGTTCAAGAAAAGCCTGGATGAGGAACTCAGTGCCATGGTCTAGTTGACTGGGCAGGGTTGGGTGCTAGGTTGGACTGGATGAGCTTGGAGGTCTCTTCCAACCTGGTTGATTCTATGATTATTCCCACATCAGAAAGTCCACCTCTGATCTACATCTCTACCTCCCAGGAGGCCCAGCTCTGCCAAACAGCAGTGATGCTCGATGATGCTGACATGCAAAGAAGCATAACAAAACTGTAGTGGCTTCCTTTTCAGTTCCTCTGGCAGCAGGAATGGACAGATGGGTCACTTGCAGTCTGTCTCTGGGCTGATTCTGGAGATGTGAGCTTAGCACAGAGGGTCACCACCTCACCTCGTGTGCAAACAGAAGCTGCCGTTCTGGCACCATCAGCGATCAGCAGTAACGGCAAGGGGCACCGAAAATTCACCACCTGGTGGGCAAAGAGGAAATGCAAAATTGCCTTTTAAAACTGAGACATGAAAAATAACAATTCAGCAGCTTCCTCACTACAAATACTTGGATGAAAGCATCTTCCTGCAATAGGCAGTGCTGCGCAGAATGGTGGCATGCAGGCACTTCAGGGCCGGCAGAGCTTCAGATGCTTTCGCTGTGCTGGTTATACTAATGTTTTGCCTTGCCTGACCTATCTCCTCAGGGCAGCAATAAAAATAACCAGCTTTAGTCCACTACTTGGCTGCTAATTGTCCACTTGTAGATCTTAGTCCCAGCTGGGCTTGCTTCTGCCCAAAGGCAGTTGTGTTCAGTAAAGTGGCCATTCGCATCTGCGAGCAGCCTCACAATGGAAGCAGGTGGCTGCCATTTTCCACACAAGAAAGCTCTTTGGGTAGAAGGGAAAAGGATAAATGAGGAGAAGGGAGGGGGGATTAAAAGCCAAAAAACCCCCACAAACCCCAAAAACAAACAGTGCAAAGCATCTCTGAGAGGAAAGCCTCTGCACTGCTCTGGCTGAAATGAATAGACAGAAACAGTGTGTAAATGAAAAGAGAAGAGAAGCAATAATCCAGGACACAGGAGGGAGAAAAAGGAATCTGCTTCAATCATTTCTCTGTTAACCACAGAAGCATCCAGGGCTGCCCTCTCTGTTTGCAGTTGCAATCACTATGTTCCCCAAGTGTTTCCCAGCAATGCAGCCCCCTCTACAGCTAATTCAAGCCTCCTGATTATGACTTCCTTCATTGAGTTGCCTTGTCTGGAGAGCTTATAAGCAGAAAGTGTTTTCCCTGGAGTGCTGCAGACCAGAGGTGAAAACCTGCAGCTAAGCACAAAGAGATAAAATACCAAGAAATCATTTCACTGCTGCAAGCTTCCAAGCTCTGCTTTCTTGAGTAAGGGAAAAGGGAAAATTCTAAACTGACTATTGCATCCTCTCACTGGTAACAGAACTCACCTGGAAAGGGGACAGCACAGAGCTTGTGTCTGGAAAAATATAGCAAAGGAAAAGTTCCATGGCACTGCGTAACAGAACCCAGAATATATATAAATATATATTTGCTTTTTTTTTTAATCAAAGGAAATTCTGCTATGTTTAAGTTGTTTTTGATGGAGAAGTGTTGAAAATGAAGCCTTTGGAATTTCTTGCCTTGTGGTGACTTGGGTGGGGAGGAACTTAGTAGTCTATCAAAGAACTATCATTATTGTATTATACTGAATCATAGAATCAAGCAGGTTGGAAGAGATCTCCAACATCATCCAGTCCAACCTAGCACCCAGCCCTAGCCAGTCAACCAGACCATGGCACAAAGTGCCTCATCCAGGCTTTTCTTGAACACCTCCAGGGATGGCAACTCCACCACCTCCCTGGGCAGCCCATTCCAATGAATTCTAATGTCTATTCTGTTACACTATCCAATACCTGTTCCAACACCTCACCTCTATATCCACAGCTGGAATGTGTATGAGCAGAATACAGAGAGTGGTGGGACGCTGTCTGTTGACCTTTGTTCCCCTATATATAGCTATCCATATTAATTCATTTACATAGATTCATCTATAGATATCCAAGCAATAGATTTATTTTAGATACTTCTAATTGGAATTAAGTATCAGAGGAATTTTCTTTGCTTGGATTCAGTGAAGGCTGCAGAGATGGAACAGTGGAGGGCCTGTTGGTCTAGGTCGTACCCTAATGTGCAGCCTCTTCACTTCTAGGAAGCCATAAGCAATCTCTTGCCTGGACTGAGCTATAGTTGGGATGTACAAAATTCTTTAGCAGCACAGTTTTGCTGTGCAGGTAGCAAGAGCAAGAAGGCCAATGGGATCCTGGGGTGTATTAGGAGGAGTGTGTCCAGTAGATCAAGGAAGGTTCTCCTCCCCCTCTACTCTGCCCTGGTGAGACCTCATCTTGAATACTGTGCTCAGTTTTGGGCTCCCCAAATGAAGAGGGACAGGGATCTGCTGGAAAGGGTCCAGCAGAGGGCTACAAGGATGATTGGGGGACTGGAGGGCACTGCCTTATAGGGAGAGGCTGAGGGACCTGAGGCTTTTTAGTCTGGAGAAGAGAAGACTGAGAGTGGATTTGATAAATGTTTCTAAGTACCTGAAGCTGCCAGGAGTGGGGGGACAGGCTCTGCTCACTTGCTCCCTGTGATAGGACAAGGAGCAATGGATGTAAGTTGCAGAAAAAGAGGTTCTGCCTCAACACAAAGGGGAATTTCTTTACTATAAGGGTCCCAGAGCACTGGAACAGGCTCCCCAGAGAGGTTGTGGAGTCTCCTTCTCTGGAGACTTTCATGGCCTGTCTGGATGTGTTCCGCTGTGATCTGTCCTGCTCTGGCAGGGAGGTTGGACTCAGTGATCTCTTTGGGTCCCTTCCAACCCCTAATATTCTATGATGCTATGAGCACAGGGCAATGGCAGGCCCCTCAGACTCTGGACCAGGTTGATATATGAGAGATTGAGATTGCACAGGATGCAGTCGTGGGCAATGCCACTTTTTCAGAGCTGAGAGAACAGCGTTTCTGGAGCAGCCTAATGAAAGCAATGCTAAGCATCAACTCTGCCACTCTGGCCATACTCAGTTGCTGCTTACTTACACAGAGAACCAAGAAATGGTTCCTTGGTTCATTAGGTTTTTCTCAGTTTTATTCTCCCAGCTCAGATCTGCTGAAGGCAGCGAAAAGTTTCCATCCATCAAAAAAATTCAATATCACTTCAAAACGATGAGACTCAAGGATCAGCACTAATTGTATTAATATTTGCTTGGTAGATTATCTCTGAGGAGCTGATAATTCATGGGTTCTTTGTTCACTGTGGTTTAGTGCCCATGGATTCTCTCTCTGCAAGTGCCTTGCTGCAGCATTTCTGCCTTTTGAGGTCAGCGTGATGAGCTGCGTGGGTGTTTATAGACATGAATCACATGCAAAAGGCTGATTCTTCTTTTCTTTTCTTCTTTTTTTCCCTCCTGACATACCAGGCAGCTCTTTATTTTTGCCTTTAAACCCAGTCTTCCAAATTCCTAGACTTCTTTTTCAGCTGACAAACAACACAAAGTTTTATACTCATTAATTGCTCGTTCCCATCCATAGGGGGTTTTATGCATCGCAACAGAGCCACTGCTTATGCAGACATGTCCCATGTGGTAGGGTTGAGGCTAAGTGACTAGCAAGGCAGGACCTACCACATAAGGTATGTTAGCAGGTGCCCTTTAAATCTGTGCTGCTGTGGTTTTCCTGAGTTTAGAAACAGCCAGACAAGCTGAAGTCAGATCCCTGCACTACACTCCAGTGGTAACCTGTATGTGAACTGTTCCTTGAAGATCAGGTTTTGCAGCACTGAAGATGTTGTTTGGTTTGCCTGGGTCTCTGCTGGAGCAGAGTGTGAGGTGTTCCTAGTGCCTGCCATGTAACTGTCCCAGCTATGGGCAGGAGCAGCAATCTGTCACACTGGCAGTAAAGACCATCATTGTCTTGGCTCTAAACGTGCCTGCTGCAATTCAAGTGATTGCCTCTGCTACCAACATCTCTAAGTCAAGGTCTATGCATATTGTTCTTCCTTTCATAGACAGTTTGAGTTGTTTCAGAACAGAGAGCTCCATCTGTCCCAGGAAAGGGAACCTTTGTGGGGTTTGGATTACCTCCAATCTGCCAGCAGTGGTGAGTGGGTTAAAAGCAGACCAGCTTCCCAGACCTGCTGGGCCTTTCCTGGTGAGCTGCACCAGCATGGATTGCTGTGTTACTGTTATGATGACTTATTTTGGGTCCAAAGCAGCTGTGTGTTTTCACTTTTGCTGCGGTGTACACACACTGATTACTTCAATTGGAATCCTCTGACTTAAATTTCGGTCTGTTTGGTCACTATAATTCAGTGAGTACTTCAGTGCTCTGCTGTATTAATGCTCCTGAAAGGTATCTGGTTTTGTGGGTATAGGACATATAATGATTGCTCAAGTTAGTAGCAGTAAAGTAGCCTATGCATGCTTTGTAACCATACTTTAATAGAAGTGCAAAAAGTAATCCCAGCTGGAAGCAATCTGATCCAAATCTGCCTGTCCCTGACTTGAACCTGCTTGAGTTATTAACTGAAGTGAAATGAACTGCTGGGCCAAAGGGAATGAAGAGGCACCTGCTAGCCAAGCACAGCCCCACTGTGACAGATGAATCTCCTTACACTTCTGAAGGGCCAGGTCCATGCTCAGTCATTCACTGTGCCAAGCAAGATACCAAGCAGAAGGCCTTTGTGTCAATCACTTCAGCCTGGTCCATTTTCCTTGCAGGGGCAGGAAACACCACCCTCCTTTTTTCACTTGACTTCAGTGCAGAGAGACCCATCTGTTATGCTGGCTTTTGGAACAGGGCATGCTCAGCAGCAGAGCAGGAAGAGAGTAGGATTGCTTTTCTATTTTTAGCATCCTCTTTAAGGTTGTGTCGTTTGATCTATGGCATCTCAGTGCCAAGCATCCTTTCCCTATTGATGAGCTGCCACTCCTGGATGGCTTGTGGCAATGCTTGGATAAACCACCACTGTGGTAGTAGATGCTTTTCTAGCTGATGACCTTGGGGCATTTTCAAAATTCATGCCATGTAATATAATGCACAGAGAATCAAATGTGCTGTTGCAGGGCAAGGGGCTCCCTTGCATGTAAGGCTAGAAGCAGGTATTCAGAAGCAAAGTGGTTACTGATGTCAGCTGAGCTTGGGTAAGAGATGGGGGAGCTTCATTCACGTGTGTTTGCTTGGTTTCCCACCATACAGCAGAGAGGAATGGTGAAACTGAAGGCTTGCAGGATGCAAGCATCATCTTGAAGGATTGCTCTGATGATTGCAACTTCTGCCCTTCCAAACAGAGGTGGGCTCAACCCAGAAGCAGCAGCAGACAATAAAAGCTGTTGAAGGCAGTTATTGAAAAGAGCTGGTGGAGTTGCCCTTTCCTTTAGTCAGTCCTGTGACACTGATCTCTCCTGCTCTGAGCAGCTGAATCACAGCATGCTTTGTGGTGTCTCGTAGGATGGCTTCTGAGAAACTCAGAGGTGAACCCTTAGATCTGCTCCATGTTCTTCACCAAGTCACACAAGTGGGTTATTATGCCTTGTTTTGAGAAGCTGAATTACTCAGTACAGCTGAGACTCCACGAGGGTGCTAGGTGGGGACAACATCACAGGCTTTTGTGCCTCAGGTACCTGAGCCTAAGCACAGATATTCAAAAGTTATCACTTTAATTCATGTTAAGCTAGCCTTTGGGATTTTAGAGTTGGTGAACTGACAGTTGCAAGAATGGAAAGCATAGAGCAGACAGGTAGCAGTTAGAGAAGTCATGCTCCCCAAATGGGTTGACACCTTGTTTTGCTTTTCCTGTACTAGGAAGCTCTACTCAAAGAAAATACTGTCACCAAAGAAATATGCAGGTGATAGTGGCTTTGGTCCAGCACCATAACATGTGGACACAGCCTCAGGCTGTGCCAGGGGAAATTTAGGCTGGAGGTGAGGAGAAAGTTCTTCCCTGAGAGAGTCATTGGACACTGGAATGGGCTGCCCGGGGAGGTGGTGGAGTCGCCGTCCCTGGAGCTGTTCAAGGCAGGATTGGACATGGCACTTGGTGCCATGGTCTGGCCTTGAGCTCTGTGGTAAAGGGTTGGACTTGATGATCTGTGAGGTCTCTTCCAACCCTGATGATACTGTGATAATGTGATGTGGCTGCTTTCTGCTCATAACTGAGCAGAAAGCAGCAGCTAAACAGAGAGGAGCTCAGCCTAAGTGAGGAGGCCCAGCCAGCACCTGTGGGTGATGCTACAGTGACCATCAAGCTTCTGCCCTACCTAACCGGGGGGCCACCAGGCCCCCCGGCCTTTAGATCCCCTCCACCATTCACCCAGTGTGCACCATGGGGACTCACCAGTGATGATGGGAGGAGGATCCCTCTGCCCAGTTGGGCAAACTTGGGGCTTGTCTCTCCTGGGGCTGATTATAAAGGGGAGTGGGCAGGGAGGACAGAGTGGTCACACCTGGGGTGGGAGGAGATTCCAACAGAACCCAGGTGCTCTGGGTATAAAAGGGGAAAATACAGTGTGGGGTGGGGAAGGGGCAGATGTTGTGGGTGAAGGGAGGTGGCACTTAGTGCCATGGTCTAGCCTTGAGGAAAAGGGTTGGACTCGATGATCTATGAGGTCTCTTCCAACCTTGGTGATACTGTGAAAGGAAGGAGATGGAAAGAAAAGGAGGAAGATGGGGGAAATAGGTGGAGAGGAAAGGAGGGAGAAGGGGCTTTTAAAAAGTAAAAACAATAAAAATTAAGATTGGATGATTAAAAAAGGTAAAATGGTGCTCCTGCTCTGGCAGGGTGGTTGGGCTGGATGATCTTTGGAGGTCCCTTCCAGCCCCTAGCTTTCTGTGATTCTGCACTTGAGAAAAAGAGATCATCAGGTATCAAAATCTCATTTGAAAGTTATATATCTTTAGGCAAATAACATAATGTTTTTTATTAAGGAAGCACTATTGAGTATCATCTTGACACTATATTTAGCTTTTAAATTAAGTGTGCTCTGAGACCTTCATTTGCATAGTGCTCTGAACCTCTTGTCTGCATCACAGTGGCATTAAGTGTTCTGTGAAGAACTCCAGGATCTGTGGAATGGTGCCTGTGTAGTGCTGGGGAAGGGTTCTGGTGCTGCATTGCCCTTGGGGCAGAATCTTTAGCTGCTTTTAAGCTAAGTCATGTTCTGCAACCTCTCTTCAGCCCTTCACCTTCTGAAGAGAAGTTATGCAGAAGTCCTTCAGTGCTTATATGTGCAAACACTTAAATGTCTGAGCAGAGAGAGTTACTGTTCCTTGTGGTGTTTGGAGCACTCTGTCTTCATTTCTGTTTCAGGAAAGTGGACCTGCTCAGTCTGCTGAGTAAGGAACGTCCTTGAGATGAGGTGTGTGGAGGACAGGTATGTAGGTATGTTCTTTATACCTTGCAGTTGTGGCTGTTGGGCAGAAGAATCAGGGTTTTTTTGAGACAGTTCTCCAGTGGCTGTGGTGTGCTCAGAGCAGGTCTGCACAGCAGATGGGAGTGAATAAAGCGAAGGGCCCTTGGTATGAGGGTACCCACAGCCAGTTGTGAATCACTGCACAGCTGTTGGGATGTGCTGCTCCATGCCCTGCTGGCACTGCCATCAGCACAGCTTCTTGAAGGAAAAAAAAGAGACACTTGTTAAAGAGCCACGTTTCTCAAGCTCTAGTAGCTAATGTAATGGATTCTCTGTGTGTTTTACCTTGTAGGTCTAGAGCATAACTTGAGCTCACAGCTCCATCCCACTAGGTATGAATGTGTGCCATCATGCTGGACATGGGGCATCGCTGCTGAAGCAAAGGAAACAAGTGTTTCAGCTGCAGCATAGTCACAATCATCCTTTTCTGACAGGAAGGTATCAGAACAGAGAAAAGTGTAAAGGGGGTAATTTTGGACAGCTTCTAACATATGAAGAACTTCCTAAGCTGTCCTTGAGTCACCAGGTATAAAAGCTTGTATTGTTTTGGCTGTGTCTCAGTTCTGACCAGGGCAAAGGAAACATAAGCTCTCTTTATGGTTTGCTGGGAATCCAACTGCTTGCATCCAGGTTGGCTGCTGCAGAGCTTGCTGGCTGGCTGAACTGGCTGAGACTGTGAAGGTTTCTGCAGGGCTGTCCTGTACCCAGAGTCTAAGTACGCATTGAATAGCGCAGAAAGAACCAAAACATGACATGAGCAAAGCCGACCCCAGACAGCGAATATCAGAAGACACAGAAGTGCCTTGAGTCTGTGAGTGAACAAATCTAATCCCCACTCTACCTTTGGAGACCCAACCACTGGTTGGCCAGGGGCTGAAATGAGGATGTGTTACGGAGGGGGTTTCTGTAGCCTCCCCTATTTGGGGGAGTTGAGAAATTAATTTGAGGTGATATTAATTTTATATAAAAAGATATTTATTAAAATTAATATTTACAAACTCTTGCCACCCCCAACCACTGTGTAATAAAATATAGTTCTAGTGCAAAGTTATGAAAACAATTAGGGTATGATATATATACAGGGATTTGGTCAATGACTGGAAATTATCAGCTATAAACAGAGAGAGATATTTCCCTCAGGCTTAATGCCGCTTGAGAACTATGCTGTCTGCCCAGCAGGGGCTGAAAACTGTCTGCTCTAAGGCAGAGGTACCTCTGTGCTGGGTTAGGAACTGGCTGGAGGGCCGAGTCCAGAGAGTGGTGGTGAATGGTGCCACATCCAGCTGGCAGCTGTCACTAGTGGTGTCCCTCAGGGATCAGTGCTGGGCCCCATCCTCTTTAACATCTTCATAGATGATCTGGATGAGGGCATGGAGTCAGTCATCAGCAAGCTTGCAGATGACACCAAGCTGGGGGCAGATGTGGCTGGGTTGGAGGGCAGAAGGGCTCTGCAGTGGGACCTTGACCACCTGGACAGATGGGCAGAGTCCAAGGGGATGGCTTCAATAGCTCCAAGTGCAGGGTGCTGCACTTTGGCCACAACAACCCCATGCAGAGATACAGGCTGGGGTCGGAGTGGCTGAGAGCAGACAGACAGAGAGGGATCTGGGGGTGCTGATTGATACCTGCCTGAACATGAGCCAGCAGTGTGCCCAGGTGGCCAAGAGAGCCAGTGGCATCCTGGCCTGCATCAGCAATGGTGTGGCCAGCAGGAGCAGGGAGGTCATTCTGCCCCTGTACTCTGCACTGGTTAGACCACACCTTGAGTGCTGTGTTCAGTTCTGGGCCCCCCAGTTTAGGAGGGACATTGAGATGCTTGAGCGTGTCCAGAGAAGGGAGACGAGGCTGGGGAGAGGCCTTGAGCACAGCCCTACGAGGAGAGGCTGAGGGAGCTGGGATTGGTTAGCCTGGAGAAGAGGAGGCTCAGGGCAGACCTTATTGCTGTCTACAACTACCTGAGGGGAGGTTGTGGCCAGGAGGAGGTTGCTCTCTTCTCTCAGGTGGCCAGCACCAGAACAAGAGGACACAGCCTCAGGCTGTGCCAGGGGAAATGGAGGCTTGAGGTGAGGAGAAAGTTCTTCACTGAGAGAGTCATTGGACACTGGAATGGGCTGCCCGGGGAGGTGGTGGAGTCGCCGTCCCTGGAGCTGTTCAAGGCAGGATTGGACGTGGCACTTGGTGCCATGGTCTGGCCTTGAGCTCTGTGGTAAAGGGTTGGACTTGATGATCTGTGGGGTCTCTTCCAGCCCTGATGATACTGTGACATTACAAAAGAATTGAAGCTTACTTAGAAGTGTTGCTCTTAATTATTAATCACCTTCCCGGAGTTGTGTCACAGCCTGTGCCCAGTGTCCGGACTCTGTGGGGCTGGAATCTTCGCGGCTTGAGGGGGAAACTAGGTGAATCCTCCCAGCTTGAGGGGGGATGATAAATCTTCCCAGTCTCTGGGGTAAACAGGTTTCTCTAACCTTTCATCCTCCTGGCGTGGGATGGTCTCTGCCTCGACTCTGCTGCTTCTTCTGGATGCTGCATGTCCAGGGATGATCAGCTGGCAGGATTCCAGGAACTGGAGAAGGATGTTGTCCGTGCAGCTTCTGGCATGGTCTTTCACAGCTAGCAGGCTGTGTGTGTGGGTTTGCAGACAGTTTAGAAGGTCTGTGTCCTGGCTCTCTTGCCAGGCAAAGCTGGGAGTCTGAGCTCTGTAGATAAATCAAGGTAGCTAGCTCTAGGCTTAGAGGGCTATCGGCTCCCCATATATGTAGCAGGTGCAGGTTTGAATGAGTTCTGCTTCTAAGGTATGCAGTCAGGTTAACTGCGAATTGACATCAAAGTAAGAGGTCTGAGCCTCAGAGAGCATGCAAGTGAGGCCCAGACTCTGTGTCTGGGCCCTGCAGGTGAGTCAGGGCAGCAGAACACTGCAATGTGAATCAGAGAGCTGAGCTGCACTGCAGGCAGGGTCAGAGAGCTGAATCTGAACAGATCTGACGAGAGCTGAGTCTGAACATGTGGTGCACCTTTGCACCCCTCTTTATAGACTGTGAGCCGAGATTCGTGGACCTTTGGCCATCCAAAGTGGCCAATCAGGTTGGCAGCAAGCCAAACCTTACCTTAATAGGCAGGAGCTGTTTGCCTGGACTCTCCCAAATATGGGGATCACCTGGGTGGACCCCAGGGATACATGGGCTGGGTGTGTGTTACACAGCCCTATTCACTACCAGGGCTTCTGGCAGGAACACATGTCCAGGCGTGTAGAGGCATAGGGAGGACTCTGTTTTCGTGCCTACGTCCCCTCCACCACGGGATGTCCCAGGAGGGGACCCAGCAAGTCCTGAGGCAGTGACCCTAAGACCTGGTGACTAGGGCTGGTAGGAGGATGACAGTGACATGTGGTTAAATAAATTAGAACAACCTAGCAGGAAAAAATGCTCCCTGAGCAGGTCTGTAGCTAACATTCTCTGATGAGTTAGTGCTGTGGGAAAAGTCTCATGGGCAGGAGACAAATGGACATGGACTCAGCAGCAGCTGACCCAGTCTTGACTCAATCGGCATTGGTGTGGTGCTAGGCAAAGCACAGGGACACTACCTCAGCCCATGCTCCTAGTACTGCTGTTTGTCATCCTGCACTTCTCAGCATCCACTTTACTTAATAGCCTGCTAAAAATAATTTGTTTACTCGAGGCTCTGCATCCAGGAGTGTAGCTGCTCTTATAAATCTTGCTTTCCTGGCTTCTTCACCTGTTATAGTGCTTATGATAGGGCAAGGCAATGGAAAACTGCCTTGAGTTCTCCTGATTTCATTTCTTCCTGCCTCCCCCTCCTCTCTGCATTTGTTTGTGTAGAGCATTGGGAAATCTGTAATGGAGACATAGCAGCAAAGTTTCCTTAGGAAGGTGAAGTAGGGTTGGTAAAAAGCATCTAAAAATCTCCACAGGCAGTGTAGGGAGGAGATGTGTACACAGCAGTAGCTCACAAGCAAGATTTCTTTTTCCTTGTGCATAAACAGAAGAGTAGCAGGAGAGCTGAAGGTCACCTACTCCACTGGTGATGGCTGATACAGACCCTGTGGCACCACTTCTGATACCAGCACATCAACCTGCACACAGTGCTGGGCAAAGTGTGCTCCAGCAGAAGGTGGGTGCCATGTCCTAGCTGCTCTGCCTAGACAAATTAAATCTCTTACTCAGGGCTAGCAGTTTTTGCTGCCTTACTTGAAAAAAGCAGTTGTGCTTAGATGCTGTGAGCCTTTTCTCCCAAGTGAGGGATGGTCGTGACACAGATTTGCTCACCAGGTGCTCCGTGACTGGCACAGCCAAGCTGGGATGAGGATTCCCTTTGCTTCAGGATGCCTAGGAGCATCTTTGAACTCACAAGTATCTGCTCTTGAAGGATCCACAACTTACTCTTGCCCATGTTCTGCCTGCTATTTGGAGCTATCTGGTGATGCTGCAACTGGAACACCAAAGAGTAAGTAGCCTTGGTTTTCAGATAACTCTTCAGAAGCAGCAGTCCCTGGAACAGGCACTCATTACCCACCAGTAAAAGGCTTAGAAGGAAGGAAGCAGACTGGTAGTCTGACCTCATTTGAAGCAGAGCTGAACACAGTTAACCAACACTGGTTTCTGATTTCTCCTGCTGTGGTCAAGTTTTCATGCTTAAGATGGGTACCAGAACCACCACCAAGAGAGTAGTTACAAAGCTGCTGGGGGGTACTTTGTGTTACTGTCACCTGTACTACTAAAGCTTCCTGGGAAACTTATATTCTAAGGAAAGCCATTTTAACCCTTTCTAACCACAGCATCAGACCAAAAATGCAAAGTCTTACTATTCTCTGAGGGGATTTTGTTGGCTAATGGAACAACAGGACAATTGGTTACCATGATGTGTAAATGGAATTCAGGTTTCAACCTATGTACAACCAGCACAGTAAAACTACCAGTCAGGTTCAGCCAAGAAGCTGCATTATCAGACAAGTCCACAGTGAAAAGATAAGTCCGAGGTCAAGTTTAAGAAATCAATCCACAGCTCAGAATCAGATCCAGGAAAAACAATATCCAGCATCAGACACAGCTGTAATGACTAGGCAGGGTTGTGGTGTTGACACAGATCCAGTCCCAGTCCAGAACACAAATCAGGGTCTAAAACCAGTCAAGGTATGACTTTGGCTGACCCAGAGACCAGCTTTCCTGCCAAGCAGCTCAAGAGATACTGAAAATCCAGCATTTAGACTAAAATAGGCTCCTGAGTCCATGCACAGGGTGTGGAGTCCCCAGGTGAGGCTGCTCAGGGACATTAACGCTTAGTCGCCTCGGGGCTCTGACAGTCACTGATCAAATTGGTCTGCAAGACTGTAAGCTGCAGAGCAGGTCCCAACTCTCAGATCATCTTTAACAGATTATCTACCTATCTTTTTTTTCCCATTCACACTTTGAAACAGAAAATCAGTGCCCTCGGTTGATGGAAACTAAGACTTTCTTCTGATTAACAACGGCAATTAGCTGCTCTTTGCCTGCTGAAATGATTCACTAAAGGCTGAGGTTACAAAATGCCAGAACTGCACTTTTGGAGTTCGTTTTAGGGCATGCAGTTGTGAATGATGTGTTGCAGACATCTGAAAGTGTCCTACTTCCCCAAGAAAGGAAAGAAAAGCTAACATTTTCTTTACCTTTGAAAAACCAAACCCAGAGGTGAGCTGGTGAATGGTGTGGCCAGCAGGAGCAGGGAGGTCATTCTGCCCCTGTACTCTGCACTGCTTCGACCACACCTTGAGTGCTGTGTTCAGTTCTGGGCCCCCCAGTTTAGGAGGGACATTGAGATGCTTGAGTGTGTCCAGAGAAGGGCGACGAGGCTGGGGAGAGGCCTTGAGCACAGCCCTACGAGGAGAGGCTGAGGGAGCTGGGATTGGTTAGCCTGGAGAAGAGGAGGCTCAGGGCAGACCTTATTGCTGTCTACAACTACCTGAGGGGAGGTTGTGGCCAGGAGGAGGTTGCTCTCTTCTCTCAGGTGGCCAGCACCAGAACAAGAGGACACAGCCTCAGGCTGTGCCAGGGGAAATTTAGGCTGGAGGTGAGGAGAAAGTTCTTCCCTGAGAGAGTCATTGGACACTGGAATGGGCTGCCTGGGGAGGTGGTGGAGTCGCCGTCCCTGGAGCTGTTCAAGGCAGGACTGGACGTGGCACTTGGTGCCATGGTCTGGCCTTGAGCTCTGTGGTAAAAGGTTGGACTTGATGATCTATGAGGTCTCCTCCAACCTTGGTGATACTGTGATACTCACTTGCAACCAATTCAAGTTGTGCTGGGGAAAGTCTAGGCTGGATATTAGGATGAAGTTCTTCACAGAGAGAGTGATTGGCATTGGAATGGGCTGCCCAGGGAGGTGGTGGAGGCACCGTCCCTGGAGGTGTTCAAGAAAAGCCTGGATGAGGCACTTAGTGCCATGGTCTGGTTGACTGGATAGGGCTGGGTGCTAGGTTGGACTGGATGATCTTGGAGGTCTCTTCCAACCTGCTTGATTCGATGATTCAATTCCTTTTCCTAGACGGGCTGTAGCTGTCCCATCAGTACTTCTCCCGCAGCACCCTGCACATCGGTAGCACCAAGGGGGGCGCTCTCAGCTGGGTAGCTAACGAAAACGTGGAGGAGAGGTGAAACGAGAACCCGAGCGGTGGCTCCCGCCGGCTCCAGCAGCGCTGTGCTCAGCGCGGTCTCTCCGCAAGGTGGCGCTCCCGGCCCGCAAAACCCAGCCAGCGGCTGGCAGCCGGCGCGGGCCGAGCGTCCCCTCGCTGCGCTGCCGCCTGCGGGAGCCACGGATCGCAGCCAGCTCTCTGCGGGAGGCTCCCATTGCTCTGGGGAGACTTCCCCTTTTTCTGGGGAAACGAAGGCGTTGGGTACCTAGAGCCTTTCGAGAGCCAAGCGGGAAGGGTAACTTCAGGAAGGTGTCTGAACCCACATCCCTGGAGGGGAGATGTGCAGATGTGCTCTGCAGTTGGGGACAGCGATGTGCCCCTGTGGCCAAGAGGGACAATAAGATCCTGGGGTGTATTAAGAAGAGTGTGTCCAGTAGATCAAAGGAGGTTCTCCTCCCCCTCCACTCTGCCCTGTTGAGACCTCATCTTGAGTAGTGCCTTTGGTTTTGGGCTCCCCAGTTTAAGAGGGACAAGTTTCTGCTCAAGAGAACCCAGTGGAGGGCCACAAGGGTGATTTGGGGACTGGAGCACTGCCTGATGAGGAGAGGCTGAGGGACCTGAGGCTTCTTAGTCTGGAGAAGTGAAGAATGAAAGGGGATCTAATAAATGTTTATAGACATGGTCTAGTTGACTGGATAGGGCTATGTGATAGGTTGGACTGGGTGATCTTGGAGGTCTCTTCCAACCTCATTGATTCTATGAAATATCTGAGGGCTGGGAGTCAGGATGGGGGGTGGGGGGACACAGGCTCTGCTCACTGCTCCCTGGGATAGGACAAGGAGCAATGGATGTAAGCTACAGCACAGGAGGCTCCAGCTCAACACATGTGGGAACTTCTTTAAGGGTTGAAGAGCACTGAAATAGGCTCCCCAGAGAGGCTGTGGAGTCTGCTTCCCTGGAGCTTTTCAAGGCCTGTCTGGATGTGTTCCTGTGTGACCTCAGCTAGTATGCACTTGCAGCCCAGAGGGCCAGCCAGATCCTGGGCTGCATCAGGAGAAGTGTGGCCAGCAGGTTGAGGGAGGTGAGTCTCCCCCTCTACTCTGCTCTGCTGACACCCCACCTGGAGTACTGCATCCAGTTCTGGAGCCCCTATTACAAGAAGGATGTGGAGATGCTGGAGTGTATCCAGAGAAGGACCACAAGGATGATCAGAGGGATGGAGCAGCTCCACTGTGAGCACAGACTGAAAGAGTTGGGGCTGTGCAGGCTGGAGAAGAGGAGGTTCCCAGGTGATCTTCTTGTGGCCTTCCAGCATCTGAAGGGGGCTACAAAAAAGCTGGGGAGGGACTTTTTAGGCTCTCAGGGAGTGACAGGACTGGGGGGAATGGAGCAAAGCTGGAGGTGGATAGGTTCAGCCTGGAGGTGAGGAGGAAGTTGTTCAGCATGAGGGTGGTGAGAGGCTGGAATGGGTTGCCCAGGGAGGTTGTTGAAGCCTCATCCCTGGAGGTGTTTAAGGCCAGGCTGGATGAGGCTGTGGGCAGCCTGCTCTAGGGTAGGGTGTCCCTGGCCATGGCAGGGGGGTAGGAATAGATGATCCTTGTGGTCCCTTCCAGCCCTGACTGATTCTATGAGATTGTATGGTCCTGCTCTGGCAGGGGGGTTGGACTCAATGATCTCTTTGGGCCCATTCCAATCCCTGACATCCTGTGATCCTGGTGCTAGGGGAGCATGGTTTAGCACCAGATGTGGTAGTTAGATAATGGTTGGACTCAACAATCTTATAGGTCTTTTCCAACCAAAATGATTCTACAATTCTGTTTTAGTCTGGGAGTTTGGGAAATGTAGCCACATGGATCAGCTCTGATGCCTCATGTAAACAGAAATGCCCTCTTAATTCTGCTGAAAAGCTAAAGAAATAGTGAATAAATAACAAACAAGGTTAAATGTGAGATCATTGTGCTGCCATCAGCAATTACCACCTTAACCACTGCTGCAGATATTCAGCACCAGGAACAGGTGATCTTTGATAACAGGCTGGCTTCCTTAGGTGTGGGCTGGAGTTATTTCTTTAGGTGAATCACATCACAGATAGCAACCAAAAACCACTGAGGTTTGCTTGGAGGGACAGGCAATTCATATGCAAAACTTGAAGGAATGTCAAGAGAAATCCCATTCAGTTTCATACAAATACATCCAGCAGGTTTGCTAGCACTTTCCCAGCTTCCACAGGCGCTGGGGTTCCAAAGGCTATGATGGGTAGCATTAGGATCATCTGCATCCAGAGCTTACAAAACACTTCCCAGAAGTTAGGCAGTGTACATCCTGGAGATGTGTGCTGCATTCTAACAGCCTATGAGCTTGTGCAAGCAAAGCATTTCAGCGTGCAGTCCTCTTATTGGTACCACAGGGGATTAATGATGTCTTTGCTGGAGGTAGCAAGTATCTGTTTCTAGCTGTTCAACTGTGCTAGGTCTTTTCTAAACACACAGAGGAAAGTCTCCTGTCAAGACTTCCTATTTTGTAAGTTAACTCAGCAGTCCAACTACCTCTCTAGTATTTGCAACATAAACCAAAAAGAGGCATCTCCTCAGATTTAACTTCAAGGACTATAAGTTCCTTTTTTTCTAATTCCTTTGAACTCTCTCAAGATGTTCCAGATCCTACTATGAACTTCTAGACCAGAACTAGGCACCCACTCAAATAGCCAGGACCTCATTCTCCCCCTTTCCTTGATACACTCCCTCCCTTTACTTGGGAGAGCAAACCCCAGAAGGGTTCATGTGATTTACCCCTCCAGACACAGGAACACTGCAGAGCTTGTGTCTTTGTGTTGCTGTACCACATTTGCTCCTGAGATCACACAGGCTGCCAGTAGTGTGGGCCTCCTACATTCCAAGGAAAAAAGATATTAAAAGCAAAGCTATGAAGAAACATGGGCAGCTGGCCCTCAAGACACGGGAGACAAAGTTGTGTGTGAGGAGGGAGCAGGTGAAATTACTTCACAACAGCTTCCAAGTGTGAACAAGACTATCTGAGGCGCTGGCACATTTCATGTTTATCTGATGCTAGAGCATTTGTGAGCAAGTATTAGCAGATATTCCCTAGTAGGAATTTGCCTTATCCACACTTGATAATTTAAGCTGCTGAGAAGACCAATAGGGCAGCATGAATCATAGAATCAACCAGGTTGGAAGAGACCTCCACGATCAGCCAGTCCAACCAATCACCCAGCCCTATCCAATCAACCAAATCATATGTCCTTTTCAAGCAAGCACTTTTCACTAAGTAACTTTTGTGAGACAAAGAACTTTCCCCAGGAAGATGAGAGGATCTGCCTCATGAAATATTGACTCTCCCAATTCATATTAGATTCTCAAACATCATTTGACAGCTCTGAATTGACTAATGGCCATCACAGCAAATGCATTTCCACCTTAATCTTTAGGTTTTGTCTGAATGATATTAATGCACATTGTTTATCACTAATGAGCTCTAGAATGTGATGTTAACAGAAGCAATTAAGGCTCAGCCTAACTATCTGCACTGGAGCTGAATGTATGGCTAATGAATCATTTCCACAGTTCAGCTCAGGTTCCCTTACTACAAATTGTACTTCAGATGGGTTAGAACTCATCTTAGTGTCCAGGCTGTTGCTTTTTCTTTTAACTTGTGTCTGTGTGCAAGAGGGTGCTTATATATGAAATAAGTAGATAGATCTTCTGAAAAAAACAGCCTAATTTGTGGGCATTTGTAGCCTTATTTGTGCTGGGCACAGGTTTAAACTTCTCCTAAGGTGTTGGAGTTCATAGGAACAAGCTTGACTCAGAGCACTGTTTGTCCAGGACTATCAGACACTAACTTCTTGTTCAGATAACCACTACAGAGAGGTCAGGCAAAGCAGCTTGGTTTTGGGTTTTCTTCAGTCTGCTTGGTTGAGCCCCTGCTCAAAGTAAAAGGATGTCTCTCTCTCAAATCTTTGGTGAATGCTGGCTCCAAGGAAACATTTACATGTCATTTGCGGCCGTAAGAGGTCAAGAAGAAAAGCAAGTGATGATGCTAGTCAGGTAGTTTTTGTCTTGCTACTGCTACCCTGTCCCAGCAAAAGCTGGACATACATGTCTTTAGTGGTATGTATTAAACACTGAATCTTCAAGGCACTTCAGAGCTGACTCAGCCCTGAAAAGGAAGCAAAGGCTGCAGCTGCCTGACAGCAGCATTCCTGGAAGTGAGGCTGAGAATTGCTGTAATGTTAAGTCCTTGGTCCCACTCCTGAAGCTAGAGGTTTTATTATTGAGAAGTGTAGGAACCTGCATAGATAAAGCTCAGCTTTTTAAAGTTCTGATATACTGAATAATCCACCCATCTAATCTTGAAGGTGCATGAAGAAAACTACAAGAATCAGATCATTTGAGCTCATACTAGAAGAAACTGCTGAGACAAACCAATGCCAGTTTGAAGTTGGTTTTCATAGAATCATAGAATCATAGAATCAACCAGGTTGGAAGAGACCTCAAAGATCATCCAGTCCAACCTATCACCCAGCCCTAGCCAGTCAACTAGACCATGGCACTGAGTGCCTCATCCAGTCTTTTCTTGAAGACCCCCAGGGACGGTGCCTCCACCACCTCCCTGGGCAGCCCATTCCAATGGGAAATCACTCTCTCTGTGAAAAACTTCTTCCTAACATCCAGCCTATACCTACCCTGGCACAACTTGAGACTGTGTCCCCTTGTTCTATTGCTGGTTACCTGGGAGAAGAGGCCATATACTTTGGCAGGAGGCTCAAAATCTTAAAGGTGCACTGTTAGTCCAAATAGATAATTAAACCATTTCTATTCATACACTTAGCTTCTTGCTTTATTTCAACAGATCTGGCATCTTTCATCTGTGTTTTGCTTAGCTTTGTTTCCCTCAAAATGAACAATTTTGCCACCAGGCTCACCTGTCTGGCTTTGGCTGTGCTGCACTGCTGTTTCTCTCGGCACCAGCTGGTGTTTGTGAAGCATCCGTCTGAAATGAAAGTTGAAACATAGCTCTTCAGCTAGCAAAGTGGAACACTCTTAGCTGCTGCTGGAAAATCAGGACATTTTTACCTGTCTTCACCTGCAGATGTTATCATTGCACCTAGAGGCACTCCCTGCACTTTGACATTTTTTAGTCTCTGACTGATACTTAGTACCAAATTAGTCAGTAGTTTAATTTTTATTTTTAAGGGGCTATCTATCTAAGGACCAAGATCAAAGCAGTGAGAGCAACATTTCATTGTGCTGACTTGAATTGCAGTGTCACTTTAATTTGCAGTCACTGAAGCAAAACCTCACCAAAAGCAAAGGAAATACTTCAGCAATTAGCCTGCACTCAACTCAGTGCTGCAGGAGTCATGCTGCTCTAGCAGCCATGCTACTGAGCTCTGGGATGTCTTCGCCACCCAGCAGAGCCTGCAGGTGAGGGTGTAGCTTTGAAATGATGAAGCTGAGTCACTGACAAGGAGGAAGGGAGACTTGCTGGAACATGTCAGAGCAAAATGATTTAGGAAGTAAAGAAGTCAAACTCTTGCTGTTATTTTTTGTTTGCTTGCTTGATTTGTTTTGATAAGGGGAAGGGGGAAATGAAAAAAGAAAAAGTATTCCATGCAAATTTTAACTTCAGTAAAGGCAAGGATATTGAGTAACTTCCCACCTTACAAAGCTTCTTGGTTTATTCTGAAGCAGCCTGTGTGCTTCCACTGAAAGAGACCAAAATAGAAGACCTATGCTGTAAAGTATTGGGGAAAAAAAAAACAATGTTAGTAGCCAGTTCTGCACTCCTTGTAGTGTGTGATGGTTTGCGTGTTCCCCGCTCCCCCCCCACTTTAGAAGTCACCCAGACTAGACTCAGCCAGCTCTGGAAATATGAATGAAGCTTATATTTAGAGCTAGCACAATATACAAGCAGATATTTGCAGTATATACTGTTATAGACAGAAATATACAAGGTAAAAGGTAATACAGAAACACAGCAGCCCTCCCCGAAACCTGAGTCCCCAGGAGGGGCTCTCAACCACCCCTGCACCTTCCCCCTGCCCCTTTCAACCTTACCCCAGTCCCAGGGAAGAATGGAGGCTCGGCCAGGGGGGTTAGGAAGCAAAGTGGATTAGTCCAAAAAATGGAGGATGAGGTTAGAGAGATGTGGCTCAGCCAGCAGCCCAAGTCAGAGTGGTTATCTAATGTTTTTATTTCTTGTTCCCACACATCTCAGCAAGCCTGTGAGTGAAGTAGACATCACCACTGCTTGCTTTCCACAGCCTGTAATCTAGTTCTTCTCACCAAAACATTCTAGCCTGCTTCAAACTAGCATATAGTGGCATGTGCATGGATGAGCTCCTGCTTCTTCACATCTAGTGTCCTTTTGCAGTTTCCTGGCTATAGCTCCATGGCTATCCTCTGGGTTCTCCAAATTCGACTCAACAACGCACATCTAAAGAAAGGGAGGAAAACATTCACAGTTCAGCCATGGAAAGCAGCAGAAGATGAAACAGTGGCACTTTTATCACTGTGCACTACCAGGATGTAGCACAGGATGCAAGGCATTTGTCACCGGTGCCACTAGCTTGTTTTATGGCAGAAACACCGGGCATGGTACAATCAACAGGTTTCTATCAGCAAGCAAAGCAGTGAACAGAAGAGGAAAACCTTCACTCCGTTTTACATGGAGTCAACAGAGATGTGAAGTGACAAAGCAATTCACTCAAGGTCTACAGAAGGCCTGGGGTACTATTATAGGGCAGATGTCAGCAACCAAAGCAGAGTAGGGAATGGGCAGAGAGCTGCTTTTAGAGCCACCAGCCGCACAGCCCTGCAGGGTTGTCTTTCAGCTAGGTGCCTGCAGTGCCCTGGATGCCAAACAGAGCCAGGTAATTCAGAACAGGGGTGTCCTCAGGGCTTATCTGCCCGTTAGGATGAGGGGAAGAGAGTTTGAACTCCTTCACAGATCACGGCACCAGGCACCTCCGCATTTACTGGTACCTTAGGAGGCTCTGCCATTCAGTTGCAACGCCGGGCACAGAGCCTCAAACACCCAATGCTCCCCCTGCCGCCGGAGGGTGACCCGCTTAGCCAAAGGCAGCGAGAAGAAGGCGATCTGAAGCAGAGACAGCCTCTCCCTAAAACACTTACCACCCCCCCGGAGTAACTGTATGGCAGCCACGTCCCGGGGGCACCCTGCCCATCTGCCCGCAGCCCAGCACCCGCCTCCGTCCTGCCCCAGCCCCTTTGTCCGGGGCCGCTTCTCAGGGGGGGCAGGGGGGCGGCCATGGGTGCTATATTAGGCACCTGCGGCTTGCACAATGGGCTGTGGGTGCTCGGGGGAGAGACAGATTGATGTATTGTGTGCGGGGGAGGAGGGTTGTCACTTGAATCCATGTGAACCCAGGCTTTCAGGGCAAGGGAGATTGACAGCTTTTGTAGGTCGCAGCTCTCTTTCAAAGCTCTGCTTTATAGACAGTAGGTTAGGGGGCCAGGGCTTTCACTCCCATAATTCGAACAGGGCAATCATCAGCACTGAGAATTTCTCCTCTCTCTCTCCCTCTATTTTTTTTTTCACCCCCCCCTTGTTATGCATTAAATGATTTCAGTGGAGGAATGTGCAGCATTAATTAGAATTGCTTAGCGGATACCGAGGGAAAAAGTTTCTTCACAACAACTCTAGGAGGTGTCAGTGCTACAAAGGCGGTTTTGTTTTCCCTCTGCCTCACATTATCAGTGCAATATGTAAGGTAGCGATTCTTTTCATTTAAATTAAGTGGAAAGCTACTAAATCTTGTTTTATTCTCCAAAAAAAAAAAAAAAAAAAGAAGAAGAAGAAGAAGAAGAAGGGTGGTGGTGGGGAAAAAAAATGGTCCTTAACACTTATCTTTTAACTTCTTTTATTTTGTGAGGTTAGTGTTTGCTTTTGCTTTCAGTCCTCCCCATTAATCGGCCTGCAAAGATGTGTATCCAGTTTTGTGTATCATTTAGCTCTCACAATTATAGGCCAGCACAACGAACATATCAGGATTGTCTCCTGATTAAACCACACTACCATTTAAAATCCAAAGACGCTGGTCTGGAGGGACACATTGAAATTCAGAAGTGTGGCTGGCTGCTCTCGGCAGGGATTTCCTAGTTTCTTTCAACTTCTTTAAATGGAAGTTAAGCTAAAAGATGGGCTTGAGCATATGAAGTAAGAGCTTAGGAGGAACGCTCATTAATGTATTTATGCACTTCTTCATCTCACTCCTTCAAATCTTTTTCCCACAGACAATGCACAAACAAATATTAGCCCCCATGGTATTTAAATATTTTCTCTCGTCAAATGTACTCAACTAAGTCTACCAAAAATAATTAGAAGAATAAATTATAAAAGAGGACCTGGAGCTAGTTTGGACGTCTATTAAAAGACACAATCCTGACTGCTTGTGATGGTTTGGCTGTTACCCGCCCCACACACACTTAAGAAATCACCCAGAGTAGACTCAGCTGAGCCTGGAAATTAGAATGAAGCTTTATATTTACAGCTTAACATGATATGCAAACAAGTATTTACAATATCAGCAGCTACAGTCAGAAATATGCAAGGTAAAAAAGTAATACAGAAACACAGCAGCCCTCCCAGAAACCTGACTCCCCCCAGGAGGGGCTCCCAACCACCCTTCCACCTTCTTCCCACCTCTCTACCTTACCCCAGACCTTGCCTTACTTTCAAGGTGAATTTGGAGAATCAGCCAGGGGGGGTTAGGAAGGAGACTGGTTAGTTACACAGACAGCAGGTTAGAGAAAGAGAAGTGCAGCCCAAAGCCAGAGAGCAAACAACTGCCTTATCTGTGTTTGTGTTCCTGTTCTTATACATCTCAGCAAGCCTATGAGTGAAGTAGCCATCACAACTGTTTGCTTTTCACAGCCTATAATCTAATTCTTCTCACTAGGATATCCCAGTTAGGCTCAAACTAGCACACTGCTGCACCATGGGGTAGTATCACAGTCTTTCTTTTTTCCTTCCTCTTAAGGGTTTGAACATCACCAAGTTATTACCACCATAAAACATCCTCTCTTCAGACATGTAAAACCAACTCTTGTCTCCAGAAGTAAATTACGGAGGCTCAGCAGCCTGCAGATTCTCTTGCAATAAATTCACCTAAACCGTGAAGCTGTTTATATTTTGCCCACATGATCAGTGAGAAAAGGCCAATACTGTTCTTTGTACCAGGAAAAGTGTGATTCTCACTTGGTTCCCCTGAGGAAGTGCTGGGAAATGCAGCCACATGGAGAGCTGCTTGGGTGGGACAGAGCAGGTATTCCTAGAGAAGCAAGGATTCTTCTCCTGCAGGGAAGGTAGCAGTGCCTAATTTTCTCTCTGATCCAGAGAGTCTGGCTTGCACATTAAGTAGTCAAAACCACAGTTTAAAATATAAGTTTTGGTATTCATTGCTTAGATCATAACAAAGTTATGGTCCCTTTTACAAAACACTCATGAAAGCAGCATCCCCAGGGGATTAGGGGGCTGAGGGGAGACCTCATTATTGTCTTCAACTACCTCAAAGGATGTTGTGGAGAGGCTGCTGGTGGTCTCTTCTTACAGGTAATTAGTGGTAGAACAAGAGGGAATGGACTCAAGCTGCAACTGGATGTTAGGAAAAAATTTTTCCCAGCAAGAGTGGTCAGGCATTGGAATGGGCTTCCCAGTGAGGTGACTGAGTCACCAACCTTGGATGTGTTTAAAGGTTTGGATGTGGTGCTTAGGGCTGTGGTTTAGGGTGAACCTTGTAGAGTAGGGTTATAGGTTGGACTTGGTGACCCTGAGGGTCTTTTCCAACCTGAATGTTTCTGTGATTTCTGTGAAAGTTGACTGTATTTTTGTCTCATTGATAAAGCAGGAGTTACTAGTGAAAGGTGTGACCTCAGAGCTGGTTTTGGCATAGCTGAGCTTTGGCACAACAACTCTAAGAGCCAAGTAAAGATAAGCTAAAGAGAGCCTGTAGAAAGGAAGAGAGGAGCAGTTTCTACTAGGCATGGAATGCAGTTTTCTAAGAAATCTGAGTGAAGTCAGATAAAACATTTGACCTTTTGGCTGGCTCCTCTCATGAAAAGAAGGAACAAGGTTATTAGATATCTGATATTGCCTTGCAAGGAAAAGTCCATTGAATATGAAGAGTTAACTTCCATAGTGCAGGGGAAAAGAGAAGCACAGTGTCTTCCCTTCCACCTCCCTTAAATCATTAGTTCAGCTTCAATGGCTGGGATTTAAGCTCTTGAGGCTGGACCACAGCACCAAATGCTCCATCAGCAATAATTAATTAATTAATCAGGTGCCAATGTGAGGAGGATCCCATGCAGTCGAGCAGTTTGCTGCCCCAGACACAAGAGCACCACTTCTCTGAGGAGCTGAGGTCACTGAAGCTTGGTTTTGAAGTGAGCCTCAGCCCCAAGACCAGCCAGGGCAGCCCAAAGCTTTCTCATCAGCAACTCACTTCAGTGCACAGCACAGGCACTGCGTAGCAGGACAGGCTCACTTGCTCCAGAGCTGCGTGAGAGATGAACACTTGCCAAGCTTTCCTGTGTCTTCTGCACCCTGGCTCAAGGGCCATCTCCTCTGTTTTGTTGGGGGTTTTTCTGGACCACAGTACCTCTCTCAGAATTACACATCCCTCATGCATGTAAATGAGAGGGGTCCAATTACATGCAAGGGAGAAAGGGTTTAATGAATCGTGAAAAAGCAAGGGCTGCTTAGAAAAAGCTCCATCTCAGTGCCCCCTCTTCCCCCCCACTTGGAAACATGCATTTCTCATTTTTGGGAAGAGAAACTCACAGCTGAATGAATACAAGACTTGTTTGTGTTTGTTACAGCCTGCACTTGAAATCTCTGACACTTTCAAAGAAAAATACTTCAGCACAGAAATTTTGTTCCTCTACATGGCACCAGCAAACGCAAAGCATGATTGTAGATAACTATGTTAAGTAGATAACTATTTTGAGTTCTCCATCTGGTGTACGTCCCTCTTTTGGCTCTCTTTTCCTCTCTGTGTGTACTGAAGGTCTTACATAAACTTAAAAGACAAAGAACAGACAGAAGCTGTTGTTATTTATGGGGCCACAGGTGACACAGGCTAAGTTGCACGACTAGCTTCTACAGTCTTGCCTAGGCTGTTGAGCACTGCTGTCCCAGGTGAGTATGAACCAGACAGCAAGACACACAATGAGCATTCTATAGCAAGCCACGTTAAAGGATTATTACTAATGTCAAGTATGATTTCACATGACTGTATTTAAAACAGACATTATAGCAAATTGATTTGTAACTATTCTGGGACTCCTTAGAGGCCTTTTCCTTTTTCTCAGGCAACCAGCAATAGAACAAGGGGACACAGTCTCAAGTTGTGCCAGGGGAAGTATAGGCTGGATGTTAGGAGGAAGTTCTTCCCAGAGAGAGTGATTGGCATTGGAATGGGCTGCCCAGGGAGGTGGTGGAGGCACCGTCCTTGGAGGTGTTCAAGCAAAGCCTGGCTGAGGCACTCAGTGCCATGGTCTGGTTGACTGGCTAGGGCTGGGTGCTAGGTTGGACTGGATGATCTTGGAGGTCTCTTCCAACCTGCTTGATTCTATGATTCTACGATTGTGTTTTTGAACTTCTTTAGCAGGGTTAATTATTGGTCACTCACTGCCATTAAAATGACTGCAGTGTCTAAAATAATGGAATAAAGAAAAGTCTCAGTGGAATTACATGGCACTGGGGCCCCAAGTCATGAAGAGAAAGAGCCAAACCCTTATGAAGGTAGTGTCTCTTTTCCATGTCAATAAGAGGATAACAAGTGCTGGGCAATTACGTCTCCAGCTGAAATGTAACAGAGCTATTATCAAGTCAGTATCTTTAAAGTTTCACCTTAAAATTTCCTTCTGTATTTGGGCATAGAAGTTGCTGTGAAATTGCACTTGGAAATGATTTCTCATTTAAGTAGGATGTAACTAGAAAGAAGAGTAACTTCCACAGCAACAGCAATAGGACAGCTCCACCTGTGCACAGACTTACACAGGAGTATGAATAACTTGCAGAATTACACCAAGCCTGCTTTGAGTTTTTGCTAACTTGATCTAGAATCCTGAAGGCAAAATGCATAGATAGTTGATTGGATAGGGTTGGTTGACAGGTTGGGCTGGATGATCTTGGAGGTCTCTTTCAACCTGGTTGATTCTATAGGAAGGCCAATGCATAACTTCTACCAGTTATGAGCGAATATGTCTCATTAGAAGCATCTGGAATGAAATGAAGAATCTACTGCTGTCATGTTGCACACTCTTAGTTATTTCACAGTATCACAGTATCATCAGGGTTGGAAGAGACCTCACAGATCATCAAGTCCAACCCTTTACCCCAGAGCTCAAGGCTAGACCATGGCACCAAGTGCCACGTCCAGTCCTGCCTTGAACAGCCCCAGGGACGGCGACTCCACCACCTCCCCGGGCAGCCCATTCCAGTGTCCAATGACTCTCTCAGTGAAGAACTTTCTCCTCACCTCAAGCCTAAACTTCTGCACAGGTGAAAGAGTTCAGGCCCACTGCAGATGATCCAGGACACTACTCTGGTTAATTTAGCTACTGCTAAAGTGCAGCTAAAAGTCTATCATGCCAAAAGAAAGTTGTCACTGTCCCAGTGGCTTCTTCAACTTTGAGGCATCGAAGCAATTCAAGCCAGTAGAACCCTCTTGATGGTGAAAAGAAAGTGGAAGTGCCTTTGTGTCATCTACTAATTTTTCTGATGTTGCAGTGATGCCTTTACTGGGATTTCCACCTGTCAGGGCTCCTGGGACTGAAAATGGATGAAAATGTGCAAGGAATCAGACAGAATAAACAAATTGATACTTCTGGACTTAAGAAACCAGCATTTTTTTCCCCCAGACTATTTGACTAATTTAATTCACAGATGATACAGAAAAGATCCCAAAAGCACACATGTTGTAGACCAAATTTCCATACAAATCACTTGTCCTGTAACTTCGTCTGGCCCACAGAATGACTCTGTCAGACAGACAAATAAAACCAGAAACTAATCTTCATAGATGCAGAGGGAAGAAATACCACCTGAGATCCACAACTTTTGGAGACACCTGAGGGCTTGTGCAAATCCTGTGCAGTCCTGGGTTAGTCTCCTTTGCTGACTTTTACTGTGTCACCTTTGCTGTGTCATGGTTTGGACAGATTCACTCTGTGCTGGATCAAGAACTGGCTGGATGGCAGAGCTCAGAGAGTGGTGGTGAATGGTGCCACAGCCAGTTGGCAGCTGTCACTGGTGGTGTTTCCCAAGGATCAGTGCTGGGCACAGTCCTGTTCAATATCTTTATTGATGATCTGGATGAGGGGATTGAGTCCAGCATCAGTAAGTTTGCAGATGACACCAAGCTAGGAGCAGGTGTTGATCTGTTGGAAGGTAGCAGAGCCCTGCAGAGGGACCTGGCCAGGCTGGATGGGTGGGCAGAGGCCAATGGGATGAGATTGGACAAGGCCAAGTGCAGGGTTCTGCACTTTGGCCACAACAACCCCAAGCAGCACTACAGGCTAGGGACTGAGTAGCTGGAAAGCAGCCAAGAGGATAGGGACCTGGGAGTACTGACAGATAGTAGCTAAAGATGAGCCAGCAGTGTGCCCAGGTAGCCAAGAGAGCCAATGGCATCCTGGCCTGCATCAGGAACAGTGTGGCCAGTAGGACAAGGGAGGTTCTTGTGCCCCTGTACTCAGCACTGGTCAGGCCACACCTTGAGTGCTGTGTCCAGTTCTGGGCCCCTCAATTCAAGAAAGATGTTGAGGTGCTGGAAGGTGTCCAGAGAAGGGCAACAAAGCTGGTGAAGGGCCTGGAACACAAACCCTATGAGGAGAGGTTGAGGGAGCTGGGCCTGTTTAGCCTGGAGAAGAGGAGGCTCAGGGGTGATTTTATTACTGTCTACAACTACCTGAAGGGGCATTGTAGCCAGGTGGGGGGTGGCCTCTTCTCCCAGGCAACCAGCAATAGAACAAGGGGACACAGTCTCAAGTTGTGCCAGGGTAGGTCTAGGCTGGATATTAGGAAGAAGTTCTTCACAGAGAGAGTGATTTCCCATTGGAATGGGCTGCCCAGGGAGGTGGTGGAGGCACCGTCCCTGGGGGTCTTCAAGAAAAGCCTGGATGAGGCACTTAGTGCCATGGTCTGGTTGATTGGATAGGGCTGGGTGCTAGGTTGGACTGGATGATCTTGGAGGTCTCTTCCAACCTGGTTGATTCTATGATACTGGTTCTATGATCTTGTTCTGCACTGGTTCTGGGCATCCTTTTGTAAGGGTTTTTTTTTTGCCTGTGTAGTTGTTTTGCTAGTTTCAGTGCAAGGGAAGCAGCAAAACTTTTCTGGCAACAGACAGCTTAGTTTGACTCATCAACATTGTCAAACCAGAAGCAGAGTGCTCATGTGTGGGTTCATAACATCTACCCTCCAAAGCTGTCACTTATTTCACGTGATTCTGGTTGTGGCACAGGAGCCTGGTGAAACTGCAAAGTTTACATGGGGATTTCAGAATCCCTTCTTACAAGTAATTCCCATGCCTCTCAGAATTCCTTCCCTTTGTACCTGTGACTATTTCTCCCTCCCTGTGCATGGCACATGTTTGGGGTGGCGGTCAGTTGTGTTAGGACAGCCTTTGCGAGGCCATCAATTTGACCTCCACCTCCTGGAAAGGTGATGGTACTTTCTAAGGTCTCTCCTCAGCAATGGGGCGGGAGGAGACCCAGGGTGCTATGTTCTTGCCACTGAGGTGTGCACAGCACCTTGCATGCTCCTAGACTCTTACTTCCCCAGCTCTTATTGCTGACTCAGTGGTAAGAGCACATACGCCTCGTCTTGTTCATCAAACCTTCCATTCATTTCTGTGCTAAGAAGAGCTTCTACCAAGAAGAGCATATGCAGACGAGCCACCAGGGAATGGCCCAAGGTACAGACACCAAAGAGGGAAACAGCAAAAGCCTGTATCAGTTCTGGTCCATCAGCTCTGGCATATCTGTCTTTAAGATTTAACTGCCTCCAAGTTACGTTTTCAGTGAGCAGCTCTGGCTCTTACAGCCCAAGACCTGCGAGCCTGCATACCAGCATTTGCTTTTCTTTCAGCAGAACACCTACTGAAACACACTTTAAAGTTGGTGTAGGTTTTTTTTAACATATAGTGGGGAAACATTAGGTAATTAAAGAAATCATGCACCATGCCATGTGGAGGCCTCCTGACAAATACAACCTTGGTGGCCATGACCCTGGCCAGAGGAAGAAGGCTGTGATGTCACCTCATCTCCAAGTCCCAGTTTCACGGATAGTATCTCTGAAAGGAATTGTCTGAAGGAGATTGTTCCTTATGAAAAGTTCACATGATGGAGTCTGAAGGGCTTGTTTCACTTGAAGCCCAGCAGGACAGGGCTGTTTGGAAAGAAGCATTCAGTGTGTTCTGTTTTGCTGAAAGCTGTCACAGTGAACAAGTACTTAGCAAACAGCATGAACAAGGATTTGAACTAGAAAACTAGCTGGGCCCTGACAACGTTGTAATAGCAGGCTTGTCTGTTCAGAGCCTGCACAGTGATGCATGAGGGCATGAGCAGGAAAACAGAAGTAGATTTTTGTATTTTTCATGATTTTAAAAGATGACAGTGTATCATTTCTCTGAACTCATCTGCGTTGATGTGGTTGTCTTTGGCATCAGTGGGAGGGGAAGCATCCCGGTGAGAAGGGGTGCAGGGCAGAGGCGTGGTGCAGGTCCCAAAGGGTGAACTGATTGATTAACTGAGAAGCAGTCAGTTCTTCTCCTATTGTGCTGGTTTGCAATGTTTTTACTTCTGTTATGACGGGCTGACTGGTTAAGCTGTCTCCCTTTACATCTCTAATCCATGTTTAGCAGTGAACAAAAGCTATCTGAATCCCAGAGCAGAGCTGAAAGAGAAGCTGCCATTCTACACCTTCGGAAACAAGCTGCTACCACCCAAGCACCCAGCTGCTGGCACCACACAGGTACAGGAGATTAGCACACCTTAAAACTCCCCTCTCTCTCCCCTGCCCTACAAGGCACTATTAAAGACAACACAACAGAAAGACTTCAAATAAGTAGTAAGAGAGAATAAACAAAATATCTCCTTTTAGTTTTACATGCTGCAACCACATCTTTGTTTCTAAAGTAGACCTCAAAACCACCCTAACCACACCTTTATCATAGATCATAGAATATAGAATCAAGCAGGTTGGAAGAGACCTCCAAGATCATCCAGGCCAACCTAGCACCCAGCCCTAGCCAGTCAACTAGACCATGGCACTAAGTGCCTCATCCAGGCTTTGCTTCAACACCTCCAGGGACGGTGCCTCCACCACCTCCCTGGGCAGCCCATTCCAATGCCAATCACTCTCTCTGCCAACAACTTCCTCCTAACATCCAGCCTATACTTCCCCTGGCACAACTTGAGACTGTGTCCCCTTGTTCTGTTGCTGGTTGCCTGGGAGAAGAGGCCAACCCCCACCTGGCTACAACCTTCCTTCAGGTAGTTGTAGACAGCAATGAGGTCACCCCTGAGCCTCCTCTTCTCCAGGCTAAACAACCCCAGCTCCCCCAGCCTCCCCTCATAGGGTTTGTGTTCCAGGCCCCTCACCAGCTTTGTCACCCTTCTCTGGACATATTCCAGCACCTCAACATCTCTCTTGAACTGAGGAGCCCAGAACTGGACACAGCACTCAAGGTGTGAGTGTGTCCAGAGAAGGGCAACGAGGCTGGGGAGAGGCCTTGAGCACAGCCCTACGAGGAGAGGCTGAGGGAGCTGGGATTGGTTAGCCTGGAGAAGAGGAGGCTCAGGGGTGACCTTATTGCTGTCTACAACTACCTGAGGGGAGGTTGTGGCCAGGAGGAGGTTGCTCTGTTCTCTCAGGTGGCCAGCACCAGAACGAGAGGACACAGCCTCAGGCTGCGCCAGGGGAAATTTAGGCTGGAGGTGAGGAGAAAGTTCTTCACTGAGAGAGTCATTGGACACTGGAATGGGCTGCCCGGGGAGGTGGTGGAGTCGCCGTCCCTGGAGCTGTTCAAGGCAGGACTGGACATGGCACTTGGTGCCATGGTCTGGCCTTGAGCTCTGTGGTAAAGGGTTGGACTTGATGATCTCTGAGGTCTCTTCCAACCCTGATGATACAGTGAGACTGTGATACTGTGTGGCCTGAGCAGTGCTGAGCACAGGGGCAGAATAACCTCCCTTGTCCTACTGGCCACACTGTTCCTGATGCAGGCCAGGATGCCATTGGCTCTCTTGGCCACCTGGGCACACTGCTGCCTCATCTTCAGCCTACTACCTTCCCACCATGATTATGACAGTTACCTAGTTTATGACAAGAAGAGCTTCAATATGTATAATTAACTTTATATTGTCACTTTTAACATGCTGTGCTTTTTCCTAAACACAGAAAATCCTAACTGGTGTCCTTGCTACAGAGGACTAAAAGTCCCTTGTTCAGTTGTCATCTACTAAGCAGTTTAGACAGAATCCCTCTTTCCCTCCTTTCCTTTGCAAAGACAGAAGATTTACAGTGTTTAAGTGCATAGCATCCACCTCTTTCATAGGCTCATTCAGGCTTGGAAAGAACTCCCAGATCATTGACTCCCATTAGCAATGCTCCCAGATCATTGACTCCCACTGGCAATACCAAGGCCACCACTAAACCATGTCCATGAGCAAAATGTCTACATATCTTTTAAATAGCTCCTGGGATGATGATTCAACCACTTCTCTGGGCAGCCTGTTACAGTGCCCTTCAGTGAAGAAAAGACTCCTGCATCTTTGAGACTTCCTTCTTGCAGAATATCCAGGCTTTCTGGACTCCTCTTACCTTCAGGACTACTTCTCAAAGCATCCCCTAAACAAATCAGCCTATCCTCCTGAGATCCAAGGTGACAGCTCTGCTCACCTCTCTTTCCTTTTCAAGAACTGGAAATTCCATCATTTCCTGATCACTGTGTCCAGGAAGGCCTCCAGACATCACATCTCCCACAGGTCCTTCTCTGCTCACAAACAGCAGTTCCAACAGGGCACCTTCCCTAGCTGGTTCCCTCACCAGCTGTTTCGTGAAGTTCTCTTCCTCACACCCCAGAAACCTCCAAGATGGTTTCCCCCCCTTGCTGTACTACATCTCCAGCAGACATCAGGGAACTTGAAGTGCCCTAGCAGAACAAGGGTACAAGATTGCAATACACAGAGAACATTTTTTGTTATGGACTCCAACATACATAAGATGAAAAGCATTTTTTCTCACCTGGAGATAGCCTCTCCATTTTATTAGGTCCTAGGATGTGTTCATGGATCTGCCATTCAACCTCTTCCTACTTTTTGCTGTGGCTGAAAACCTTTGCTAATGTTTTGTGGAATGCATACAGGGGAATAAAGAAGACAGAATAAAGAACCTGGTGAAACCTCAGCCTTGGACAGGGACATTGCTTACCTAAGTTATGGGTGAATGGCTAGGTTTAGGATGAGCTGTGTTCCAGGGAACCCAGAATTGTGGCCACCAGAGTGGCAGATCTGTGCTGGCTCTGTTCAGAGCTGAGGAACATGCTTTATTGCTTCATCATGCAATCATAGAATCAACCAGGTCGGAAGAGACCTCTAAGATCATCCAGCCCAACCTAGCACCAGACCATGGCACTAAGTGCCTCATCCAGGCTTTGCTTAAACACCTCTCCAGGAATGCCAACTCCACCACCTCCCTGGGCAGCCCATTCCAATGCCAATCACTCTCTCTGACAACAACTTCCTCCTAACATCCAGCCTAGACCTGCCCTGGCACAACTTGGGACTGTGTCCCCTTGTCTGTTGCTGGTTGCCTGACAGAAGAGACCAACCCCTACCTGGCTACAGCCTCCCTTCAGGTAGTTGTAGACAGCAAAGAGGTCTGCCCTGAGCCTCCTCTTCTCCAGGCTGCACACCCCCAGCTCCCTCAGCCTCTCTTCATAGGCCTTGTGTTCCAGGCCTCTCACCAGCTTTGCCACCTTTTCTCTGGACACCTTCCAGTACCAAAATGTCTCTCTTGAATTGTGGAGCCCAGAACTGGACACTGTACTCAAGGTGTCCATGATATGACATCTCTCTTGAACTGAGGAGCCCAGAACTGGACACTGTACTCAAGGTGTCCATGATATGACATCTCTCTTGAACTGAGGAGCCCAGAACTGGACACTGTACTCAAGGTGTCCATGATATGACATCTCTCTTGAACTGAGGAGCCCAGAACTGGACACTGTACTCAAGGTGTCCATGATATGACATCTCTCTTGAACTGAGGAGCCCAGAACTGGACACTCAAAAATACCTTGTGGGGTTGATTTCCGTTCAGTGACAGTCAAAGCTAGTACTTCCCTCTGACACCACATCCCTCAGATTCCAGAAGCTGTGTTTCAAGTTCCTTACCAGTGTTATCAGAGGAGATTTTCAGCAAAACGAGTCACCTCTGCA
Source organism: Pogoniulus pusillus (assembly GCF_015220805.1). Lineage (NCBI taxonomy): Eukaryota > Metazoa > Chordata > Aves > Piciformes > Lybiidae > Pogoniulus > Pogoniulus pusillus. The sequence goes on along the minus strand of NC_087282.1, from coordinate 22,190,291 downwards.
AGGAGACCAATTCATGACAAGACTGCTCCCCCAGTGACTGGCTCAGCTGCTCCCTGAGCCAGTCAGCATGACAAGAAAAAGAAGCAATGTCCTTCTTTTCCCCTTGCTTTTCCAGCCCAAGTCTCCTCTCACTTCAAGCATGCCACAGTGCAGAAGTTGGAAAAAGAAAGGGCCAGGCTTTTTGAAAAACACCAGCAAGAACAAACTGCTGGGAATGGGTTTGTACAGAAGCAGAGCAGTCAGCATTTACGTGGCCGTGCCGCACTCACCGGCATTCAGGAGCAGCAGACACACCTCAGTCTGAGATACGGCAGTCCTTTGGACTCCAACTCCTTGTGACAGAGCCATGCTGGCTTGGGCAGAAAGGTGAAATCACAGTATCACAGTCTCACAGTATCATCAGGGTTGGAAGAGACCTCACAGATCATCAAGTCCAACCCTTTACCACAGAGCTCAAGGCCAGACCATGGCACCAAGTGCCACGTCCAGTCCTGCCTTGAACAGCTCCAGGGACGGCGACTCCACCACCTCCCCGGGCAGCCCATTCCAGTGTCCAATGACTCTCTCAGGGAAGAACTTTCTCCTCACCTCCAGCCTAAATTTCCCCTGGCACAGCCTGAGGCTGTGTCCTCTTGTTCTGGTGCTGGCCACCTGAGAGAAGAGAGCAACCTCCTCCTGGCCACAACCACCCCTCAGGTAGTTGCAGACAGCAATAAGGTCTGCCCTGAGCCTCCTCTTCTCCAGGCTAACCAATCCCAGCTCCCTCAGCCTCTCCTCCTAGGGCTGTGCTCAAGGCCTCTCCCCAGCCTCGTCGCCCTTCTCTGGACATGCTCAAGCATCTCAATGTCCCTCCTAAACTGGGGGGCCCAGAACTGAACACAGCACTCAAGGTGTGGTCTAAGCAGTGCAGAGTACAGGGGCAGAATGACCTCCCTGCTCCTGCTGGCCACACCATTGCTGATGCAGGCCAGGATGCCACTGGCTCTCTTGGCCACCTGGGCACACTGCTGGCTCATGTTCAGGCAGGTATCAATCAGCACCCCCAGATCCCTCTCTGTCTGGCTGCTCTCAGCCACTCTGACCCCAGCCTGTATCTCTGCATGGGGTTGTTGTGGCCAAAGTGCAGCACCCTGCACTTGGAGCTATTGAAGCCATCCCCTTGGACTCTGCCCATCTGTCACAGTATCACAGTATCACCAAGGCTGGAAGAGACCTCACAGATCATCAAGTCCAACCCTTTACCACAGAGCTCAAGGCCAGACCATGGCACCAAGTGCCACGTCCAACCTTGCCTTGAACAGCTCCAGGGACGGCGACTCCACCACCTCCCCGGGCAGCCCATTCCAGTGTCCAATGACTCTCTCAGTGAAGAACTTTCTCCTCACCTCCAGCCTAAATTTCCCCTGGCACACCCTAAGGCTGTGTCCTCTCATTCTGTCCAGGCAGTCAAGGTCCTGCTGCAGAACCCTTCTGCCCTCCAACCCAGCCACATCTGCCCCCAGCTTGGTGTCATCTGCAAACTTGCTGATGACTGACTCCATGCCCTCATCCAGATCATCTATGAAGATGTTAAAGAGGATGGGGCCCAGCACTGATCCCTGAGGGACACCACTAGTGACAGCTGCCAGCTGGATGTGGCACCATTCACCACCACTCTCTGGGCTCAGCCCTCTAGCCAGTTCCTAACCCAGCACAGAGTGTTGCCATCCAAGCCATGGGCTGATAGCTTAGCCAGCAGTTTGCTGTGGGGGTCAAATCCTCATCATTAATCACATCCTCTGGAATTTTACTCATAGGTATGCTGCACTGAAGCAGCTACCACCTCCTGGCCTTATTTTAAGCCCTTGAAGACCCAGGCAGATGTCCACTTCACAGGCAGCTGTTGGCACAGTCCCGAAGTCACCATCATCCAGCTGCTTCTTTGATTCGTGGGATGGCTTCTCTGAGTGCCCTCAGGCTGCTCCAGGCAAAACCTGGATGGGTGCAATTTAAACATTTTCAACAAGGTAACTTAGGTTAGCTTGGTGTGCTGCTTTGAGGGTAATTGGAATATTTTGATGAGAGAAATTAGGTTGTTTGCTGTGAAAAGAAAATAAAGTGATGTCTATATTACCTATTTGTTCTGCTGGGACATGTAAAAACAAAGGCACAAAGATAAGGCAGTCTCTGCCTGGCTGTCTCTGTATTAACTCTTCAGCCTGAACCTGCATATTCCCAAGCAACCATTTTGCTTCTAACACCTCTTGCTGATCACCTTGCATGTAAGGGAGATTCTCAGATAAGGGAAGGGGTGAAAAGAAGGTGGAAGGGTGGTTGAGAGCTCCTCTTGGACACTCTGGCTGCTGGGAGGGGTCTTGTATTTCTATATTACTTTTAACTTGTATGTTACTGCATAGAGTTGTAAATAGCTGTAATATATTGTATATATCTGCCTGTACATTGTGCTAAGCTGTAGATATAAAGCTTTATTCCTTAGCTTCCAGCCAGAAGAGCCATAGGACTGAGAGTGAGCTTCCACAGGCGAGTGAACTTCAGGTAGTAATGGTGACATTTCCAGCTGGCAGAGCTGGCTGGCTGAGAAAGATTCCATCACTGCATACTGATTCATATCTGCAGATGGGCAGGATGCAATCACATCTCCTACCTCTGTCCCTCCACCACTACAAAACATCCACTGTCATATTTCTGACTAGTGTGGTCTCTGGCTTTTGTCTCTAAACTCACAAAATTAGCTTGCCCCACCTGCACCATTCCTTGCAGTGTTTGTAGCACTACTAGCAGGGTGGCAGCTACAGATCTACTGCTAAAACAGTAATGGTCCTGTCTGCCTGCCTAGAAAATGACACCAGGCAGCAGGATTTTACATCCTGGCATATCATGGGAAAAAGACATTGTTTCTTTCATCCCCCATCAATAAACCATATTGTTTGTCTTTAAGTTGTTCTCTTCCCAGGCTAGCCCATCTTTAACCCATGTACTGTTTAAAGCTGGAAATACAGAGCCCCTTTCATAAGGGGAGGGATGTGTTCCTGCCAGGTCCCAATGTTCTAGGGAATTTGCCAGATCTCTCAATGATCTGATCCTCTAACTTTTGGCTCCAATGTTCAGAGTTGGCTCTTTGGCCCAAGTTCTCCCAAAACAGGATCTGCATCCCCTCCTGTGTCATGCTTTCCCTACTGCCTGGTAACCATGTATGAGGTCCATCCACTGCAGCATTTCCTTTCCCAGCAGAGCAGCTTGGGGCAAAGGCAGAGGCAGTCAGTCCCTGCACCCTCCAGAGAACACAAGCATGTGCAGCAATGAAGGATTTCTGTTTGCAGCATCCCGTTTAAGACTTCTGGTACTTACAGCACCACAGTAAATGCACTGAGGAGTTGGGGGTTTTCCCATAGCGCTAAGACCCAGACAGGAACAAGGAGAGGGAAGGTCAGGTAAAAGATGGCCCAAAGAGGGACTGAGAGGGAACCAGGTACAGCTGAGCTTACTTTACTGAATCAGTAATTACTGTTAAGCATCTCTTTTTCTAGCTGGGGAAGACAAATATCTACATCAGGCTTAGCAGTCAAAGGCAAAAGATGTCCCCTAACTTTTGGGGCTGCTGCTTGGATAAGAATTACAATTTAGGCCAATTCATCATTAAGGACAATAGTCAGTAAAAAGCCTATGTCAGCAAGACTACAATAATGCCAGCTTGAGAGAGCAGGGAGGTGTCACTCTGTTTTAGCTATCGTATCATCACACAGACAGAGTGGCTGGGGGATATCACCACGCCACACAGTTATTGGCCATCTGACTGACTTCCCTCATAAGCTCTTACGTGCTCCTCTTCTTACCAAAATGAACAGATTGTGCAGAAAAAGAAAGTAATTTTGAAAGTCCTGAGTTAATCAAATGCTTTAAAAACACAGTGCCTGTGATATAATGGATCAACTTTGTCCTGGATGTCAGACCATTCACTCCAACAAGCTTACACCAGAGATGAATTTGCTCTGGTGCCTTTGTCAATAAAATTCTAGATTAAAAGAGCCCCTATATAGAGCTGGTCCCAGAGGTAATTGCTAGTTAATCAGCCAATTAACTGACCCAACCAGTAGGGAAAGGGGAAGGGGGAGCAAGGGGGGAAAACAAATCAGTCAAGGTATGTTGGAACGTAATTCTTTAGGAGTTAATGTTAGAAATCTTTTCAAAGGGATTACAGCCTACCTTGACTCATTCCCTCTTCTTCTTTCCATTTTCTCTTCTTCCCAATTTGTAATTGTTGGTTCCCCTAATTGGCTGATTAACTACTTATTACAGACAGATCTGGAGGTATGCAGGATCCTGTTAGCCACAGAATTTGGTTTAATCTAGTGAGGCAAGGCTGAATGCTGCAGAGCATCTGTATGGGCCACTTTCCTCCTACACATGCTGATGGCTTAAAGCAGCACTTTGTTTGAGAAGATGATTTTTGAAACTACTTTCCATTGAATTTATGTAACACTATAAAAAAGGAGAGAGATCCTTTGACAGGCAATTATTTTTGGCAATGGAATTTGTACACCTCAAACAAACCTGTTTGTTGTTCACTGATAGATTATCAATACTATTAGGATGTTTCAATGAATGAGCTGTTTGATGTGAGACTAACAGGTAGTAATGACAGAATTAACTCCTGTTTTCCTTTGATGATGTCACCAGATTGTTTTCTGCAATCAGCAGTCCTGGGAGATGAGTCCTAGTTATGAAAACAACAAGCTGAGAAAGTTACTCTATTTGTCTTTCCTCAGAGTTCTGTAGGGGAAAAGAGCAGAGCTCACCCTTGCAGTTGGTGGCTTGTTCTGGTACACTCTGAAATTAGAAAGCTGAGGCAGAATCCAAAATGACTCTCTAAGGCTTCAAAGAAGAGTGTTTGCTGTTTGTTCAACATAAAGAAGGTCTGACAACATCTCGTTAAAGCACCTTTTCCAGCACTGTGTGGACAGAGCTGGACCTGCCTCCCTTAAATCAGTGATGCCATAGCTAGACAAGTTTCACCCCTCTGCCACAGTGCCTATCAATGCACAGGGCTGCACAAGCACAGGTTATTTCCTGAAGCTAGTGGGTTGTTTTGGTCTCTCATCTCCCTGTATAGACAGTAAGTAATATTCTTTCTATCTTCTTGTCGCTTGGGCAGCAGGACTCTGTAAAAAAGCAGCAGCCCCTCTGAGTGCTATTATGTAGGGAGATGGGCACAGAAAGGGGCTTTTCCTGAAGTACCCTCTAGAGCATAAAATTCCCCTTCTAATTCCACTTCTCCAGCTTCAGAAGAGAATCTGGGATTTTAGTTCTACTTAAAGTTTGTGATTACTTATTCCTCCTATCCCTCTTTTCTCCCTTAGCAAAAGAGCAGGCTGAGCCCTGGCAGCCCATCCTCAACTGGGTGTAAATCACAGTCTGATTAGGCAGTGATATATTCATCTCGAACTCCTGCATAAAAGTTATTCAAGTATTTTGACAAAATAAGTGCTGTTTACTTTATAGGTTTTCTGCTAATTCTAAAGATTTCTGCAAACCTAAAGGATCTCATGGAATTTACAGGCTTGTGGCTTTGCTACTGAAAGCATAAAAGCATGCTAAATTAAGTTGATTTGCCTGTGAAAGAAACACGTCCATTATTCATGTCAGGGTCCTGTCACATCAAATTGAGGGAGTGAAGAAAACCCTTTTTTATCAACGTTTAGAAGCAAGGAGGGGGGGGAGGGACCCCTGACCATTCAGAGACTAAATTTCAATTGGAAGAAAGTCAATCTGAAAGCAAGGTTAAAAAAAAAGGGGGTGGGAGGGTGTGTGGGGGGGGGAACGTTGGGGACATGTCTAATGTTGGAAATCAGCAAAGGGTGGATTGATTTAACTTTGGCTGGAATCTTTCAAACAGAGAGCCAGGACAAAACTTAAAGTAGCAAGTAACACACAGAGTCTCCATGTCTCTCCTGTGTAAACTTGTCAAAAGTAGTTGAGCTCATGCAGATCTCAGGGTTTTTCCAGACCTTATTTTTTCTTGGGTGCTCCAATAGAACAGCAAAAATTGTTAAGTGAGCGTTGCATTTGTGTGCCACTACTATTCTTGTCCACTGGTTAGCACATGAATCAATTCTTACTAGCACACAGGTAGAGCTTTTTAGAGCTTGACTAGCTGACAGAGACTGAAAAAGAATTAGGTATGGCTGTTCTGTGGCTGTGCACCTCTGTAACAGAGGAGCTGACAGGATCTATACTCAGGATCTAATGTCCAGGATTGTTTCCTGGCCACTGCAGGACACATGTTATTTCATGAAGTCTGATCATCTAGCCTGATTTTTTCAATGACATAATGAGATAGAAAAAAAAAAACCAACCCAAATTACCTGTGCAGACAGTTAAAAAAAAACAATCTACTAAACTATTCCAATACACACAGAGTTAAATGACAAACTGCAAAGGAAATTGTTTTATACACATAAATTCTCCTCCTTGCCCCATTATAATTTCTTGTCTGGCTTCCTTATTTAGCAAAACAAAAGGCATACAGTTCCTTCACACTACAGCTGGGGGGTTTTGTAAGCTTAAACCTAGCATGTTAAGTGGCATTTCATTCTTGTTCTTAAAGCCTAAAAGGTTTAGACTGGGCACCTTAGAGATAACTCTTTACAAGAAGCCTCTGCAAATAATAGTTCAGCAACTTGTTTACCTTAATTGCTGTTTCTGGACACCAGACCTATACATCATTTCTGCACCAGAACTGTTCCCCTACCTCTTGTTTTTCCCTAACCCTTTGGGTTAAGATGTTTTCTGCTTTAAAGCTCTTATCCGAAAGACTCTTTACCACCTCAGCCAGGCTCTCTCTTGTGCTTCACAACCTCAACATCTCAAGCTGGGAAAGCAAATCAAAGTCCCAAACTCTGGACTCTGCAGTTTCTATAGGACCCTCCACTAAAGTTAAGTTCTTGTCTTTAATTGAAAATTGCAGCCAGTGTGAATAGGAGTTAGTTTGCAGCAAGCTTGCCACAAAAAGAATTACTTTGTGGAGTGGCTGCACTGGGATAAACAGAGGGGATAAAAAAAGAGAGAAAGGAGGAAAGAAAAAAAGAGAAAGAAGAAAAGCTGGGGTAAAAGAGAGAGGCACTGTATTGTGGAGGTAGCATCAAGACAAGGATTAATGGCTAGAGGAATTGTATTTTGTGTGCTTTCAGCAACATTAGATTCTCCCCAAAGTAAGTGTTACTAATAAGTGGGCCAGTAAAGCAGGGTTAGCATGTTAAGGGAAATGGAAAAAATCAGGCTCTGCAAATAACAGAGCTGTTTTATTCTGTAAAGACTGAGCAAAGCCTTGCTGATGTGTCTCTTTTTAGTACTTCCTTCTGGAACAGCTAATGAAGCTTGTTGGTTTATAGACCTGACGAGTGCTACCACACCAAATGACGTTTTCTGCCAACTCCAGTTACTTCTGTGTGGCCCAGATTTACTTATTTCACAGTACCTAGCTAGCAAGGAGACACTCAGTCAGTGCTCTGCTGTTATGTACCATCTGGATCCAACAGTGAAATCCAAGCAGCCATGCTGGAAGTGTGCCAGGCTCTAACAAACCAGAACAAGGAGGGCAGTGGTGGTGGAGAGGAGAGCACTATCTCCTTGCAACGCTCAGACCTCTGGTGCCCTGGGATTATGGTGCTGACACAGGTTCACACAAGACTATCAGACCTTTGCAGTAACTCAGAAAGACACACCAAGGCAAAGTGAGGACAACCCAGTGCTCTTCCCCTTATCTTTTCTCCCACTCCCAGGAGCGAGGATGAAGCTGGATTTGTAACTCATTGGACTTCCTGAACTGGCTCAATGAACGATCAGACCAGCACCTGCATTGGCAGAAGAGAGCAAATGACAGGAAATAAATCCTCCCTTTCAGTGGGAGCTGCAGTTTTAGCAGCTCAGCTGCATAATGGAACTGCACTCTGAGACAGTAACTCTGGGCTCAGTTCATTGTTCCTTTACCAGCTCCCTGAGTCAGCCTGGATATGTCACTTGCTCTCTGAATGTGAAGATTCTCCACTCACAAAATGGGAAGAATATGTCTTCCTTTCTCCCAGATTCCTGCCCTTTTCTCTAGAAGCCCAAGCACAGTGTGGACATTATCCTCATAGGAACCCTTTCAGCAACCATAATACCTCTTTGTATGAAAATGGTTACTATTTAAATGATTTTTTTAAGCAAACATATTGACCTCTACTCTGTCTTGAGTAGATCACTTAGGCAATGCATCACATCATTCCTTAACAGCTCAGCTATGAAAACTCTGGGTATTCAGGAAAATAACACCATGGCTATCATCAGACAACAAGACCATTGCATTGCTACCAGTGCAGCCTCTGCTGGCTTTAATGGCTTGGTGGTTTTGTAAGAATTCATAGCCCAATATATTCAAACTGCAGATTTAAACAGAAACCAGTGGAACCAGAGACTAAACATCTGGTGGAGACATAATTGAGTTTGTTAACACACAGGGCAGAATTAAAGGAGACTGTAGCAGAAGCCAGTAAGATATACTTCATAATTGCTTTTTGTGTTACACAACCTATTTTTAACAAGCTATAGAATTTAAGAGCAGTGCTGACAGGAAAGAGAATTATGTTCTTTTAAAGCACTTGTTTCTACTCATGTTTTGGTGGCTCACAAGTTGCATTGGCACAAAACTCTCTCAAAAGTTTTAGCAGCATGAACCCATTGGATGCATCTGTGAGGAACAGGACTGAATAAGAATCCAAAATATATCCTAACAGTCCAAATAAACCTAACTTCCAAATCCAAATCAACTAACTAAACGAATCCAAATAAACTAAGTGGCATTGTTTTTGGCAGTTCTAGGATTTCACAGTATCATCAGGGTTGGAAGAGACCTCACAGATCATCAAGTCCAACCCTTTACCACAGAGCTCAACCCACAAAGTCCTCTTTCTGGTTTTCCTCTTGGACTTTCACATTGCATGATCTTAAACTTTGTATTGCTCATAATATTCCCCCTTTTTTAGTCACTGTTATGGGAAATAATTGACTTGAGCTCTGTAGGAGACTCATGCCACGTGTACACAAAGGCCATGCCTTTTAAAATGGTTCCAAAATGAAATCAGAGAAAGAAAACCCTCAGCTTGAGACATTGCCCATTATTATTCTTCTTACAGTAGCAGCTTGGGAAGTTTTCATGTTCATAAGTCAATGTCTTCAATGCACCATACCTCTTAAAGATATGCAAGTTCATTTCAGCATTTATCTGCTCTTTTCTCCTCAGGAGTTTGACTGTTCTTCCGCCTGATGGTTCAAATGAATTGAATATTTTGAACTCATCCATCAGATTTGGAAATGATCCCTGAATTGATGGCAGTGTTTAACAGTTAATTGAACATTTCTGTTGTGAACTTTCATTGTTTCAAAGTGCAGAAATACTGTGCCCAGGAATGTGGACAAAGAGAATCCACGACTCTTACACCACAAATACTTTCATTCTCCAGAGAGAAGCAGGCAGGTAAATAGCAGGGACATCACTCTGGTCTTGCTCTTGGATTATTGCAAGGAATGGTGATCTCAAAAGGACTTTCACATGACCTGATAGGTCCCATGTTCTGTAGCAGGAGGTAATTCCACATAATTTAAATACATGTTTCATTTGTTCTTCACAGAGAGAGTGATTTCCCATTGCAATGGGCTGCCCAGGGAGGTGATGGAGTCACTGGCCCTGGAGGTGTTCAAGAAAAGACTGGATGAGGCACTCGGTGCCACGGTCTAGTTGACTGGATTGGACTGGGTGCTAGGTTGGAGTGGATGATCTTGGAGGTCCCATTAGGCCCCATCCTCTTTAACATCTTCATAGATGATCTGGGTGAGGGCATCGAGTCAGTCATCAGCAAGTTGGCAGATGACACCAAGCTGGGGGCAGATGTGGCTGGGTTGGAGGGCAGAAGGGCTCTGCAGAGGGACCTTGACCTCCTGGACAGATGGGCAGAGTCCAAGGGGATGGCTTCAATAGCTCCAAGTGCAGGGTGCTGCACAGCCTCAAGCTGTGCCAGGGGAAATTTAGGCTGGAGGTGAGGAGAAAGTTCTTCCCTGAGAGAGTCATTGGACACTGGAATGGGCTGCCCGGGGAGGTGGTGGAGTCGCCGTCCCTGGAGCTGTTCAAGGCAGGACTGGACGTGGCACTTGGTGCCATGGTCTGGCCTTGAGCTCTGTGGTAAAGGGTTGGACTTGATGATCTGTGAGGTCTCTTCCAACCTTGGTGATACTGTGATACTGTGATACTGTCTCTTCCAACCTCATTGATTCTATGATCTCACACAGCTTGACTTTCCTATATATGCAATTCAGATCTCCTGACTGCTGACTGTGCCCATGTGGGACAAATGTTCATAACAGCAGCCTCAACAATTGGTCTGTTTGGATGACACAGTGTGGAGATTTTGCTGCACTGGTAAATAATATATGGGCAAGCAGAGATGCAACACATAGATTGTGAAGCCAGTGATGCTTAGGAGACTTAGAAAACTCACATATGCAACCAAGGAAACAAAAAGGGGATCTGAATTTTTTTCTCCCTCCTTGACAGTCATAAACCCCTTCATATTCCAGACTTTCTGCTTCCACTTCAAATAATTTTTTTCCTCCAGCCCGAAAACAGACCAAATTGCTCTGTTGCAATTAGTTTTTCTACTTTGCATTAACTTTGTACAATTCTTTAAGAATGTGACTTGAATTTCTTTGTTTCTCTTTGGCAAGCATCCTATTGTCTCTGGCACTCAGCAGGACATCAGTGGAACGTCCCATCTCCTAGAGCACCTTCATCAGAATTCAGTGCCTCTTAATGAGGACCTTGGGAAACACTTTCCTTCTTGAACCTCTTTCAGACCACAATCATTTTCCACTGCATATCTGCCTTCTCTACTTCACTGACCAGCATAGTTCCCTAATTCCTCTTTATCAGCTCCCTCTATTTAGTATTTTGGTGTTTTTGGGTTTTTTTTTCCCAGCACTGTTCTAGATGCTTAAAGAACTCCTCCCCAGGTTTTCCAGGCTCCTGTAGTCCTGAGTTTTGCCCTTGGTCCTGCAGCTCTGGGTAAAAGCAATCAAACCCCCTACCCCTGTGAGGTAGAGGCTTGGGCTCAACTTCCTTTGGAAGCTTTCAAAACAGAAATATTTCTTTCTAAACTGTATTACTTCTCCACTGTAGAAAGCTGCCAAATATGGACTTTATAGTTCCAGGAAGGATAACAAGTTGTAACATAAAAAAAACAACTCAGCATAAGCTTTGCTCAGCAGCAACTTGGTAAAAGGCATTTGGCCCAGGGCTTGTTGTGCATTAAAATCAGAGATAGCAGCCACAACCCTGCTCCCATGCTGGGGTTCCCTGGTCATCCTACAAGTATGTGCCATTGCTGTGACACAGCATCTGTGAGGAACCAAGTTGTTGAATGGATCCAGATGAAAGAGGATCATTGTTTACTTTTGCTGAGCCACTATTCAGCCAGCCTTGGTTGATGATGTAGCTTACAAGCACCATAACCAGAGAAGAAGTAGAGATGAACAGCAGGGATAAGGAGTTGCTTTTCTGCAACAGTTACCTCCTGAAGGGTATGGGGAAAGCCAGGTAACCTCACAGATAACCATGCTCATCAAGGCCTTCATCTGCTTTTGGAGGCTACAGACAGCAGTTATGACAGATACCTCACAGGAAGATCACTAGCAATTTGAAATTCACACACATAGCAATCAAAGCATTCCCAGGCTCTGGAGTCGCTGCAGAGTTCCAGCAGCGTAGATTAGTGCGCTGGTGCAGTGCACGACAGTTCACCAGGAGAAACACAGCCCTGCAGAAACAGCACACTCCTGCTTATGCTCAAAATACCTCTTTCCAATACATTCCCCACGAGAACAGACCCCAGCAGAAAAAAAAAAAGTCAGGATAGTTTGGAGGGAGCTGGATTCTGAGATAGGGCAATTTTATGCGAGCTTGAAAGACAGCTATTCCCTTTATTGCACTGCAGGCAGCTCCATCTGGCTAAACTGCTGCTCCCCAGGAGTCAGCCGTTTTTTAAACTACAGAAACCCTCTTTTCTTCCTATTTTGCCTCTTGTCCATCCCCTTTCCACTTCCCCAGTCGCTACCTCGTGCTCCCTCTGCTGCACACGCAGCAGACAGACGAGCACTGAGGCTGCCTTGCGGAGCGCTTCCCTCCGCTGCTGCTACCCTTCAGCACAGCGGTTTGCTGGTGCACATCTCTGCCTATCTCACGCTTTGCCTACGCATGGTTTTGTGGAGAAAGATTCGGCAGGTAGTCCACCAGGATTTGATAAAATCACTAGGCAGCTGGTGTCTGTGCTAGTTTGAAGCAGGCTGGAATGGTTTGCTGAGAAGGACTAGATTACAGGCTGTGAAAGGAAAACAAGGGTGATGTCTACTGCACTCATAGGCTTGCTGAGATGTATAAGAACAAGAAATTAAAACATAGATAATCACTTCTCTTCTGCTGCTGGCGAGCTCCAAGCTGGGTCTCACTCTCTAACCTCACCCTCCATTTGCTTTTTCCAATCCATTTTGCTTCCTAACCCCCCTGGCCAAACCTCCATTCTTCCTTGGGACTGGGGTAAGATGGAGAGGGGCAGGGGGAAGGTGAAGGGGTGGTTGAGAGCTCCTCCTGGGGACTCAGGTTTCTGGGAGGGGAGTTGTGTTTCTGTACTACCTTTTACCTGTGTATTTCTGTCTATAACTGTATATACTGTAAATATCTGCTTGTATATTGTGCTAGCTCTAAATATAATCCTCATTCATATTTCCAGAGCTGGCTGAGTCTAGTCTGGTGATTTCCAAAGCTGGGGGACAGGGGGGCAGGCAACACCTGAACCATCACAATGTCAAACCAAGGGTATAAGTGGAAGTCCCAGGTCGAGCACTTGCCTCTCCCAGACTCTCAGCTAAATGTAAATTATCAACAAGGAAAGGAGCTTTTTAACTGTGCTGCAGTGGGAACCTATGGGAATCATATGGCCAGCTACAGCAGGGTGAAGAGGAGGAATGGGAAGGAACGATTCTGCCGCCAGCAGGGCGACATCAATGCAGAACCCTGCCTGCTGACTGTGCCCATGTGGGACAAATGTTTGTAACAGCAACCTCTGCTCAGTTTTGGGCACTGCAATACAAGAGAGACATGGAGGTGCTGGAATGGGTCCAAAGGAGGGCAAGGAAGCTGGGGAAGGACCTAGAGAACAAATCTTATGAGGAGCGACTGAGGGAGCTGGGGATGGTTAGTTTGAAAATGAGGAGGCTGAGGGGAGAACTCATTGCTGTCTACAACTACCTGAAAGGACATTGTGGAGAGGCTGCTGCTGGGCTCTGCTCGCAGGTAATTGAAGACAGAACAAGGGGGAATGGCCTCAAGCTGAGACTGGGGAGGGTTAGATTGGACACTTGGTGCCATGGTCTAGCCTTGAGCTCTGTGGTAAAGGGTTGGACTTGATGATCTGTGAGGTCTCTTCCAACCCTGATGATACTGTGAGACTGTGATATTAGGGAAGAGTTTTTTAAAGAAAGAGTGGTCAGGGACTGGAATGAGCTGCCCAGGGAGGTGGTGAGTCACCAACTCTGGACACGTTTAAGGGTGGTTTGGATGTGGTGCTTAGGGATACAGTTTAAGGTGAGTCTTGTGGAGTAGGGTGATAGGTTGGACTTGGTGATCCTGAGGGGCTTTGCCAACCTGGATGTTTCTGTGATTCTGTGATTTTGCTCACTGAAGTCTGACTGCACAACTTAACCAGTGTTACCTTTTCTGCTTTATGCCCCACTCTGCCTTATTCCTGAGACTGGAACCTCCTCAGAGCTGAGAACACCCTCCAGCCCTTGGCACACTAAGCTCTTCAGTCTGAGCTGTGTCTTTTGTAGCACCACCCGCAAATATAATGAGCCTTAAGTAAGGAGCAAAAGCAGAGATCGCAAGTTCATCTGTTGGAAGTGACAGAGAAAGGGAAGGACAATACGGGAGGAAGTTCCTAATCAATCACAGCCCGACAAAGATCAGCTGAAGTGATGCAGCTATAAAACAAAGGAAGAAGGAAAAAGAGAAAAGGAGGTGAGGCCAAGACTCAGTTGGGGAGGGACTGCTGGATGTGGAGAGGAATTGATACCACCGCACAGATCATCCCCGAGACCTCAAGAGTTGCAACCACTCTCGTGTTCTCTTCATGCAAGTGGGATCCACCCTAAAGCCAGTGCAAATATAGTAATAGAAGAGACCTATGCAAAGAGATTAAAAGTACTTCCTGCAGTCCACAGCCGAATTTGGTTACAAATTGTTTTCTGAGACACCAGTGGGTAAAAACAAAGGAAAGCAAAGGCTCCTTCAGCTGAGAGACGATCTGACACAAACCCAGATTAACTCCTTGTGAGGAGTCATGGGACATAGGGACCTAGCACTCAGTATCACAGTATTATCAAGGTTGGAAGAGACCTCACAGATCATCAAGTCCAACCCTTTACCACAGAGCTCAAGGCCAGACCATGGCACCAAGTGCCACGTCCAGTCCTGCCTTGAACAGCTCCAGGGACGGCGACTCCACCACCTCCCCGGGCAGCCCATTCCAGTGTCCAATGACTCTCTCAGGGAAGAACTTTCTCCTCACCTCCAGCCTAAATCTCCCCTGGCACAGCCTGAGGCTGTCCTCTTGTTCTGGTGCTGGCCACCTGAGAGAAGAGAGCAACCTCCTCCTGGCCACAACCTCCCCTCAGGTAGTTGTAGACAGCAATGAGGGCTCCCCTGAGCCTCCTCTTCTCCAGGCTAACCAATCCCAGCTCCCTCAGCCTCTCCTCGTAGGGCTGTGCTCAAGGCCTCTCACCAGCCTCATCGCCCTTCTCTGGACACGCTCAAGCATCAAGCTCCATCCCCAGAGAAGCACCCTCATTACTGTGATTATTCATTCTTTCTCTTTTTCTGGCCTTGGAAGTTTTCACTCCTTTCTGCCCCCTGGCACAGCTTCAGTTGAAACACTAAAGAGTCGTCTTATCCGGAGCTGCCTCTGTGCACAATTATGTTTGAAAACTGTCAGGATGAGGACAAGTAAAACCCAAGTTTTGCTCCTGTAGTAAAGGTTCACCTGCAATCAATGCTTTCCAGCAGGTTTACAGTTACAGACTTAAAACCAGGGCATGGTGCTGCTCAGTATTGGTGACTGTCAGGGAGGCAGGAGTGCACAACAGCACAGGGGCAGAGCTGCTCACACAAATGTCATCAGCTCCAAGTTTAATATCAGCTCATCATGAAACCAAACACAAACAACCCCAAACCAACAGTTCCTCTGCATTTACAGTTTCATAAATACTACTGACCAGGTAAAGGTCCAGATGACGACTCACTTATGGCACTGTCAAGATTGACATTAAAATATAACAAATTCCATCATGAGGCTGGCTTAAAATTCCTGCCTTGAAGGACTGCTTCTAGAAATGATAAAGTTTCTTTTTTACAGAAATGTATTCTTTTTGCACCATATTATTTAAAGCACCAGCATGGGGGTTGTTTTTTGGTGGGGTTATTTTTTTTGGCCACAGGACCCAGCTTCTCACTGCAACTGTGACAAAAATCTCCACATTACAAAACCAGAAGGCTCTTGGTAAACGTCCTGATTTCATAAGCTGCTGAAGCCCAACAAGCTAACAGCAATTCTTCCCCTGATCCAAACACAGTGCTTTATGCTCTTTTGAATCCAGATGCAGTTTGTCAGCTTGTGAGAGTGAAAAATAAGTAGCAAGAAAAACCCATGTATAAAGTAAAAGCATATTTTCATATCCAGGAAGAACAAAGCTAGATGCATTTCAGCCTAACAACTTTTCTGTTGGCAGGTCTGAAGCAGCCTGTAGGAAGGGAGCAGGAGGTGTTTGCAAGGCTGCCTGGTGAATGCTTTCTTGACACTGCTCTTCCTGTCACCTAACCACGATACTAATGGATGGTTACGACACAGTGGATGTGGGAATAAAGGACTTCCACACATAGCCCCCAACTGCTGTCATGACTCAGCTTCAATCACTGTAAATATTGGTCCAACCCACAGTGTTTTAACAGGCCGTTAAAGGTATTGATTACACAAGAGATTACTTCAGGCATCCTCGAGATTCATATCATTTAACAAGATATGAGGCTCTGAGGGAAGGAGGGGCAGGGATGCACTGCTCTAGAAAGGTTATTGAGAGATTTGGTGGTACAAAGCCTGAGTGAGTGGCTTTACAGATGGTTCAATGAGGGTCTCAAAAGGTATTCTATATCTTTATGCATAGACAAATATTTACAAGTCTTCTAAAGCTCCAGACTACTGTTATCAGTTTATGTGCCATATATTGGCATTATCCAGGGTGACCTCAGGAAAGCCGATGCTCCGCGGCGGTAATGTGATGGTATGTTCAGCTCTGCTGGATCTCCATAGAGTGGGCCTGGAATGCATTGGTGAACAATACCCAGGACTGCAAGGAGCAAAGACTGAAGGGCAGCAGAGTTTGATAACCACATTAAAGCACTACCAACATCTGTTCAAGCCAAAGACAACACTATCTCCAGGAATTAACCTTCTGAACCACTTAATCATTAACCTCAGCAGAGAGAAAGTTAGACAACAAGAGCCAATTTGTCAGCAGCCCCTCAGAGAGATGCAGTGAGCAATATTTTACTGAGAACAGCGTGAGAAGGCTTTGCCCAGCTTTATAAATTTTAAACACAGAATATATTTGTGTGGGAAACAAGGAGACAATGGATATAAATAAACAGCTGATCCTACCTTGAAGCCCTCATCCATTTATCCTGTTCAAAGTGGTTTGACTGGTTTGTCCTGCATTGTGGAGCATTTCCTCTACACAACTAGAGATGCTCCAGTTCTTACCCAGAAATATTCCTGCCTGTGGAAAGGTTTCCAAATGGAGAGTGGATTTCAATTTTTAATTGCAGGTTTTCTCCTGAAAAACAAATTGGAGAGAATTGATTTGAGAGAAGCAGTAGAGCTAGAGAAGCAAAGCAGTTTTGTTCAATAAGGATTTGACTATCTATAGTTTGACATGTGAGGTGACCCATTAAGTTATTCTGCTATAATCTGCCTAGATGACCTCCCTTCACACCATTACAACTTCTACAGATTTTGG
The DNA here is from genome assembly GCF_015220805.1 of Pogoniulus pusillus. Taxonomy (NCBI): domain Eukaryota; kingdom Metazoa; phylum Chordata; class Aves; order Piciformes; family Lybiidae; genus Pogoniulus; species Pogoniulus pusillus. The sequence continues at coordinate 22,173,143 of NC_087282.1, read as the reverse complement.
GGTGTTTTTTGGCTTAATTTCATTTCTCAAAGGAGTTTGCTTTCTTCAGGCTACAGCGTCCCAAACTCATAGAAAAACTGCTCTGCTCTGTGGTGTATTGGGGTTGACAGTTTATTTCTCTGGACCTCACATAATCATTTACCAAGGGGGTGTAAAACACTGCCACATAAGAATGATGCTGTTTAACACCCACTTTGCACCAACATTGGCGGCCACACAAGGTGTAGGAGACTACATAATGAAGGGCCATATGTCTGCTTAGATAATGCCACAGTTTGAAGGAGTAAAAAAAAGAAACAACATAAAAACCATCAAAAAACTAAACCCTCAACACTCAACCCACCTAAAAAGCCCCAAAAAACAAACAAACAAAAAAAAAACCCAAACAACCCAACTGAACCACTCACACCCAAAATGAACAAACAAACAAACCAAAATCAAAGCAGAACAAACAAACCAACCAACCAACCCAAACTGCTGGGAAGATGACCGACTGAAGGACTGCAAACAGCAGCTTGCTCCCAGCCAGGACTTGTATAATAAAACCCTGGGTTATCCCTCGGATGGGGCAGGGTCTAAACCTATCAGTACAAGAAACAGGAGACAAATCCCAAAGGAAAAAAAAATAGCCACACTTGATTGGCATCATTTGTCCAGGTGACAGATCAGTCCACACTGTACACATGGGGGGCTGCTGTCTGTTACTACTTAAACTACCTTAATTTCAAGAGTAGTATGATGTCTCTGGTGGGGGAAAAAAGGATGGTCTAACACCAAGGGATGAAAAAGGAAGATATCCATCTGCTGTGTTTTCTGGGTCAGCTTCCTGTCAATTAGCAAGGTGAGCTGACTCAGTACAGAGTTTCAGTTATGTTAGAGCCAGGACAAGAACAGCATCACACAATCAGGGGACAGAGAGCAACACTTTCACACAGCAGCAAGACCTTAAATCAGCAAACCACAACTTCTGTGTCTGTGTACAAAGTAGATTAGTAACTTCAGAAAAACCAAACATTCATAGTGCTTTGTTTTTGAATAAATGGTACAACATCCACAGTCTTGGTAGAAAAGCCATGACTGAATGGATACACAGAGTGAATAATCCATTCAGATTAGGGGGTCAGACTGAAGAAAGTGTAGACTGCACCTGGTCTAGGGGCACCATTCCTGTCTGACTTCCCTTACCTGTGCCTGTCCAGACACAAGACAGAAGTACAGCAGCACAGTATCACAGTATCATCAGGGTTGGAAGAGACCTCACAGATCATCAAGTCCAACCCTTTACCACAGAGCTCAAGGCCAGACCATGGCACCAAGTGCCACGTCCAGTCCTGCCTTGAACAGCTCCAGGGACGGCGACTCCACCACCTCCCCGGGCAGCCCATTCCAGTGTCCAATGACTCTCTCAGGGAAGAACTTTCTCCTCACCTCCAGCCTAAATCTCCCCTGGTGCAGCCTGAGGCTGTGTCCTCTCGTTCTGGTGCTGGCCACCTGAGAGAAGAGAGCAACCTCCTCCTGGCCACAACCTCCCCTCAGGAAGTTGTAGACAGCAATAAGGTCTCCCCTGAGCCTCCTCTTCTCCAGGCTAACCAATCCCAGCTCCCTCAGCCTCTCCTCGTAGGGCTGTGCTCAAGGCCTCTCCCCAGCCTTGTTGCCCTCCTCTGGACACACTCAAGCATCTCAATGTCCCTCCTAAACTGGGGGGCCCAGAACTGAACACAGCACTCAAGGTGTGGTCTAACCAGTGCAGAGTACAGGGGCAGAATGACCTCCCTGCTCCTGCTGGCCACACCATTGCTCATGCAGGCCAGGATGCCACTGGCTCTCTTGGCCACCTGGGCACACTGCTGGCTCATGTTCAGGCAGGTATCAATCAGCACCCCCAGATCCCTCTCTGTTTGGCTGCTCTCAGCCACTCCGACCCCAGCCTGTATCTCTGCATGGGGTTGCTGTGGCCAAAGTGCAGCACCCTGCACTTGGAGCTATTGAACTCCATCCCCTTGGACTCTGCCCATCTGTGCAGGCAGTCAAGGTCCTGCTGCAGAGCCCTTCTGCCCTCCAACCCAGCCACATCTGCCCCCAGCTTGGTGTCATCTGCAAACTTGCTGATGACTGACTCCATGCCCTCATCCAGATCATCTATGAAGATGTTAAAGAGGATGGGGCCCAGCACAGATCCCTGAGGGACACCACTAGTGCCAGCTGCCAGCTGGATGTGGCACCATTCACCACCACTCCCTGGGCTCAGCCCTCCAGCCAGTTCCTAACCCAGCATAGAGCACTAGAGTCCAACAGCAGTCTCCATGTTGCAATAGGTATTAATTGCATCTTCAAGCTCATGTCAACTCTTTCAGTGTGATGAACGGTGTGATGCCATTAATAAACAAACAAACAACTTAATTAATAAATCAATACATCCTAATTAATTATGTTTTCAATCAGAGGAAAGTAAAAATCATTGTCACTTCCCAGGAAGATGCTCCCCTGGTCAAGACATTTTATGGGAAGCATTCCTCAGACAATTAATTTCTCCAACGGGATAATTTATCATAGCCTACACTCCCACAAATTGGTTTCTCAGAGATTATTGTGGTAATTTAATCCTCACTGTTTGTGCTCTTCAAAGGCTGAGATGCATAACTGGTTTTTAAACCACTGTCTGCTGAGAAGATTTAGCAGGAGCAGCAAACAAGGCACCCTCCTTTCACTTGGGTGGCTGAGCTCATTAATGTGAATAATTAATTGGAGCTTTGTATTCCTCCCTTTGTACACCGACAACAAGCAAGTCACAGTAGCTGCAAGACCCATCCCCCCCCTCACCTGAGCACCCTAGCACAGACACCTGCTGCTCATAATTAAGATCCATTGCCCAAATTTACATATCCTGATTTCTATCACTCAGCTCCTAGAGACAAAAGAAAGTATTTACTGCAAGGAAATGACAGCTCAAATGATGCTTCTCTTGTGTGGCTTGTCCAGGCAGCTGCTTATGGTAAAAGACCCTGACCTGAAACACCAGAGTGCTTCTATTTAAAACGTATATGTTTGGAATGAATTTAAAGGAAAGCACATGGTGATTTCCCTCTTTAGGGGGATAATAGCCTTTTCACTACATGACAAGTGCCAAAAGATGCCATAAACTTCACGACAGGCTTTGTAAAGCACAGTGCTGGCGAGAGCTCAGCAGTTAACTTGTGGAGTGCCCCCTTCTCTCCCTGAACGGGCTGCTCAAGTGTCTGCGTCTGGTTTAGGAAGAGCAGATGTTTCACAAACCGCAGTGAAGACCTTGGCCTAGGCTCACCTGTGAAGAAGAGGCTGACCCCTGCACCCCCCGTTCAGCGAGGCTGATATGGCACAGGAGAGAGAGCTGCTGTGAAGCGACGTCCTTGGAAAACGCAGCCCGAAATGCCAGGTATAGAGATGCTGAAGAAACGAAGCCAGCAGCTCTCACTGACACTACAGAGGGAGGCAACTTGCCATGTGAACGCTGGTACTGAACCAGTAGCAGCACCTACCACCTGTTCCCCAGCTTTTTAAGGGATACTAATAGCCAGAATGAATCTCCTCATAATAGCTCAAATTGTTCCTCACTACATTTTTCCACCAGGTTTATTAGGTTGCTGCAGTGCCCCAGGGCAAGATGCAGCTTTCACTGGAAGCCTTTTACAGTCTTCCTGGGTTTAATTTAGCTGTCCAGATGATTAAAAATGATTCTAAATCTTATTTACTCACATAGGAAATGGGGGCTAGCCCTGAACAGCTACCAGAGCAGAACTTCAATGCCAGAGGGATTTGGATTTACGACTTGCTTCATTTTACTTCTAACTTTGAATTCAAACTCAGCATGTCTTCTGGTCATCCCCAAGAGAAGAAATCAAGTTAAAACTCTCAGTGGTGACCACAGCAGAGTGCATGCAGAGGGCCACAGCGTGACCAGTACAAACAGCAATGTGTAATGTTAATCCAGAGTCATCTGCAGGAAGTCCAAGTGCCAGCAGTAGCGGCACAAAACCAGATTAAGAGTGAATAATCTGGATGAGTGTTGTGATGCTTTGCCTGTGGTTTGCTCCTTAGCTGAGAGGAAGAAAAAGATAGTGATTTGCATTTCCACTTCATTCCTTGCTCTGTGCTTGTTTACATTTTCAAGTGAAGCAATCAAAAAGGTGATGGATATGCTTTTTTTAAAGCACACTCTCCAAAATCTGCAGGTTCTGCTCAGAAAAGTGAAGTAGGACTGAGGACTCTCTACAGTCTCACAGGGTGTCTTGGAAATTCTTCCCACGTTTCTCTTTTGGAGATAGTTTTTTCCTTTTACTTTTTCCTTAATAAAAAAAAAAAAAATCAGCCAGGCTAAGACACATTTTTCTGCTTCTTGAACTCTGCAATAGATAGCTAGGATGATAAGACAGAGACACCTGAGGTCTGATGGGGCTTGGTAGTTCCTTTTTTCAAGGATGAAAGTAAACATCCAGTTCGTGGCATCTGAAGAGCAAATTTCCACTTAGTTTTTTTGTTGGTTTTTTTTTTTTTTTTCTTTAAGGAAATGTCAACAACCAACCAACCCCAAAAAATTCCAACATTAAAGTTACTTAAAATCGTGATTGTTTCTGAAAATATTAAAGCAAAGGACATTTGACTGCTTACACTCAAGAAAAACAGAAAAGGAACTGACTTCCAATTATATTCAGAGCTACTAAACTTAATTTAAACATTAAGGCACTTCAGAATTAGGAATAAAAAGGATTCCTTACTCCTTTCCTCTGACAGAGCTGCAGAATACATCTCTAGGAATACCTGTTCAACAGCCTGTGGTAAATGAACAAGACAAACATTGGCTACTAACCTTCATTTAAACATTAAGGCACTTCAGAATTAGGAATAAAAGGGATACCTTACTCCTTCCCTCTGGCAGAGCTGCAGAATACATCCCTAGGAGTACCTGTTCAGCAGCCTGTGGTAAGTGAACAAGACAAACATTGGCTACTAACCTTCATTTAAACATTAAGGCACTTCAGAATTAGGAATAAAAGTGATACCTTACTCCTTCCCTCTGGCAGAGCTGCAGAATACATCCCTAGGAGTACCTGTTCAACAGCCTGTGGCAAATGAACAAGACAAAGAAAAACATTGCAGTGGGAGTCATTAATTGAATTAATTAACCCAGTGACATTGTCATAAGAATAATTTCTCTGGTAACCAGCAGGAGCAGATCTCCAATCATTTCACTCCGGCTCCTTCCTCAGATTAACAGTCACACAAGCCCCTGGCAGCTGGCTGTTAACACTGCAAATGATCAGAAATTAATTAGCCAAATGCTGTGCACCCATGTGGATAGGTTTGTGTTTTAAGTAAAGATTATGAAGGCAATAGATCATCTGATGATTTATTGGGGGAAAACTTAATCGTTTCAACAAATAGGTTGCCTCGTGGCTTTCTAAAGGGAGAAAGAAAACAAGGGGAAGGGGTAGGGAGTTTACAGCAGACCGCAGAAACAAAAGCCAAACAGAATCCTGTAAACAGAATTGAACAATCTAGACCCAAAGTCGAGACATGCAAAAATTAATTCAGAGAGGTCCATTTTTTTTCCCCTCCTTTTAAGAATAAAAACAATTCCATTTGCATAGTTTTCAGAGCAATGAAGGTTAACTTCAATTCATTATGCTGGGGTTCAGCTATTCAGGAATACTTCTGCAAGTGTGCTGTGTTCGTCCAGATAACGATCAGTGTATCAGGCACAGAAACCAGGGGTTTAAGGAAACTGAAAGAGCAACACGAAGCTTAGTCTTATTGTTTCCTCCAACCTCTTGTCAGGGTGACAAGTAAGGTAACAATACGTTTTTGGAGAGACTCCTTTTGACATGACAGTGCTTCTTAGGAGGAGTCAGGAGCTTGTCTGAAATAAAATCTTTATGTGACTGAAACGAAAAGGAAAAGAGAATCATTCTCACTAATGGGCATCATCTGTCCTCCTCAAAACGTCTTCCAGCTGACAGTGCTTTATTTGCGTGTTTCCTGTGTAAACAGAGAACTCCAAGAAGGTGTTTTTAAGCATGCAAAGCAGACACTCTGCTGTCAGTTGGGAATTGTGATGCATTTGTTCCTACTTTTTGGGGAGCTGAGTTCACAAAATGCAAGCACAAATCTCACCTAAGAATATACGGACTCATCAGGCACAGAGCTGCTGCAAGGACAAAACAGGGCACGGGAAGGAGGAAAAGAGACAAGGAAGATTAGAGAGGTGACTAACTTTGAGGATGGATGGGTGGAAAGAGAGGGGGTCAGACGGGATGTTGCTGACACTCAATACTGAGGCTCTGAGGAGACCACAGGTTGAAATAATATCTTGTAAGAGATCCCAAGGGAAACAAGGCTGGCCAGGTTATCATTCCAGGTTAATGTGATATTCTTCCCGTTGGGAGCTGCAGGCTCACTGTCTCGGGTTTCCAGTCCCTGGGGGAAGATGAGACTGTGAGGGTCTTTCTGAGGACAAAGCAACCCTGTGAGCTGGGAAAGGGCCTCCCTCAGCAAGTGAGGATATGGAACTGTCCAAATACAGCCAGGACAGTTCAAGGACTAAGAATGTTCTTCTCTTTCAGTGAAACCAAACACATCCCCAAACTCGGGAGCATTGGCCCTATAAGCTAGCCTCCCTCCCCATGCACACCCCAGACTCAAAACACTCCTCAATACTTGGCTGGAAGTAAGAACTGCATGTTTCCAGTATTACATTCTACATAGAAGCATCATAGACTCAACCAGGTTGGAAGAGACCTCCAAGCTCATCCAGTCCAACCTAGCATGCAGCCCTAGCCAGTCAACTAAACCATGGCACTAAGTGCCTCATCCAGGCTTTGCTTGAACACCTCCAGGGATGGCAACTCCACCACCTCCCTGGGCAGCCCATTCCAATGCCAATCACTCTCTCTGTGAAGAACTTCCTCCTAACATCCAGCCAATACTTGCCCTGGCATAACTTGAGACTGTGTCCCCTTGTTCTATTGGTGGCATGGGAACAAAGTCCACATCACAGCAACTCCTCTAAACCTGGGTGTTCTGTTCCAATGCCTACCCAAAAAATCAGGATGTTCAGAGCCAATCCAGGCAGCAGGCAGCTGTCATCTTTGCTTATTCTCTATTTGCCCAGCTAGCTGGCAGGATGATTCCATGCCATGGATGGAGTCAGGAAATGGCCCAAAAAGTCTTGCCTGCAAAACACTTAAAGCCTGGAAACCCAAAGTTCTCAGATGCCAACAACTTCCAATGCTACCAAAGCAGTCTTGAAAGAGTTCTGTTTTCTAGTATATGCCCATGCTTTTGCTGTGGATGTAGAGTTTCTTGTTAACATGTGTACTGTTCTAATTTTAAACAGCTGCTTCTCTTCCTGTGCTTGACAGGAGGCTTAGGAGATAAATACTGCAGGAGCAAAATAAAAGCCAGCTTCTTGAAAGCTGATAGCTCAGCTAGGCTCAGTTTCTGGCTTCTTCAGAAGCTGCTCTATCTCTGCATGAATCTTACTGTTACATGGCACAAATCATCAGCTCAGGGACTTACATCTAAGCTCTGAAATCTACATTCATGCAATTAAAAAAAAAAAAAAAACAACGACCATGATTCTTTGGATGGAAATTTCTCATTGTTATGCTGCAGCAACCTGAATGCATTTACATTTATACACTGCACCTTGATGTTTTCCTCCCTATAAGCTGTTGCCTGCTTAAGTCCAATGAGGAAGAACAAGGTGCTGCAAAAAGGCTGTGAGGAATAAGATCACCAGAAAACCAGACACTAGAACCTGAGCACTTAATTATAGGGTAGTTTCTTAACACCTGGAAATTCCTCTGTAAGACTCTTCAATTTTTTATGAGTGACTACTATGAGCATTCAAGTCCTCAAAAGCCAGCCTGCCTAACCTCTTAACATAGTTTTTCCTACTATATCTTGTGTTATTTGAATTCTTATAGACCTCTTTCAAGCATGGGGCCACAACAACCCCATGCAGAGATACAGGCTGGGGTCGGAGTGGCTGAGAGCAGCCAGACAGAGAGGGATCTGGGGGTGCTGATTGATACCAGCCTGAACATGAGCCAGCAGTGTGCCCAGGTGGCCAAGAGAGCCAGTGGCATCCTGGCCTGCATCAGCAATGGTGTGGCCAGCAGGAGCAGGGAGGTCATTCTGCCCCTGTACTCTGCACTGGTTAGACCACACCTTGAGTGCTGTGTTCAGTTCTGGGCCCCCCAGTTTAGGAGGGACATTGAGATGCTTGAGCGTGTCCAGAGAAGGGCAACGAGGCTGGGGAGAGGCCTTGAGCACAGCCCTACGAGGAGAGGCTGAGGGAGCTGGGATTGGTTAGCCTGGAGAAGAGGAGGCTCAGGGCAGACCTTATTGCTGTCTGCAACTACCTGAGGGGAGGTTGTGGCCAGGAGGAGGTTGCTCTCTTCTCTCAGGTGGCCAGCACCAGAACGAGAGGACACAGCCTCAGGCTGCACCAGGGGAGATTTAGGCTGGAGGTGAGGAGAAAGTTCTTCCCTGAGAGAGTCATTGGACACTGGAATGGGCTGCCCGGGGAGGTGGTGGAGTCGCCGTCCCTGGAGCTGTTCAAGGCAGGACTGGACGTGGCACTTGGTGCCATGGTCTGGCCTTGAGCTCTGTGGTAAAGGGTTGGACTTGATGATCTGTGAGGTCTCTTCCAACCTTGGTGATACTGTGAGACTGTGATACTGTGATTTATCTTACAAGACTATCATAACATTCAAGCTACATAACTCTTACAGATCAGTTTTTAAGTAAAGCTAACAAACAGCATTTAAGAAGAGAGCACCACTGCAAAACCAAGTTGTAGCTGAACTCTCCTCAGCATTAACTTGTAGGACATTTCCAATTATGCAGCACTTTAGGAGAACTGAAAAACAGACTTAATATAGGCAGACATAAAAGGATTTACAGCCTATGTGTATAGATGCTCAGGCAAGGATGGAGGGGAAGAAGGCTGAATTTCATCCTAAGAACAACTTTAGAAGCCCTGTGGATATGTTGGGCACCTGAGCACAGTACTGAGCCAGAGGTAAAGAGAAGTCTACTGTAAGAAGAGCCTTTTTGCTCACATCTATGAAACTTCTTGGTTTGTATATCTCAGTATTCATATGTCACAACTGTCTTGTAGGAGTAAAAGAAATCTTCAGCATCAATGATGTGCTGCTCTGTGAAGTTACAGAGGTGTTGAAATCCTGTAGTGGCTCTTGTCAACAGCCCTTGTGCACACGTGCAGGTCTTTGCCCTCGTGTTACAAAAGCACTTGAGCATTGTGTGATGAGTCTTGTATCTCTGCAACTCCTCATAGCCAGAGAGAGAAAAATGTTCCCAAAGGGAGCCTAAAAGAAAGCTGGGGAGGGACTTTTTTAGGATGTCAGATAGTGATAGGACTAGGGGGAATAGAACAAAGCCAGAAATTGGTGGATTCAGATTGGATGTTAGGAAGAAGTTCCTAACATGAGGGTGGTGAGACCCTGGAATGGGTTGCCCAGGGAGGTTGTTGAAGCCCCATTCCTGGAGGTGCTTAAGGCCAGGCTGGATGAGGCTGTGGGCAGCCTGATCTAGGGTAGGGTGTCTCTGCCCATGGCAGGGGCGTTGGAACTAGATGAACCTTATGGTCTCTTCCAACCCTGACCTGTTCAATGATTCTATGATTCCACTGTGAAAAGACTTCAGGAGCAGGTTTTGTGCAAGCTTTCTTGTGCCCAGATCACAGCAATTTGTTTGTTTGCTTTTCTACATCAGAAAAGCTTTTCATGTATTTTCTCTCCCCCTCTCCACTCTAAAACATACATTCCTCAGTGTAACATAAAAGAACATGGGAAGAGCTAGCAGCTTTAACCAGAATTTTCAGAAAATCATAGGGTTTGTTTTCTTGCACTTTCCTGGGTGACTTGTCACATCCAATAGTGTCAGTCACATCTCATTAGGTGTTTTTTTGACTCCAAGACACGAAGCTACCTGGCTGATGCACCTCGATGCAAAGCACTTCAAGATGACTCACTGAGAAACTTAATTCATTTGGCAAAGAAGCTTAACCCTTAGTGCTCAGAGTCAGATTCCAGTAGGATATTTCCATCACATTGAGTAGGATATGATAGAGAATGACCACTGACTGAAGGGTACAAAGAGCAGTGACTCTTCAGAAAGTGGACTGCTTTAATAAAAGGTCTGAAGAACATGCTGGTGAGTTTTTGCCTAGATATTAACATGCCAGATAGTGGCTCAATACCTCTCACAATCTTCACTATTTTTTTTAGCAAAAAGCCTTTCCCACCCCCCCCACCCCCCCAATCCCAGAATATTTTGCTCAAGGTTCACACAGAATAAATAAGACAGATCATTGGTCAGGCCACACTTTGAGTACTGTGTCCAGTTCTGGGCTCCCCAGATGCTGAGGTGCTGGAAGGTGCCCAGAGAAGGGCAATAAAGCTGGTGAGGGGCCTGGAACACAAACCCTATGAGGAGAGGCTGAGGGAGCTGGGGGTGTGCAGCCTGGAGAAGAGGAGGCTCAGGGGGTGACCTGAGGGTCACTACCTGAAGGGAGGCTGTAGCCAGGTGGGGTTGGTCTCTTCTGCCAGGCAACCAGCAACAGAAGAAGGGGACACAGTCTCAAGTTGTGCCAGGGGAAGTATAGGCTGGATGTTAGGAGGAAGTTCTTGCCAGAGAAAGTGATTGGCATTGGAATGGGCTGCCCAGGGAGGTGGTGGAGTCACTATCCCTGGAGAGGTGTTCAAGCAAAGACTGGCTGAGGCACTCAGTGCCATGCTCTGGTTGACTGGACAGGACTGGGTGCTAGGTTGGACTGGATGAGCTTGGAGCTCTCTTCCAACCTGGTTGATTCCATGATTTCTCTGCATCATTTCCCCAGACTCCCAGTTTGCAAAATCAGGCATATAAATCACATATCTCTACCCTGGAAAGCTCTTAGCAATAGTTTTGCACATCTGCAAATATTGAGACACTGTAATTGAAACAGCAGAAGACAGTTCACAGAGCAGCAGCTTGCAGGTCACCATGGATTTACCATAGCACTTTTTGTACTTAAATGAGATGTTCTAGAAAATATTTACTGGATTATGAAAAATTTGGAGGGGAGGGTGGTCACATCAGTTGCTACCTGTGGTTATTACCCTCTTTTATTTAAGTTCAATACAGGTCAGAGATGCTCTGAGATATGTTTTTGAGGTGAAGCATTTTTAATGAGATTTGGAAAATAATTTACTGGGGTTTTTTATGCAGGGAAAGAGAAAAACCAAGCAATATAGAGAATTATTTGTCACTTATTTCTGCCTTTTTTCCCCCCAACAGAAGCTAGTCCAGATATCTTCTTCATATAATTGAACAACATAGAAATAATTGTGCTGCATTACATTAATACAGGTGTTTTACCTGCAGACTGTAGCACATTTCAACATTAGCTATAACCATATCATAAAGTAATATTGTTTTCTTGTATTACATGATGATTAGGGCTCAAAAAGAAAAACCACACTGTTTATAATGTTCACTTTGGCTATTTTACCTACTTAACAATAACCTACGAGTAAAGAAAATGGAATTGGTTGCAAGGGTATTGTTTTGAGAAGTTCATTAACCACGTGTGGCAATATTAAACCATGTCACATCCAAACAAACAAGTAGGAAATGCTGCAGCAGCAACAAAAGAGCTGCATTTTGCCTTGGAGCTCCTGGTAAGCCATGGACACCATTCAAACCTCCCCCCGTGCAACTTGAGGCTGCTGCCTCTTATCACTTGTGACCGCACCACAACCTCCTTTCGGGTAGAAGTAGAGAGCAATAGTGTTTCCTCCCCCCCTTTTTGGGGGACTAAACAACCACAGATCCCACAGAGACTCCTCATCAGACTTGCTCTCCAGAGCCTTCACCACCTTTGTTATCCTTCTCTGGACATGCTCCAGCAGCAAAATGTCCTTCTTGCAGTAAGAGACCCAAAACTGAATCCAGTATTCAAGATGAAACCTCACCAGAGCTGAGAACAGGGGAGCAATCAGTTGCCTAGTCCTGCTGGCTCTTGCTGCTACAGGCTAGGATGCCATTTGCCTCCTTGGCCACCTGGGCACATGCTTGTTCATGCTCAACTGTCCATTGACCAATATTTCCAGGTCCTCTCCCACTGGGAGCTTTCCAGCCACTCTCACCCAAGCCTGTAGCATTGCGTGGGGTTGTTATGACCCAAGTGCTGAACCCAGCACTTGGCCATTTTAAACATCATACAACTGACCTCAACCCACTGATCCATCCTCTCCACATCCTTCTGTAAAGCCTTACCCTCAAAGCAGAATCAACACTCCTGCCCAACTTGCTGTCTTCTGCAAACTCACTGAGGGTGCACTCAATCCTCTCATCCAGATCACTGATCGATTCAACACAGCCAGCCACTAGAAACCACCCTAGGATTAACCACATACTCCAGTCTATATCTTAAAGCCATGAGTTGGCCAAAAAGTCCTAAGAAGAAGACTGTCAGAATGCTTCTACCTCTCCATGAGCTGCAGAAAAGGCTCAGGACTGAACATTCCCAATGGGAAGTGGGACAGTGGAATGAAGGAATCTTATGAACCTTGCACTATTTATTAGTTGCACTCAGCTAGGACAGTAGTAAACACTGCTGGACTGCTGCCTGTCACTGCTAGTCAGGGTTGCCTTGTGCACTGGTGTAGAAGAAACTGGAAGCATGTGACACTTCATGGCACAGAGATTTGCAAATCCATTTGCTGAAAAGAAATTTCATCCTTTTATTAAAATTGAACCTAATTTTTTAACAACTGCCAATTTTACTTGGCTCTGCTGGGAGGATGGGACTGAAGCCCAGTCACTATTAGCATTTACTTTCATTTCTTTTTGCTGTTCTAACATGAGAGCTGACTGGGAGTGACCCCAGCATCTTTCCATCTGCTTTAGGAAAATCTGCTGTGGCTTTATGATATCTGAAAAGAGACATTGCTGATTCAACTGTTCATTACTTCACTAGATCACTTTTGTTTTCTTGCAATCTTAATCCAGGAGTAGGAAGATTGAGGTGCTGTAAACAGGCAGATTCCTATGCAATTGCTACCAGAGTGCAAAGAGACACTGCTTGATAAATTCCCACCTGCATCAAACACTCTTATCTTCTTCCCATTTCTTGTGCCCTCTCCCACTCACCTGGAACTGAACACTTCCCCTTTGTTTTATCTTATCATGAAAACAAGGAAATACCACAACTTCCATGTCAATATGACCTCTGTGAACTAGGAAAAAGCTGTCTCCTGTAATACCTTGTGGCTCCATTAAGCCAATTAAAGATGCATCTTGAATTCTAGCAGTGTTGGGAGGAGAAAATGTGCTTTAGGCTGTAAGTCTGAAAAATGTAGAGACTAGACATAAAGAGCAGCTCTTCTACTCAGACATCCTTTGTAAGATGAGCTTACATAGTTTCCCAAAATTAGATTTAAACCCTGGTTTGGTTTGTTTCCCCTCCCCATTTATTGGCTATTTTTATTTTGCATGCATTTCGTGGACTAAAATGAAACTGTTGGGATTTTAGGTAAGTTGAAGGCTAACTGGGGAATGCAGAAGTCACATCTAGCAAAACAGATGTCTTTCTGTGATTTATGAATCAGTTTTTTGCCCTTGCTGTAGAGGAAAAGCTGCAAGGAATGGTTGCAGTGAGATGTTTGGTCCCTGACTTTACTGGTGTAACAACACTGGGGTTTCAAAGTGGTGTGATTTCTGGGTGCATGCAGGGCATCAGAGCAAGATCTGACAGAAAGCTGGTTTTGATAGCCTTTAGCTTAAGTTGCCTTTGATTTCAGCCTGACTCATAAAGGAAAACCATTAGGGCACAAAAAAACCCAACAAACCAAAACCAAAACCTCCCAACCCACCCAACAATGTGTAATTTAACAAAGGTACTTGGAGTTCACCTGAAAAAGGTTTGTGTGTTTTTTTAATTGCCACACCGCTGATGAGGTCATGAAGCTGCTTCCCTGTGGGCCTGTCTGACTGTAGAGAGGAGTTGTAGTCACTTCTCAGCTGCCTCTGGAGATACCTGATCTTGGATGAAAAGCAGTGGTGAACTTTTGATAAACACTTGGCTGAAGACTTGCCCTCAGGTGTGACAACAGGATATTCCTGCAGACATCTCACAGAAATACAGATATTGCTACCACAGCTGAGATCAAACTAGAATTACACTTCACCAGCTTCACTCTCAGTCCAGAGGAAAAGTAAAACACTGACTACCCTGAATCCAGAGGGACAGCACTAGCAAATTCCCCCTTACCCTGCTGGTGTGATGTAACTCTCCTCTGAGAGTGGAAGGCAGTTTGGTTTCTACAGTCAGTGTGCTACAACTGCTTGTAAGGGAGGGAAATAATGTCTCCATTTAAGATAGCTAGGGTGGAACTCAGTGGCTTGTAAATGAACTTAGATCAGCTTGCAACAAGCTACAGTCGCTGCTTCTGGTCCTAGGCATCACCCTGAAATGGTGCCACACTAAAATAGGAAGACCAGAGTCTTACATACAACCAGCTGTAAAGTGTCTACCAGCAGAGCTTTACCTCCTGAGAGCCAGCAGGAGCCATCACCATGCACTTCTGGCCTGGCTGGTTTGCATCCCATCTTAACAGTAGGACTGTGAGCAAATAGCATTAAGTGTTATCAGATGTGCACAGTCTAGTGGGCAGCCACTCTGCTTTGCTCTGTTCAGCTCTCTAAGTTTGACAGGGATGAATGTGAAAAGAAGTGGAACAGTAAGAAAATGCAGCATACTGACAGCAACAAAACTAAGAGCAATTGTAGTAGCAAATGACTGCTGCTTGGAGTTGCACCTGACTTGGACATCTTCTCTGAACAACATTTCAATAAATCACAATCTGTGAGTTGGAAGTGTTTAACTAAATCTCTGAGCCTTATCTTCTTAGCAGATAAGTGGGAACCACATTAAGGAGCTCACCCACCTTAAAGACAGGCAGCGTGGATACGAGGAGCAAAAAGAGAAGGCAGGATTTATTTTGCTCTGGGTTAACACAAGGCTATAGAAAAACCAAATTTGAGACAAACATTTTACTAAAAGAAAACGATTCTCTCAGTCAAATGCTCCATTCATTTTTAACCAACACCTTCAAAGACCTAATTTGCTGCTGTTGTAAACCAAAAAACTACATGAGAGGCTACATCTGGTGCAAAACACTGCAAGCAAGAAAAAGTACTTTCTGTGAGCCTTCTGTGCTTTGCACAGGAGTTAAATATTTCTCACAGTACAGAAAGTAATCTCTCTTTTCTTAAAGAGTAATCTCTTTTTTTTCCCCCCTCTCCCTCTATTAAAAGTAAGAGCTGAGTAAGTACTATTTCTGTCCTCTGGAACAAAACAGGCTGGGGTCGGAGTGGCTGAGAGCAGCCAGACAGAAAGGGATCTGGGGGTGCTGATTGATACCTGCCTGAACATGAGCCAGCAGTGTGCCCAGGTGGCCAAGAGAGCCAGTGGCATCCTGGCCTGCATCAGGAATGGTGTGGCCAGCAGGAGCAGGGAGGTCATTCTGCCCCTGTACTCTGCACTGGTTAGACCACACCTTGAGTGCTGTGTTCAGCTCTGGGCCCCCAGTTTAGGAGGGACATTGAGATGCTTGAGCATGTCCAGAGAAGGGCAACGAGGCTGGGGAGAGGCCTTGAGCACAGCCCTACGAGGAGAGGCTGAGGGAGCTGGGATTGGTTAGCCTGGAGAAGAGGAGGCTCAGGGGAGACCTTATTGCTGTCTACAACTACCTGAGGGGAGGTTGTGGCCAGGAGGAGGTTGCTCTCTTCTCTCAGGTGGCCAGCACCAGAACAAGAGGACACAGCCTCAAGCTACGCCAGGGGAAATGTAGGCTGGAGGTGAGGAGAAAGTTCTTCCCTGAGAGAGTCATTGGACACTGGAATGGGCTGCCCGGGGAGGTGGTGGAGTCGCCGTCCCTGGAGCTGTTCAAGGCAGGACTGGACGTGGCACTTGGTGCCATGGTCTGGCCTTGAGCTCTGTGGTAAAGGGTTGGACTTGATGATCTGTGAGGTCTCTTCCAACCTTGGTGATACTGTGAAAATGGAGCTCACCTATTATAAAAGTATATTCTACAGAGCATCACTGGTCTGGGAACAGATATCTGTGCTTCTACAGCATCAGTGGAAACAAAGCAAGGCTGCAGCTATGCTGCATTGCAACTTTTGGTGCATGAAAAAAGCCTTTGGAACTGGGAGAACACATGTCAGCCTCTACTTTAATAGCAAATTGTGTCAGAGCTTGAAATACATTTAGCTGCTCTGCAGAACAACATTCACTCTGAAAGCAAACTGCAGGTAATAACTCCTGCTTCTCCCACACACCACCCATGCACAGAAGAAAAGGTTGTGAGAAAATTACTTCCATCTCGATACTTTTCTTGTGACAGTGTCCTTGGTTACTCAGGCAAGGCTCGGAGCACAGTAGCACATTACTGGGGCTGGAAGGTGAAGGCAGATTGATGTTTAACTTTGTGGTATGCTTTGTAAATTGAGAGATTGGAAATGTGAACCAAAATCAGGAAATGCTGCTCCTGGTCCTAGAGAAAGGTGCTGGTGTGGTGAGTCTCTTATGTGGGAACAGCTGTGAGGCAGGGATGCTGCAAGAGCGTAGCAGCCCAGGGTTAGCCCCAGGGGGAGTGCGAGGCATGCAGCTCTCTGACCTGCTTCTCACTTCCAGTAAGTAGAAGGGGAAGGAGATGGCTGATATTTTAGCGTGGCAGCAGTGAAGCGGGATGCCCCAAGGAGCAGGCTTTTTGCACCAGTCAGTGAGGTAAGGGCAGGAGAGCAATGAAGCATTCATCCAGCTAGGAGAAGGGTAAGGTGGCAGCTACAAGTCATTCTGTAATCATCATTTGAGAATGTTTTAACTCATCTCTATTTTTTTTCCTAGCTATGTCTGGGATTACATTAATTCAAAGATCTTTTCATTTGCCAGATACAGGAGACAGTGGCAAAGAGTTGGTCATGACTTGCTCATGCCAAATGAGCCTGCAGAGCAGTCCTTCCCTGACAGAGCAATCAACAGGCTCTGCTCATAGTGCATGTGAAAATACTGAGTAATAGTTTCATGTCCCTGGGAAAAGCAACCTCCTTCACATTCCTCTCACCCACTGCACGCCTTCTGCATTCAGGCAGCAGTTCTGCTCCTCAGCTCCTGCTCACGGTGGTTTCAGTGGAATTTTGGAGAGGCAAAGAGAAACAGCAGTTTAAGGATCAGAGCTTTGAACCCCGGTGCTGGCCTTCTCTTGTCCTAAAATACCTTTAACACACTTGAAGGTGTCAAGAAATGAGAGTTTCCCCTGAAAGAGGTGAATCATCAGAGATGAACAACAGAGGTGAAGCTCCACAGCTCAGCAGAGCTAATATTAATGCGTTTGACAATCTCTCATCACAACCCACGGCTCCTGGACTTATTAGGAAACACTGATGACTGTCTCTTAGTGCAAAAAGTGCATTTATCCTCAAGAAACAAGCTGCACATTCCTGTGGTTTTCAGTTTTTCATCTTAATGATACACTCCCACAGAATTATGCAGAACAAGCATCATATTCAGGGTATTGCTTTCAACTACAACCTGCAGTGTTGCCTGCTTTTCTCTCGTGTGCTCTGTGTGATGTTTAATGTATACACTGAAGTCTTTGTTTCTGGAAACTATTAATATGTACTTCTAGATCTTACTGCTCTGAGATAGGCCACATAAGAGAAGTAGAAGCCAATGTTGTTTAAAAGATCACATTTGCAATTATGGGGGGGGAAAAAAAAGAGAAAAAAAATCAATTTATATAAAATTCAATGTTTTCCATAATCCTCCATCTATAGAATTAGGCTTACAACAGATTACTGTTGGCTTTGTGCCTGGAAAGGTTTCGAGATGACTGCTTGATGATATTTTTCTTCTGAAGCAGTGTTTTCACGTCTGCTGCTGAGGGCTACTTTGCTCACCATGGCCCTCTAAACACACATAAGTCAAACACCTAAAACATCTCATCTTCAGAAATGCTGTGTTAAGAAATTTGCATTTACATGATCATAGAAGCATAGAATCAACCAGGTTGGAAGAGAACTCCAAGATCATCCAGTCCAACCTAGCACCCAGTCCTATTCAATCCACCAGACCATGGCACTAAGTGCCTCATTCAGGCTTTT
Organism: Pogoniulus pusillus; assembly: GCF_015220805.1. NCBI lineage: Eukaryota > Metazoa > Chordata > Aves > Piciformes > Lybiidae > Pogoniulus > Pogoniulus pusillus. The sequence continues at coordinate 22,154,930 of NC_087282.1, read as the reverse complement.
CTTCAACACCTCCAGGGACGGTGCCTCCACCACCTCCCTGGGCAGCCCATTCCAATGCCAATCTCTCTCTCTGGCAACAACTTCCTCCTAACATCCATCCCAGACCTCCCCCAGCACAACTTGAGACTGTGTCCCCTTCTTGCTGGTTGCCTGGTGGAAGAGACCAACCCCCACCTGACTACAGCCTCTCTTCATGTAGTTGTAGACAGCAATGAGGTCACGCCTGAGCCTCCCTTTCTGCAGGCTGCACACCCCCAGTTCCCTCATCCCCCTTCATAGGCCTTGTGCTCCAGGCCCCTCACCAGCTTTGTTGCCCTTCTCTGGACACCTTCCAGTACCTCAACATCTCTCTTGAATTGAGGAGCCCAGAACTGGACACAGTACTCAAGGTGAGTAGGTTTGCAGGTGATCTATCACCCTATCCAGAAGTCACTTCCTTGCAATCACCACTTTCTTTGTCATGTATTTCCTACACATAGGAACAGTCTTTATTACAAGGCACAAACATCATCTAACTATTGACACCAAGCTCTCTGGCTATTGCTGTTTCTCAGGGCTCTAACAGCTTGATCGTTCAAAGACAGCCCAGTCATTCATACTCATTGTTCACTTACATAGACTAACAGCTCTTGTTACATCTATAAACAGAGCATTCTTGCCTATAGTGGTAAAGGGTTGGACTTGATGATCTGTGAGGTCTCTTCCAGCCTTGATGATACGGTGATATGTGGAAGTATTCCCTCTTTATAGTATCTTCTGTGGTAGTTGTTGCTTTGAATTTAAGGAAAGGGGAGAAACATATAACCTGGGACATGTTGCTTAGAGGATTATCTAATTGACAAGTAGCATGATAGTATTTGTCTCAAGAATGAACACTGAGGAGAGCTGACAGCCATATTATTCTATAGGTCATGAATTTTAAGGAGTCTAGTGTTTGTGGCTAGTCTTAAAAGTGTTCAGTACACCTATACCAAGGCTTCCTCTGTTTAGAAACTCTTGGCATTTGTTTCACCAGGGAAAAAAGATACCTATAAAATGTCTTTTTGGTCAAGGCTTCATGTCATCCCATTACTGCTTGCTGCCTGTTCAAATAATTTAACTAAATACCTTAGGGATAATTTAAGGTATAGCTGTGAGAAGTAACAAACTGGTTTTCATTACATAGTTTAAGAGGATCCTTTCTGAATCATCCCATGGAAAACTCCTACTGAAATCACAGGGCAAGGAATGCAAGGCAGGGAACGCTGAGCTTTTTGCTGTTCAAAAAAGGATTCCTGAAGCAAATAGAATGTGAAGTTCCAGTAAGTGATCAACTTCCCCTTTGTCTGATGTCATTCAGCTTTTTTCTTCATGTTGCTTAGTCAAGATCCTCTAACCAGAGATTTGAAGTGTCTCACCTAAAATTTTCATGGGTGTGGTTACTCATAAGGACACTAGTCATAAGGACCAATTGAAGCCAACATCCAGAGATGCCAGCAAAGGACATGACACATTGGCTGTGTTTTGGGAAGCCACTGATTCTCTGTGAGAAACCTACACACTCCTAAGGCAGTGGTTTTTTGGGGAGGTTCACTTATAACACATTGTGAGAACAAAAATCTGTCTGGAGTCATCATTCTGAAATATTTTAGGCAGAGGTTGTCTGTACCTAGAGTCTTAAGTGTAAATATCAATCAGTTAAGCAACTTTTTTAACCACTGAATTATCATTACATTCAACTGAACTGTGAGTTCTTTGAACCCTGGAAGTCCCAAACATTTCAGCTTCTTAAATCCAGACTTAGTAACCTGATTTTAAGTGGTTATACTTTGTAATACCTTGTGGTTCAGCTCATTGATTTAGGAATCAAAGTATGGTTAAATTGTTATACCTTCCTGGCTTTAAAAAGATGTGGGAAAAAAACTCTTTATTCTGTTCTAGTTCTACTGCTCTCATCACAGTAGCAGACTGGAAAGCATTGAGGAGCCTAATTCATCACAGTAGCAGACTGGAAAGCATTAAGGAGCCTAATTTCTTGCATCTATCCAGATGGAAAACACTGTAACAGTCTGAAAATAACCCTGGGGCAAATAAATGGCTTCCTTTTGTCCTGATCTTGAAGGAGATTCTGACTGCAGTTGATTATATTCAGTATCAAACTATAAAGCTGTTTACTTCCAAGTGGAGTGCTCACAATACCTACAATGCTGTGTGCTAAGGTGCAATGATTACACCTGCTAGTAAGTGCAGAGGCATGTGAGTCTTGACAGACAGGATCAAACAGGCAGCTCATGAAGCCAAACGTCTTCCTGTTTGTAATTGTCACCAAGCTGCTTTGATAAGGACACCAAACCAATCCGCTACACTGACACTTAATTTAGATCTGCAATTAGACCTACAAAGGTGTTTCCTTTGTGCCAGTGCATGTTATTCCAGTTGGAACTTCTCAACACGTGATTCACACTATGGTCTTGTATGGATAGACCCATTAGAGAAGATTCTGAGTCGTGAATAAGATTTCTGAGAGCTAAAAGTCCTCAATTCTGATCACAGAAGACATAACAGCACCCTAATAACCTGGCCTGGAACAAGACATCAGCATCTCACTGCACACTAATCATTACACCTGGAAATGTATGCTCACCTCACATGGCATCACAGTATCACCAAGGCTGGAAGAGACCTCACAGATCATCAAGTCCAAGCCTTTGCCACAGAGCTCAAGGCCAGACCATGGCACCAAGTGCCACGTCCAATCCTGCCTTGAACAGCTCCAGGGACGGCGACTCCACCACCTCCCCGGGCAGCCCATTCCAGTGTCCAATGACTCTCTCAGGGAAGAACTTTCTCCTCACCTCCAGCCTACATTTCCCCTGGTGCAGCCTGAGGCTGTGTCCTCTTGTTCTGGTGCTGGCCACCTGAGAGAAGAGAGCAACCTCCTCCTGGCCACAACCTCCCCTCAGGTAGTTGTAGACAGCAATAAGGTCTGCCCTGAGCCTCCTCTTCTCCAGGCTAACCAATCCCAGCTCCCTCAGCCTCTCCTCGTAGGGCTGTGCTCAAGGCCTCTCCCCAGCCTCGTTGCCCTTCTCTGGACACGCTCAAGCATCTCAATGTCCCTCCTAAACTGGGGGGCCCAGAGCTGAACACAGCACTCAAGGTGTGGTCTGAGCAGTGCAGAGTACAGGGGCAGAATGACCTCCCTGCTCCTGCTGGCCACACCATTCCTGATGCAGGCCAGGATGCCACTGGCTCTCTTGGCCACCTGGGCACACTGCTGGCTCATGTTCAGGTGAGTATCGATCAGCACCCCCAGATCCCTTTCTGTTTGGCTGCTCTCCAGCCACTTAAAGCAGAGATAATTAAGCATCTCACTTTATTCATGTCAAGTATTGTTTCACTTCCTTATTTTATCAACTCTGAAAGTTATGAAGAGAACTTCCTGCCTGAGGTGGTAAAATAAACCAGGATTGGCACTCGCAAGTGAATTCTACTGCCTTTAGAAAGGGCAGAGCCTGTGATACCCCACAAGTGTATCTTCAAGATCAATTTACCTCACAGCAAGGGAATATACAACAGCAAAATTAGTTTTATCCTAAAAAAATTAACCTACCAATCTAGGTAAAATAATTGTGTGAACGCTTACAAAGGCAGCTTGCTGGAGTTTATGTTTTCCTTGCAGTGAATCACTAAAAGGATTAGGAAGGCAGTCAATGAACTAAGAGGAAAAGCAAAGTTTATGCTGACCATTTTTAGGTTTTCAAGCCCCAGCACGAGGAAGCTGCTGGCTCTCAGAGCAGCCAGAAAGCACTGTGGCTTTGCAAAGAAGTCATGATCTAGCTGTAGTTTCAGGATGGCTATTTCTCCCTAGCTTTGTAGAGAAAAATCAATATCTTGTTTTCAGATGTGTAAATGTAGTTGTCTCTCTAAAGTGCCCTGGTCAGTTTACCACACGTTCAGCAGCTGCTTCTTTCCAGGCTATCCCACGATTCCCAGCCTATGAGGATTGACAAGGCAATGATAAACTAATGTGCCCCCTCAGCTCTGTGCACAGCCCATTGTTCCGGCAGCTGAGACCCTCTGCTTCTATTTGCTTTCTCCCACATACATTATTCAACAGCCCAGGAAAAGGCCAAGAACCTCTTTCATTCAGGAATTCTGTATTAAAATAATCAATTTCAAACTGAAGCGGGGAAAGGAGGCTTGCTACAGGCAAGGCCTATTAATAAGCCACCAGTCCCTGCCATTTGCATTGGAACCATGCTAGCACAAGGTAATATAGTATTATATTTCTTACTCATAAAAGGAAGGAGGGGGAAATGAGACTGTTTGCACCTCTTTCTTATCAAAAACATAATTACAGCAACACCATCCTGATGTCATATTTTGGCACTGTTTGCAAAGCAAGCACCTCGTTTGTGAGAGTCTGTATTAATTGGCTACTACTTGATCCAGAAAGCCTTAGGGAGGGAAGAAAGTTGATAGTTCTACAACAGGCAAACAAGTTAGGTGTTAAAAAGAATTTAAACCACTTTTTTCCCCCCTGAATGTTCCAAAGTCCATTATTCCATGCAAATGTTTTCCTGGCATTGCAACATGCTTGGGCATACCAAAACCATGCCCAGTGCTGTTAAGTCATAAACTGCATGACATACAAATGCCACATTTCTCCTTTACAGCACCACCAAAAAAGAAGCACAGGAATAAAGGCAGGATAAGTCATTGCTGATGCACATCATGATTTTCTTCCAAGATCATTACCTTCAGAAAAAGTGGAAGAGGTTTCACTCCTCCAGCCAAAGAGTCTCTTGTAAAAGCCCTGCAGGGGCATTGCTTTATGGTGTTTAGTGTGGCTTGTTTCTCAGGGACACTTACACTATCCTACTGCACTGATAAGTTTTCAGCCAAACTTTCCTTCTTTTCTTTCTGCAGTTAAATGCATTTATGACAGCAGCATTTTTAATTTGCCCACTCTTGGCACCTTGCAGGTCAATAGCATAAAAGCAACACTGATGCCAACACCAACAAAGAAAGCGAAACCCCAGGCCCACGGCCATGGGAATTAATGGGAAGCATCTCACAGCCTTCAAATGGTACTGACCATTGTCCTCCTCTGTAGTCATGTTTTCATAGAATCACAGAATGTCAGGGGCTGGAAGGGACCTTGAAAGCTCACCTGGTCCAGCCCCCCTGACAGAGCAGGAGCACCCAGAGCAGATCACACTGGAACACATCCAGATGGTTCTGGAATATCTCCAGAGAGGGAGACTCCACAACCTCCCTGGGCAGCCTGTGCCAGTGCTCTGTCACCCTCACAGGGAAAAAAATCCTCCTCAGGTTCACATGGAACCTCCTACACTTCTACTTGAGATATTCCTTGTTATGAATGTTCCACCCATTATTGGACACTTCTGCTAACCAGTTATTGTTACTATTGTTCAGGAATGATTAAAACCTGTGAAGACTTCAGTGAGATCAACACTACAGCAGCAGCCTAGCAGGCATGGAGGTGGTGAGTGACTAACTAATGGTGGCTGAGGACAAGCTTTGCTCAGCTTCATGAAAGGCCCACAGTTTCTGCCAAGTGTCTTGGCTATGAAGTCAAACAAAGTGTAAGACTTCAGACACTGCTTTCAAAACTCTGAACTTGCATCTCAGTGGGGAATAGTGAAAAAACCAAAACTGCCCCATTCTGATAGTGAGAGGGGACTCTTTTACCACTCTGTTGTGCTGCTGCTGGCACCGATTCTACACACTGGGAGTCTGCTCTTCTGACAGGAAAATCTAACAAGTGTTTGTTGTTGGAAGCAGACAAACTGAAGTGGAAAAGGCTAAATGTACTGGGATTTGTGCTCATGACTCACTCCCAGAGCTCAAAATGCTCAGTGAGTGACTAAAACATTCCAGAAAGCGCCGTGTACAGCATGAAGCATCCGACCTCAATAAGCAGATGACTTTTTGCCAGCTGATGAGCAGTGCCCCATAACTATTCAAACTTTTGTTCTGCCCTCTGGAGAGTTTCATTTCACAACTCTGCAAGAGATGTGCATGAGACTCACCTAGAGATGAGCCAGTAAAGCACTTCATTGTGTCCAGATTTTCCATGGTCTGGACATACCAATATGTCCCTCACATTTTCACTGTGCAAAATAAAGCAATCCCTCCTGCTTAGCATTTGTAGTTTGAGGATAGGAAATCACTAATACGACAGCAGTCAGCTGCTACCTGCTTGGTGGGAAACGAGGCTGCAGAACTTTTGATCTTACACCCTTGTATTAACTATCCACTTAGCAAAGCTGAGAGCAATGGGTAAGGAGGGAGAAGAAGCAAGACAGAGCAGGATAAAGGACATTACAACCACTTCCCCCACTGAGCTGTTTTCAACAGGAGGGAAACTTGGGAGCACAGGCAGGAAGACTTATGGCAGACTGACAAGGTTTGTGCAGCTGAAGCCTGCACCTGCTCCAAGGAGACTGCTGTGCTGTCAGGTCTAGCAATGCAGACAGGGTCTAGAACACTTGTACAGAGTGTGCTTATCTGGAAAGGAGTATTCCTTTTCTCAAAGCCTGCCTTTACAAGAAGGTCAATATGAAATTTTACCCTGTTTTTTTCCCCGTCAAGGCATCTTTAAGATTTACAAATACCTCATTTTTACTCTAAAAGAGCCTCAAATCCTGGAAATGTCACAGTTTTTTCACAAACCTCTACTTCTGAACCTGGTTTCCTATCACCATTAAATCTCTAAAACTGATGCAGATTGTCTAAAACACAAAAGTAACCCCAAAACATTTATAACATAAACTACACTTCCACAACAAAGTTGGTCCACAGACCTGTATGTAGTTTCTAACAGTAGCTAGTATACAACTCTTCCATAGTGACTGCACTCTTGAAAGGCACCAAATTCAACCAACCAGGGTAATATTATAACTGGGTATGGGAAATGAGACTGCCTTCCTTACACAATTAATCCTGAGTTTAAAAGAGTGAGATATCTCATAATGTGCCAAATTCTCGTGGCCCCTGTAAAACAAACTCTGCTTTTCATTTTCTTCTAATGAAGTGATTCAAAATGCATATTGATACAAAAGAGAGTAGAGTTCAAGACTCTATGCAGGCAAACTGCACCACTTTTTCTTAGCTGTGTTTACTTTTATGTGTCTCACTAAGCAAAATGCTTTAGTAACTGCAGGCATCCTCAGTCGCTCATTATTAGACCTTTTATGTTATTTTTCAGTGTTCAACAAGTGAATTTGTTCTGTAGTTTACACTGTAGTAACCTAAGATGTACACAGACAAAATGCCATCAACATTTATCTGCTGCTTTACACATGCCTGGAGCAGAGCAAAGGGGAGCTGTGAGCATTTATATTCCTGAACAAGAAGAAAGGGAGGCAGGGGAGGGAAAGGAGGGGAGGGAGAAACAAACTCAGAAACAATCCAATATAAGGATGAATATAAGGATAAATATGGTCAAAGAGAGAAAGAAATAAGCTCAGACCTGTAACATACTGAGTTCCCCCAGGAACAAGCAAAGTTTCCCACCACTGCTTCTTAAGAGCTCAGTAGTACAAGAAGGCAGATCTAACCACTGCCAACCTGGGAGCTGCAAACACCACCAGTAACAGCACAGAGAGGGAGTACAACACCAAGTCTAATGTGAGTCCCAACTCCGTTCTGAGCATAGAATGCCAAATGGGCATGCACAAACTTACACAGAGAAAGAATTTTGATTCTCAGACCTCTGCAAACCCACCAAATTGCACACAAACTGTCCAAGTACCTCTGCTGTATAATGAAACTCATTCTGGTGCAGCTAGCAAGGAGAACATCACAGTGTAAGTAATTCACAGAATGAGTTTTATGGGTCCTGTGTAACTATGGCTGGTTCAAAGCACACTTCTTCCCTGTGAGCTGATACAGTGATAGTAGAAATCTTAATGGGGAGATGCAGATTCCTTTTGCTGAAGAATTGTTGCAACCTTATTCCTATAAGGTGAAGGCAAACATGTACTTTTAGAGAGTCTCACCAATTCCTGAGTCCAAGGTTTTTACTTTGTGTTATGGTAACAAAAGGCTTTGGACTCTCACAATTTTCCCACTAGCAGAAAAATCTATTTTTATTCCTATTTTATTTCCTCCTTCCTTCCTTATCAGGCTTTTAAGAAAGGAAGAAGGAAAGACACAAATCCTATGCACCGTGCTTGCAGATGAGTTGAATTGCTAATTATGTTTTCCAGACCAATGCCACAAGGTGCCAAATCCTGCTAAAATCATCCAGCAGCAGCGGGGTTGGATGGGACTGTTAGGAAGATCTTTGCCAGTATTGAAATGAGCTGCATTGTACTATCACACGCTTGCTGCTAGAACTGATCCAGAGAAGGGCTAAGTGTCCTCAGCTCTGATTACCTCTCATTTGGAATTGAGAGCACTTGGCAAGATCCAGCCTTAAAGCTGTCTGGGCCATTATTCTGTTTCATAGAGTGATTTATTTGAAACGAAAGCATATGGATAGCAAGTGTCAATAGTGCAACAGTGCTAATGTTAGGTGATGCACCCATGGCACATGAGAAGAAATACAGTCCCTCCAAGCAGAAGGTAGCAATGCATATGCCTCTGTCAATAAGACCCTACACACATTCCCAGTGAGCAGATTTTGAGCTCCTATTATCAGTAACAGGAAGGGGGGGGGTGGGGTGGGGGGATGGGGGACATCCATGTCCCTACGTGTTTTCTGTGCTAATCTGAGAGCTGGACCAAATCCCAGTACTTGGGTCACTTGTACACAGAGTTCTCATTGTGACTCAGGGGTAAAATGGCAGCCTCTCAGTTGTGCTTTCAAACTATGCATTTTTTAAAACTTGTGTATGCATAAGCCTCTTATTTAATGAATGACTCCCTTTGTATTTACATGTTCCACCATCCACAGAACAAATAGGGTTTAGTTGTTGGAGAAGGAAAACTTTGAGTCCTTAAGGGAGAAAAAGGAAAAGGAAAAAAATAGTTGCAGCTATTTTATGGAAGTGGTAAAAGGGAAAAAAAAAATCTCAATTGGGCTGTTAATTTTAGATCTCAGCTGATCTTCAAGGCATTCTTTGGGCACAGATGTATTCTTTCTGAAGTTACAGATCCCATTGCTTGGATCAGAAAAAAAAACCAAACCCTGATATAAATGGGACTGAAATGTATTGAAGCTGAATTCAGACCAAAAGTGGCCAGCAAAGTTATTTTGGGCTGATTGGGATCATTATTCTAAATGAGAAAGGTCTTATCCAGCCTTAAGACATCTTAATCTTATGCCTTTTTCACACCTCCCTTTAAATTCAGCTGATAAATGAAACATTTTTAAATATATAGGCAGAAATTATGTCAGAGGCTTTAGCAGCCAAGATTGGAATGGACTGAAAGCAGCATTTTAAGTTGTCTTGATTTCCAAAAGGAAATAGTTATAAATTAGTTCTAGGGTACTCTGCCTCATTTATAAGAGTGGTTCAAGAAACTCTTCCATATTAATTAGTAGCCTGTGAATCCAGGCTATGCAATTATGATGAGACAGTTCTTTGGGTATGAAAGAGCTAACTTATCATATTTTTGAATTCCCCATCTATAAGCTTGAATATTTTTGTATTTCCATATTTCTCAAGTAGCACTTAATTTAATCTTCTCCCCATTTCTTTCAATAAACCATTGTTGCATCTCTTAAGGAGCGCAGCTTCCTCCTCTAACTCATCTCCCCGTGAAATTGGTTTAATGAAGCAGAAAGGTATGAAGCATTAACAACACTGGAATTCATGTGGTAGCACTTCATTTTTCAGAGGCACTCACATTTCCTACCTAATTTATAAAATCAGCACACAAATGATTTTTATCACAGCCATTACATCAGTATAAATTACTGCCTTTTCTATAACACAGCAGTTAGTCAAACTGTTGAAATTATATCTATTAGTCATAGAGAGGAGGAGGGAAAAAGACAAACCTGTAGGAAAGATTTAGTGTAAAATCAGGGCTGATAGCAGCCTTATTGAAAGGTTAATATTGATTTACCAAATGAGCCCCAAGTGTGGATATTTTGCAAAGGGAAATTAAAACCACACAAAAGTCAAGCAAATGGGTCAATTTGTAAGGAGCCAAAAAGGAAACTCAGCAAACAAACTGCCTCTATCAGAGGCAGTCAGAAATGCAATTAAGAAGTTACTCACATCCAAGAAACCAAGGTATGCCTTGCTTCCAGTTGTAGATTCCTCTCAAGCTTTCCCATTCTCCTCATTGCTCTAGTACTGGTGTTCTGCTTTTCTGCATGGTTCCTCCTCCAAAATCGTTGTTGTCACACTCACTTCTTCCAAATACGCTGTTGCCTTCTTGCATCTTGGATGTTCCTTCTCAGGCCAGCAGAAATCAGCCTCTACCACACACGTTTGCCACACAGTGAAAGTATGATGACACTTACTGGGAAAACCTTTTAGTGTGCTCTGTTTTCCCAGTGGACATAAACTGGCTTTCCAGGATAGTGCCCTCTGTTTTCCCAGTGGACATAAACTGTCTTTCCAGGATAGTGCCCTCTGTTTTCCCAGTGGACATAAACTGGCTTTCCAGGATAGTGCCCTCTGTTTTCCCAGTGGACATAAACTGGCTTTCCAGGACCTACATCCTGATTTGCAAAGTTTAACCTGCTTGCTCTGCAGATTCATCACATACTTGCAAACACTTCAGCCTTGCACTGCTCTGCAAACAACACCTGTCTCCACTACATCTGCTGCTGGTCTTACATGTGTGTCATGGGCCTTCTGTCCTGTTTGCCATCCTTCAAGCATGACTCCTTCCAGGATTGTTCTGCAAATTCACTGTTACCTGCTTTCTCATCTCTCTCCTCCAGGTTTGCCTATGTGAAACATCCACATGATAAGGGGCAGCCAAAAGGTCAGTGGGAAATATTCTGTCAGAACCACAAAGATGCTCCAGAAAATCTACTCTTCCTGTAACTTTTATTCCCCATACCCTCTTTCAAATTATTTCCCCTTGTACTTCCTACAGCTCAGGTAGGAAACACTTGGAGGCAGGGACCACATCTTCTGATTTGTCCTCTCACAGCAGCACACAGAGCAGGGCACAAGGCTACACAGACACTGCTTGATGTCATTGCCCTGGGGAGCACAAAGTGGTAAAATCAGTTTCAAACCAGCATAAAACAAGGGGATTAGGCTGTCAGTGCAACAACACAAAACCTGCCAGGTGCACACAGTTCGAGCTGCCCTCCTTTGGTGTGTTTTGCTTTATATTTTAATCTCCTTCTCCTTACAGTTTTTAATTAGTTAGTCTTTCCCTCTGCATAGCATCAGGGACCTGTAAGCTGGCTTTCTCTGCTCCCAGTGGATGTAACCCTGATGTAGAAGTGTCTACTGATGGCACCTTGTGGCTAAAGCAGAGAAATGCTTGGGAGTGGGAATAGGCATGAGATACAGCAGGAAATGATGAAGGAGAAGCTGTCACTGTGAGAAGTATGGCCTGCCTGCCCCGGGCACTGCTGCAGGACATGGCACAACACTTTGCACTGCTGCAGGACATGGCACAACACTGTGCAGACACCTCCTGGGCATAGCACGGCGCAAACCCTGCCTGCCGGGGGAGCCCAGAGCTGCTCCCTCCGCACTCGCCTGTCCCTTGCAGAGTCCGGAATTGCAGGCAGGGGACTTGGGCTAAAGCCTCAGCCCAGCAGGAAGCAGAAGGGGGAAGGGGCCTGAGGCTTGCAGTAGGCGAAGTGAACCGGCAAATTCAACTAATCCAGTGTGTGAGAGGGAGGAGGGACCCAGGCTTTATCTGCTGCCCAGAGCCCCCGAGGCTGATGTCAGCTTGGTTGGGTTCCCTTGGACTCTGCAGATGAGAAAGCCTGAACCCAGGCATCAGTTCTGGTCTGCACTGGTCAGCAAAAGCACTGAGCTCCACGGCATCCCTTTCAGCACCCCTTTTTAGGGGGCATTGCAGTATCTGCCACCACGGGCTGAGATGTAACTGCTCTGAAAAGCTGATGGCATTGAAGAGATGCCCAGCACCTGCTGATCCCCATTTCCAAAGGCACAAGTGAGGCATTTGGCCTCTACCTCGCTAGATGGTGATTTAAAAGCTTGAGTTTGGGTGGTGGGTCCTAAATAGCCTGAGACCTGCAAGACAGCTGCCAGCTTGCAGACACAGCTGGGGCTCAGCGTGGTGTGACTGCAACCAGTAAGGCTGCTGGGTCCTCACTGAGTAGTTCTGTCCCAAGCCCTGATCAGAACAGCTCAACAAAAGCAGAGCATATACCAGCACTGGCTCTGCTGGTATCAGTGCAATCCTGTTCCCACACGCAGGAGCAGCTGACAGGATTCCCAAATTGTGATGAGCAGCAGTAGTGGGATTAACAGACAACAAAGGCATGGGCAGGAAATCCCAAAAGAGCCATGAAAAAAGTGAAATTTGTCTTTGCCAGTAGACTTAGAGGTTCTCAGTAAGCTGAGGTCTTCAGACTTGATGAAGCAAAATGCCAAAGAAGCAGCTCTACCTGCCTTATATAAGCAGCCAAGGCAGAAGTTACTGTCCATCTAGGGGTTAGTGCATCCACATTACAAAGCAAATGAGACTCTCAGCAACCAGCAGAGGTTTTTAAGCAGGAATACAAAACAAGAAGAACTAAATTTTGTGCCAGACCTAACCTGCAGCTATGCCAAGACTTTGTGTTTGTCACAGCCTGCTGTGGTACCATACACGGGAATTCTCAACAGCTTTAATGCACAGATTTTTGGATACAAGGACACAAATGTTCTGTCAGGTAAATTTTGGGCTTTCCAATTCAGCAGAGGCAGAAGAATTCTTTTTCCACTAATCACATTAAAAAAAGAGGTGTTATGTTAGGAAAAGCAAAATTCCAGACTAAGAAAGGAGTTTCCTCAGTAGCTGGTGTAAGGTTTTGGTTTTGTTAGTTTAGAAAACCTTTTTTTTCCCCCTTTCCTGTACAACTACTTTCAACCATAAAATTACTCCTGATAGTTTTGCTCTTCTTTTTATCCTACCTCTACTTAAAAGGAAATTAACACCAACAGATAAAGAGTAAACTTTTGCCTATAAAAGAAAGAAGAGTGAGAGATTCAGCAAAGGCTGCAAAAGATTTCACTCGTCCTTATTACCTGGAAGATACTCAGATACCACTGTGATAAGCAGCCTCACAAAAACTTGGGAAAGGCTGATGGCTGAAATGGGAATTTTACTTTTTACTTTTTTTCCCTCCAAAGTAGATGTTTTATTGCTTTTTTTTTCCCTCCTGAAATAGTAAAGCTAAAGGCTCATCTTTACCTTTTTGTGTAAATAATTTCCTTTGCCTGGGGTGTTCATCATCGGTTTGACCTTAAAATGCATGGCAGAGTTCTTAGCAATATTCAATCAATGGTAGGATTAAAGGTGAAATCAGTTACACAGAGGAAGCCTACTGCTGTTTCACCAGTGTGGTGGCTCTAATCTCCCTCCAAGAGACTAAAGATCATACCTGATTTACTTCTCTTCCCTGGGGAACAATTTTCTGTAGCCTGAAGCAATCAGGAAACAGACTGAGTTGGCTTTAATACCCATCTGCCCCAGGGGGGGAGAGACTGTGAAAAGCTGCTAGGTTGTTTCTTCTTCATACTTGTAATTAAATAAACTATGACAAATTTGACAGGCAGAATTTCTAGCAGCACCAGTTGTCTTTAAAACTTCCTAGTCAGTGTGTAATTGATATATAGCAGCTATTCCCAGGTAGCACTAGAGAATATCTAAACATTAAAATCGGCAATCTCCACTCCAGGGCATGAGGAAACCTATTGGCAACACAACTCTAATTTTCACACCTATCAAGAGACAAAAATAAGTTTTTTTCCTCCCCAGGACTGTGAGACATGCTCAGCCACAAGTAAATGGGGCTTACTTTGATTTTAGCTGTCCCTTTTCCCCCCTTGACATGGGTTCTTTCTACTACTACAACAATGTAAAGGAGATAGTACTGATACAATGGGATAGAATCATAGAATCATAGAATCATAGAATCGACCAGGTTGGAAGAGACCTCCAAGATCATCCAGTCCAACCTAGCACCCAGCCCTAGCCAGTCAACCAGACCATGGCACTAAAAGCCTCATCCAGTCTTTACTTGAACACCTCCATGGACGGTGCCTCCACCACCTCCCTGGGCAGCCCATTCCAATGCCAATCACTCTCTCTGCCAACAACTTCCTCCTAATATCCAGCCTATACCTACCCTGGCACAACTTGAGACTGTGTCCCCTTGTTCTATTGCTGGTTGCCTGGGAGAAGAGGCCACCCCCCACCTGGCTACAATGCCCTTTCAGGTAGCTGTAGACAGCAATGAGGTCACCCCTGAGCCTCCTCTTCTCCAGGCTACACAACCCCAGCTCCCTCAGCCTCTCCTCATAGGGTTTGTGCTCCAGGCCCCTCACCAGCTTCGTTGCCCTTCTCTGGACATGTTCCAGCACCTCAACATCTTTCTTGAATTGAGGGGCCCAGAACTGGAAAGCGAATCTTAGAAGTAGTATCTAAAAAGCTTTTATAGCAGGAAAGGAAAAACCTGGGATCATAAAAGGATGTCCATGTGGATTAATATCAAAATACATATTACTAAAAACTTGATCAACAGGTTGGTTTTGTTTTACTTCTACCTGGCAAAACATTGCTGGAGACAAAGAAAATGACGAGCTCTTCTCTGACAAACTTTCTGCAATTGACCACGTTTCTCTGAGCTGCCCTAACATAAAAATCAATGCCATTTGCTAAAGAAAACCCAGGTTTGTGTTTTATAAGGTATAGAAAGCATAGGAGAGATACCAGGGTTGCTGTGGGTACAGTCATTTCAAATATGCTGCTGTCTACCTTTCTTTTCTATATGCTCTTTGTAAGTACTCCATGAGGCAGTCAACTCAGCTCATGACTTTGCCATTTACTGTGTTAGAACCAGAGACATCTTTTCTCACACATGAGCTTAGTTGAGACAGTTTACAGTCAAGGGCAATTCTGTTTTCTTCATAATTAATTATTTTTTTCTTCTTCATAATTAACTTTTTTTTTCTTCTTCATTTTTTTCTTCTTCATACAGAGGAAAACAATCTAAGAAATGCTTTGGTTTATCTTCCAGCCTGTTGCCAAATGATTCTGAGGCCTGACACCCTGGCATTCAGAGGTAAAAGAATTGCCATGACACCTGCTGGGTGTTTTCAAAGCACAGTACCAGTGCTACAGAGGATGCTGTTCCTTACCTCTATCTCACAGACGAAAGCATAGGCATGGAAATAGAACAGAGGCTCTGCCAAAAACGTACACTGATATTTCTTCCCAGCTTGGGGTAATTCAGTGATGATCTTCCAGCAAGTGTCTACAATTGAAAAACAACTCACATCAGCTGAGCCACACTCCCAAAAATCAGCATTACTGGAAAGTTTGCAGATGAAAACATTTTAATCTTTGCAAAGCCAATGATGAGAAGCTGAACTTTGTTTACCAATGTTAGAAGACAGCACAGCAAAATGATCACTACCTCTTTGGTCTACGCTGCCTGCTGCATCCAGTTACTAAGGAGATATAGAGGAGATGACCTCAATAATCAACTGTTTAAAGCAGATTTACAGGCTGTATTTTCACACAGTAACTTAACACAACAAAAATGTCCAAGTAAACTCAAAGCTTTGAAGTTAGCATTGCTCTCTGTAGAGTCCTGTAATCCTGAATGCATTTTTCAGAAGGTACCAGCCCATGTGCCCTTACAGACTATTAAATCAACTTACAAAACTACCTGAAAACCACAAATTCTCTGCTGCAGCATGCACCAGCATGGTAGCATGGGACAGATGCTGAAAAGTTTTACATTCATGGAATCATAGAATCAAGCAGGTTGGAAGAGACCTCCAAGAGCATCCAGTCCAACCTAGTACCCAGCCCTATCCAGCCAACCAGACCATGGCACCAAGTGCCTCATCCAGGCTTCTCTTGAACACCTCCAGGGACAGTGACTCCTCCACCTCCCTGGGCAGCCCATTCCAATGCCAATCACTCTCTCTGGCAAGAACTTCCTCCTAACATCCAGCCTAGACCTGCCCTGGCACAACTTGACACTGTGTCCTCTTGTTCTGTTGCTGGTTGTCTGGGAGAAGAGACCAACCCCCACCTGGCTACAGCCTCCCTTCAGGTAGTTGTAGACAGCAAAAAAATAATCTTTTATATTTCTCTGGCTACTTAAAAAAGTGGACATCTGAGGGGCACCAGTCCTAAACCTGTAATTAGTTCCCATTGCTATTATGCTGAATTCTTCCCATCAAATAAAGAGGCTTAAATAAAACAGCAAAAAAAGTACTGACTGAGGACCTAAAAGCATAAAGCCACTGGCATGAAGATTTTGCCAAACTGATACTAAGGGAAATTGGTGGATCTATTTGCATGGTCTGGCCTGTACTTAGTTTTTAAACTAACAATGACAATAATGTCACGCTGAGCTTGCTGATGGAAAATGCTGCAAGCAAAGTGTATTTTGTCCATTTTGCACTAAACTCTGAAAAACTCAGGTAGATACCAAGAATTAGAGCTGGCTTTAAAACAACCCCAACAAAAATGTTACCATATAAAACTCAGGCATTTAAAAAGACACCCATTTCCCTTGTTTCTCCTCTGCACCTGCTTTTTTACTGCAGTGGCCACAGGCTGTAATAAGACAGCAGTGTGGCTTCAAGCCTTGGTACAAAGGAAGCTCTGTCTGAGCCAGTTACTTATCCACATGACATGATAGGTCCCATTTCCTCCTCAGTCTTGCTTTCCCAGAGCAGTGACAGAAACCACATTGCAGAACTGTCAAGATTCTAAAATCTGATTGTTAATTGCCAATTACCTTGATTAAGTTTCCTAATTAAAAAAAAACGGGGGGGGGGGGGAGTAAAATATATTGGCCAAATATTTACCTGCTGTGCTCCAACATGATAAACTGGGCATCAAGCATCTTGCCTGCTCACAGATCCCATTCACATAAAACACAGGTCACACTGTCACAGTATCACCAAGGTTGGAAGAGACCTCACAGATCATCAAGTCCAACCCTTTACCACAGAGCTCAAGGCCAGACCATGGCACCAAGTGCCACGTCCAGTCCTGCCTTGAACAGCCCCAGGGACGGCGACTCCACCACCTCCCCGGGCAGCCCATTCCAGTGTCCAATGACTCTCTCAGGGAAGAACTTTCTCCTCACCTCAAGCCTAAATCTCCCCTGGCACAGCCTGAGGCTGTGTCCTCTCGTTCTGGTGCTGGCCACCTGAGAGAAGAGAGCAACCTCCTCCTGGCCACAACCTCCCCTCAGGTAGTTGTAGGCAGCAATAAGGTCTCCCCTGAGCCTCCTCTTCTCCAGGCTAACCAATCCCAGCTCCCTCAGCCTCTCCTCGTAGGGCTGTGCTCAAGGCCTCTCCCCAGCCTCGTTGCCCTTCTCTGGACACACTCAAGCATCTCAATGTCCCTCCTAAACTGCCCAGAACTGAACACAGGACTCAAGGTGTGGTCTAACCAGTGCAGAGTACAGGGGCAGAATGACCTCCCTGCTCCTGCTGGCCACACCATTCCTGATGCAGGCCAGGATGCCACTGGCTCTCTTGGCCACCTGGGCACACTGCTGGCTCATGTTCAGGCAGGTATCAATCAGCACCCCCAGATCCCTCTCTGTCTGGCTGCTCTCAGCCACTCCGACCCCAGCCTGTATCTCTGCATGGGGTTGTTGTGGCCAAAGTGCAGCACCCTGCACTTGGAGCTATTGAAGCCATCCCCTTGGACTCTGCCCATCTGTCCAGGCAGTCAAGGTCCTGCTGCAGAGCCCTTCTGTCCTCCAACTCAATCACATCTGCCCCCAGCTTGGTGTCATCTGCACACTTGCTGATGACTGACTCGATGCCCTCATCCAGATCATCTATGAAGATGTTAAAGAGCTCAAGGCCAGACCATGGCACCAAGTGCTCAGATGTTTCACTTCAGCTAAGGAAATTGCAGCCACAATCAATTATTTAACACAAATCTTTCTGTTATCTTTAAACAGTAGTTTGAAGTTTCTCTTCAAAGATTTATCTGTAGAAATGGCTGTAAAGATGCTTGGATTTAACTCAACATTTCCCAGGAGTGACTGAAGGTTGGCAAAGGCCATACCTGTCTACAAGAAGGGCTGAAAGGAGGATCTGGGGAACTACAGACTCTAGTAGTCTGTCTTCAGTGCCAAGGAAGATCAAGGAGCAGATCATCTTGAGTGCCATTATGCAGCAGGTGATCAGAAACAGTCAGCACTGGTTCTTAAAGGGCAGGTCTTGCTTGATCAGCTTGATCTTCTACAACAAGGTGACCCACTTAGTGACTGAGGGAAGGGCTCTGCATGTTGTTTATCTGGACTTCAGTAAAGCATTTGACAATGTTTCCCGTAGCAGCCTCCTGGTGAAACTGGCTTCTGGTGGCTCACATGGGTAAATGCTTTGCTGGGTAAAACAGTGACTGGTAGCTGGATCCAAAGAGTAGTAGGGAATGGAGTTAAATCCAGTTGGTGGTCAGTCACAAGTGATGTTCCCCAGGGCTCAATTCTGGGGCCAGTTCTCTTTAATATCTTTATCAATGATCTGGACAAAGAGAATCATAGAATCATAGAATCAACCAGGTTGGAAGAGACCTCCAAGATCATCCAGTCCAACCTATCACCCTGCCCTGTCCAATCAACTAGACCATGGCAGTAAGTGCCTCATCCAGTCTTTTCTTGAAGACCCCCAGGGACGGTGAAGATTGAAGCATCCTCAGTAAGTTTGCAGCTGGAGTGGAATGTTGATCTGCTTGAGGGTAGGAAGACTCTAGAGGGACCTAGGCAGGACCATGTGCAGTCCTAGGCACAAACACAAGTATCTTCCCAATTCTTCAGAAGGTTATGGGCAATCACTGACTGTGTGCACTCAATGACTGCATCTAAATGAAGGTGCAAAGTACATCTCCATTACATCTCTGAGATCTTACTACAAATACTGAAAGCTCCAGGCTAAGTTAAAGTGGGGACTAGATTGTGACTGCACAGGCAAAGCAGCAGGAGCCAAACCCCTCTGCTGTTCTGAGGGGGTGTTTTCCTGTAGTAGTTATAGCTGAAATTCAGCTAACAGCCCAAATTAACTGTGCAGCCCAATAAACAGTTGTGACATGAAATGCCAAGCAACAAATGTAACCATAACACTTCTTACAGCTAGGCATCACCCAGAGTACAAATTACCCTGGCTGTCACATCTGCATGCCCCTTTCCCCCCACCCAACCCTCTCTTTATTTTTCTTCTTTTAATTAATCACCTTTACTTGCTGTGCTCCCCTGGCTCCTCTATGCAGCAGTGCTATGAACGAGCCAGAAGTGCAGTTGGGAAAAGAAATGAAATGTTTGTAATTTTTTACTTAGTTCTGTTCTGTGACTCATTGTTCAACACAGAAAGTCGTTTTCTGCACAGAAATGTTCTGGCTCACCAGCTGAGAATAATCTAATTATTTTCCCTTCCATTACATTTAAAAGAAATTATATTTAAGAGTCCTTGCAGCCACTTTATCACACACACAACTCCTGCTGCATATCAGAAGGTGGCAGGCTGAACAGCTAGGGATTTCTGTATTCACTGTCAACCTATTTCAGGGACAGTCTCCAGAACAGAAAAGCATCAGACATCTGAGCCAGCAGTGTGCCCAGGTGGCCAAAAGAGCCAGTGGCATCCTGGCCTGCATCAGGAATGGTGTGGCCAGCAGGAGCAGGGAGGTCATTCTGCCCCTGTACTCTGCACTGCTTAGACCACACCTTGAGTCCTGTGTTCAGTTCTGGGCCCCCCAGTTTAGGAGGGACATTGAGATGCTTGAGCGTGTCCAGAGAAGGGCAACGAGGCTGGGGAGAGGCCTTGAGCACAGCCCTACGAGGAGAGGCTGAGGGAGCTGGGATTGGTTAGCCTGGAGAAGAGGAGGCTCAGGGCAGACCTTATTGCTGTCTGCAACTACCTGAGGGGTGGTTGTGGCCAGGAGGAGGTTGCTCTCTTCTCTCAGGTGGCCAGCACCAGAACGAGAGGACACAGCCTCAGGCTGTGCCAGGGGAGATTTAGGCTGGAGGTGAGGAGAAAGTTCTTCCCTGAGAGAGTCATTGGACACTGGAATGGGCTGCCCGGGGAGGTGGTGGAGTCGCCGTCCCTGGAGCTGTTCAAGGCAGGATTGGACGTGGCACTTGGTGCCATGGTCTGGCCTTGAGCTCTGTGGTAAAGGGTTGGACTTGATGATCTGTGAGGTCTCTTCCAACCCTGGTGATACTGTGAGACTGTGATCTGGCAAGATGTGATTGTCCCCTGGGAAGAAGCACACACTCATGTTTTGTCACCAGCAATATAATTCCAGCAAATTCTTCTGGGCAGTTGTGCTAGTTTGAGCCTAGCTAGAATGTTTTGGTGAGAAGAACTAGATTACAGGCTGTGGAAGGAAAACAAGGCTGATGTCTACCTCACTCATAGGCTTGCTGAGATGTATAAAAACAAAAATCCAAACATACATAGGGGAGTCTCCCATTGCCTTCTGGGGAGCTCTGAGCTGAATCTCACTCTCTAACCTCACCCTCCATTTTTTTTTGACTAATCCACTTTGCTTCCTAACCCCCTGGCCAAACCTCCATTCTGCCTTGGGGCTGGAGTAAGGTGAAGAGGGGTAGGGGGAAGGTGAAGTGGCGGTTGGGAGCCCCTCCTGGGGACTCAGGTTTCTGGGAGGGGAGTTGTGTTTCTATATTACCTTTTACCTTGTATATAACTATATATACTGTAAATATCTGCTTGTATATTCTGCTAAGCTGTAAATATAAGCTTCATTCAATTTCCAGAGCTGGCTGAGTCTAGTCTGGGTGATTTCCTAGGTTGGGGGGGGGGGGGGGGGGGGGGGTGTGGAGAACACCCAAAGCTTCACAACAGTCTAACACCAACTAGAACAAGATTGCTGTGCTAAAATTTCTCTCTGCTTCTCAAAGAACACCAAGGGATGACATCTGGGTGTTCATCATCATCACAGATAGCTCAGCAGGATTAATTCAGACTAGAGATAGCTACAGTTGATCTGATCTGGTGCAGATATCTTGTTAACAAACTCATTTAACACCGCAAGCTTCAACCCTTCCAAGCAGACATATCAGAAACCCGGACCTGAATCCTAACCTCAGCATCCAGTAACACCGTTGGGTAACCTCACTTTGAGGGTTGTTATTGATCAATCAATCACTCCACCTGAGCTACTGTTGTTACTGAGTAAAACAAGCACTTGAGTAGGACTTGAGCAAGAGGAAAGCAATACAAATGAAGAGCATCAACCAAACATAGTTCCATTTTCCTGCTGCAAAATAAGATGTTAAAAAATACCACCACAATAATGTTTTAATAGATATTCAGCTGTGTCATAGATATTCAGCTTTGTCATGGAGTTTTGGAGAAAAAACTGCAACTCTGTTCTATTGGGGAGGAAAAATTTAACAAGAAAAAAAAGAAAAGAGGTTATTTTTCCAATCTTTAAAAGCCCCAAAACGTCAGAAAGTCCTTGCATGCATAACTCTGCATTTCTAATAGGCTAATGCTACAAACACCCAGATATTTTCCCCAGTACTCTCCACTTTTGGCAGATAAAAAGGGAAGATAAGAAAGCTGTGATGTTCTTTTGACCTTCTACCAGAGGTAAGGACCACCTGACGATCTGAATTTCCCTTGCAAATCTGCTGGAGCAGCAATACTGAAACCTCACTGCTGGTGCCTGCTTTATCTCTGATTAGCCATCATTTGGGACAACTGTTCAACTGATGGAGCAAATGACTGCACTGAGTTGGCATTTCCTACTTCCCCATCACACAACTGTTTAGAATAATACCTCAGTGCAAGTTAAATGCACTTTTATTTCCCCTCTCTCACCCAATCCCTGAAGAATAAGAAAAAACTTCATACAAAGGTTTAATTTTATCTTATTGGTAAAGGATATTGTATATTATGATGAACAATACTAGGATTAAGGTGGTCTCAGCGAGGTGTTTGTGGCTCAAAATATACCTACAACGCTCAGAGATGTTTCTTGGCCAATAACATCTTTCACCTGATGGTAGGATTTCTCAGGGGGCTCCTGCAAAGCTGCCAAAACCAGCTCTAATGATCTGCTGTCTGTATCAAATACCAGCTGGCATTCCCTAGTTTTCCCTAGAGATGGCTGCATTTGTCTGTAGTAGACAGAGCAACCCATGAGTACTGTCTTTGAATCTTTGCTCTCTGAGAATGTGCACTGGAGTCGGGTTGCTGGAGTGATTGCAAGTATTACTTGTCATCTCCTCTGCCCTCATTATGTCTTTCTTTCACTAGCACATGCCAGTTTTAAATGGATCTAATCTTCTGTTTATTTACTGTAGTATGCAACCCTCAATGTGTGAGTGTGCTCAGGCAAACCTGCCTATTCTCTTCCCACTAAAGTCAGCTTTTCCTTTCTAGCATAAACCCCTTCACTTCTCTGTCCATGCTCTTTTCATGTAGCCCCAGACAACAGCCACTAGGAAAGCAGGATGAAAGTCTGGGATGCCTCTGACTAGCTTAACTACCTGATCCTATTTTGTTGTTAGAGTTGTTGCTCCAGTCGAGGAAGATGTGCAAAGCAGCTATAATGGAGTGTTCTGGTGATAATCAAACAATTAAGCCCTGCCTTGACATGGTAGAGCTGATTCAGAGCAGAACTTGCAGTGGTGGTAACAAAATGAAAATAGAATCTTAAATAGAACCATATCAGAAAGCAGTAGAAGTGATGGCATCTGGAGGCATTCTTCTCAGAGGAAAAGAGGAAGACATGAAAATCAGGGGGGCTGAGTACCACATTAATTTAGTTGAGGAAAGTTGGATCCACACCAGGATGATTCTTCTGATCTGTATATAGAATCATAGAATCAACCAGGTTGGAAGAGACCTCCAAGATCATCCAGGCCAACCTAGCACCCAGCCTTGTCCAATCAACCAGACCATGGCACTAAGTGCCTCATCCAGGCTTTGATTCAACACCTCTCCAGGGACGGTGACTCCACCACCTCCCTGGGCAGCCCATTCCAATGCCAATCACTCTTTCTGGCAACAATTTCCTCCTAACATCCAGCCTAGACCTTCCCCTGGCACAACTCGAGACTGTGTCCCCTTGTTCTGTTGCTGGTTGCCTGGCAGAAGAGACCAACCCCACCTGGCTACAACCTTCCTTCAGGTAGTTGTAGACAGCAATGAGATCTCCCCTGATCTTCCTCTTCTGCAGGCTGCACACCCTCAGCTCCCTCAGCCTCTCCTCAGAGGGCTCTGCTCCAGGCCTCTCACCAGCTTTGTCACCCTTCTCTGGTTATAGATATAACCTCCCATAAAAAGTCTGACTAGAAAATGAATTAAAAGAAAGCTGAAGCAAGCAGGTACTCACTGCAAATGTTTTGCCAGATAGGAGGTATTTTTAAAGGAATTAGGCTGGACCAGCAGTAGGTTGTACACACACTGGAGGAGAAAAACCCCAAGCAAGCTGCAGTAACCATTACAAAAGCTGGAATTTTTTTTTAGGCAGTAAGAAGTCATTGGTATGCCACCTTGATTTTAGAAAATCACCTATCAAAGCTGCAGTAGCTGTGCATAAGCACCTCTAATACAGCCAAAGATAGAAGCTGGAATTACAGGAGCTGCACTGAAGTCCTGGCCACCAGGTGCCCATGCTTAGTTCACAAAAAGCACATTCAAAGAACCCTTTCAGACATTACTAGAACTATCATAGAATCATAGAATCAACCAGGTTGGAAGAGACCTCCAAGATCATCCAGTCCAACCTAGCACCCAGCCCCATCCAATCAACTAGACCAACTAGACCATGGCACTAAGTGCTTCATCCAGTCCCCTCTTGAAGACCCCCAGGGATGGTGACTCCACCACCTCCCTGGGCAGCCCATTCCAATGCCAATCACTCTCTCTGGGAAGAACTTCTTCCTAACATCCAGCCTATACCTACCCTGGCACAACTTGAGACTGTGTCCCCTTGTTCTATTGCTGGTTGCCTGGGAGAAGAGGCCACCCCCCACCTGGCTACAATGCCCCTTCAGGTAGTTGTAGACAGTAATAAGATCACCCCTGAGCCTCCTCTTCTCCAGGCTAAACACCTCCAGCTCCCTCAACCTCTCCTCATAGGATTTGTGCTCCAGGCCCCTTACCAGCTTTGTTGCCGTTCTCTGCACATGTTTCAGCACCTCAACATCTTTCTTGAATTGAGGGGCCCAGAACTGGACACAGTACTCAAGGTGTGGCCTGACCAGTGCTGAGTACAGGGGCAGAATAACCTCCCTTGTCCTACTGGCCACACTGTTCCTGATGCAGGCCAGGATGCCATTGGCTCTCTGTCCTACAGCAAATGTGAATTTCACTTGCACAGTGTCTGGCTCTGGAAAAATACAGTCTCCACCTCGATGGATAACTGGGACACTGCCTCTTTCACGCAGAAAAAAGTCCCTCTGCATTCTTGTTTTGAGGACCTCAAGTGGCCAACGACATTCTCGGTCTTACTAATGCTGTAAAAACAGTGTGTGCTGAATAGTGCAGATTTGCCACTTCTGTTTCAGCTTATTGTTGCAGTGTCTCTATTTTTAACATCTGCAACAACAACAGTCATGCCAGTGGCTGCCATTCCCTCTCTCTTTGGGAAAACACACTCTGTCCCTAAAATTGTGCTCCCTGTTGTGTTCTCCTAAGCAGTATCCACTATCCTGGTAGCTATCCCCAGGCTGCAGCAGCAATTTCTGAGGTCAGTGGCAGCACACAAAACCCAAAGCTTCTTATGCAAAGTATAAAGTTAACACTTCAAGAGCTTACCCCACTGGTGATTCCAAGCATAAGAAAGACAAAAGTGAATGAAGAGGCAGGAGGGTGAGAATTCACAAGCACTGGGACTCAGATAGGAAGCTCAGCTCTTCAAGATATCCTCACTGCAAAATGAGTAGGAAACAACCTTAATTAATTACAAGCTTTAATCCAGATGACACAGTCTCAAACTGCACCAAGGCAGATTTAGGGTGAACATTAAGGAAGAAATTCTTCATGGAAAGAGTGATTGGCCATTGGAATGGGCTGTCTGGGGAGATGGTGGAGTCATCATCCCTGGAGCTGTTTAAAAGGAGGCTGGATGAGGCACTTAGTGCCATGGTTTAGTTAATTAGAAGGGTTAGGTGATAGGTTGGACTCGATGATCCTAGAGGTCTTTTCCAGCCTGGTTAACTCTGTGACTTGTGTAAGCAAGACACAGTCTGTGTCCTGCTGGGATATACCTGGTACTAAGTAGAATAAGTATCAAGGGTAACACATTGTATGATACACGCTTGGAAAGAAAGGGTTTCCTTGTACCAAAAGGAAAGTCTGAGGACTGTGCTACATCCTAAGAAATGAGTACTTAGATTTATGTTAAAATATTTAATCTGGCTTTCCTGTTCAGGCAAATGTCCTTAATTAATCAAATTACAAGGTAAGAACATTGCTCGTGCAGGTCTCATTTGTCAGTGCGTACATGAATTGTGCATCTGGAATCCTAACAACCACCAGTGGCAGGTGTTTGAGGAAGCTGTTGACAGTTACTCAAAAATAAATTATCATAAAGAGAATGGAGCAACACTTGACAGCTACCAAAATTGTTACAGTGCCACAGGAAAATGATAACATGGCTAACAAGGAGAAATTACACTTCCTTGATTTCAATTCAAGAGAGATATTGAGGTGCTGGAACGTGTCCAGAGAAGGGTGATGAAGCTGGAACACAAACCCTATGAGGAGAGGCTGAGGGAGCTGAGGGTGAGCAGCCTGGAGAAGAGGAGGCTCAGGGCAGAGCTCATTGCTGTCTACAACTACCTGAAGGGAGGCTGTAGCCAGGTGGGGTTGGTCTCTTCCACCAGGCAACCAGCAACAGAACAAGGGGACACAGTCTTGAGTTGTGCTGGAGGAAGTATAGGCTGGATGTTAGGAGGAAGTTGTTGCCAGAGAGAGTGATTGGCATTGGAAAGGGCTGCCCAGGGAGGTGGAGTCGCTGTCCCTGGAGGTGTTCAAGAAGAAACTGGATGAGGCACTTAGTGCCATGGTCTGGTTGACTGGACAGGGCTAGGTGCTAGGTTGGCCTGGATGATCTTGGAGGTCTCTTCCAACCTGGTTGATTTTATGCTTCTATGTTTGCAGTAATTGTTTTCTTTTCAATAACTCTAATGCCCTGCAGAACCTTCTGCATGATTTGCACATTTTACTGTAGAGAAAGTGGCCATTCTGAAATGCAACATTAAGGCTCTAACATGAAGAGATGGGAAGTGTGAACAGACATCAAATAATTGTCCCAAACTTTGCTGATTGTTCCATGTCAAACAATGTCCACACATTGTGAAGTACTCTGAAATCACAGAATCATAGACTCAACCAGGTTGGAAGAGACGTTCAAGCTCATCCAGGCCAACCTAGCACCCAGCCCAAGTCAGTCAACCAGACCATGGCACTAAGTGCCTCAGCCAGGCTTTTCTTGAACACCTCCAGGGACGGTGCCTCCACCACCTCCCTGGGCAGCCCATTCCAATGCCAATCACTCTCTCTGACAATAACTTCCTCCTAACACCCAGCCTGTACCTACCCCTGCACAACTTGAGACTGTGTCCCCTTGTTCTGTTGCTGGTTGCCTGGAAGAAGAGACCACCCCCCACCTGGCTACAGCCTCCCTTCAGGTAGTTGTAGACAGTAATAAGATCACCCCGAGCCTCCTCTTCTCCAGGCTATGATGAAAAGCAAACTGATACCCTCTGGGGCTGCAGAGATATATCATATTTTGCATCTTCTGAAGCACAGCCAGAAGCTCATCTTGGCAGCTAGCTGTAAAATCCGAACTGAGTCTACCAAACTAAAAGAAACTGCTTCAGTTTCTCTTTTAGAAAGGGAGAAGAGTTTTACACTGGACTACATTATTTTTTCTCTTCCTTTCAATAGTTAAAATTTACTTAGCTCTATTCTCACAGCTGATCACAGATGATGAATTTTTCTAATCTTTTTTTCTTTACCAAAGAGTAAAAAGACACTGAAGTAAAGGCTACAGCTGACAATTGCCACTAAGATGAGACTGAAGTACTTCAAACTGAGTATCTCTGAATGAAAGATGAGATCTTAATTATTATAGCCCTTTATTACATACTCAGAATTACCAATGCAATAGTTATCTGATACTCTTCAGCAATTTCAGATCATTAGGAAATATCCTCTCCCATTACAGACAACAATGCTGAAGTAATGTGAGGCATACTTTTTCTTCTAATATATGACACCAAGCAGCTAAACTCAGTATTCATGGAATGGTTTAGGTTGAAAGAGACCTCAAAGATCATCCACTTCCAACCCCCTGCCATAGGCAGGGACATCTCCCACTAGAACAGGTTGCTCAAGGCCTCATCCAACCTGGCCTTGAATATTTCCAGGGAGGGAGCAGCCACAACCTCCATGGGCAACCTGTGCCAGTGTCTCACCACCCTCGCTGGAAAGAATTTCCTCCTAACATCTACTTTTAAACTTTTCCTCTGCCAGTTTAAACCCATTACTCCTCATCCTGTCATTAGTCACTCCCCAGCCTTCCTGTAGGTCCCTTTCAGATACTGGAAGGCCACTACAAGGTTTCCTCGAAGCCTTCTCTTCTCCAGGCTGAAGAGCCCCAGCTCTTGTAGCCTGTCCTCATAGCAGAGGTACTCCAGCCCTCTGAGCACCTTCGTGGCCCCCTCTGGACTCACTCCAACAGTTCCATGTCCATCTTGTGTTGTGGGCTCCAGAACTGTGGTTACCTTACTTTGCCTTCCATAGAACTCCTAGAAAATCCTACTTTTGTTTTGTTTTATCTCTTTTTCACCTACCATAATTTTTGAACTAATAATCATTTTTTAATTAATTAATGGATTGGGATGAGTTGAGAGTCAAACCTGGATCTTGGAAAATCACCTGTTTAGAGATGGAGGATTCTTGGTAGCTTGAGAAGGACAGGTGGTACATCCATTTTCAAGAACTGCAAATTAAATGGTTAAAAAAAAGCCTGAAACTACGTCAATGCATGCAATAAAAAATATGTCTTTAAGGCTGGATCATTTCAGAATAACTCCTGTTGCAAATAGCTTCCACTATCTTCTGTGAGTTATGATTATATATGGGCTGCCCAGGGAGGTGGTGGAGACACCGTCCCTGGAGGTCTTCAAGCAAAGCCTGGATGAGGCACTTGGTGCCATGGTCTGGTTGGCTGGATAGGGCTGGGTGCTAGGTTGGCCTGGATGATCTTGGAGGTCTCTTCCAACCTGGTTGATTCTATGATTCTATTTATGCTCAACTTGCTGTACTCAAAATCCTCACCTTTCATCAGTACTTTCCAGAATGATGTTCACCATAAGCCTTATTTTCCAGTAACTGTCTCAAGCTGACCATGTGGCAGAGCCCCATCCCACACTGAATACTGCAGGGTATCCATCCTTCCATCACAGAGCAATACTTCACTGCTTCACCCACTTGGATTTGCGAGCCACAAGTTGCACTCTTCAAACACTGACTCTGTGTAGAATGAGTTTTGTGACATACCTGTAAAACAGTAGATGCTAATTGAGGAGATGTTTATCTTGCAGGAGTGTTAAATGATGCCATCACCTAGCACAAATGATGGTGTGGTTCAGGCCTAAATTAGCAATTAGAACTGAGGAGATGCAGTAGCAGATACATTTGTCAGTGGAGACACAGAGCAATGGACCAGCTTTGGGCCACTGTGCTTCCCACATGACAATAATGTCTGACTTCTGCTTCGGACAGTAGTTCAAGAAGCCACAGAGTGAACTATTTCAGGCCATACAGCCTTTTCTAGTGGTGCTTTTGCCACTTCAATGAATACCATCTGTTAGCAAAAAAACCCCAAACTTTTAAAAAACCTAAACAACCAAAACCTGTCATTTTAATGACTTCATCTAACACAGCTTAAACTAAGAAATAAAAAAGTATTGATCAAAAGATGGCTGCTGAACACTATGTAGGGAAGGAATTGAGATGCAGGGCTGCCCAGGGAGCTGGTGGAGTCACCATCCCTGGAGGTGTTCAAGAAAAGACTGCATGAGGCACTTAGTGCCATGGTCTAGTTGATTAGATAGGGATGGGTGCTAGGTTGGACTGGATGATCTTGGAGGTCTCTTCCAACCTGGTTGATTCTATGACTCTACAAAAAGAAGGGAAGGTAACCTCCTGTTGCGGAGGGCAGAAATAATTCGTGGCCGAGTCGAAAATTTATCAAAAATAGATATTTTTTATTTTTACAAAACCCGCCCCCACAACTATATATACAAAGGTTAATTTCGTTTGATAAACAGGTTAAGTTGCATGAGAATTCTACGAGGATACCATTAATAATCTGACTATATATATTTGGAAGTCAGTTTTTGGAAAAGGCTTTAGCTATTAATTAATAGCGGTTTTCTTACTAAATTAAGCTAAGCCAAATAACTCACTCAGGCTGGCTCGTGCGGTCTGTCTTCCTCCTCCAGCGGCTGCAGGAGTCGTTAAGGGTCGTTAAGGGTCGTTAGGCAGACAAAGGTGTGCCTAACACCAAGGCAAGTCCTTTGGTCTCTCCGCAGTCCAGGCACAGGAGAGTGAGCGAACTCGTCCAGGCACAGGCAAAATCCAAAGCGGGAACCCCAAAGGCGGGAAGACCCCCAATATTTATACCCTTCGCTAGACAAAGGGCAGAGTTACCACACTTTAGGCGCGAAAGCGCACGGCCAATCCCAGCCTGGCTCCAGCGCGGGAACTCACGGGGCAGTCGCCGCCCCCTTCTCGGCTGCAGGGCAGGCGAGGGGGGGGGGGAAACCAGGCGGCTTTTCCCCTTTCCCCCCGAAGTCCGGGCAGGAGAGGAATTTAGGGGTACAGGACTCCAGGACATCCCACCCCGGTGGTAATGAGCATCTTTGTCTAGAACTTGAGTGACAGGTGATCCCCCTTCAATTTAGGAACCTATTAATATATATATATGGCTTAGCCTTTTCGAACATTAACAATATGTAACACATTAATCGCCCCAACAATATTTAACAATACTTAACAAGGCTTAACAATAGCCCAAACAGTATTAATAAAGCTACACAGTCAATTTGAAGATTGCTCTGTTCCTGGTAGAGCAACCAAGTTCATGGCAGAGCCTTAGATGCTCTGAGTCCATGGCTGGAGGTCACAGTCCGTGGGTCCGGATGCCATCATCCACTGGCCACCCCGGTGATATGACTCCATCTCTCGTGTAGCTGGCTCTCCTTTTCCCAGGTGCTGGTCAGGTGGTCAGGAACTGGTCCTCTGCCTCGACCTTAACCTGTAAGGAGACAAAATCTGCCTCGGCCTATAAAGGCCAGGCTTGACAATTAATAATTGGGGACGATCCACCGTGCACTGATCCGGTGGCCTTTTCCATTTGCATCTAGGGCTTCCCAGGCATATAAGCCTCTGGGTTTACCCAGTGTCATTGGCACCACCCCTATAGAGGGTAGCCTGACAAGCACAGGTTGGCCCACTTGCATCTGGGACAAGGATTTATCCTTAATTCCCCCTGGCACAAGGTCACTGTCCACTACAGGCTCAGCTGGGCAGAAGGCCTTAACCTTGGGGCTTCCATAGCTTCCCCAACGATTATTGACTGTAAAGACTGCTTGGGCCAAACGCGAGTCCCAGCCACCCTTAGACACATTTGCATGTCTTTTTATCAGGCCATTTGCCCTCTCGACAATGCCATTTGCCTGGGGGTAATACGGGGTATGAAACACCCATTTCACCCCTTCACTACGTGCCCAGTCTTGCACTGAGGTTGCAGTGAAGTGCGATCCATTGTCGCTCTGGATGCACTCAGGCATTGGCAAGATGCCAAACCAGTGTTTGAGAGTCTCAACAGTTTGAGCTCCCGAGGCTGCACTGGTGGCAGTGGCCATGGTTAGACCAGAGACCACTTCTACGCCAACCAGTATGTATTTTTTCCCATGCGATGGCTTGAGGGGTCCCACATAATCCACCTGCCAGGTGTTCCAGAGACTTTTGTCCTGGCGGATATGCTGGGCTGGTGCAAGGTTTGGGTGGTTGGCCTTCAGCCTTATCTGGCATTGTGGACAGGCTGAAACAATGGTCTCACATGTTGAGAGTGAGACTGGCCATCCCCGAGACCTGCACTCATAGTAGAGATCAGCTTTGCCTGAATGTCCCCTTTTAAGGTGCAACCATTCAGCTAATCTCTCCCAATCCTTTTCCCCACTGCCCACTACATGGATACGTGCCAGGTAGTCAGCCTGCTGATTCCATTTTGCAGCAGGGGTTTCCTTATTAGAGTGCCCTTTGACCCACCCCACCTTGATGGGTCTCGACCGGCCTATCTCCAGCAGTCTCTGCCAATCTCCAGCTCTCCAGACCTTGGTGCTGCCAATCTCCCATTGATTTGCCTCCCATTGGCAAATCCACTCCGTAGCTCCCTTAAAGGTGGCATAGGAGTCTGTGTAGATGGCTTTGGCACCATTTTCTACAGCTAACATGAGGGCCCGCAGTTCACCCACTTGAGCACTGCCTTCACCCTCCTCAGTAACAGTCCTGCCTGTACTGATTTCTAAAGCTGCTGCTTTGTAGTGCCACTGTGAGCCCACTCTCTGGGAAGAGGCATCGGTGAACCACACTCCCTCAGTGTCAGAGTCTGTGGTTATCTCTGGAGCTACATCTATTGGAGATGGCTTATAGGGCTGTCCCAGTAAAGTTGTATCTGGATTTACTGGTTGCTGGAGTTTGGACACCTTGGCTGGGCCCTCTCTTAGAGGCATGAGCTGGGCAATTCCCTCTAAGTAGGCATACCACTTCCTTACAGTGGATTTTTGGGCTATCCCCTCTGGTGGAGGGGATCCCTTGAGAATTGGTTTAAGCAGGAGGAAAGGTCCTTGCACCACAATATCCTGTGTGGTGCGAAGCTTCTCTGCCTCCTTAACAGCCCTTGTAAGGGAAAGGAGCCCCTTTTCCCATTCAGAATACCTCCTCTCAGTGTCCTTGAACGCTGTAGAGGAAAACAACAGGGCTCTAGTGGGGCCTTTAGGTCCCTTCTGATAGATTCCACAATAGGAAGCGTGTTCAGAGAAGCCCCATTCTGCCCTTAAGGGATCCTGTGGGTGTAGTGGGCCCAGTTTCTGGTAGGCCTTTAACTCGTCCTTAAGGGTTTTAAGGCTCTCACCGTGTTTTGCTGTCCAATCCCAGGCCTTGTGCTTTTTCAGCAGATCATACAGTGGCCTGGCAATCACCGAGAAGCCGGGAATATGCTTCCTCCAATATCCAAGGGTTCCCAATAACTTCTGCAGTTCCTTTTTGTTCCCGGGGATTTGGCCCTTTTCAATTTCCTCCAGGGTGTCAGCAGGCACTGCCACTGCTC
This sequence comes from Pogoniulus pusillus, assembly GCF_015220805.1. NCBI lineage: Eukaryota > Metazoa > Chordata > Aves > Piciformes > Lybiidae > Pogoniulus > Pogoniulus pusillus. The sequence continues at coordinate 22,122,458 of NC_087282.1, read as the reverse complement.
CTGCTATCCACCAGGCCCCAAGGAATTTGATTTCCTGTCCTGGGCCTTGGCACTTGGCAGAGGGGATGTCTAACCCATTCTGGGTCAGCAGTTCCCAGATGGCTTTTGCTACGGAGCCCACCTGGTCTTTGTTGTCCCCACCCACTAATATGTCATCTATATATTGATAAATGACAATGCCTTCTGGGACCTTGATAGTGTCCAGAAGCACTGCCAGTGCATTGTGGGCAATGGTAGGAGAGTGCTTGTACCCCTGGGGTAAACGGTTAAAGGTGTACTGAATCCCCTGCCAGGTAAAAGCAAACTGAGGCTTATCCTCCTCTCTCAGGGGAATCATGAAAAACATATCCCGGATGTCCAGGGCAGCCATCCACGAGTGGGATGCAGCCTGAATGGCTGTGACCACTGAGGTTAGGCTAGGCACTGCTGCTGCGAGGGGAGGAGTATTAGCATTCAGCTTCCTATAATCTATTGTTAGTCTCCAGCGCCCATCCGGTTTTTTAACGGGCCAGACCGGGGAATTATATGGAGAGTGAGTCCTACAGATTATCTGTCTCCTCTCCAAGTCGGCAATCACCTCAGAGATGCCTTGCCTGGCTGTTGCAGGTAAGGGATATTGAGATGCATAGGTGATGCCAGCTTGAGGTAACGCTGGAGCCAACTGCAAGGTGTTTACATGGGCTGTTCTCACCTTCCTTGACTCCACCCCGTAGGCACCGAAGCTCCAAAGAGAGCCGTTTGGAAGATGCCACCTCTTGCCAGCCAGCACATCAAAACCCAATATATTCCCCGGGTAGGGGCTTAAGGCAACTTCCACCAAGGTGCTGCGTTTGTCCCCTGGGAGCCACACCCTTGTTTTAGCTAGGTAGCAGCTATCAGGTGCCCCTGTAACACCTTGTATTCTTATCCTTTTACGGGATGGATATATCCCCAGGCTCTTTGCCAATTCTAAGTTTAAAACACTAATTTGAGCACCTGTGTCAATTAGGAATTTTACGGCCGTTCTACCGGGTCCAGTCGGGATTAGGATAAAGGGCTCATCGTTGTCAGACCATTGACAGATGTTTACAAAGCGGTGACAGAGGCCTGACGCAGTCACCGCCTCATTTAGTTTTTTGACTCCTGCCGGGAAGGCAAGGAAGAGTTAACCTTCCTGCCCGGAGAAGCAGCTGAAACAGTCGCGGGGGGGCTGCCGCGTCTGGGCGTGCCGCTCCCGGAGCCACCGCTGGGCGAGCCGCTGCCGCTGGCCCTGGCGCGGCTGCCTCTGGATTTTGCAGCCGATTTCTGAAGGCACCGCACTAGATCCTTCAGCTGCCAGTCTGCCAGCTGCCTTAAAACAGTTTTTGGTACCCCTAAAGTCAGGGCTTGTCTATACCAGCTGTTCTTTTCTCTGGGTCTCCAGTCACTCTGTGGGTCTCTGCCCCTTCCCCTCGGGGAGAAGCCTGAAGGACCGGTCCCCCTGGGGGGGCAGTCCTGCACTGGCCGGACCTGCCTGCGCAGAGTCCTGGGATTTTCTGGGGGAGAAGCACGAGACTGTCTCTCCCCAGCCCCTTTTCCTTCAGGAGACCCAAACCCAAACTGCAGCCCGTGGGCATTCAAGTCAGTTAACAGTTCAGCCCAAGTCATTACGTGCTCTTTAGCACCGTCCTCTGAATTCTCTGCAATCACACGTTCAATTTTCTCAACATTCTTCATTAGTTGGATTTGCAGAGTTGCTGGCAAACCCTTCATAATAGGGTGCAGTCTCTCCGGGTCCACAGGGGCATAAAACGGGCAATCGTAATGTCCCTTATCATAGATAGCCTGGACACAGGCAAGTCTGCGGAGAGCAGTGATGAGCTCAGAGGAGCTGGTGACCTTTAGTTCCGTCGGCTCCCCCCGGTAGGCTGGACGGACACTGCTTGCCCAGTAGGCTATCCGAGCGGTGAGGCTGTGTGTCCCCTCGGGTTCCCGTGTCAGGAACACATCGTCCCCCCAGTCTCCAGCAGCTTCCTGCGAGTCTAGAAGGACCCGGTCCCCACCGGCTCGGGACACTCGATACACATAGTCAGCGACTGAGTCCCCAGGATCTCTCGCATATTTGACTTGTAAGTCACTGAGCTGTGCATCTGTAAACTGTTTTTTGATCACGGTGGTCCCTGCACCGCCTTTTCTGCCCTTCACGGACTCAGTCCTTATAACAGGCAACACGTGCCTCTGCACCGCGGCGCCCTCCTCACCGGAGCTCTCTTCATCGCTAGCTACGGGAGAGTCCGGTCGGGACCTGCGCTTTCTGCGCGGCTTTGAGGCTTTCTGCCGCGCAGAGGCATGTGCAGAGGAATTCTCTGAGTCTCTGGCAGAGTCTTTTGTGCCTGGTTTCGGGGAACTCCTCTCCCCCGAAGAGCCCCTCGGGGCATTCTCTGCCTTTCTCCCCGATTCCCGCGAATCACTCCATTCAAATTCAGACACGGAGACCGAAGAGGTGGTGTCTGCAGGCGTTACAAGCCTTTCTTTCATCCGGGCAGTCAGTGCCGCGGTCAGGCTCTTTGTCTGCGCCAGCATGCTTTCCCAGATACTTTGGCATTTAGCTTTTTCGGCTAATAAATCCTTTTCCAAGGCCTGAATTCTTTTTTCATAATTTTCAAATTCGGCCAGAGTCTGGGTCACGACTGACCCCAGAACAACAGAGAAATGCTCCGTTGGAGACTCAGAAATCACAGGGTCTGAGCGCTCAGCTAATTTCTCCAGGATTTTCTCCGGATTTTTACAATTTTTCTGAGCCCAAATTAAATCAAGCCCTGTGATTAGGCATCCCTTTTCTTGTAGAAATTCTATGATTGAACTACCCTGCATACACTGCGCCATAATGTTGCGGAGGGCAGAAATAATTCGTGGCCGAGTCGAAAATTTATCAAAAATAGATATTTTTTATTTTTACAAAACCCGCCCCCACAACTATATATACAAAGGTTAATTTCGTTTGATAAACAGGTTAAGTTGCATGAGAATTCTACGAGGATACCATTAATAATCTGACTATATATATTTGGAAGTCAGTTTTTGGAAAAGGCTTTAGCTATTAATTAATAGCGGTTTTCTTACTAAATTAAGCTAAGCCAAATAACTCACTCAGGCTGGCTCGTGCGGTCTGTCTTCCTCCTCCAGCGGCTGCAGGAGTCGTTAAGGGTCGTTAAGGGTCGTTAGGCAGACAAAGGTGTGCCTAACACCAAGGCAAGTCCTTTGGTCTCTCCGCAGTCCAGGCACAGGAGAGTGAGCGAACTCGTCCAGGCACAGGCAAAATCCAAAGCGGGAACCCCAAAGGCGGGAAGACCCCCAATATTTATACCCTTCGCTAGACAAAGGGCAGAGTTACCACACTTTAGGCGCGAAAGCGCACGGCCAATCCCAGCCTGGCTCCAGCGCGGGAACTCACGGGGCAGTCGCCGCCCCCTTCTCGGCTGCAGGGCAGGCGAGGGGGGGGGGGGAAACCAGGCGGCTTTTCCCCTTTCCCCCCGAAGTCCGGGCAGGAGAGGAATTTAGGGGTACAGGACTCCAGGACACCTCCTACATCTGCAATAGCTGGAAATGGCCACAATGGGAGCACCACTTCAATCTCTATGCTTAGGCAATCAATGGAGTTTTTTGCTCCTAGTTCCATAACAGAAATCTGTTGTATTTAAATGAAAGAGGTGATTCTTCTTGAAGTCACAACTAGCTGTTACTACTTGGAAGGCAACGGGAATTCCAGTTACCCTCCACATGTTCAGAGTACTTCCAGCTCCTGCTTTCTGAATGAACATAGAAATCAGGTAAATTAATCCATTTTAAAAGCCAGAGTCTCCCCTTACCTTATAGTTTCTGAGTCTTAGTTACTTACTCATTAGCAAGACAGTAGGTACAGTAGAGCAAATTTGTGAAGCTGTCATTTATTGCTCTGACACACTGCAGGTTTGAATGTTGTTTTACATGATGTTTTCCTTCCGAAAGGGCTGCTTGAATCATTTTGATTTGGAAATGCAACATCATTTACAGACTCAGTGCTGGCAACTTGGGCTTCTCTTGATGGTTCCTTAGGTACTTCTATTGTCCCATCACAGCTGCATTCAAATGCTTTAGAAACACCTATAAACCGAAGCGATGGCATTGGTTACCCTTGCTTCTTTCACAGGAGGAGTATCTTTTTCGTTGTGTGATTATGTTTGTGTGGAAAAAAGAAAGAACCCAGGAGGAAATGGTCAGGAAAAAGCTGTTTACCTATGATAGGAGCCTAACCTACATTGCTTCCACAGCCCCGGAATCTGCACAGAGGTTTTCCTCTTGCCTCACACTTCACCACTGCATTTTTACAGCAAAACTGTCCTGGGGATATTCTATGATTCTATGAAAAGAAGTCAAGCCAGCACTGCAAAGGATTTTGAGAGTTAAGGCAGAGACCTTGAACTGCACTTTGCATTAAGGAGACAGTCCTCAGGGTAGAACATCAGGCTGATGTGCTCACGGTAATGACTGTTGCTAAGCGAAGGGAACTGATAGCTTCTTTTGTACCAAAGTTTTCAGGATGTGTGGCCTCGCTGAATGGTCTGGAGGTCAGGAATGCATAGGTCATCCTGGTCAGACCCAGGCCCAATTGAATGGGACATCTCTTATGGCAGATGGAAAGGGGAAATTTGCTGCCATGGTTGTAGGCATCTGCAGCAGCAAGGAGTTCAAAAGGAGCGCAAGACTGCATGCACTCCTATCCTAGTCCCATGCTTCCCCACTCCAACCTCTCAACATTTACCTTTCCTTAAAGCCTGCAGCAGTAGGATGTCTTGACATAGAACAACCTCGGCCCTGCCAAATTAGACTTAAAAGAAAGTCAATCAAGAAGCCATGCTGTAAATGTGTAACACAGAGGAGGAAGCAAGCTGATCTGGTTTATGACCTGCTATCTCTTTGTCTTTACTTGTTTCATCACATCTCCCAGTCTCTTCATACTCCGGAGAAGTGTCAGGATGCAGAAGACAGTCACAGATGATGGCTGAGCCAATCTACAGATCTAGTACTACTGTAGTGCCAACATCTCTGTTCCTTTTCTCTGCCACACAGTCACTCCCATCATCTGTGCTTGTTATAATTGTTATGTTTAGAAACCAGTTCAGTTCACTAAACTGAAAGAAAACTATTATCTAATGGCACATTACTTTTCTATCAAAAGCAGCCCTTGTCAGGTCAGTAAATGACAGAATTGCAGAGCTGTACGCAGGAGAGAAGGATACAAGGATGGGAACCTGCTCTTACCATAGAGCTGAGAGTTTAAACTGTACCTGAGCCCTCTGACAATGCTCAGGGCAGGAGCTTTGATCACCAGAGAGCTGTCTAAGCACAGAGAGGTTTCCCTTGTTCAGTCTAAGAAATAAGGGCTGACCCACTTCAGAATGTTTCCTTTACGCTTGTACAGCTCTGGGAAATAGGACAGATGAACGAGCACAGGGATCAATAATAGTCAAGTGCTGCAGTGAGTCCATTACAATCAGCCCCATCCATCAGGGCTACAAGAGCTCTTTCCGTGCCTGGCTGTAGCCTGAGGCTCGGCTGAGACGAAACTGTGGCATCCACCCCAGCTCTTGACTGGAGAGTTCAGAAAAGCCAGCTCTTGGCAAAACTTTCCAAGGCTGCCTCTTCAGAGCACCAGACTTTAATTCCTTCCTAGCGGGATGCTCCAATGCTTTAGCATCATTGTCTTTCAGCAAACCATTGCCCAAGAATACGAAAAGAGCAACACAGAACTTCTGCCCTTTGCAGTAAAGAAAGTATGTAAGGGGGTTCTGGAGTAGGAGAAACAACTTCTATTTTTAATTCATGGGAACTGGACAAGGAGTGGTTTGAGTTCAGCATAGGAAGACTCCAGCTATGGTATGCTCAATCACACTAAGATTTTTAAGACTTCCCTATGGGAAACCTATGAATACCTCAGAAAGGCAACCTGCAGGAAGTTATCATCTGCATAAATGCCAGAGTCTCCCAAGGTGATGGATTACTCCACCATCTAGTCTAAGCTGACTGCCACGAGTATCTTTGGGGACTTTGGGCATGACATGGCAAGACAGCACCAGACACTGTCCTTCCCCGAGGGCTACACTTGACTGGCATTTTGGGGAGTCATTCCATTTGTGGATTTTTAAGGTATGCACACTCACCAGTTTAGGGGGGGTGGGGCATGTGTGAACAACATTCTCTGCACTGTTTTTTCCAGTTTAACATGAGCAGCTTACATTTATTCTCCCGTGGGCAATTCTCCCATTCAAGAATGCAGGTAATGAAGAGTCTGTTATACTACTGGCTGAGTTATTTCATTGGTCTTCACTATTAAAGACATGAAATACCTGATGGACATTTCTTGCTCCAAGTCTTAGGTGTGATCTACTCCAAAACAGTGGGCAGAAGGGGAAATGTCACAGAGGGTGGGAGGTTTCTGATGATATCAGAAATAAAGGTTTATAACACTGCAGCTGTAATAAGCTTTACAACCCAAGTGAACGTGTAAATCTAAACACACACATTTGTCATGACAACTATTAGGACAAGCAAAAGAAGTGCACTGTGTTACCAAAACTTCTACAAATGACACGAGGCTAGTTTTCTTCTTGCTCGGTATGCTGGAGCACAGCAGGACATGAGCAATACAGAAAGGCAAGGCACACATGCGCTGTCTTCCAGAAAAAAACGTTCCCAAGGAAATCCACAGTTAGCAAATCTTGCCAAGGCAGAATTCAGAGTAAAGTGGGAAGACTATGCCCATGAGAGCAACAATCTGTGTTTGCTCGAATTATAAGAGAGGGAGGGGGATAAACAGCTTAATCTGTTGTAAACTGATTTTGACCCTGAAGGTGATCACAGGTACACAGCATTACTGCACTTTAAACTGCTTTATGCAAAGCTTAAAAAAGACCCAGCAACAAACAAAGCTTTTTTTGTGTTTGCTAAACAAAGCATGAAAGAATAGTGACAAAAGTAGGAGGAGTCGAGTTTGTCTGGACAAAGCCAGGAGGAGGAGCCCTCATGCAATGGAAATGCATTTCAGTGGTCCTGGATTGATATGCTCATCCTTTAAACTCCCAGGGCTGGGAGATCACAGGGCCTGAAAGTCCATCAAAGAGCACTTCTCTGCATTGATCCAGTCTGGAGCGGAAGGCTGGTGGGGGTCTGCTCTTCTGTATAAGACTGCCTCCGAAGATAATCAGCTTTTCTTCCCTGGAAATTGGGGGATCTCAAACATCAATAAAGTGTTATTTCAAGTAAAACGTCAGTCTTAACATACAGAAGCCTGAACGTGTGTGTCTGTTTTGTTGTGGCTTTAGGTTAGGGGTTTTTAAATGAAACAAAAAAAGGGAAAGAAGAAAAAAAAAAATCCTGGGCATGTAACATCGGAGAAGAGTAAACATTTGAGTTTAATGCTTCAGTTGATCTTTCCACCTTGTCAACAGCAGAACCCGCAGTAAAAGTCTTTAAAGTAGGCTTACAAACTTTCTCATTTATGGTTCGATTACTTGACACAGTAGCACCCGACCTAAAAGGACCAAAATAATTCAAAATCGCGATGTCTTTTACTCTCCCCATGGCTTGTTAGGTTACCACGTACTGTAGGCAGGCAATTACAGGTCAGTTTAAAACACTTTAGGTCTGACAAAAGGGAAATCTGAAGCCTGGGGAACGTTTAACACAATCACTGTGGCTGATTTGCATCATCTTTAGCTTTCGGATGATCAGCTGAGCATCCCCTGATCTGCCTCTCACAGCTCTGTGCTTGGTCTATTCCAAGTTATACCTCCAACATACAGATGTTAAAGGACTAAACATTCCTAAAACAAAGGCAAGTAGGAGCGAAATCAGACAATCTAACACTCTCCAGTGTAACTAGAGACTGGAAGTCATTAATCAGTAGTTCATCTGACACTGGGCACTATTAGGATATTTGATTCATTTCAAGGGGTGCAGTGTTGAACAAAGAGAGGATGCTACCGACTTTTCTATCACAGCATGTGCCATCTGAACGATAAAAATTAGGAATATTTTAATATCATCCATAAAAAGTTGCATTTTACTAAAATAAACCAAATAGCTGCCAAATCCCTGCACCCTAGAGATCCTGATCACCGGCAAAACAATCAGTAGCACTCTGGCATTTGAAACTATTTCAGGTGACTGCAACTATTGAAGAGAAATATGGTTACAATTACCTTAGAGCATTACCTGTCTGTGAGCAGGATAACAGGGAGGAGAAAGACCAACAACTGAGTTGCTTGCAAGTAGTCCATTTCGTGGCTTTTGAAACGAAACCAGTTGCAAAGGATCTGATTCTTCAAAATATTCAGCACTGTTGTAAAGATGTTGTTTCTGGGATGAGCAGGCCACCAAAGTCAGGGCTTTGGAAATCAGGCAACACACAAAGTACTTTGCTGAGCACATTTCAACTGACTAATGTGTGAGCTAACGAAGCCTGAGTGTGTTAGAGATCTGAAAGAAATGAACAGTACAAATCGAAGCTCTCTTTTAGGCTCAGAACAGAGTTGTTGGTCATTTCCCTTTCAATCTCCTCTCCTAAAAAACAAATCACACTACTGAAAACCAGGGAGTAAGAGTTTCTCTTTCTGTCACATACACACAGCCTCACTCTTAAAGGATATGTGCTTTTAAAGGATCTGTACTGTGGGAGAGTTTTATCCTGCATACACAGAGAATAGATTAGCCAACATTATGAGCTATTTCTATCACATCAATACTTCTAGCCTTCAAAAATTCACTGATCTAGTCAGTGTATAGACAATAACTTCCATCTCACTTGCCTAGTTTCTTTTTCAAGGAGAATTAAAGAAATGTACCATTGAAATGATGCTGATTTATGTAGTGCACATACAGCCACTTCTGTAGCAATGGAAAAAGAATAAAGAAAGGTGTATTCTTGTTCTGGTACAAACAGATGCACATTGGAAATCATGCCAGTCAAATGAGACAAACAAGCACTCTACAAACAACTATATACAAAAGGTTACTGCTCATCAGTCTGCCCCCAAGAATCTCTGCCACGCCATCTGCCAAAGGTCATCACCTCCTCAGCCCTAGAAGCACTACTCACACATTTGCTTCCAGAGATGTTTCAGTCAGGTTAACTTGGTTTACAGAGATTGAGGTTTGCTTAACCTAAAGCTAACCTGGAAGTGCTCTTGTAAACAGCTTTGCTAGCGAATCTGACAGTGTTAAGCTCTGGAAAGTTATAAACACCTGATAGCATCTCATACCAGCACAGATGAACCTAAAGAGAGACACACATATCTGAAATCTAATTAAAGCCCTAGAGATATGTGGGAAGGTTTTCCTAGAACACAAGCACATACCTACAGATCCAGCTGGTTCGAGGCTGGCGATCTAGAAAACCAAGACGTGAAGTAGGAAGATAAACATCAGCGATCGCCATTGTTTCTCTCAGGCCATTTTCTGCTAGCAAATTTAGAGCCATCAGTCTAGGACAAGTGGCTATAAGGAAGGTAACCACAGAGATGGTTCCACAGCTTGGCTTGGAGAGAGCATTGCATACCTGAGGACTTGCCTGAAAGACAAAGGCAGATCATTAGGATAAGCTGAACTTAGGAGGGTGATAAAAGGTTGGGGGTCAACTGCTTACACAGGAAGACATGGAAATAACTCCGATGCAAGTCATTAGAACAGTGGTTACGTGAGGCAAACTCACCAAAAGAATTTTGACTTCTGCTAATCAACGCAGAAACTCGAAAATAGCCATGGTGCAGGGTAAGAGCCCTAGCAGAGCTTGGAAGTACATGAAGTGCTGAAGAAAATGAAACAAACTAATGGCTGCTGCGCTCCCGTGAAGGATGTGCCAACGTCCAATGTAATGAGCTCAGTTTTGAAACGACTGCACCGTGAATTAATGTCCACATATGCAAAAGTACTTGAAGGTGTCAGCAGGCATCAATAAGCACAGAGGGATTTTGTTCTGGAGCCTCCAGTGGAAGACTTCCATAACATTCCCACGTGGAAAGAAATTTGCTTGATGAGAGGAATCAAATCAAGGCACTTGCTGCTGTAATAAGAACGTGAGGAAAATCCCAAACTAGAATAGCTGCTTTGACTTGTGTTAGACAATTATCATCACTGTGAGGATTTATTTGGAGCACAGGACAGCATGGCAGCGTGCTACAGTTTTGTTTAGCACGGCAGTAGAGTTTGGGTTCCTGCAGCAGGAGAGCAGATATCCCTTCATTTCTGAGGCTGCAAAGGGAATCTGGCTACATTAGCAACCAGAGAAGAACGCTCATTAGAGGTGGCACCTCTCATAAACATATTTGGTTACTTACATTACTGCACTTCTTTTTTTCACACCATTTGCAGAGCAAAATAAGTGCTTGTTTGTTTTCTTCACTTTTGACAAGGAGTTCTGTGAAAGTCTCGCTGCTCCTTGCTGCAATGCTCTGAGCAGAGGATGAGGAACCAAATTGTTTTGTGAGGTTGGGAATTTTCTTTCAGCAATTTCGCTGTTTGCTGATTCACTGAAATAATAAGCAGGGAAAAAGATGCTACAGTTGCCATTGCTAAGGGCATGCAGGAGCTCATCACTTGACAAAGGCAGGCCTGCAGGCTCATGCTTCAACAGTACTGACTTCATTGGGCTTTCTGTAAGGCTGCTGTCATCTTTACATTTCGTGTGAGGCAGCAACGTCCAACTGTGTGCAGCAGTCCCAGAGAACAGCACAAAGAAGATGTGAAGACATCAGGAATTGTAAGACAGTAGCCAAAACTAGGAGGAAACTGAAAACTCAGCTGAGCTGAAACAGTGACCCATTTAAATGCAAGTGTGAGTAAGTAGCAAACGTATCAGATCCTTTCCTAAAGAAAGGGGATGCCTATCCTAAGCAGCCAAAGCAAAACTGCCCTACCCACAACTGGATGTTCTCCCACATAAAGATGCACTAATCGATTTTATTGTTTAAGGTCAAATTTTTGTCGTTGTAACTAAGAATAGCCCCAAAGTTTGCAAGTCTAACCTTTGCCTAAACTTGTGTACAGCATCCCATCTGCTTTGCACCACTTTAGATACTCACAATGCATGCAGCACGAAGCACTTTTCCTTTTCGCTGTGCCTGGTGAATTAGCCAGCAAGCAAGGAATAAACAATAACAGCAGATTCCTATTTGATGGCTGAATTTGATGCTTCTTTTAGTGTTTTGTTCATTTGGACTGGAGAGAAAATGCACACAATTTGGTAGCTGGCAAAGTGGGCTTTAATAAGTCTCCTGTAAAACACAGCATGTATGCAAACAGCCCAGAGGATTAGGCTCCACTTGCTTAGTTTAGAACTTGGTGCAGCCAACCTGAATAATCAAATGGAGGAACAAAAGTTGTGAATTCCCTCAATGCACTGCTTCATTAGGATCTCCTTACAAAAAAAGAAAATGGGACTCATCTGATCAGCCAGATTTTATGGCATCTGATTAGACCACCATTTTCTCAGCAGGTCCCCTTTCTTTAAACTGTTGACTATGGATGGCCTGCTGAATAGGATGAACTTTGGACGGCTAAATTGCAGCATTATGGTTATTTAGTGTAATTTATGAAAAAGAGGGGAGTCGTGATCACCTACTTCATATTGCTAATGATATCTCCATTTATCAGAACAGGTAGGAGTTTGGATCATAATTTTTGCCTCACAGCCACAGAACATTGTCCAATTAGATACTAATATATATATATATGCTTGCCAATGAGGCTGTATGGAGGCTAAATTAAGATTTAATAGTTCTTACATAACCATTGATTACCATTGACTGTTTGCTGCCTTGCATTAAGTTCCACATCCTCTCAGCATGTTTACTTCAAAGTTTCCTATTCATTGAGTATCTTCTATTTGCATTTCACTGAGACTAGTCTAAAAAAAAATAAAAAGGGGAGAAAAATGTAATCTGAACTTGATTTTTTTCTGCTCTGCAACATCTCATCTAAACACCAATTAAATCCATGACATATTAAAAAGATGCTAGTTACATTAGAGTGATTTCTGTGTGGAGGTACTCTCAGGCAGCTACAGTGAAAAAGAAAAAGGGGGGGGAGAAAGTGATAATTTCTAACAAATAAGACTGCAACACTTTCCATAGAGGCAAATTTCTAAATTGCTGATTATTATAGGTAATGATCTATTCACTGTGTCAGCTTCCCAGCCATCCTTAGAAGCTGGAGTTATGCAAGTTAACAATGAACTATCAGGGAAGGGATGAACAACACCAGTAGGTGATGCTACCAGGCAGAAACCAATTACACAGACATGGCAGAAGCAAAGTGCATAAGAACTGCACGTGTCCTGTCTCAGAGACACTGGAAGAGATTCTTAGCCCCAGCCCACTCACAGCTAGTTATATATTGATATATATGTAAATAGCTGCCTTTCTCTGTGTTGGTAGTTGACTCTTGCCCCACTGCAGCCAGCAGGAGGTTGTATGGGCACTTCTGCCCCAGCCCAAATGACTCAGGTAGGTATAAGCCCTAGAAACACATAGCCTTCAGCCCAGACAGGTTAGATTGAGAGAGGTTTGGGCAGACCAAGCATGCTGCTATGGACAGACTGAAGGAGCCATGGCCTCAACTCAGGTTCATTATCTTCTGCTAAGTAATGTTTTTTACATGGATGCTCTCTACAAACCAGCAGCTTTGTCTATAGCCCTCAGTAGGAGCTATTTGCTCTCTAGAATACTTTATTAGCATAACTCCTGTGAGATTTTTCTGTGGGTCACAGCCTATATTTGGTGTTGCAGAGACTGTAGGCTGAATCAAAAGGTAGCTGATACTGTGGAACACCCAACAAAGTGCAACTCAAGTGGGATGGAGAGAAAAAACAGCAACAGGTGGGATATGAGGGGTGACCTCATTACTGTCTACAACTACGTGAAGGGAGGCTGAAGCCAGATTCAAGTGGGCCTCTTCTGCCAGGCAACCAGCAACAGAACAAGGGGACACAGTCTCAAGTTGTGCTGGGGGAGGTCTAGGCTGGATGTTAGGAGGAAGTTGTTGCCAGAGAGAGTGATTGGCATTGGAATGGGCTGCCCAGGGTGGTGGAGGCATTCAAAAAAAGCCTGGATGAGTCACTTAGTGCCATGGTCTAGTTGACTGGGTAGGGCTGGGTGATAGGTTGGACTGGATGGTCTCTTTCAACCTGATTGATTCTATGATTCTATGTCTGTCAAACCCACACCACAACACTACCCCTCACAGGCAGCAAAGTTCATTACCACAAACAACTGGAGAGCTTCTATTTATTTCTCATCCCAATGGCTACTTCTCAAATAGGAAAACTTGCTGTGACAATATTCCCAATAAAAGACTTTCTCTCAGATTTGCTACAGTTTGGATCTATGGAGCTGCTAGTTGTTAACTAACTGGAAAGTCAGCAGCACAGCTCCAGCTGCATGACAGTCTTGTTTGGTCCTAATTTGTTCTCCTTCTTACTCTGTATGTGTTGTTCAAGTAAATTCTCAAGAGAAATGGTGAGAGACTCTGTACAGGGTATTATTGCTGATGACACATTTCTAATGTTATTCACTGCAACAGATACAGCATTCATCCAACACGAGCCTTGCAAATCAATGTGTCTTGTACAAAGTGGTTGCCTGTTAGGAAAGGCCATGAGGGGTTTTCTCAAGCACCAAATTTATCCTTCTAACTGGCTGTGCCGAGTAAGATGCTGATGCCTCCCATTTGCAGTGTGCTCAGTGATACCAGGTAGAAGGGAGGAAGCTAGAAGAAAGACATTAGTTCATCTGTCAGTGCACATAAGTGTCCACAAGTGTCATCAACTGTGAAGAGGCAGTGGCTGCCATTTGACATTGCTGTCTCCACGGCAGAAATATTTACAACAGAGGCAGAATTCACAAAAACTATACCCTGCTCAAATTCATCAGTTCCTGGGATGTGGTACCTCTGAGCTGAGGATCCTTTGGCAAGTCAGTAGAGAGAAGTCAAAGACAACTCTTGCACAGGGTAAGCAGGCAACACACAGACTTTCACACCTTCTCCAAGTGACAGGAGACACAGTTCTGCTAAGGCGCTCTAAGCCCCCTGTCATTGCAATACCTGCACGTCAGTGGTTAAAGACCAGCATTGCTCTGGATGCAGAACTAAGTTTCTGAAAGCTTGCTGTTGAACCTTCTATTGGCCTTTGTGGAACAAACATCCTATCTGAGTAATTACCTTCTTGCATTACACCACTACAGTTCTTGACAAGATCAGCAGCTTCTCCAAGGTGCCTCTACACAAAAACATAGAAGGCAGGGGTGTTAATGCATGTTAAAAAGCTGAGGGTGGAAAATAAGCAAAGGTTAGAGGGTATTTATTACCTGGGAGTAAGTTTTTCAGGAAGCAAGCTAAACGAAAGCATGACTGCTGCTGGGTAACTTCTGTTGATGGAATCACAGAAGTATCACCAAAGAAACCTGAGTGACAGGAACATAAACAACACCTTTTTGACAGTTCTCACCTTTGCACATGCCCTGTGGCTCACATAACACAGAATAAAGAAGTAAAGGCTTCAAGTACTTAGAAATGATGCTTGGTCCAGAAGGAGTTTTTGAGGTGCATCTGGTAATGGTAATACAGAACTGTTGTTTCAAAAGCAGGTTTGTGAAATGGCTCAGCTATGTTTCACTAAAGACTTATTTTCTCCCCTGTGGAAACATGCAGTGTGCGTTCCAACAATTATTACACCTTTATTCTGTGCATCAACTCTCTTTCTAAATGTCTGAACTGACAGCATGTCTGGTCACATGAGTCCAGTCAACAAATTTGGCTAAGGGTAATGCTTTAGGTCAAAATTATGAAAAAAATGACAAATTAGCAATGGCACCTAATCAATAAATGACACAATATGGAATCCATGAAGCTGATAATGCAACCTCACAATTCTCTCATTTCATAAAATAAATTACTGTGCAAGATGATGTCTTCTTTCCACTTAGCTTTCCCTCAACCAACAATAAATTGAGCTGGAATTATATAGATTACTGTTCTAAAATTAACAGTAAAACACAATCTTTGCAGTTTAGCTACTTTTAACCCTGACTTAGCCATTAATAACTAGTCTACAGCATACCATTGCCTTAAAACAACCTTGGATGCAATATAATTAACAGTAAAACACAATCTTTGCAACTTGACTACTTTTAACCCTGACTTAGCCATTAATAACTAGTCTACAGCATACCATTGCCTTAAGACAACCTTGGATGCAATATAATTAATAGTAAAACACAATCTTTGCAGTTTAGCTACTTTTAACCCTGACTTAGCCATTAATAACTAGCCTACAGCATACCACTGCCTTAAGACAACCTTGGATGCAATATAATTAACAGTAAAACACAATCTTTGCAACTTGGCTACTTTTAACCCTGACTTAGCCATTAATAACTAGCCTACAGCATACCATTGCCTTAAGACAACCTTGGATGCAATATAATTAACAGTAAAACACAATCTTTGCAACTTGGCTACTTTTAACCCTGACTTAGCCATTAATAACTAGCCTACAGCATACCATTGCCTTAAAACAACCTTGGATGCAATATAATTAACAGTAAAACACAATCTTTTCAATTTAGCTACTTCTAACCCTGAGTTAGCCATTAATAAGTAGCCTACAGAGTGACACTGCCTTAAGACAACCTTGGATGCAATAAGTTCTGCTTCAGAAAAAGTTCCCAGATGGAATTTTATCATCACACTGAGTAAAAAAAAGAAGAAACAGTGACAGATCAGTTTGTCTTTCCTAAAGGAGCTTCCTAACTTCCCCACTTCATTCAGAAAAGTATTTCCACAGCACTGCCAGTCTGGGAAGAAGCCCTGAAATATTTCAAGATTAAACTAGCTTCCAAACACATTATTTCCTGACATTGCATCAAATGCTTTGTTGAAGTAGAATCATAGAATCATAGGATCATAGAATCATAGAATCAACCAGGTTGGAAGAGACCTCCAAGATCCTCCAGTCCAACCTAGCACCCAGCCCTGTCCAATCAACCAGACCATGGCACTAAGTGCCTCAGCCAGGCTTTTCTTGAACACCTCCAGGGATGATGACTCCACCACCTCCCTGGGCAGCCCATTCCAATGCCAATCACTCTCTCTGTCAAGAATTTCCCCCTGACATCCAGCCTAGACCTCCCCTGGCACAACTTGAGACTGTGTCCCCTCATTCTGTTGTTACCTGGCTACAACCTCCCTTCAGGTAGTTGCAGCCAGGTAATAATTACTACCAGTAAATGTTACCAGGTAAATGTTATTACCAGTTTGGTAATAATGCTGTGAAGTCTTACTCTTACAACTAGCTTTGGTGAGTTATCTAATCTCTGCAGGCTGGCTGATGTGGTTTGTACACACACACAAAGTTCATCCTCAAAAAATTCTGAAGAAGATATCTTTCATGAGTTTGAAATGATCAGAGAGCAAGCTGAGTTAATCACAGCAAAGAAATTACATTCAGGCATCTGCCTTCTGCTATTTTCTGAACATTCAGAGTAAATCTAGATACAAAGAGCCCAAACTTGCCAGGTATATCACACATTGAGGGAAACAGGCTTAGGTGATTTACTTACTTCGAGAGGTACTGAAACTACCCTCCCGCCTGATGGGTTGGCAGCAACTGAAGGACTCCAAATTAAACTCCTTCAACTTTCTTTTAAAAAGCAATCTGCAAAAATCAAACAATACAATTAAAATGTCCAGCCCAGTAGATCCTGGCATGCTCAGAAGAACAGATGAGGCAGACATTTTAAAGCTCCAAAATGAGACTGTTAAGGACTCACACAACTAACATCATTTATTACTTCCAGGACATGAGAGGAAGTGGTTACACCAGAAGACAATCTGTTCTTCAACACAGGATATACAGCAACAAGAAAATTTAAAGAACAGAATCATAGAATCAACCAGGTTGGAAGAGACCTCCAAGATCATCCAGTCCAACCTAGCACCCAGCCCTAGCCAGTCGTCTAGACTATGGCACTAAGTGCCTGATCCAGTCTTTACTTGAAGACCTCCAGGGACGGTGCCTCCACCACCTCCCTGTGCAGCCCATTCCAATGCCAATCACTCTCTCTGGGAAGAACTCTCTCCTAACATCCAGCCTACACTTCCTCTGGCACAACTTGAGACTGTGCCCCATTGTTCTGATGCTGGAAACAATGAGGAAAGAGGAAAAGACATCGGGTTTCCTGCATCATATAGGTATTGGGTCACTAAAGCACCTGTATGAGTCCAGTATACTCAACTACTACCCTTGCTCCCTGCACCAGGCTCTGGCCAGTCAAAGTACTAGCAGAAATCCTTGATTATTGCTTGTAAAGTGCTCTCAGCTATTAAGGGAAAGCACTAAGCAACAGGCAAGCTTCTGTCACCTGGTCTCCGATACATACTCTTTCTTCACATCTTTCTTCTCCCTTAGAGTTTGAAGCTATTACCTATAGTCTTTGGAGGAAGAAAGAAGGAACTGAGATCTCAGCTCACACAGTAAGTGAAAGTTGCCCATCATCATGTTTTTTGGTGACTGTATATGGGAATCAGCACAGGGGACTCTGTGACAGTGCATCCACTTGAAGGAAAACAACTACAAGGGCAGAGTCCAAGACCTTCATCTTGGTTTTGTTACCTTGCTGGTTTGAATACAGCAGCAATGAATACGTCTCCATTTTTGATGTATTTAACAGAGAGAAAGGAAGTATTTTATCTGAGGGAAAGATAAAGTGTGCTTTATTGTAGCAAAAAGAAAGGCTTTGGGGGGAAAAATAATTCCTTTACAAGTCATTTTACACCCAAGAGACATTGAAAAAAAGAGGAATCTGTTAAAAAAAAAAAATACAACCACCAAACTTTAACATCCTGACAAAATAAAATAATGGTAGCTCCTATATTCCAGGCAGACCTGTTTGCAGCAAGAACTATGCTTAACCCTGATCCTGAAAGCCCTATGCACACATCTATCTTTACTGTTAAGAGTAGTCATATTCCAAAGCAACAGAAAAAGGCACAAAAGAAGAAATAGGTGACTGAAAGATGCTCTTTTGCTTACCTTGAAAACTGTTCAAACACACACATTGATGCATTTTTAACCAAAACCCTTAAACACATAATTCTGGGCAAATTACATTTACCCTTGAAGCAGAAAGCATCACAGCTTCCCAAAGAGACGCAATTGCACTGTTTTAAACTGCACAACACTTAAAATAGCTCATTCTGTGCTTCTTGCTCACAACCACTCTCCTTATGCACTGGTAACTTGTTAGAGTTAATCTATCTGAAAATCATTCTGGAAGGAAAACATAGCTTTCATCAGCATCAGCTCCTTGATCCAGGTGACCACAGAAGGCAGAAAGCAGCCCCTTTGGCTGCAGCTCAGACTTAGCATGCTAGTGCCAAGTTCTGCCATGGCATGAACACAACAAATCAATAATATAGCATATATAATTAACAAAATGCCAGCCCAGCATTTGAGGGTGTTTGGCAGGAAGGTATCATTCCTTCATGCTTGGCCTCATACCTCCCAACATGTGCAATGATCTCTGAGCTAAGTAGATGTAGTGTATTTTGGGTCAATTTACACACATCTCTGCACAGGACACCTGAAAAAAAATACATCAATCAAACCCATTTCAATGAATTATACTATAACCTAAGGGGGGAGAATAAAAGAAACCATTAGATGCTCTTCATCTGCAAAAATGCCAATTCAGAGTGTGCAAGCAAACTCAGAGGAAAATCTTTTTCCTGGGCAGAAACCTGGGAAAGCTGCCCAAAGTCACAGTAAAGCCCTGTGTAGTGTGCAAACGGGACAATGGTAGCGCTGCTAAATCCTCTACAGGTATTTCTGTCTTTCCCATACCCCCCTCTTCAAGCAACCACAGTTGTTACTCTCTAAACAGAGATGGGTTTGTCTATGTATGGCTGGGAGAAGAGATTTTGAAGTATGATTACAGATCCTTTGAAAATCTGACCTCTCAAAGAAATTATTTTCTGAGTCCCTAGAGGAGGCTGTCTCCAGCCTAAGGTTCAGAACAATGAGAAGTGCAGAATATACCCCTAATTTATATTCATTACCATGAAATGTGTCTCTGTCACCTCCTTGTCACATTAATGAAGGGTTAATTTTAAAATCTAATTGGGAGCTAAAAGTGGTGATATTATAAAGCTGCCTGAGTGGAAGTAAACTCACACAGAGACAAAATACCTGCTAAGAGCAAAGGGCTAGATCTCCTGATCTTGATTGTGCTCTGTGCCTCGTATCTCTGTTAAAGCAATGCTATCACCTACCTTGTGTTTTCAACCCATAAACACTTTCTCAAGGTTAGCATTGCTACAGAATGTCAAAGGCAGGGAAACTAAGGCATAAAAGGGAGGAAAGAGAGGGAAAAAAAGAGGGGGTGGGGTGGGGATGAAGGGCAAGCCAGGCATTACCTGTACAGCAGATGCAATGCCTGACTCTCTAGAGATGGTAAAAGAACTTGGAATTGCCCTCTCTGGAAAAAATCATACACGTGCTGCTATATATCAGTATGGATAAACCACACTGACCAAAATCTCAATCCCACATTCTTCCAGGTTAAAAATTTCAGTTAGTCTTTAAAAAAATAAACTCTTACCTTTAATATAATTTGCAGCTCAATGAGTCCTTTGATCACCTATCTAGCAAAGTGCTGCCCTGCAAACAAAGTTAAGAACCTTTGCTTTCAGACAGTCCTGTGATCCTTCACCACATCACTTTCAGAAGTCTCACTCCATCACATTTTTTTACTGTATCAGTCTTAGGCATTGGCCAGTTTGGGCAATCATATAGTTTCTGAGAGTTGTTGTTCTTCCTGTGCCTCTGTGAAATTTTGGGGTTAAATTCTAGTACAGCAGGAGGCATCACTATGTTAAGACACTGTCTCCATGCAAGGAAATGCACGTGAGGTATGTGGAGAGTAGTTGCTGAGCAGTGCTTTGCAAAAGTCTAGGCTACCAGACAAATCTCTACTCAGGGCAAAGTTAATCAGCCCTGACCTAAACCAACTCTCAGCATTTTTTTCCCTGTATTCCCAGTCATATCTTTATTAATCCTAGATGGAGGATTAATATAATTGTCTGTTTTCCAGAGGAGAAGGGCCAGGGGAAAGATGTTTCACAAAGCTACCGGGATATTATCATCAGGACAGATGAAAGCAAATGCACTGCTTCCGACTGTGCTCCACCCCTGGGTGGAAGAGAGCAGAGGAATGCAGTCCACTCCCAGCAGGCAGACCTGGATGGGCCTCTGCCTTCTCCTCAGCCAGCACTTTGCAAGGGGACTTCACAGCTCAGAGTACCCCTCCTCCCTCATCTTCTGGTGATCACAGATAACAATAATGCCAGGTACATAAGAAGATTGCTTTAGGGCTCAATAATGAGTTTATCACACATACAGGTCACGGGTTTGACACCTCGTCCAAGCTGGCAGTGTCCCATATGCCCAGTCAGTGGGGAAGAACTGCACCAGGTCTGGTCCCCAAAACATGGGCCTGGGAAAAGCCTTGACTGCTGCTGCTGGTGTTTAACCAGAGCTGCTTAGAAATGTGACATTCACGTGAAATCTTCACGAGATTCAGCCGGGCACACCGCAGCCGGGCACGCCTCAGCCGGGCACGCCTCAGCCAGGCACACCGCAGTGAGGCACACCGCAGCCGGGCACACCGCAGCTGGGCACACCCCAGCCGGGCACACCGCAGCCAGGCACACCGCAGCCGGGCACACCACGGCGAGGCACACCGCGGCGAGGCACACCGCAGCCAGGCACACCACAGCCGGGCATGCCTCAGCCGGGCACACCACAGCAAAGCACACCGCAGCTGGGCACACCACACACCACAGCCGGGCACACCACAGCCGGGCATGCCTCAGCCGGGCACGCCTCAGCCGGGCACACCACAGCCGGGCACACCACAGCCGGGCACACCACAGCAAAGCACACCGCAGCCGGGCACACTGCAGTCGGCCACACCGCAGCCGGGCACACCGCAGCCGGGCACACCGCAGCTGGGCACACCGCAGCCGGGCATGCCTCAGCCGGGCATGCCGCAGTGAGGCACGCCACAGCCGGGCACGCCTCAGCCAGGCACGCCTCAGCCGGGCACACCGCAGCCGGGCAGGCAACATTGCTAGAACAACATTAATTATCTTTGCTTATTAGTACTGTATTGCCTGTTTGCTAATTAAAACCACTGTGGTCAGGGCATGGACTGGGAAACGGGGATGGCAAGTGTGGGGCACCTGAGGCTACCCTATCACAGCAGGCAGTCACAAGCAGGGCAGCTGCTGAGCTCAAGAGCTGCACATTTGAAGGCAAAACTAGTATCAGTCCACTTCCCTCTGAAAGGCCACTCTACTGAGCAACTCAGCAGCCGGTTCAAGAGCTGCTTGAGCAATGTGGGTGGGGTGGGCAGCTGGGAGTGGCAAACTGGTCCACTGCCTGAAGCTATGGATCCTCTTGTCAATCCCTTCACTTAAACAGCCATCAACATGCGACTGGCCTCCATTCATTCAGATCCCGCCTGCAAATGCTTCTGAGATGGAACATTTTGTGTCCAGATCACGACTAAGACTGATTTGTGCTTCTGCATATAAGACTGAGACTTCCACTGTGGTCCTCAGTAGGACACCAAGCATGGAAGCCAGAAAAGCTCTCTGCTGTGACTGCTCGGGTGGCTGCACTAGTGACCTGCATGGAGAGGACAAGGATCCTGCTGGTCTTCACAGTCAGCAAGAATTTTCAGTAGAACCTTAGTCTCCTCTGTCCCAAGTTTCCCAGTCCATAAAGCTGGAATTACAAAACTGCCTCCAAAGCACTCCTTGAAAAGCACTATACAAACCCTAGAGTTTAACAGTACCAAGTCCAGTGGCACACAAGAGGACAATTCCATCTTCTCACATCTTTGCAGCAATGAGTGGGAATTTGCTGCACTACTGTGGATCAGTTCAAAGTGAGGTCTTGAATAAATTGGAGCTGCACCCAGATCTTCTCAGTGACTTTAGCACAAGGCACTGATACTCACATGCTCTTAGCAGCAAGATCTTAAAAGTAACATTTGTGTTATTCATTTAGTGACCGAAGAAGGTGCTGGAAATCCCTAAGGGCCACAATGCACAATTCCCACTGGATTCAACAGTGGAAGCTACAGAGATGCACCCTTCAAACACTATGCAAATATTCTGGGCTGTGACCAATAAAGCTGCACTAACAGTGGTTTATGCTGATAAATCAACCCACAAATCAAAGCACTTCAGGAGCACATCTCTGCTGCAGTTCAGTTGCAGGCAGCAGGTAATCTCAAGCAAAAGAGCAGGGATGGCAGCTGAATTGTTCAGCAAGTTGCCAAGCTGCTGAGAGGAGTGCTCACGGTGCATGTATGTCCCTAATTGCACTAAGCCTGATCACGGCAGGTACCATTGAGGGTTATAAGTATGATCTATTTCTTGGTATGACAAAGTGTCATTGCATACAGCCAATATTAGTTAAGTTAATTGCAATTATCCATCACCTCAATTGTCACAAGCATAACAACATCTTATTTCTCATGACAATATTTAACACTCACTTTCCACAGAAGAGTCATTGTTTAAAGGAAGGGAATAAGGTGGAGGGGAGAGAAAGGGGAAAGGAAGACATGACTTTCAATTTTTTTCTAGGACAAATGGATTTTGGTTATTTTACAGCATCCTTTCTAACACCTTGTCCAACACTTAAGACTATAGTGTATATCAATGCTTGCTGTCTGATGAGTTAGTCAGTGGTTCTGATCACCAGCATAAATGTAGATCCCAGTCTTCCAACTGGGCCTTTTCTAATATGTAAAAACCCCTCACAGCATTTTAATTTCTCTTATACCTGCCATAGTCAGCTTGGAAATCAAGTCTCTCTTTTTTTTTTTTTTTTCCCCCAGAAAGAAGAAAGGAATTTACTGCAGGAAGCTTAGAGTATAAAAACAAAAAATGGGGTTTATCTTTAAGGCAAGACAGTGGAAGATTGGTGTGAAAATATTTGGCATCCACTGCATGCCTTGAAAGCTAGAGAAGAAAAATATTCAGATTGGAAATAAAGAGAAAAGATATGCTGGGTGCTGAATTTGGAGGTTAATAAATAGCTGTTCTAATCCAGCCCTGCAGTCATAAGTGAGTTTTGAAGTTCTAAATTACATAAATCATAGAATCAACCAGGTTGGAAGAGACCTCCAAGATCATCCAGTCCAACCTAGCACCCAGCCCCATTCAGTCAACCAGACCATGGCACCAAGTGTCTCATACAGTCCTTTCTTGAACACCTCCAGGGAAATGAATTCAGGGAAGCCTCAACCACTTATCCAGATATCAAACATGGGGAAAAAAAACAAACCAAACCAAAACAACAGGTGCATAATACCTGTAAATAGATGCACAATACCTGTAAATAGATTAATTATACCTGTAGAAAGAGAAGAAAAAAAAATACCTGTCTCTCTTTGGTGGAAAAATGAAATCACAGCAGATTTTCTAATCTAGTAAAGAAGATTAATGAAATGCAATTTAAGAAAAGTTTTACTAAGATAAAGGCATAATCTTACACTGAGTTATCTTCTGCACATGAACATACCTTCTTCTTTATGCATTCAGGCTCTAACATTTTGGCTGTATCATCTGTAAATGGCATATTTCTAATCTGTAGGGATCTCTTATCATTCAGGGATGTTGCTAGACTGCTAGGATCCGGGGCACTAGAGTACAGGTACTTGTGACTGAACTTACTGAAGTCTGCACAGTGATTTGAGGTCATTCCTGGGTGGAATGTGATGTGGGAAACCGAAGCCTGTTAAGATCTTGAATGCAGATGCAGGATGCCATCCGACAGCTTCCAGTCGCTCCATAGCTCCCTCATTGACTGGGACCGATGAGGCAATCGGGCATCACTGAGGCTGACCCAGTGAATAATTAGGGCTTTGTGCATTTGCTATCACCTTCAGCGATCTGCCTTTTTAACTCAGAAATGTCACAATTTCGTCTAAGGCTGAAAAATATCTAACTCATGAGTTCTTTTACTGAGCTTACTTCATACTCCAACTAGTGCTTTTCAGGCTGAGACCAGCCACTATTACAGACTTTAGGAAATGCTAGAAACAAGTAATTTAAAAGCAATGTTCTCAGAGTTCCCTTTACATTTTCACAGCACTGTTAGCCCTCCACTATTCCTTTCACCCCCTGACCATCTGCCCTTTTTAGGCTTTTCCAATTCTCTGTTTGGTTGAGGTATCATTGACCTTCCTCTTCTAGTTCATGGGATCAGAAAGGAAGATGTGCTGCTGTGTAGCAACACTCAGAGAGTCTTGGACTCGGAATGAACCTTTCTGTATGACACCCTGCAATTGTTTAGTTTTCTCGAGTGAGCTAACAGCCCAGTGCTCACCATCACATGAAGGATGGATAGTTGTCTCACTCATCAGAGAAAAGTGTGAAACACAGCAGACCTGCCAAGTACCTGTGAGTAATATGTCATGGAGGATTCAGGTTGATGCTGAAGGGTTAAAAGTGCTCTTTTCAAGAAACACTTTAGATTCACTAACCCTGGCTGCAAACATGATAAACTCTAAGGAGTAACATGTGGCAAACAACATCATAATGCTTTCTCTGACAGTCCTGTTGGCTGCCAGAGCAAAGTTCTGTTCAACTGCCCTGCTACTAGAGATCTGAGCAAAGCTCTTCCTCGCCTCTCTCCATTCACATACTGTGCAGCAGTCACTGATTACAGAGACACCAGTAATGTTTTATTAACTCAGTAACTGGCATAATCACTTCTCACCACTTCCAAATGAAGTCAGCAACAACTGCTGTAGGATGATCTTTACTATTCTGTAAAAAAAGAAGTCAGTTTAAGAAAGGAAACCTCACTTCAGTAGGACTTTATTCCTACTTACATTTTTGACAGCAGCAGCATTTTGAGACACTCTTTCCCACCTTCTGCAATGAAACACCTTACAACAACTCTAACTCTTACATATAAAAAGCATGATGGTGGTTCTGCAGGGTTCTCCTGGATGATACTGCAGTTGTAATCCTGTCACACCATAGGCCCTGGAATTGAAACCTACAGTAAACTTTTATTTCAGCCACACCTTTGTAAAACGAGTTATTCCACACTAAGGCATATAACAGAGATCGAAATCTTGACCTTTGGTGCTAGAAGCAACAACTCTTACACAGGTGATAACCTCTAGGTAGACCCCTGGTTGTCACCCACTGCTTACATAAAGCTAACTGAAGATGTACCCCATGCATGTCAAAGTATATCATTCCAATGATACTACATGGATTTAGAACACAGGATCTGGATCACAGTATTAAAAATATGTTCTCCATATATATTCCACCTCCATTCCCAACCAGTGCCTATCAGTAGAGCAGATGACCTCCCCCAGCCAATCTTTTCCAGGCACATCACCACTGAAGTTAGCAACTTAAAACACAGCAGAGACAAGATGAAGAGATAAGCATCCTGCATTCCTCCCACACCCAAAGCTCCCAGCCAGAGGGCGGACAGACCAGGGAAGTGGCTTCCAAGAGCAGTTATGCTTGAAATTGATCAAGCAGTGTTGCTAAATATTTAAGTCACAATATTTTAGCACTTTTTAAGGCTGGGGGCTGAATATGTGCTTGATCCCTCTGCATGCGCATGTATCCACTCTTGATAATCCATTAAGTAACTGGCTTGAAGGAGTATCTGCTGCTGGTTTACACCGAGCAGCAGGCAAAACAGACATGGAGAACAAATCCAATGTCCTTTGCTCACCGAGGCCTAGTTTGTAGTCTAAAGTTGTATCCTTCAAGCTTTAATGATGATGCAAACATGCAGACAGCCATTGTTATGTTTTACCTGGTTCTATATGCAAGAAAAATGGATGCTTATGTGTGAGTAGTTCATTCAGAACACACAACATTACACCACAGAATTTAACCAGGACATTTTGGTAGGATGCTGTATGGAAGGGTCACATAGAATGAAAAGGCTGAATAAAACCCATGGCCAATTACATGGTCACTGAATCATGAAAAATCCAGGCTCCTGGAATTTTGCAGCTGCTAGTAGATTCAACGGATGCAGCAAACCAGTAACAAATTCAGCTACAAGTTGCCCTGACACAGAACTGATTTGTAACAAAACAAACTTTCCTCAGATCCCTATAATACAGAACATTTTAAAAGGATCACAAACAGATTCTTAATTTCCATTACAGTCTCTTCTCCTTAGAATTCATCTGTATATTTTGCTGCAAAACATATAAAAGCCTTTTTGTGTTCAGTGAAAAGAATGAGACACTCTGTGAGACATGGTTTGCCTTTAGTGAAATTAAAGCCAGCATTTAAGTGTGGCTGTCTGTTGGGAGAAGGAAGATACCTTTAAATGAAAAGTACTGTGATTGAATTTGTACTGACTGGTTTCTAAGCGTCACAGGTTGAGCTCAATCTGCTGCTAATATTCAAAATCATTTTGAAACTGGGGTGGTGGCAGCGTGGAAGTTGTGGCTGGAGCAAAGTGCCCTGGGGCTTGTAGTTCAGGTTACAACACAAGACGCTTCCTGTCCCAGTTGCTGCTTCCAGCTTTGGGGGTTTGGGGTGTTGGTCTTTTACCCTGGGCTGGCTTGGGTGGAGGGAAGCCTTTTGTTGCTGGCTTCTGCTGCTGCTTCTGCCTTTTGCTGCACTTTTCTGCAGACTAAGCTAATTGTGCATCTTATCATATCCTTCCTGGTGCTGACAAGGCCCTATGTTTACTGCTGCTGGGAAGTGCTTCATGCTGTAAGACAGGTGGAGCTTAGCGGTCTGGGTTAACACAGCCTACTCTCACAAGTCCCTTCTCACTCAGGAGGCAAACTAACACACAAAAAGCCCTCTGGGTTGAGACAAAGAGAGTTTAATGGGGTGATAAGATTCTCAGTTACTTTAGCCTATCAAATTTTATCAGAGAATTGCTATTAATGTATCTCTTCAGGGTAAGTTTAACAATAAATATGAATGATGCTACTAAATAAAGTAGCATAAATAAAGAAGTGGGATTATGGCAGCAGCATTTGTGGGATAAGGTGGAGACCTTAAAGTACACATTTGTTTTCTATATCACTCAATCCAACAGTTATCTTTATTTCCTATACTTTAAAGTTATTTCAGTGATACAAGGGAATGACCATGCACATTTCTGCTTAATCTACTGATACTTCCTGTGCCAAAAGGTATATGTTCATATATACATGCCCTATGACATGTCTAAGTAACCACAGGACCTTCTTTTAGTAGAGAGGACAGGCAAACATGTCATCTGGTACAGTCATGCTGCTCCATGCTGTGTCTTTCTTAAGCTTTTAGACCACAGCACATCAGAGAAGACACTTTAGGGGGAATTCATTGACTGCACTGTGGCCAGAACACAATCCTGGCATATACTTATACACTGTGATATACTTCTATATTTTAAGGTCAGAAGGGACCCTTATGATTCTTTACTCTAACCCCCTGAGGCACAGCCAAGACTATTAAATTTTACCCAGCAGTGCCTGCAGAGAATTATTCTCTCCTACTGCATAAGTGAACTCTACTGAGCCCAATAGCTTGTTATTCAGACTGTGAGGCAAGCAGCACCTACCACAATTTGAGTGATGAAATAAATAATAATGCAGCCAACCAGAATGAGAGACAAACTAGAGAAACCCTCATCGAAATTCTACAGATCAGGGCTCGCTCCCTCCCAAAGCTCCCCTGTCCTCCCCTTCACACAGAGATTTTAGGGACAAATGCCAACGGATCTCTATTGTTCCTGTTCATTCATTAGCTACAAGTGATTTTTCTGTTGTGTTCACACTTCAAGGTAAGGATCAGCTACATTCTGGTTGCATTGCACATACTGAAAAAAGTAACCATGAGAAACTGAAAATACAGATGTATTTTAAATGCAAAATAACATTGCATTGTTTTCTATACAGTTTCAAATAACCCTCAGATGTGAAACACATGTTTTAAGGTGATAAACTCCTTTCAGCCCATTATCTTTGGGTCTTCCCCTTCCATTTCCATTAGTTATAATATTCTGTTTTACATCTAACCTTCCTGCCCAGCCTTCACTAAATGGACTCAGAAATAAAACCTCTTGGTGCTACTTGTCACAGTGCCATTTTCTGTATGTGTACTTCTGCCTGCAGCAAGAGAATGATATTTGTGATTAAATCATAAAAGCCTATTTTTAAATTGGCACTGTCTCTGGTCTTCCCTTCCACATGCACCACTGCAGATCACGAACACCACTTTTTAAGGCTTCAAAGAAAAGGAAGGGGTCTCAGTTTAGCTGGAACAATGCATTTCACAGAGCCACAGCTTTCACTTACCTCCCATGCTGTGGGTTACTATTTGCTTTCCCACACTTCCCTTTGGGCTGACAGTCTTTGGAGCTGGAATTAAGACACCCACAAACGGTGATTAAACCTGCTTAGCTATATGAATGAGTGTAATCATTGAAATCATACCTAATGCTTTAAAAGTGGTAGAAAACAAGTCCTATTCCTCTGAAAATCTCACAGGCTAAAGCAGGTTAAAAAAGCTCTCAAGAGTTACCTTTGCAAGAAAATTTGTGGTGCAATTTATTAAAGTCACCTGCTCCTCCTTAAAAGTGTTCTTGTTTCTCATTAAGTAGGGAAAAGTAAAACTAAATCATCTCCCTCCCACCACAGATGCTTAGTCCTATATGGGCAGAGTCCAAAGGGATGTCGTTCAGTAGCTCCAAGTGCAGGGTGCTGCACTTTGGCCACAACAACCCCATGCAGAGATACAGGCTGGGGTCAGAGTGGCTGAGAGCAGCCAAACAGAGAGGGATCTGGGGGTGCTGATTGATTCCAGCCTGAACATGAGCCAGCAGTGTGCCCAGGTGGCCAAGAGAGCCAGTGGCATCCTGGCCTGCATCAGCAATGGTGTGGCCAGCAGGAGCAGGGAGGTCATTCTGCCCCTGTACTCTGCACTGGTTAGACCACACCTTGAGTGCTGTGTTCAGTTCTGGGCCCCCGAGTTTAGGAGGGACATTGAGATGCTTGAGCATGTCCAGAGAAGGGCGACGAGGCTGGGGAGAGGCCTTGAGCACAGCCCTACGAGGAGAGGCTGAGGGAGCTGGGATTGGTTAGCCTGGAGAAGAGGAGGTTCAGGGCAGACCTTATTGCTGTCTACAACTACCTGAGGGGAGGTTGTGGCCAGGAGGAGGTTGCTCTCTTCTCTCAGGTGGCCAACACCAGAAGGAGAGGACACAGCCTCAGGCTGTGCCAGGGGAGATTTAGGCTGGAGGTGAGGAGAAAGTTCTTCCCTGAGAGAGTCATTGGACACTGGAATGGGCTGCCCGGGCAGGTGGTGGAGTCGCCGTCCCTGGGGCAGTTCAAGGCAGGATTGGATGTGGCACTTGGTGCCATGGTCTGGCCTTGAGCTCTGTGGTAAAGGGTTGGACTTGATGATCTGTGAGGTCTCTTCCAACCTTGGTGATACTGTGATACTTCTAACCTGGATGCTTTTCTCTCTGCCCAATGATGAAGGTCTGTTTCATTTGTTTCTTCTCTCCTTGTTATTTCCACAGGCAAGCCAGGGTGCAATCTTAATATCTACAAGCTTCAATTGTTCTTGTCAGGATTTGGTTGGGAAATTGCATCACAGGTTGGTAATAATCTCAGCCATCACAGTTTTCCGACTCACCGAGGAGGTCACTCTGTGGACTGCTTCTCATTGAAGACCTGCATTTACCCCTTTGATTGTTAAAATGAGAGCAGACAATCTAGTGCCAGAACTGAAAAAAAAAACATTGTCAAGGAAAGTGAACATGCCCTCACTTCAGCATGACATTGTCCTTCTGACTTCTATCCAGATATGGAAACTCTGGCTTCTCTCAGCAATGCTTTTAACCCAGAGCATGTTGGTAATGCAGACATTTGGGCATTCGCTACTCAGCTACTTACTTTGCACCCAAGATGAAGCACCAAATGTCTGTCACTGCCTGCTCAACACCACTCCTAGGGAGTACTTCCCATTAGTCTTCCTTTCTCATCTTGAAGTCCTGCACTGAGCTGGGTACAGAGATGCTCAGCACATAACTCTTGCAATATCATGATGTCATAGAATCATAGAATCAACCAGGTTGGAAGAGACCTCCAAGATCATCCAGTCCAACCTAGCACCCAGCCCTGTCCAGTCAATCAGACCATGGCACTAAGTGCCTCAGCCAGGCTTTGCTTCAACACCTCCAGGGACGGTGCCTCCACCACCTCCCTGGGCAGCCCATTCCAATGCCAATCACTCTCTCTGCCAACAACTTCCTCCTAACATCCAGCCCACACCTACCCCCGGCACAACTTGAGACTGTGTCCCCTTGTTCTATTGCTGGTTGCCTGGGAGAAGAGGCCAACCCCCACCTGGCTACAATGTCCCTTCAGGTAGTTGTAGAGACCAATGAGATCACCCTTGAGCCTCCTCTTCTCCAGGCTAAACAACCCCAGCTCCCTCAGCCTCTCCTCATAGGATTTATAACTAGTATCTTCATATGTTGTCAGCAATGGCACAGGGGATGCCAACAAGCTTCTGATGTGAAGCTCTTTGGAACTATGATAAAAAACTAGAGATTAGTAGTTCTGTTAAGAAAGGAGAGATTTTCCCATTATGAAATCTCAGTGTAAGCAATGTCTGCTCTCAGGTCTGTGTGCATCAGAGCAGAATCCCAAACTGACATTCTGTGAAAAAAGTATTTGTCTGAAAAAAAAAAAAAAAGTAGAACTGTATGGTCAGTACTGCCCTAAATGTGGATCCTATGTTCATATCCAGTTCCTGAATCTTGACAGGATTAAAGAGAGAGATGAAGCCAAGCGGAACCAGAGCTGAAGAATCAGATACAGGACTGAAAAATCTCATCTAATGTTTGTTCAGTGGTATTTAAACCAGCATAGGCTGGTCTAAACTCTAGTCCTCTCTTGGAAAATTGAAGAGAAAACGGTTGTGGCTGTAGTTTCATGTAACAGGAAATCCAAAGGGTCTGCCAGATGTTGGCAGTTTCATACTTCTCCACATAGCTCACAAATCTCCTCCAATTGTTAACTGGCCTGTCAGTCATTGAATAACAATTCTACCACACGCACAAACGGACACTCCTCTGCTAGAAGCACAAACAATTGTGTTTCATACTCCAGAATCTCCAGCAGGAGATCTTTCAATGCCATCACAGTCTAAAATCTTAAATAATCTTTTTCTTATGCCGCTGTCTAAACAAAATTCCAACGAAAGAATCCTTATTTTCTCTAACAATTAATTGAAAATTATTAATACCTGCTTACACAGGACTTTCAAATTAAAACATGTTGTTCTTGGCTAAAATTATTCCTCTTTGACACAAGTACAGACTGCAATCTATTGAAAGAAGAGAAGAGTTACTGACAAAGGAAGCTAAATACTTTCAAGAAGATAGTTCCCTTGCTTTAAGAATAATTTTTAAGACCTTTTCTTATAACATTGCACAAAATCAGCCAAGTCAGGAAAACCTGAGCTGTTCTCAGGGCTTTCCCTGGGAGAACACAGACAGGGCTAATTCTTAGCTGCAGCAGCTCATGTGGACCTGTTGAATCCCTGGAAAACTACGCAGAACTAACCTTGATGCATATGTTTGCCAGTTTGTATATTCAGCTCCTTTACTTCCTTCTACTTTAGGGGCATGACAATTAATTCAGTTACTATCCCAGCTCTGGTACGCTCATAAAAATATCACACCTGTTTCACAAATGTTCGCTTGTTTAACAGACTAAAGTTTAAAAGAAATGAACTTTTTGCTCAATAATGAAAAGGAATTCCTACTGTAACATTTGCTGTTTGCAGGCTGTACAAAGAGAATTGTCCAGTGAACCTTAAAGGAGGAGGGGGGGGGAAAAAAGAGCGAGAGAAAGAAAAAAGAGCGAGAGAGAAAGAAAAAAGAGTGAGAGAGAAAGAAAAAGAGAAAGAAAAAAAGAGAGAAAAA
This sequence comes from Pogoniulus pusillus, assembly GCF_015220805.1. Lineage (NCBI taxonomy): Eukaryota > Metazoa > Chordata > Aves > Piciformes > Lybiidae > Pogoniulus > Pogoniulus pusillus. The sequence continues at coordinate 22,090,402 of NC_087282.1, read as the reverse complement.
AGAGAGAGAAAAAGAGAGAGAAAAGAGAGAGAAAAATAAGAGAGAAAAGAGAGAGAAAAATAAGAGAAAAGAGAGAGAAAAATAAGAGAAAAGAGAGAGAAAAATAAGAGAAAAGAGAGAGAAAAATAAGAGAAAAGAGAGAGAAAAATAAGAGAAAAGAGAGAGAAAAATAAGAGAAAAAAGAGAGAGAAAAATAAGAGAAAAAAAGAGAGGGAAAATAAGAAAAAGAGAGATAAAAAAGAGAGGGAAAAATAAGAGAAAAAGAGAGAGAAAAAAGAGAAAGAGAGAGAGAAAAAAGAGAAAGAAAAAAGAGAGAGAAAAAAGAGAGAGAAAAAAGAGAGAGAAAAAAGAGAGAGAAAAAAGAGAGAGAAAAAAGAGAGAGAAAAAAGAGAGAGAGAAAAAGAGAGAGAAAAAGAGAGAGAAAAGAGAGAGAAAAGAGAGAGAGAAAAGAGAGAGAGAAAAAGAGAGAGAGAAAAGAGAGAAAAATAAGAGAAAAAAGAGAGAGAAAAATAAGAGAAAAAAGAGAAAAAAGAGGAGAGAGAAAAAAGAGAGAGAAAAAAGAGAGAGAGAAAAAAGAGAGAGAAAAAAGAGAAAGAGAGAGAAAAAAGAGAAAGAGAGAGAAAAAAGAGAAAGAGAGAGAGAAAAAAGAGAGAACAAAGAGAAAGAAAAAAGAAAAAGCGAGAGAAAAGGGAAAGCGAGAGAAGAAAGAGAGAGAGAAAAAAGAGAAGGAGAGAGAAAAAAGAGAAGGAGAGAGAGAAAAGAGAAGGAGAGAGAAAAAAGAGAAAGAGAGAGAAAAAAGAGAAAGAGAGAGAGAAAAAAGAGAGAACAAAGAGAAAGAAAAAAGAAAAAGCGAGAGAAAAGGGAAAGCGAGAGAAGAAAGAGAGAGAGAAAAAAGAGAAGGAGAGAGAAAAAAGAGGAGAGAGAAAAAAGAGAAGGAGAGAGAAAAAAGAGAAGGAGAGAGAAAAAAGAGAAAGAGAGAGAAAAAAGAGAAAGAGAGAGAAAAAAGAGAGAGAGAAAAAATAGAAAGAGAGAGAAAAAAGAGAAAGAGAGAGAAAAAAAGAGAAAGAGAGAGAAAAAAGAGAAAGAGAGAGAAAAAAAGAGAAAGAGAGAGAAAAAAGAGAAAGAGAGAAAAAAGAGAAAGAGAGAAAAAAGAGAAAGAGAGAAAGAAAAAAGAGAAAGAGAGAAAGAAAAAAGAGAGAGAAAGAAAAAAAGAGAGAGAGAAAGAAAAGAGAGAAGAATGATTTGGATTAAAATATCTTCTTTTAGCTTTGTGGAAGAGCTTTTCTGACTTGGTAGCACAGTACAATGAAGATGAAATCAATGCCAAGTGCCTTATGCTGAACTCTGAATGGGCAAAGTTCCCATTGACTCTCAAGATTCTTCCCTTGCAAATGGCATTCGAGAACAGTTGTTACATGCACCTAAGGCACGTCCACCACTACACTCTGTCTCTCCCCTTTGTGTCAAGCAGATGTATAGAATTTTTGAAATCAGCACACCAAGCTGAGAATGATGATGCATGAAATGAATAACCTGAGTCTGGTACAAAGGGGAAATCCTGAAGGCTGGGTGCAATCACTGCTGTACTATTTCCTATGGCCTCTACAGAAAAGATGCATAATATTCTTCGTGGAGACAAAGAAAAAGCTCACCAAGGCCAGAAGTCTCAATCAGAAGCCTCAGAAGAGATAAATGACAGAAGCTCACAAGTTTTTGACGTTGCTTAATTTTGCTCTTATTGCTAGGCTCTTCCCTACTTATGCCTAACTCTTCAAGCTCTGGGCTGCTGTGTACGTGGAACATACACACAGCACTTTAAGGCTCTGAGAAGCTGCTTCACTTTGCATTTCTTTGGAAGCAGCACAGCTTATGCGGTAGTTTGTGTTTCACACCTCTCCCCATCAGCTGAGGCGAGTTTGCACCAAGCCACCAGCATGTGAACTGTGATGGTCAAAGTATAGGAAAAGGTGCAGTAATTTCCAGAAGATCAACTGAGCAAACAGCTCGGGGGCAGTAGTGTGCTAAAATCCCACAACGGCTTCCTCATGTGAACATGAAGTGGAGACTTCATTTACATCAGCATGAGCATTTTTAAACCAGCCTAAACCATGCTTGGACTGATGTGTCTTAATTTAGCTGATTGACAAATAAAAGTAATCTGGCAGAAATATTCTACAATGAAATTTAGTAACAACAATAAAGATGAGCAGCCTGAGCATAATATTGACTTATATAACATTGAAGTGGTACATATTTCTCTTAAAGGAAATCAGAGAGGACTTATAAATACACTCTTTATGGATTTACTGTGACAGTCCACCTTCTTCTCTTGTCCTTTCATACATACACTTGCACACACACATTGCAACCTCCCTGTCTGCATTAAGAAGGTACAGATCTCACTTTAGAAACTGGAAAACTGAGGTATAAAATGGATAAGGAGCTTCTGAGGATGTCCTGGAGGAGTCAAATCTGAAATCCCATTTACTCAATTAGCAAGCAACAAAGGTGGCTATGAAGAGTATTTATTTACAAGCAAAGAATAATTAATTCCACATCTTGATGAGATTTTGTTGTGAAATAAGTCACTGTGTTGCAATTATTATTGCATCCAGTCAAGGCAGAGAAGCATATGGGAAGCTATTCTGTAAAACTTGATCTGCATTAACTGCTAAACTACCCCATACAAACAGATCTACAATAAGAGCTCTCCATTACTTCCCCGAGAAATCTTAGAAGAAAGGAATTCAACCTTTATCTGGTTTCTCTTGAAGCTTTTTGTGTTTTGTCACTCCAGTTTTACCATAGAAATAATCCAGACTTGTGCCACATACTTTAACTGGACTTGACTACAATAAATCTAGGATCAGAGTCTGGACAAGCAGAAAATAAACCCTATCTGACTTCTTGCTTTTGCAGACCAATGGTAGCACCAGGTGTGATCTTCCACTGTTCCTTTCAAAACAGTGTTAATGCAAAAGCCTAAATATTGACATTACACTTAACATTATTAACCTCTCCACAGCCAATGTTTGGTCTTTCTAAGGATGATCTACACAGCTGCATCTATTCTAGATATTCCAGAATAAGGCTGTAGTTGTTTCAACTGTGCAAACAGTGGCCAATGATTTTGCATGTGCAACAACTCATCATTTCAGTTATAGCCATATTTTACAAAGTACTGTGGATTTCTGGAGCCGAGGTTCCTGTGCAGATGTATCTACAACAGAGCAAATGTGTCTTGGACCTAACCATTAGTAACTTCACCTGCTTTCTCTGAGTGTTGAGGGCTTGATTTTGATTCATCTCACATAACCAGGAGTATGAAATCCTGCATGAGCGTGGCTCAGAAGGTGTTTTAAATTTAGTTCACGTAGGACCTGTGCTCAGCATAAACTTCAATTTTAAGAATGAGGGACAAATAACACATCTCTTCCTTAATTCTAATGAGAACAAGTTCCTGCATTTGTTCTCAAGGCTAATTAGAGTCCAAGTAAAAGATGGAACAGTGTCCTTTGAAATAAAAAGTTATTTCGAGTAACGTCTCCCTCTGTGTATGCTGTTGGCTCTCCAGTGGAAGATGGAAAGAGAAATTCTATTCTCTCCTTGTACTTATACACAATTCTTTGCTTTAGGCTTGAAATGGGTCTTTCCCCCACCCCCGACAGTGTTGTGCCTGCTTACAATCCCTTCCACAAGCTCTGCCCACACGTTATGATCTTCAAGGTAAATTTCAGCCCTAGAAGATGAAAATTGTGCGGAGGACCTTGTCTATGCATCTCGAATTCAATACTTCGTGAAAAGCATCCATAAGACAGATTACTGAGATGAACTTTTAGACAGGACTAACAAGGTAGTTAGTTTGTATGGAGACATGGATCTGTGATCCCTCAGGGACTTGCTCACAAGCTCCCCTTAGGCTTTAAAACACTGCAACCCTTTGAAAAGCAATATTTCTTCCATTCCGTGGCAGTGAGTATACTTAGAGAAAACTCAGACGAAGAGAACAGCTGCAATTCAACTCTGAAGATAACAAATCAAATTCCAGCGCGGAGAGCCACTCACCTGCTCAGAAGTCCTCACTTTTGCCAGATCTGCACTACATATCTGTCTGGGAAGGCTGAGGGAGACTTGTTTCAGGGATCAGGATCACCGTGCTTCCCCTCCCAGAACTGTTCTGCAGAGCGCTGGGGAGCAGTTTGTCCCCCCCAGGCTGAGATGAAATGGGGCCTGCTGCTGCCCTCACCGCATAGCTACCTCCATGTACAGTAGCAACACCACTGATCTTACCACCTTGTCTCAGACCTCTGCGCTACGAGGCTGCTTCTCCTCACAGAATTAGCAGCAGACATGCTCCGACCCTGAAGTGTAGCAGCGCAAATAGGAGACACACCACCACCACCACAGGTTCACCGAACTTCGCCAGAGGAGATATGGAAGGAGTGGAGCTGAGAGCGTTAAACACATCGGGTTTCCATTTGCAAAGTGATTACCTTCTGTTCTGACACAGCTGCTCCTAAGCAGAGGGGAGCGAGTGTGGTGCCAGGGGCTTGCCACCCGGACTGAAGAGTGGATGGCCCCAGGGGCTTGTCTGTGCAGAGGGCAGCTTGCGTGGCCTGGGGTCTCTCCCCGACTTGAGTATCTGCCGCAGCTGCACTCAGCACCGTCCCTTTCCTAGGCAGCCAGAAATAGGGCACCCTGCACCGCAGAAGTGTGGTTTGCAGAACCTAGACTTTTCCTCCTTGGAAGAGCAGGAGGAAGGCCCTGACCGAATCTGCACGTAGATTCCAGGGGAGAACAAGTCAGGAGCCAATGCTGGAGCGTCCGGGCTACGGGCACAGGAGTTAGCAGGCCCGAACGACGGAGAGAGGGAAAGGAGGCAGGCAGGGAGAAAAGCAGAGAGAGCACGGCTCCCGGTGCCCCTGACAGAGCTCGGCCGCTGCAAGCAGACAGCGGCGGGGAGCGAAGTGCCCCCGAAGCCGCTGTTCATGAGGGACGAGCAGAGCAGTCCTCTTTACCACCACCAAACAAACAACAGAAGTACTACCCGGTTCCTTTTCTTTCTGTACGAAGACGAACAGACAAATATTACTGAAAGTAAATGACAAGATAATACTGGAGCGGGGGGGGTCACGTTGTAAAATAGACGGCCGGAAAGGGCAATCTGGCTATGAAGCAGGCTGAGCCCCTCGGGCCGCTGCTGGAAGCCAGGAGACGAAGTTCGCTTGGGGGTCCGGGCCGAGAGCAGTTTCACCGGCTACTAGCTTAGCCCCCGGCCCCGGGGGTCCGCGAAGGCTACAGCGGTTCGGGGCTGTTTCGCAACGCCGGCAAAAATACAGTCAGAAATAACAGAGAGCCCTAGAGAAGGAAAAGAAGTTGTCCAGGCTTAAAACGCAGTGGTCAAACATACTAAAGAGACTGAATAATTTATTTCCTCTGGGGACTCCTGTAACCATTCATTTTTAATAGGCTCTAATTAAGAGTTTCCCAACGGGTTTTACTTTTGTAAATATTTCAGATGAGCTCAGATTTCTAGGAAAATCCTCCAGAGAAAAAAAATTAAAAAAAGAGCAAACAAACGAAAAACCAGACTCTCACACGAGTAAACCCCCCCATCCCTTCCCGCCGGCCGAGGGAAACCTGCCGAGTGGAGGCAACAAGTGGTCGGTAGCTTGCAGCAGCTCGCAGCAGCTCAGCGACGTTGCCCTGATCCTCATCCCGCCTTCCTTTAGATGAAAATTAACTGCAAGAAGTAAGTCCCACCCCAGACAAAATACAGCACAGCGGGGCAGCCACAGAAATCCGTCCGAAAAGCGATAGCAGCTCCCGAACCGAAGGGTCTGACGGCAGCTGCAGCAAGGATCCCAGGGAAGGAGCCCGCCGCGCCCGCTCCGCGCTCCCCGCCGGCCACCGGCAGCGTGTTTGGCCCCGCACAAACCGCCCGGAGACCGAGGACGTGCCCCATATAAAATTTATTGATCTCTCTTCGTGTGGAAGAAGGAAGCAAACAAGGTCTAGGGAAAGGGAGAGGGAAGGAGTATTTCGATGACTTTCAAGAAATCCGGTAAACAAAACTAAAACGTTTCTTCATCTGATATGTCCAAACATGGTTCACAGTAAAATTCACAAAACAATTTACATAAGTTTACAGCTTAAGAAAAATCGAGACACACAACTTACTATAAATAAAAGAAATGCGTTTGCGACCCGCACAGCTCTCTCCCACCTCCCCCTTTTGTATGGAACCAAACTTTCAAAAGTCGTGCTAGAGATTGTGAATAGAAACCAAATAAGGCTCGGTAAGGTGGGAAGAACATAACACTTAAAAAACCACAACGATAACGTGAACGAGTTTTAAAACAAAACCCCACTGCTTTTTATATATATATATATCTGTCATTTCAACGTCAGAAATCAAACTGTAAGATGCAAGATCTTTTTGAAAACTTTTAACCTAATAAAACAGTGCTCAACCTAGCAGAAACCAGGAAAGAAGTACCCGTGGTTTGAAAACTTCACGGCGGCTTCTAGGAGGCAGGAGTTGTGCTCTATTAGAATAACAGCTTGCTGGAATATCTTTTTAAACAACAACAACAAAAAAAATCAAGTCACAACTAACGGATTTCCTTTTTAAAACGTCTCCAAAGTTAGTATTAAGTCTGCTAAGCCGAGCAACACTGCCGTACGTCCCCAGGTGAAACCAGAGAGCGGTGGTGGAGTTAGGGATTAAGACGGAGAACCGTCCGGAGCAGCCGAGTTTATATGTGCGTTAATGGTACGGTACCATTCACACCAGTCCCAGCACTCTGGTAGTGCTGGTGGACGCTGTGTAACCTGCTGCCCTGCAGGGCGGAAGGGTCTGTGGCATCCCCTCCCGGGGGCAGGTACATGCTGATCATATCTCGCAGGTCTCCCAGGCAGGCCCTCTGCGAGTGGGAAGTGATGGCAGGAGGCGGCGAGCTGGGCTCCGACTTCACCACCGAGCCCATGGAGCCCAGGCTCATGGCCGTGGAGGGCTGCTGACCGTAGGCGGCGGGGGACATACTGTAGGTGGAGGCGGCGTTCATATACGTCTGGGCCGTGGACATCATGGGGCTGTACTGCAAGCCCGTCATGTCGTAACGGTGCATCTGCTGCAGCTGGGGGCTGTTCATGCCTGGGTGCTGGCTGTAGCCCAGCTGGTCTTGCATCAGTGAGTAAGCCCCGTTGGTCCAGCCGTTCATGTGAGCATAAGTGTCAATCCTCTGCCCCACCCCAACGGGGCTGCTCACCGCGTTGCCTCCCCCTGGGGCCAGCAGATTGCCTGGCAGCGAGTATTTGTCCTTCTTCAACAAAGTCTTAGTCTTCCTTCGGGGCCGGTATTTGTAATCCGGATACTCCTTCATGTGCACGGCACGCAGCCTCTTGGCCTCGTCGATGAAGGGCCGCTTCTCGGCGTCGCTCAGCAGCTTCCAGTCGGCCCCGAGGCGCTTGCTGATCTCAGAGTTGTGCATCTTGGGGTTCTCCTGGGCCATCTTCCGGCGCTGACCGCGCGACCACACCATGAAGGCGTTCATGGGGCGCTTTACACGGTCCTGGTCCGATCCAGCTCCCGCTCCGTTGCTGGCTCCACCGGCGCCACCGCTTTTGCCGTTGCTTCCCGGCACGGGATTGCCCCCAGCGCTGCCCGGCGTGGGCTGCGGCGTCTTGATTTCAGTCTCCAGCATACTATACATGGCTGGAGCCGGTAAGAGGTGCGCCAGGGTAGCAAGCAGGCAAGCACCAGATTGCAGAGAATAAGTTAAAAACAAGTAAAAGAAAAAAAAAAAACAATCAACCACAAACAAAACAAAACCAAACAACACCTGCCTGGGCGACTGCTAATGCGGGAGAAGGAAGTTTGGCTGGCTGGCGGAGGCACCGATCCCCGATGAGGTGTAGGTGCGGTAGCAGCGCCTCCGGAGCGTTTCCCGCGGGCAGCGCCAAGCGATGCGCACAGTCTCGGGGGTGTTTGATTGACGGCCTATAAATGAGCGGCCGGCAGCCAATCAGAGAGTGGTTCCCGACAGCCCCGACGCCGGTAACTGACCAGCGACGGGGGTGGGGGGAAGCCAAAAAGTTGTCGTTTGGGGCTTGCTGATGCTGGACCCGCCCTCCCTCCCCCCGTTACGTCCCCGGGCCTTGCACCTGCCCCCAGCTCCGGGCTGGCGGCGGGGCGGCTGCAGCTGCCTGGTGAGCTGCAGGAAGACGAACGGACCCGGGCGTCAGGCGGACCGGGGCTGCCCTCCGGGGGAAAGGGGAGGAAGAACGGGTCACCACGCTGCCGGAGCCGAACGTTTATCTGGTACAGAGATCTGAGGCTTCTGGGTGAATGTGCAGCCCTGTTTCAAGCCCGGAAAAGCTTTCTGGAGAGCAAGTTCGTGGTGCACGGACACCATCCCGGAGCGGATGAAATGGAGTGGGACGGCCTGAACTATTCTACTTCTGAACCCTGCCCAGGGAAGGAAGCCGCAGGACCTGCCGGGGCCGGGTACGGCTGCTGGGCATTCCGTCTCGGTGGGAGAGGGGCTGCCGGGGACGCGGCTGCGAGCACGGCTGGGCTAACTACCGGTCGGCCCTCCCTACGCCCTCCCTACTGGAAATTTTTCCCTTGGCCGCTCAAAGAGAGTGAGGGGAGGTGATTCTGCTTGCAACTCCCCCGTTTCATGGCAACAACAAAGTTCCCTCCGTGTGAAAGAAAACTTTGGCGGAGAGAGTGTGAGTGGAACATAGCTTACTGGAGCTGTCAATCAGGAGCTTTCCGTCTCTCTCCTCCCCTTGCCTTCCCCTTCCATCTTTTCTCTCTTCCTCCTTCCTTCCTCCCTCCCTCCCTTCCTTCCTTCCTTGCCCAGACGCATGGATAGGACTGGCAGTTCCTTGAATGCACCGCAGGCATCGAGCTACCCAGCCTGCCTCGCTCTACACCGCGGGGCCGGGGCGGGGGGAGGCTGGCGCGCTGCCGTGTCCTTGCTCTTCCTCGTCCTCCCCCTGCGCTTTGCTCCAGCTCCATCTGGGGAAGCTGGACGATCCTCCTAGCCGGGGTACGCTGGGCAACTAGAGACAAACTGAGCCTGGAGTCTTGGAGCCGCGCCGGGAGAGAGGCGGTGCAGGAGGACGTGGGCAGCGCCGTCGGATCCGTCGCTGTAGATCTGAGCAAACTGCCCCGGGAGCGCAGAGTAGGGTCGAGGGACTTCAAGTAGAGACCTGGCAAGGAGAGACGCTGTCGGCTCAACTCCCTCGGCTTGGCAGCAGTTGGTGCTTCCCCAAAAAGAGGACGATGGGGACAATGACGGTAATCGGTCCAGGGGCAGAAGATACTTTCGGGGCGGATGATACTTTCAGGGCAGAGCTCCAGGCTGAGCATGGAGACACAGCCCAAGCCCGCTGTGTCAGGCAGGGGGTCTCCGTGCCGGGGAGGCTTCAGCAGGGCGGGAGACTGCACCGCGTAGTCCCGCGGTGGTGGGATCAAACTAGCTGCCTTAAAACGCACTGGTATTACGGCTGGAATTTTATAAAAGTGGATCTGAGCTCTCCTGTGATTCATCAGTTTAAGGTCTCAGTCGCGTTTCTTTTGGCAAAACAGGCTGCTGGACTAAATCGAAGGGAAATTAAATCTCACTTACGACAAGCTGTGATGTAGGTAGCATTTTATCTGTTGCTGTTCGGTTTGCTGATGGTATGTTCTTGAGTGAAGTCAGAATTTTGCATCCCGAAAGGACAGCAGGACACCTGAAGCTGTAGTATCAGACTGCACCACACTAGAAAGCAGTCTGGGCCGTAGTTAGCTTTTAACTTTTGCAGTACACCGGAACATTTTCAGATTCCGCAAACCCCTCCGAATATTTTGAGCGCTCTAGTGGAGGTTTAAGATGCACCAGACTGCGCTGGGAAGCGGGCTGACCTGTGTCCTGACATTACTTTGAAATTCCTTTTTATAAACGTGTGTTGGAGGAACCGAACGCACTTCCGAGCAGTGGAAAATGTGGTGGTACACAGAGCTCAAAAGCTCCGTGAATGGTGTTGCCTTCGATATTTAAATAAATATTACAACCTTAAGTTTCGGCCTCTTACTTTGTCTTTCGGTTTGTCGTTGTGCTGCCTGATACCCCAGTTATGTATTTTCCCCCCAAAGGCCACGCTGTTTGTAATTTTAAGAGCCATATTATTTCAAAGCAAGGCATTTTTCTTGAAGCATCGCTGCTGTACTTATAAGTGAACTGAAGCTGACTGAATAAAAAAGTATAGATTCGTGTGTTTCCAAAAGGCATGAGTTCCACTGCCGCCGAGTTTTCATGCTCCGCATCTTCTGAGGAATACTTTAAAATCTCTTTGATTTCTATTCTCAGAAGAAAAGGTGACCAAAAGCACACTGCTCGAAACCTTCTGACCCGGCAGTAGTGGGGGCATGCATGGGAAGCGCGATAGGATTTCTGAAGAGGTTTCAACACCCGAAGAGAGCCGAGGCCAGCTCCTCTCCTTGGTTCTGTCAGAGTCCCGCCCTTGAGGCAGTGCTGTACCCTGAAGCCGCGTTTCCCTGCCCTGTGGGTGAGCCCTCCGGCCGGGAGCACCCCGGCAGGCGGACTCTGCATAGCGAGGCTCGCCGGGGCAGCCTGGGGCACTGTGGCCACTCAGAGGTCTCCACTATCAGCAAAGATAGGGAGGCTCCTCCCCACCGCACCTGCTATCGGGAGCCCCGACAGCGACTGCAGCTGCAGTTCGGGAAGGGCCTGCTGGTGCCGTGCGAGGGAGAGTAAGGCAAAGCTCGGGACAGGGAAGGCAAGCTCGGAGTTACGCCCGGGGCTCGTACCCCACCGCTCCCAATAGTGCAAACGGGACCCGAGAGAGAAGCAATTCCTTCATCTCTGGTCTGAAACCCGCAAATCGGCGGCGTGAGGCAGGCAGCGAGGCAAGCTCAGCTGTACATACTACTGCTCTAAAGTTACCTACAGAACGCTTTGAAAGGTCTTACTCTACCACCCCTTGGCAGCCACAAATGAATTTGAGCTTCCACCTGCTTCTGGGTTCTGTCCGTCCTGGGGAAGAGGATGGAGCCTGCTGAGTTGCAGTAAAGTAGGAAAGAGGCAGGAGGAGCTAGGCAGAGCAATAAGTGGGGCAGAGCGAGAGGGGAGCCTTGCGGCCAGACCCATTTTCTTAAAATACACTCTCAGGCGCTGGCTGGGACTAGGATTGAAGCTATTCAAGACCGGAGAGCCTCGTGTGTCTGGGAAACGCTTGGAGTCGTATAGATACAGTTGTCAAAACAGAAAACTAACTTTCTTTCTTCCTTCCTTCGTTTCTTTCTTGCTTTCTTGCTTTCTTCTTTTTCATTTTTTACTTTTCTTTTTATATTCCTATTCCCCCCCCTCTTATTTCTTTTGATGGCAAACGAGTGTGAGGCAAAATCAGGAGTTTACAGAACAATCCAACCTGAGTGCAAGAGAAAACTTTTATGATTACAAAGACGTATTTGAAAGGGGCTGTGCTTCTTCCGTAACCAGCACTTAATAAACATCAACCGTTAATATATGTTAATTGCAGCTCCAGCAGAGTTTGGGGGAATCTTGGAACCAAGTCAGGGAAGATCGCTGGCTTTTAAAGAATAACGCTATGCACCAAACCGGCCCCGTTTAATCCTATTATTAAAACGTCCCCCTTGGCCCCTTGCCCAACTCCCGACCGAGCTCAGCAATGGCTTGTTCTCAAAACCTGCCCAGCCAAAGAAGCTGAACGCCCCTTTCGTTTGAACCCTGCTGATCCTCACTAGGATGATCCTCTGAAAATGCCCAGGCTTTTAGTGATGCCTAAGATAAATGTTCATGTATTATTCTGTTTCATCCCTGGTTTAGGCTCAAATCTACATATTCTAGAGAAGTTTCCAGTACGAAAGCATGACTGTTGAATGGATCATTGCAGCCTTGTTCTGCAGCCCAAGGTTGATATGAGATTTTTTATTCCCCAGGGTGTAAAAAAAACCACATGCAAACCAACCAAGCAAACTAAAAACCACCAAACCAACTAATCAAACAAATCACCAAAAATCTCAACACCAAAGCAAGCAAACAAATGAACAAAAAACCCAACCAACATCCCAGCTAGAGCTTGTCTGCAAGGCTATCTGCCTTACTGAGAGGCTGTCATGGCTGTACTGATCTTCTAGCCCAGTAAGAGGGAGGACAAATCACACACATGAGCTCAAACTCCTTTTCGTGACTTCTCCAGTACCTCATCACAGGAGTTGCACTGGAGACTACAGTTGTCTCTGCTGCTCATGTATAGGGAAAAGCAAGGGATACTTTTGATGACATCATTAAACCCAGAAATATTTGAGAGCAAAAAGCTGAAGTGAGTAAGTAAAACTCCGGCAGCGTTGTTTGAGTACAAATCAATTCCTCTGACTCGAGCCTCGAAGTGCATTCAGGGAGTAGTGGTGAATGTTGGGTTTAATCACTTTTCCTCCCCAGCTGAACTTTTACTTGGCTTCTGACAACAATAGCGTGCTGCAAACAGACCTCTCAGAGCGCCCGCTGAATAGATCCTTTCCGAGCACAGATTGTTTCCACCGCCACAAAAAACCAACCAGTAGCCCCGTTCCTTAATTGGGTTGTTCCTAGCTCTCGTTCAGGTGTTCGCGAGGAATTTGTTTATTAGCCTTTGACAAACGGCTTCTCCTGGCAATCGCCTCATGGGGTTGGCTTCGGCGGGAGCGGAGAGATGAGGGGGGCTGGGAGGATGGTATTGTTAATAGAAGCTCTCTCCATCGCCAAGCTACCAATTACCAGAGCTGTAGAGAGGACCACCAGCACAGGACAACTCACCAGGGCTCGCTGCAGAGCCTGCGAGAAAACCACAGGCTCGGCTCGTGTTTTTCGAGCGAAAACACCTCGGGAAAAAAAAAAAAAAAGACCACAAAAAGTGATACTAAAGAGGCCATCGCTGCCCCCCGCGCTGGTGGCAGCTGTTGCAGGGCCGTCCGTGACGAGCCTGGCAGAAATCTCTTTCCCAAGAGACACGACAATAACAGGAACTTTCTGCAACTTCTCTCCGTTGCTACAATATCAACTGTACCGAGAGTTACCAAGCTCTGGACAGACTGCCCGGGGGACTGCCTGAGCCGCTGTCCCTGCGGGCATTGGCAAGACTGGTGCAGTGCGTGGGGATAGGCTTTGCTGCCAGACTTGGCAGGGTCAGGTTTACAGTCGGACTCCACGATCTTACGGGTCTTTCCCAACTTATATGATACTTTGACGATATCGTTCTAGCTCTAGGCTCCCGCACGATTAATTCTTTCTTCCCTAGCGCAGCGAAGGACACCACCCTGGTCGTTCCCCGGTCTTTCCCGAGCCCCGCGGTGTCCGCGGCAGCACAGCCGCCGCTGGCCCCGCTTGCAAGGCAGGCAGAGCAGAGCGGCGCGCTAAGCGGTCCCGCCGAGGCTCGGGGACACAGCTAGATGGGGCCCGCCTCGTGGCGCGGTGACACGAGTGGGGTGCCGGGGCGGGAGCGGTCCTGCCCACGCACGCCTCTGTCGCAGGGACCCGGCTGCCCCGGGCACCGGCTGCGCCCTTTCCACGCGTCCTCAGGACGCGGAGCCTCCCCGGGTCGGGAACACTCCTATCCCCCACGGTCACTTGTTGCTGTGCTTTAATAGCTCTTTCGCTGGCATTGGTGATAACTGAGATGTCGCTGAACGCCTTACTGAGAAAAAAAAACCTAACCCAATCGTTTGTTTTGCCCATTAAAAACTTCGCGAGTCTGCCTGACAATGTTCTCGCTACAGATCCGGTAACCCACCTGATTTGCTGGTAATGATGGCTGGGCTCCTTCTTTACGAGTAAGATTAGAAATCAGACATGAATTGTAAACCTCTAAGTTGCTAATTAGCTGCAAATAAACTATTCATTAGTAGCAAATTAAAATCAAAACACACCTTACTCCTACTCCCTGACACCCAATTTTGAAGGCACATATTGTTTCGAAATACAGCCTGTATCATTGGCAGAGCAAATTGAGATCCTGAAAGGTTTCTCTCCAGGATAAATAATTAAAATATATTCTACATTAATTGACATTATAGAGGACACAAATGAGGCTTTCCTTTTAGAAAGAAATAGCAGTTTCTAAATAAAGCTTTGCAGGCTGCAGAATGGAGGTTTCAACCAAATGAATAGTCATTACTACCTTTTCAATGATGTGGGCCTTTTGATCAGAAAAGAAATTAGCTCTAAAGGACAGACAATAGGAAGCCTGCCCTGCAATAGGAAGAAAATTAGATGGCTAAGGCTCTTAACAACACCTATTTCTATAAACCATGGAGCTTCTTGCTTTTCAATTACAGCTGTTCATTTCATATAAGGAAAGCAGAAAAACACAGAAGGCATATAAACTCTGTTGCACAAAAAGAAGCCTAAGATAGGGCAGGCTGTCTTCCCATTTCCCTTTGTTTTTGTTATAATCATTTCACTAATATGACGTATTTTATAATAGCAAGAGTATGCAGCATAGCATTCTCTAGGTCAATCAAACAATCAGAGAGATGATAGTCAATAAAGGAACAAGTAAAACATGAAATAAAAAAAAAAAGTAGGTAGTTGGATGTTTCTATTGGACATGAAATGATAAATTTTGCATGTGCATCTCATTCTCGTGTGTACTTTTCAGAGAAAACAAAACAGTTGAAGAATTCAAGGAAAACAAACTGTGAAATAACACCCTGCTGTCTTTTAGTTACAGTGAAAAACTGTCTCCAGTTCTCCTGAACTGAAATTAATGCTCTTTCGTTATACTCAGGACTCACGTGGGCAGATAGATTCTCCCCACATTCCTTTTAACTCATACATCCTCGTTGTTTCAGAAATCATACTGTTGCTTTTAAAACTGAAAACTAACTTCCATGTGATCACTTGAAAAATTTGAGTTAGTTTTGAAATTATTTTGCTTGCACATTAGTTTTTGATCATAGTTATTTGTCCCAGGTATAAAAGTAATACATTTTCTCACTAATCTGAAAGAGAATCGTAAAAAGCACAGCTTGCCTCTTTCATGATTTCTTCCCAGCCAAACTTCTATGATTAGGTGCAACCAGGAGATATAATCTGCTGTTAGCTATGCAATATACTGTAATTGAAATGATCTTTCAGTGATGACTTGAACATGTAATAGGTGCAAAGTTTTATCATAAGCAAGTCCTGTTCTTGTATTGGCTCAGCTGGGTTATGGAGGTCTCTTTAACAAATAAAGTCAGAGATGCTGTGTATGCCCCGTTCTGTCATCATCCCTCCTGCCCTTGTTCCCCTGTCCCTTCCCTCTCTCTCTGTTTTATTTCTTCCTACTTATCTATGTATTTATTTTTATTTCTGTAATGCTTTTCCCTTCCTGTTTATTTCTCTCTCCCTCTTTCTCCTTTCAAAGAGGTGATCAAATATATATGAATCGGTTTTTTTTGCTGTGATAAATTTCTTAAATTTATTCTTTTTCCTCTCACACCTGTAAATATTCAACAGAAGCAGCTTCTCTTGCTCAAAAAACTAAATCACACTTGTTTTCTACCTAGAAGTGCTTTTAACATGACACACAGCTTTCTATTCAATGTCTGTATCTTTTACTCCTTGTTTGGTTTTGTGAATGCATAGGGATAAGCTATAAGAAACAGTTTAACCTATTAAGAATGTTCTCCTAAATCACAAATTGGAGTCACTAGTGTCGTCATTTGAAGTAGTCTCCCTGCTTGAGAGTGGTTAGAAGATTATGATTAATGCAAGTTTCTATCTCCCTTTTTACTGGCACAAAGCTACCTTTTAATTTTGTTTGAAATGACTTGGTTTGAGGAAAGTTACCCGTACTAGTTACTGGGGAAAGCCTCCCTCCATGCAAACAGGCAGCTCAAGTGTCATCGAGACTTCTGCAATTTGCAATACTAAACCTACGTAAAGATCTGCATCAGTGAGGAGCTGAAAAACTTGGGGAAACCTTGTAATGACTTTGTAATTCTTTTTTCAGACATCACAGGGATGTTTTATTTCTGATAGTATCTTCAGTTCCTGTAAACAAGTGGAGGGTAAAGAACTGTTTGATGGAACACAAGTGAATCGAAATTGACCTTGACTCTCAAAACCTGAAAATCTCACCTGAAGTTGTTGAAGTGTGAGAGTGACAGATTTTGGAGTAGAGCTCTGCTAGAAGTAGAGAAGTAGGGAATATAAAGGGCTTTGGGAACTAGCGTGAACAGTTTGCAAATGGATCTGTCTTTGAGGAGTTGGACATGATTTGATCTAGAAGACATCAATATCTGCTCAGTGTTAACAAGGAGAGGTTTCAACTACTTTAGCCCTCCTGGTTTACCATAGAGAAGACGGTGCCAGCAATGGCAACATCTCACTAGACCTGAAGATCCTCTCTGTTCTCTTTTTTTTCCCCCTCCCTTATCATGTACTGATAAATGAGGGCAATATGTGCCCCACAGCCTTTTGTAAAGCAAATATATGCATATACATATGCAATAGACATGAAACAATAGAAAAGAAAGTCACTGAAGAATCAGTTATTATTACAGGAACATATCATGGTGGGTTTTGAATGCCATCAGAGATTATTGTGTCTGTGGTCGAGACACAAACACAATTCTGACCTAAACACAAGTGACAAATAACTACACCATTTGAAATGATATTCAACACTCATCCTCTGCTTCTATAATAGCTGAAATTAGTTACCTGATATTGAGGTATCTCCCAAGAACTGCTCAGTCCCTAGCCTTGCCGAGCACTACAAAGACTGACTAACCCCTGTCAGAATTCTCTGTTACTGCTTCTTTGACTGCTTAGGGATGTGAACAATGGAGCATATGTCTGATGTTCCTATTATGTATGTCAGTGGTCAAGTTTATCACCAACTTTGTAGGCAACACCTCTTCTCCTAGTAGGTAAAGTACATTTGACACTTGCAGAAGGAGAACTTAGGCAAAGATCCAGAAGTTAAGGACTTCTGAAATATGTGTTTCCAGGTAATTTTTCAAACAGGTGGACTGATCACACAGTATGCATCTAGAGGGACATATGAGTACTTCTGCTCATGGGGTGTACTCATAGCCTTTCTCATCCTAAGAATGGCCAAAACACAATTCTCCTTGTTTGAGCAGCCCTTTTGATTCCACTAGATTCCCTTCTTTGAGCTGGTCAAGAACATGTGGAGGGTAATTACTGAGAGATGGTACTTCTTGCCTCATGGGACGGGGATGAGGTACAGGAGTGTACGGTGTTTCCAGGTGGATGAAACATTATGTCTGAATATGGATGAAGATCACAGGACCCTTATCATGTTAGACATGAGAAAAAAAATATATCTACCCAACAGAACCTTATTCTGGCAGAAGAAAACAGAAATCTGCTCAGTGAGGGTATCCTGAAGGGAGAGAGGGGGTTTGCTAAACACTTCTGAGGTTATTACATGAGGAAAGGAATGCTGCATGATGCAGGAGAAGCTGGTGGGTGGGGTGGATGGAGGGTCTGTGTGTAGGGGTGGTGGAAAAGCTTCAGAGGGAAACATTTAGCTGCAGAGAAGGGAAACCAGATGAGAAACCATGCAGTCTGTTGGTCTGTTTACATCTTCTGTGGAATGGTTGTTTTCCCTTTAGCTGTTGTTTCTTGTCATCTGCCACAGTCTTTCTGGTCCAACTAATTCACAATTTTATAAAATATCCCATCAATATAAAGTTCATTTTCTTTTTGAAAATGGTTCTAGGACTCCTTGGAAAATAGTCTAACCCCCAAAAGCTCTCACACTCAGCTCTGACTTTGATTTAACTTGAAGACTGCACAAACAAGTCTAAAGGATATCCAGTGAAGTGTTAAGATTTGCATTTGGAAGCATACTATATAGAGATTATTTAATTCAGAAGATTATGCAGTTCTACTTTTTTTGTTAGAGGAATATTTGCACTAGAGATGAAAAATGAACATATGGTTGATGAGATTCAGGCAATTGGCATAATCATAGTGCATGAAAACTTTCTGAAAGACATAGAAAGTATATAGGATCAGATCTGTTGGGCTAGATCAGATCAGCTCAGGACTTGATTATCTTGCACATCAACAACTGACCATTCCCACAAATGTTAGAGGACGAGAAGGTGTCAGAGCTGACCTAACAAATGGGAAAGGACCAGTTGGATCTGCATTTTGTAACTCACTGGAAATAGTCCAGATGAAGCACTAGGACAAAAGAACACAGTGAACGGTGAAAAAGTAATCAATCTCACCTAAAGAATCATATCATAGAATCATAGAATCAGCCAGGTTGGAAGAGACCTCCAAGATCATCCAGTTCAACCTAGCACCCAGCCTTATCCAGTCAACTAGACCATGGCACCGAGTGCCTCATCCAGGCTTTTCTTCAGCACCTCCAGGGACGGTGCCTCCACCACCTCCCTGGGCAGCCCATTCCAATGCCAATCACTCTCTCTGGGAAGAACTTCCTCCTAACATCCAGCCTATACTTCACCTGGCACAACTTGAGACTGTGTCCTCTTGTTCTAGTGCTGGTTGCCTGGGAGAAGAGTCCACCCCCCACTTGGCCACAATGTCCCCTC
This sequence comes from Pogoniulus pusillus, assembly GCF_015220805.1. NCBI lineage: Eukaryota > Metazoa > Chordata > Aves > Piciformes > Lybiidae > Pogoniulus > Pogoniulus pusillus. Next base: position 22,071,804 of record NC_087282.1, on the reverse strand, counting down.
AGGTAGTTGTAGATAGCAATGAAGTCACCCCTGAGCCTCCTCTTCTCCAGGCTGCACACCCCCAGCTCCCTCAGCCTCTCCTCATAGGGTTTGTGTTCCAGGCCCCTCACCAGCTTTGTTGCCCTTCTCTGGGCACCTTCCAGCACCTCAACATCTCTCTTGAATTGAGTGGCCCAGAACTGGACACAGCACTCAAGGTGTGGCCTGAGCAGTGCTGAGTACAGCTCTCTATAATTGTAACTCTGTTAAGTAATATGTAAAGAATATGTTTTTAATGAGCTGAGGAATGACTTGAGTGTCACGGAGAACTATCCTATTACAGTGAATAAGTGATTATAGGAAAAAAAAAAACCCAAAACTTAAGAAAATCCAAACCAAACACAGTTAGCTTTCTAAAGTTAGTCTGCAGAAAACCATTTTTGCCCCCCAAGCTCACGCAAGACACATACAGACGGTCCTGACTCACAGCTAAGATATCTGCTGAAACAGAGAAGACCTACACCTTAATGCTCCAGGGTAAAAGGGAACAGCGATCGCATGTCCCTGCTTAGCAAAGGTCCCGTGGCTGCTGCGCTGCTGGTTTAGCAGGATGATTTCCTAACCCAGGAGAGGGCACTCTGCGCTGCCCGCAGCCTTCGGCTCCTTCCCAAGGGCTGCCAGAGGATGCACAGCTACCAGGTAGAAAGAACATTGTCAAGCCAGGGAAAAGTGTTATTTTTTTTTTCTCCTATCCAAGACTAATCAGGAGTCGCAGAATAGATTTAAATTTACACTGTTATTATTTCTGTCGGTTTGAAATCTGTTTTCTCTCTGAATTAGATCCAGTATGTCACTAAGAATATTACTTGAAACTACAGTAGGGTTTAAGACTGGCAGTTTAGATAGGATTATAGATACCCTGAATCAACGGCAGAATTTCAAGCAGGGAATCTGCAGACTTGTTCTTTGAGATCTAGCTCAGGCAGTTCAGGTCTATGAAGCTCTTTTCCCAAATTAATCCTGAAGAGATATTCAGACCAGCATTTGTCTCACAACTCTGGACCTGGTTCTGCCTTTAGACCAGACTCAAGCTCTGGTAAAGGAGACACAAGACATATTACTGAAGGATCAGAGCCTTGTGTCTGCTATTATAACTTGATTTTCAAAAAAACATTAATGAATTGCCTTTTAGGGGGAAAAAAAATCATAATCCCCCTTAATAATCACCAAGCTGTAAATGAAGCTTGACAATAAAATTCGATTTAAAAAGGAGAAAAGTTGGACTTCATTTTCCTCAGGAGCTTCTCACAGTAATTTTTGAGTCAATATACTTTAGCTAGTTACCAAAAGCCACTAGTTATCTATATGAAAAGAGTAACTAAGTTATAGGCATCTCTTTATTCCACCATAAATTGACATGTTCTAACAAGACAGTTTGTTTACTTTTATTGCTCAAAAGCCCCAAAGTCTTTACTGTCTGCTTCTCCACTTGTCTTAAATGTTTGATTAAGCACTGTGAGAATTGTCAGTATTGATAAACTTCTTTCCAGTACATTAAGCACTCTAATCCTTTACATTCCTACTCTATCTCCATTGCTAAGTCAGTCAGCTTCCTTAGCACTTGATTTTAGGCCAATATTTGCATTAGAAACGGTCTATTAATAAAAATTACTGCAGTAGCAGGAAAAAGAAAACTGGTTTTCTGCAACTGAAGAATTCGGACAGAAATAGAATGTGGAAGGCTCTGTGTGTCCTTCTGTAATCACAGGAACTAAGTAGCTATCTAGTGAGCTAATTAAAAGGGGTAACAAAAACCAGTACTTCTTGTCTAGTTTTCTAGCATCCTTATTTTTGATGAGCAGCAATGCAATTGATGCTTCCTGCATGATCTCAAACAACACAGGAGTATTTTGGTGCCTCTATCATATTTTGGATCAGGCTGTGTGGTAGTTTAATAGATGGCATTGCAAATCAGGCAGTTCAGAACTCGGTATGAACTCTGTTAATTCTGGGCACTGTCAGGATCAGCCTTCTGTTGTATGGGGTTGTTTTTGTTGTCGTTGGGTTGTTTTTTTGTTGGTTTCGTTGTTTGTTTGTTTTCAGAATTCCTTTCATCATGCTGCCTGACCACTGAAATTTGTGCCTCACGTTCAGAATGTGTCAAGATTTGTTATTCAAAGCACAAGGTAATTTAGAATGTAATGTTGCAGCAATGGCTAGGTTTCACTTTATTTCCTTTTTGTCTCTTTGTTTTTCACTTGGGTGAACTCTGGGGACAGAGCACACTCCAAAGAGCAGGGACACGCTGTAGGTTCTGCACATTTCTACCAGGATGACACAAACGTAGCTAAGTTTCAAATTGGGTTCCCTATATATAATCAGCTAGACTGGTGTGTTAGCTACACAGCACTTATAAATGCCTTTTCAAATTCAGATGCCCCTAATTTCATCAGAATCAGGAATTCTTATTATCATTTTCCTCTGGCCATACCTGTGTGAAGCAGCACAGCTACATTTACCTTAATAGCGCTTCACAGATCTCAACCAGCCAAGGGTTTGCCTGCCTGGAATATTGGCAGAAAACTTTCCTATCTCTCCTGCATTTTCAAAATCTCAGATTTAAGCAGGTTGGAAAAGACCTTTCCATCAAGTCCAATCTCTTACCCAACACCATCTAATCAACTAAACCCTGGCACTAAGCACCACATCCAGGGTCTTTTTGAAACACTTTCAGGGACTCTTGACTCCACCATCCCAATGATCAGTCCCTCTTTCTGTGAAGAATTTTGTGGATATGAAACTTCTGTAAACTCAGACAGGTTTAAAAAATTAAATAGATATTTCAACACTAGTATCATCATAGGAAATATATTCACACAAGCTTCACATGTCTTTACGTTGTCACTGTGACAGTACCATCTCGAAATGAGATCATGCTCACATTGGCACAACTGTTACAGTACCAATACCTTTCTAAATGAGGTCCTGCTTATATGTTTCTCATCAAAGGCTGTCCATATTTAGCCCAGCTCTTCGTGTGTGCATGTTTCCCTCTGCACAAGATGATTTGGGAATGCCACAAGCAGCACAGAAAGAATAACCGTGCTTAGCCAGGGCAAAAAGTACAAACACCAGGTCCCAACCCTGTAATCTTTACACAGATGTTTCCAGGGACAGCAGAAGGTATTTTGCCTGAGTAAAAGCAGGAGGATCAGACTCCAGAGTGCAATTTTATATGAAAATTATGTGGATGAGATACCTCTATCAGGCTTATTGAAACTAAAATGGGAGGACTGCTTTTCCCCCCCCTGCACTGTTAATAAGAAAAATATGCTAGAATAGAAGGTAATTGCAATAAGGTATGCCCTCATTTTTCTCAATTTTGCCCAGTTTTCTTTGATATGATTATGGATGTCATGGATAAATGGCATTTCTTCAGGCTGGATTTATTAATTTTGGAGATGTACATCCTCCCAGTACATATAGAAGAACTGACCACTTATACACAGGGGAGGAGAAAGGGTAGAGAGACATACAGAACACAGGCGGAGCAGCAAAGAACATTGTGTCTGCAGCATTCTTCATAAAGAACATCAATCACATGGAATTGCCAGAGATTATTTTAATGGCTCAAGCCTTATGCTGTTAGGGTAATTACAGAGAGAGTTTTAAAATGCTCCACCACAGAAATTATGCATTGAAATAGTCAAAATTTGTAATGAATTTCAATCGTTATTCAAAATTCTTTATCAGAACTTTGGAGATTAATCGTTTCAGTACTTTTCCCCTTCTGGGAAACTATCAATGGTGTTTAAAAAAACCCCAACTAGCAGAAAGCATGCAGGGGGTTTAAAAATGATGCAACTTTTACTGATTTTAGTGAAATGGGGCTGATTTACCCCAAATGAATTCTTGACTCATCTTTTTGGTATGTGGGAGAAAGGTACGTTGGGATGAAAACCTCCTGGATAGTCAGGGACACACTTTAGAAAGGTGAAGTCCATTTAAGTCCCCTGTTTACCTTCTTGGTTAGAGAATCAGTGAAGGCTACAGATGTCCAGAATTTCTCAGTTCTTTACTTGTGGAAATTCTGTCCAGGAGTGTCTCTGATTTCTGCAGTTAGGTTCGAGGGGCAGCAGCTACCTGAAGAAGTGTAAGACGAATACTGCGTTTTGTGCCTGTGTACTGATTTCTGTCTGGGGAGTCCTGGACACATCTTTGGCAGCCCTGATGATTCATAATGGCATTGTAAGTTTTCTGCTTCAGAGTGAGGTACTGAGCAACAGGTTTTCAGAAGTATTTTGGCCTTCTTATCTTCTGCAGCACTAGAAATGTAGAAATAGTGACCACTGCCTGTGTTTTTGCTGCAAAGTAGCTGCTCCATCAGAAGAGAGCTTGTCCTCACCACATTCAACACTAAAGGTAAAGCTCCATTTATTTTCCCCCCATTCATTAGTAACTAACTGCAATGTATCCTATTAATTTTGACATTAAAAAAGAAATCATTGCTATGTATCAAAGAGGGATGGATTCTGGCTCTGGGTAGCTGAATACACAGAAATACTGTCTGCTTCTAGAGCAAGAAGACTTGAATGCAAGGTGTTCTCTGTGAGAGGTCTGACTGCAGGTATAGACTTGCCACAGGTGAGAAACTATCAAGGCATTGCCTTAAAGTAGAGTTGGTACCTTCTGGTTCTCTATATTCATACTGTAGCTTAATGAGCACTTGCTGCCTCTTACAGACACTCCCCAAGATAATTGTTCATATGAGAAAAAGCTGTTCTTTCCCTGAGAGGAATCTTCTATTTCTCTCTAAAGCAGTACTTAAAGAGAGATTAGAGGGAAGCCCTCAAAAGCTGCTAATCAGATGTAAACAAAACCACCAGGGTACTTTATGCACACGAAAATAATGATACAAGAGTTTCCCGAGTATGATAACATCACTCCTTGCATCATATTAAATTAATAACATCTCTCAAGCACCTGCCTAAACCAGAAGTCTTTCCAAGAGACTGAGCATAACATCTCTCATTAAATCAGCATTCAGAGGGCTAACTAGCAGATGCTGCTGACATGAACCCAAATGTAATCTCTTTAACCTTGTCCTGTGGGGAGCAGACAAGTCATGACCGAGTAATTCCAGCTAAATTAGATTTTATGTGTAAGTGTATAATCTAAATTAAATTTGATTGAAATGATTCACTGATTTGTGTTTGCTTTTAAAGGTCCTAATCTAGTCAAGGTGACCAGTTTTCAGTAAGCTGTGTAATCAGATAAATCTATTTTTACATGTTTAGGTCAATATTGTTTGCTCTTTTTTTTTAATCCAGCAGAATTTTCTATATTAATTATATTTCTTTTGAACATCCATGGGTGGATTAGGTATTTTCCATTCAAATAGAGGCTTGCTGTAAGTCAGTTCTCACCATACTGAATGAAGAAAAGAGTGAAATCTAACTGTGGTGACTATAAAGATATGTGATGTAGAAGATAAAAAAAGCCAACTGCAGGGAGAGGATCAACAGGACATCAGACTGTAAGACAAGTGAATCAGAATGGGCTAGAGGAAAGATTTTTTCTGTTTTCCCATTCCCCAAGCCCTGTGCAGTGGGAAGCTTTGCTCAGCATAGGCTTACTACAGCAATAGGAGTGGAATTCTGCAGCTGCCTGTTTGTATAGTGATAAATTTCCTGGACTTAACCCCTTCACATCCTCTTCCCCTACTGGGAATTAATGCAAGTGGGATGAATCCTGTTCACTGACTTTATTATATTGTAAAATCTTAATTGAATACTGCTAGTACTGGTTAGTGACTGTAGTCTTGACACTAATTGCAGTCTGCAATTAGGAAACGACATATAAGGTACTAATTAAGACTTATTAAATTAACATGACAATTTTATTTTATATCTAAAGTCAGGGGTTGCTGTGTGTTGAATGTAACAGCCTTAATTTCAATAGGAAGAAAATCATGGAGCCTATAATGTTTTATAACAACCTACTGTTACTGGGTTTTCAGATATCGTTTCCATAGTATATTTGACCCCACCTGGAGTACTGCATCCAGCTCTGGAGCCACTATTGCAAGAGGGATGTGGAGATGCTGGAGTGTGTCCAGAGAAGGGCCACGAGGATGCTCAGAGGGCTGCAGCACCTCTCCTACAAGGACAGACTGAAAGAGTTGGGGCTGTGCTGTCTGGAGAAGAGGAGGCTCTGAGCTGACCTTATTGTGGCCTTCCAGTATCTGAAGTGGGCTTACAAAAAAGCTGGGGAGGGACTTTTTAGGCTCCCAGGAAGTGACAGGACTGGGAGGAATGGAGCAAAGCTGGAGGTGGGGAGATTTAGAGTGGACGTGAGGAGGAAGTTGTTCAGCAGTGAGAGCCTGGAATAGGTTGCCCAGGAAGGTGGTTGAGGCCTCATCCCTGGAGGTGTTTAAGGCTAGGCTGGATGAGGCTTTGGGCAGCCTGCTCTAGGGTAGGGTGCCCCTGGCCATGGCAGGGGGGTTGAAACTGGCTGATCCTTGTGGTCCCTTCCAACCTTGACCGATTCTGTGATTCTGTGATTCCATAGTTTGAAGGCCCTGCTGCACATGAGCAGTTCTACAGTGAACAGGACTTATTAGAAGGTTACAGATCCTCAGAGATGTTAAAAGATCTGAACAATGCCTGGTTATGCTGATGTGAAAAGGCTTGAAGTTGCAAAGGGAAATGAAGATGTGTTATCAGTGATGCTATCCAAGTGGTACTGCTGTATAGCCACCGTGTTACATTTTGAGTTAGGCACTTACTAAACTGTTAGCTACTCCAGGTAGTTATGGCAGAATATTGGAACATATTAAAGGGAATGAGGTGCTCAGTGTTCACTTGTCATTTCATTCCTTTAGGCTGCCCAGACTATTTCCCTACTCTTAATTAACTCAACTAGAGCTCTTTGCTCATTTTTCCTTATCGCCTCAACAGACCCTGTATAGACCAGATAGCTCACTAAGCCTGTTCCTTGCCTATGAAGCGAATGCCTTTAGCTCATGTTTAATTTTAAGTGTGGGAATATCTTCACAGGTATAAATAGGATTATTCATGGGCTTAAAACTCAGCACTTTTCTAGAGTGGAGCAGAGGAAAGCTTCCCTCTTCCTCAAAGTCTGTGTCTGAAACCTTTTCCGTAGTGCTCACCAAGTTGTTTAATGTGTTCTCTCTCCAGATAACTTCTCTGGTGTTAGAACTCTTATAAAGAGAATAAAAGCATCAGTCAGTAAACCACTCCCTTCTTTACACTCTCCACTGGAGACAAAGAAATGCATCTTCAGCATTCACACCAGTTCTGAGCCAAGAGTTGTCTTTCTCCTTCTAGTTTTTGTTGAGTGGCAGGACAGAAAACAACAAAAATTGTTTCCCTTCTCTAGAGGACCACTCCTCAGTTTGTTCTTAGCATAACCAAAAAAAAGCTCACTGTACTGCACTGACATGCTTTGTGTTTTTTCTCTAACTACAAATGTATCTAAACCTTTTGATGAAATCTGAAAATAATAAGTACCTGGATTTATTTTTTTCCTGACACAGCATTGGTGTGTGGATTCCAAAGATCCATCATCCAAAATAACCAGAACATGAGCAGAAGGAAATTGAAACTATTCCATTTATAAACCTCTGTACCTTCTACCTACATTTTTATCACAGTATCACAGTATCATCAGGGTTGGAAGAGACCTCATAGATCATCAAGTCCAACCCTTTACCACAGAGTTCAAGGCCAGACCATGGCACCAAGTGCCACGTCCAATCCTGCCTTGAACAGCTCCAGGGACGGCGACTCCACCACCTCCCCGGGCAGCCCATTCCAGTGTCCAATGACTCTCTCAGGGAAGAACTTTCTCCTCACCTCCAGCCTAAATTTCCCCATGTGCAGCCTGAGGCTGTGTCCTCTCGTTCTGGTGCTGGCCACCTGAGAGAAGAGAGCAACCTCCTCCTGGCCACAACCACCCCTCAGGTAGTTGTAGACAGCAATAAGGTCTGCCCTGAGCCTCCTCTTCTCCAGGCTAACCAATCCCAGCTCCCTCAGCCTCTCCTCGTAGGGCTGTGCTCAAGGCCTCTCCCCAGCCTCGTTGCCCTTCTCTGGACATGCTCAAGCATCTCAATGTCCCTCCTAAACTGGGGGGCCCAGAACTGAACACAGCACTCAAGGTGTGGTCTAACCAGTGCAGAGTACAGGGGCAGAATGACCTCCCTGCTCCTGCTGGCCACACCATTGCTGATGCAGGCCAGGATGCCACTGGCTCTCTTGGCCACCTGGGCACACTGCTGGCTCATGTTCAGGCTGGTATCAATCAGCACCCCCAGATCCCTCTCTGTCTGGCTGCTCTCCAGCCACTCTGACCCTAGCCTGTATCTCTGCATGGGGTTGTTGTAGCCAAAGTGCAGCACCCAATGCATGGAGCATTCCATATTGGCTTATTAAATAGCTAGGTTTATTCTGCTTGCAGCTTCTAATGCCTTTTGTGGTTGTTGTACCTTGGGGCAGTTATCCTCCTTATCAACTAAAGTAACAGGGCAACGTCATAGCAAAACTCTTACCTGCATACTAAATTTTACATACATCACCAAGCCCCTAACGCAGTGAGTGGAACTTAAACATGAGTGAAGTCACACGAGCGGTTCTACTTTTGAAGGTGAGATAGAAAAGCACTTTAGTGAGTGAGGAAACAAGATCAGATGAGTGTTGTTTCAAGAGAGCTTTCAATATCCCTTCAACCACGTTCTCTTCCTCTCTGTTTTGTACATGACACATGGCTTTTTCACTGGATCTTGAGTAACTACCCCGTAACAACAGTAAAGATGAACCTGTGGCTCCTAAAAGGCAAGTGTGGGCCAGGCTAATGATGTCACATTCATTCACATGAAAACTGCAATTATTTGTTTGAGGAGTTTGAGGCCAGAAAAGTTGAGTCTTTTGCAGAATTGTACCTAAAAAACAGCTACTAGTTATTTTTACTATAAAGAATAACTCTTTATTTCTCATGTCTAAAAGATTGAACCCTTCACTATGATTAATAAAGTCTGGTTGTTATCTACCTTTGTCACAAAAAATGATACACAAAAGAAACAACCTGGAAAAAAAAACCCACAAAAGTAAAATGCTAGCACAAACGTTTGTACTGACATTGCTAATTAAAAGGCTTCACTTATTAGTCTTTAAGTAGCAAAAAAAAGAGAAACAAACAAGTATAATTTGCCAGATTAATTTTATGTTCTGTTCTATTTAATCAAACTATACCTATAGTGAAAATGATAAATCTGAGTTGTCAGACTATGGATGATAAGAAAGATAAAGGTCATATATTTTAATGTCATAGAAGGTCTTATTAAAGCAACCCTAATTACATTAGGTATCCATGAAACATTAATTAAATACTGTCTGAAATAATTAGGTCCAAGTTACTGATGATTTAATTAAACTTAGGTTTTTATTTTATAAGAAAACTACAGGCCTGGTATCAGTCTGTTGGCAGGATAATGGATAATGTGTCAGAAGAGCAAAATAGTAACCTTGACCAGCCACATGGGAAGGACACCGTGGTGAGCAGGTTGTCCTGCTTGCCACACCTGATGGGGGTGAAAACACATGGGGTGCTTAATTCATTTGCCAGGGTGCAGAATTCAGAGGAGAGAAAGAGAGAAGTTTCAGCTCATGTTCTGAACTTGTGCAAACTGTCATAGCATATCTTGTAGCAGTTCCTGATCTCCTAGTGCTGCTGAGATTCCTTGGCAGTTTTGGTGAGGATCCTTTGCCCTATCAAGTAGTAGGACTTCTACAACGTAAGGCAGATGTACACCTGGGTTTACGTGTTTACCATGTGCCCCCCCCCACCCAGTTGCAAACTCTTCTCTGCTTCCCCTCTTAAAAGGAAAACTGATTGTATAAACAAGCTAATGAGTCCTTTGCATGTAGCAGACCCTGCCAGCTTCATGGATATAGCAGATAAAGAGAGCATGACTGAGCACAGATCAGCTGGCAATGTGCATATACCTGATCTTTAAACCAAGGGAAATATTTCCTGAGTGAAATACCATCCTCTGCTTAAATAAAGCAGTCTCAGAAGATGTGTGAGAACATCTCAGAGAAAAAAAAAAAGAAAGTCCTGAAAAGGTAAGAAATGTTTATGGGAAGTTTGTATATGGAGAGAGCAATGAAGGTATTGTGAGGTAAAAGAGCCTTTTCCTGTCTGCACCATGGCTGCAAACACAGACCACATCGACTCTTTGTCTGGACTCTGGACACCTTCTCCATTTCACCAAACTGATTGGCTGACCTCAGACAAGTAAAATTCACACATCAGTTTCTCCTCATGTGAAATGAAAAGAAACATCTTTATTTGCCTCATAAGGAGTACCATCTAATGTCTGTAAGCAATCTTGCTACAGAAAATTGCTATAAAAATGCAACATATTGAGAGTTCTGAGAATCAGAGGCAGTCTCACACCTGCAGTGAAGAGCCAGATTTCTTTAGAATCAACAATAACCAAGGCTTACACAAACAGTTCAACAACATCCACACCGACAGCTAAACATCTTCCTTTCTGCATAGAAGACAGTGCCTAATCAAGAAAAATGTCCTCTTATATTGTCTGGAGAACAAACAGAGGTCTCACGTAGGGTTCTAGATACAGAGAATGGGAAAATCTGCTTGGAATTAACATTTCAATGTAATTAAAACTTGCAAAACTGTCCACAGAGACTTTTTATTTTTGGAAGAAAGTTGTCACCAAGCAACTGAAAATATTTTTTTAAATGAATAATAAAAAAAAAACAACCAAACCCAAATCTACCCAGACTGGAAACTTTTTGTAGTTTATGTTGTAGAGAGAAAAGCAGATTCAACAAAGGAACACCTGTCTTATCCTCTTGGTTGAGCTCTGTGAGTCCACTGAAATCAATAGATTATTAAAGAACCTACTATTTCACCATGGAAAAATAACACATCCTTCAAAATCTTCAAATTCATCACAACTATGTTTGTTTTACATTTAAATGTGGGTTTTTTTTCTTACCACAACCATCACTGTACCTGCATTTCACAAGATATATATGGATAATTCCCAACCGCTAAGGAAATGCTAAGATTAACTTAGTAATTAGTCAATCTCTTAATTAAACCCAGCAAGGCAACCCTGCAGTAAAGCAACTGACTTGTCAGCTGGAAACTTTCAGAACGATGGAGTGATTTATATATCATGCATGAAAACCATGACACTGTACCTTTCTCTTGAGGCTGTTTTCACATCTTCCTCAAAGTATTCATAAAACTTTTCTCTTAGGCTTTTTTGGTCTTGAATTAAAGGTAAACACTGAAATAGAAAGAAAGGCTGGTTTTAAAATCAAATGGAATTGCCATTTTGTTTGTTTTTTACAGAAAGCTTTCTTCAAGTCATTCAGAAGGCAAAAAGCAGAAGCTGGAGTTTGATTTGTTCTCTGAAAAATCTGCCTGATATCAGTTGCTGTTTGTACTGTAAAATAGTCCTGCATTTCACTCTACCTGATTGCTTGTGCCATCAATGTAAGCTGTCTGTACAAACATCTTTAACTCCTTCAGGTAGAAGTGAAATTGCATTATGAAGTTTTGAATGGAATCCTCTGACAGACACAGTAATCAGTATAATAATGCCATCAATTAACATCTCTCTAATGTTTCAAAACTATTCAAACTACAAGCATGCCAGGCACCCCTGTACAATGCAGAAAGTAGACCTTTGTTATTAATGCATTGTTTAAGAAAAAATAAATCTATTGTCATTGTTCACTATTGGAGTATAAGTTTAAAGGTTGTTTTTATTCTGAAAGTTTTAGTTTTGACACCAAATTCATTCTTGCGTTTGACAGGAATATAGAGCTCTAAATAAAGACTGCTTGATGTATCTGCCAAAGAGATTGGAATCTCTAAGTCTCTGGATTATATGCTGCTGTCTTTTTCTTGTGCACAAGTACAACATACGTACTGTAAAGTGTTTAATGAATGTTGTTTGTCTGCAGTGTACAGAGAAAGCACTGAAAAGAGTCCAGGATCTGCGACAAAGAGACAAACAGATAAACTAATGGGAAGCTGATAACACAGTGTCAAACAAGACACTATTCACTCCCCAGATATTCTACCCAGAAAGACACTCCACATCTAAGTTTTGTGTTGTTTGGCTTTTAATGCCAGTCTCACACTCTCTGGAGGTATGTAAGATTTTTTTCTCTTACTTAGCAGCATCAATTTGCTCCATGACTGCTGCTGCTCAGATCCTCAGTTAGAATCGGGACCGTCTTAATCCTTATTGACATTTGCTGCCTTTGCCTTTACTTTTTCTTGCTGTAAAACCCCAAAATATTTAAGTGAAGACTATTAAATGATTAAATGACATGCTTCAGACTCTTTTTTTATACACAAGATGACATGCTAGATGCTGCTTTCCTGATCCAGGCAAAACGCAGGCTGCAATGGAATCTCTGCTTCAGTTTCGCCGCCAGAATCAAGCACAGTTCTGACTCTTCATATATTTAGCAAATCGTTTAGCAAAATGATCTCTCAGATGAATCCTTTTCAAAGTGACATGAACAGACTACCTATGAGATGGAGAACGGAAGGAAAGCAACTGCTCACGTTTTACCTGTTTTGCAATGTGTTAACTGAAATGAATGAATAATTGTTGGGGAATCCTTAGATATCCTGAAAAGGATGTTTAGAACATTAGCTGCCATTCAAAGACACATTGGTGACTGAGTTTCTGTAAGTTCAGTTGAGGTTAGCCCACATGCAAAATTAAATTGTATCAGACTAGGAAAGCTGATAACCAGCTTAAAAACAAGCAAACAAACAAACAAAAATCCAGAGATGCTTTAGACAGTATTAGCACTAGAAATTCGAGCCAGAAACAAGCTTGCACATTGGCAATGCAATTGGCAACACACACTGTTACTTGAAAACACTAAAGCTGTGCATGCATTTAAAACATTTCCCCCCCTGATATTTTAAACTATTGCTGTTAGACTTTACAAGCAAGGCAGATGCAGTAAGAATTTCTTTACGTGAGCAAAGATGTTGTGCTAGAGATGTTTCAGGGCACAACTATACACAAAACTGTAAAAGTCTGCGAAACAACCTAGCAGAAGCAGATCTACAATTAACAAATTTGATAAGGCAGTTGCTGGATCTTTGCTGATTTCCATGTTACGAGCACTTACCTGATGTCTTGTGCAGTATGCTATAAAGATATTTCCAACAAGATTTTGGCAAATGAATTGTGAGGCTGAAATGTAATAACGAAGGTAGAAATTTGTCCTGTTATCAGTCACACACATTCAAGCAGAAACCCAGTGCAGCACAGTAAATAGAACTATAAGCTCTGGGATCTTCTCATTCAACCAAGATTGCTTCATACAAAAGTTGACAATACACTACTGAAAGCCATTGTTGATATTCAACATTTTTTAAATAGCTGAACAGAATAGACAATAAGGCACGAAGGAAAACTTGGATAGGAGGCTGGCCTGGAGCCTGGGTTCAGAAAGGGGGGGGAAAAAAAGTGTTTAAAAAGGACTACAAATATGTAAGTCTCATTTATTTAATTGTCCTTTGTGTGTTAATTAATTGATCTTTACCATGCTGAAATTTCACCAGGTTTAAAGGAAGAATAAAATCTGAACTTTTTGGGTTTTCCACCCCTTAAAGCCTAGGTGCAGTTTAAAATGTTGGCACTGAAAGATGTGTACATTTTTGGTTCATAGACCACAATTGAAGTCATTTGAGGAATCTTTAAAACCACTGAAAGATCCTCCCATTCATTGTCAGAGCCATCTGCCTGGACTGAAGAGATCACAAATTTCAGTCCTCATATCAGAAAAAAAAAATTCATATGAAATTGGTTTGGTTTTCTTTTTTAAACTTGTGAAAAATCAACTATTTTTATTTCCTGTTCTTATCTCCTACCCCCCCCTGTTTCCTCATTTAAGAAAGATCAGACTACTGTATCGATCACAGCCCTTGGAGAAGTGCACATCTCAGATATTGGCATCTTTTATCAGCTGTATTGTCCAAGGTTTGAGTGCCAATAGGGTAAAATTCTACCTTGCAGAACTCTGGGAAATGGAATCTGTACAAGTAGATCTAATTGGTTTCTACTGACATACCTTGTGTGTAGATCATATTAAAACCATTATGGTTAGCAGCCACCAAAGGATGGGTTCAAACAGTTCTATTTATTGATAACCAAGATGTGTCAGTAAAGGCTTCTCTTTCACTCTGCAGCTCACAAATATGATTGTCTTCCTATCTGCTGGGGATTTCCTTGCATCCTGCTATATTCATGCTATATTTAGAAATCATTTCTCCATGTTTTTTTTAAAATAGAATCATAGAATCAAGCAGGTTGGAAGAGACCTCCAAGATCATCCAGTCCAACCTATCCCCCAGTCCTATCCAGTCAACCAGACCAAGGCACTAAGTGCCTGATCCAAGCTTTTCTTGAACACCTCCAGGGATGGTGACTCCACCACCTCCCTGTACGCTATCCAAATTATTTCAATCCAGACCCAGCAGCTGTAGTGAATGTTGGTAGAGTAATTCAACAGAGATTTTTTTTTTTGTTAACTCAGTTGTATCATCAACTTATTTTGAATGTAGATTGTGAAAGGTAACTGCATTTTTGTCTTGTTTTCAGCTAGCCCGATTAGATGTGTTACAAGAATTCAGGCATCATTTAGTCTTCCCTGAAGGAAGGGTATTACTTAGTTTGTTCTGTGCTGTACCTGAACTGCTTGTTTCAGGTAATGTCCTTTTTCAAGTGTAGTTCTATTTGTCAGTTTGTATTCAACTTGAAACCAGGCTGCCTACAAATACTATGTATCCCTGCAGCAAAAGCATTTTTTGCTGGTGAGTGTGGCTAACACAAGAACAGCCAGGGAAGGGACTCTGAGCACGGAAGAGAAGGTTTGAGTACATCCTTCTAAATGACTTTTGCCTGGATCTCCCTTATATTATTTTCTCTGAAGGCAAGGACTGAAAGCAGCTAATAGATACTTTGTCCTCCTGCAAAGCACAACGGGTACATCTCTTTCAATTTCTGAGCCATATTCACAGGTCCTTCTAATAAAGTCCCAGAAGACATTCCCCACTTAAGTCATATTTGGCAAATCATCCTTCCTGGCTTTCTTTAGAAGTCACCCCTGGACAGCAGAGTGCAAACATTGAATTTAATCTACTTTGTTTCAAAGTCCATTGTGTGACATCACCATGAGCCATGTTTTCTCTCATCTTGCAAACAGATGTGAACAGAAGTGGTCAATCACTTCCTCAACTACAGAAAGCCAAAACACTGAGAATTACATCTACTGGGCCTCGCAAACTTGCAGCTAGAAGGGTCTCAACAACTCATCTGCTAGATGTTAGAATTTATGAACTAAAAAGAGATTTGATTGCATCAGTCTTTGTAAAGCTAACTCACTGTAAATAATTAAACCCTGCAAGTTGTCCATCCCACTAGGAAAGACCTTTTTTTAAGTTAATAAGCAAGTTCAATGCCTTCTTTTGCATCAGAGAGTAACTGAACAAGCACAGAGCATTTTGCTCTGCAACTGGCCTTCAAGTCTAAGTCACACAAAGATACTTGTAGCTGTTTCAGTGCAATTATTTCCATTGTTTTTAATTAGCTCAGTGATGTCAGTGGAAATGTTCATGTGTCTGATGCAAGCCTCCAGGGTCGAATCTAAACCAGACAGACATATGACATCTGTATTGAACACCACTGCTTTTACTATGAGATTACTAAAACAACTTTCAGCAAGAAGCTTAAACATAAAAAATCACTATAATTTGCAAACTCTTTTTTTATTTCAAAGGCCTTTTTTTTCTTCTTGACACCCAAAATGATTCCTTTTCCCTGTGATTTGAAGTCTAAGCAATTGTATAATCTTGTAAGTTTTGTCAGGGCAGGAGATCTAAATAGCTGCAGCAAGAGGTTTTCATACAGTAGTGCTTACAAGAAAACATAGTTCTAAATGCACTACAGGTTGCAATCCCAAGGGTTGTGAGAAGAAAACAGAACGTTAACCTGGGCTCTTTTTACATCTTATCCAAAGCTATGAATCACAGAGGACATTAGCTTTCAAGCAGGCAGAGGATTCCAATAAGGAAAGGAACTCCACCATCAGTTTTTCAGGTCAAGTTCTTCCTGTGTTATTACACAGGTGCTTTAGAGACCCTGTCTCTTTAAAATTTGCCTGTTCTTGAAAGGATAAGAAATTCTGTTCTCAAATCCCCAGTGTTTCACCCAGTGGAATTCTAAAATTGTCAGTAATAATTCTGTAAATTATGTCTACAAGAAAATTGCAGTTTTATCCTTTTGAAGGAAAGGATTATTTTACTACATAGCTCCCTGTTCATCTCTGAAAATCACTGACTGAGTTGCCCTTGGCAAATTCACAAACTGCCGTTGTCAGGACCATCATAAAGTTGTATGCAACATCAATTTACTGATAACATTACACTGGTTTTCTCTGTGGTCTTGCATGGAGCCTGTGAATTTGTGGGAAAGAGATATTCAATACCTATGTATTCAGGAACAATGGAGAAAATGACAGATCTCTGTTCTGAGGACATAACATACACCTTGTCCACATTTCATTTGGGTCCTTTCAAACCGACTGCCAATCCTGCTTCCAGATAAGTATAGAACATTACATGTATTCAGTAACTGGTTAAATTATTTTAAAGTTTTAGGTTACTACTTTAATTGCAAAGTCTTAATTTTCTTCTCTTACTAAAGCCATGATATGAATTCTTCTCTCTTGTTACAATTTTCTGTGATATAAGCCTGCTATAATTTAGCACTCAACTGCATTGAATCCCATTATGAAGTCTCATCTTCTATCACGCTGGGTATATCTGAGTATAAAATATAAAATGCTTAGCTTGTCAGGATATGGAGCTTGTCATCTCTTTAATTTGATCACTAAAAGGGAAATTTTGGATAAAAGAAAAAAAAAAAACCAAAGGTTGGATTATAATGGCAAGATAATGCTAAATATCCAGATTTTTCAAAGGAGTGGCACGCTATGCATCTCAGAGATAGAGAGAGATAGGTGTGACCTTCACAGAAGTTAATTAAAATATGGAGAAAAAAACTCAAATTGCCTTTTTTTTTTTCCCTAGGAAGCTTGTATTTTAAATGTCCCCAACCCTAACTAATAGATTGGGTAGTCCAATATGTCTGCTGTTCCTCACATAAGGTCCCCTTGAACAATTTCCTTCTAGACAATGTCATAATGAAGATGCCCTCTGTTGCTCAGATTTTTATGTGCTTAAAGGTAGTTCTCTTTCACCAGTCCAGATGTGACGTTGGTTTAGGCTTTAAACACTTTTTCTACTGTCAAGAAATCCTGGGTAAATCTGAAACAGGACATTTGTGTTGATCTTGCAACGCTGTCTAATCACAGAATCAGAGAACCATAATGATTTATCTCCTTAATGCCAGTGTCTTAAATTTGCAGTTAAAAAAGTATACAAACTCTTTGGTTTACTGAATTCTTTTAGAGTAGTAGGAACAAAACATTAGAAATAATGTAATGCTCAAATCAATTTTTTTTCCTTGCTTAATGTAATAGCAGTGACTGTAAGAAATTGCAGACCAAAGATAAACAGTCATGAAATGGAGAGGGACTATTGACAAAGTCTTGTAATGACAGGACAAGGGGCAATGGGTTTAAACTGTAAGAAGGGAGATTCAAACTAGATGTTAGGAAGAAGTTCTTTACAGTGAAGGCGGTGAGACACTGGCACAGGTTGCCCAGGGAGGTTGTGGATGTTCCCTCCCTGTAGGTGCTCATTGCCAGGCTAGATGAAGCCTTGAGTGACCTGTTCTAGTGGGAGGTGTCCCCGCCTATGGCAGGGGCTTGAAACTAGATGATCTTTGAGATCCCTTCCAACCTAACCCATTCTATGAATAAGCCAGCAAATCAACGTTTGTCTGAAATGTCACAGTATCACAGTATCACGGTATCATCAGGGTTGGAAGAGACCTCACAGATCATCAAGTCCAACCCTTTACCACAGAGCTCAAGGCCAGACCATGGCACCAAGTGCCACGTCCAGTCCTGCCTTGAACAGCTCCAGGGACGGCGACTCCACCACCTCCCCGGGCAGCCCATTCCAGTGTCCAATGACTCTCTCAGGGAAGAACTTTCTCCTCACCTCCAGCCTAAATTTCCCCTGTTGCAGCCTGGGGCTGTGTCCTCTCTTTCTGGTGCTGGCCACCTGAGAGAAGAGAGCATGTCTCTGGCCACCTGAGAGAAGAGAGCATGTCTTTTCCTATTTGAAGCAAATTGTTGTACATTCATTGCTTTCTAACATTTCAATGGATAAAACAAATTACTTGAAAAGGCACAGAGCTATATGAACACAAGGAAACTATTAGGACTGGACAGGGAAGTGATTTTCTCATTCTACAAAGCTTCTCAGTATTTCCCCAGTTTTCACATTCTAGATTGAGGTGGAACAAATACTAAACTCCTTCTTCACCCACTAAATTCCTTCTTCACCCACTAAATTCCTTCTTCACCCTTCTGTCCCAGAACTTTGAAGCCTACTGCAAAAGCACCACTCTCGTTTGAAGATGCTTACTTATGATACAGAAGACCTAGTTCAAGTCTTTGTTTTCCTCTCTGTTCCATCAGAGCTACTTGCCAGAAGCACCATGTAGCTACCAGTCTAAGAGATGGCATACTGGAACTGTTCTACTTTGCAAATCAGTTAAATATTCTTTCCATGGGAACTGTAATGTAGATCTATAACTCAGGAGAATGACCTAAGCGAGACATGAAAGACTCTGCATAAAGATTACGCAACTCTGCTTTCACAAATCTAGTCCTCAGCTCATTTCTTTCCATGTTGTCCGTCCACAGTTGGCTGCTTAATCTGGATTGTACAGTGTGCAATGCTTTTAACACAGGATACTAGGGGAAACCTATGTTACAATAAGCTTTATGGTCAAGCAGGAATTGTCTAGGTGGTGAAAGGTTGGTTGTGAAAGAGGCTCAGGTCCTAAGTCTGAATGCTCCAGCAGTCGGCCAGTAGGACAAGGGAGGTTATTCTGTCCCTGTACTCACCACTGGTCAGATCACACCTTGAGTACTGTGTCCAGTTCTGGGCTCCTCAGTTCAAGAAAGATGTTGAGGTGCTGGAACATGTCCAGAGAAGGGCAACAAAGCTGGTGAGGGGCCTGGAGCACAAATCCTATGAGGAGAGGTTGAGGGAGCTGGACCTGTTTAGCCTGGAGAAGAGGAGGCTCAGGAGTGATCTTATTACTGTCTACAACTACCTGAAGGGACATTGTAGCCAGGTGGGGGGTGGCCTCTTCTCCCAGGCAACCAGCAATAGAACAAGGGGACACAGTCTCAAGTTGTGCCAGGGTAGGTCTAGGCTGGATGTTAGGAAGAAGTTCTTCACAGAGAACTGGAATGGGCTGCCCAGGGAGGTGGTGGAGGCACCGTCCCTGGGGGTCTTCAAGAAAAGCCTGGATGAGGCACTTAGTGCCATGGTCTGGTTGATTGGATGGGGCTGGGTGATAGGTTGGACTGTATGAGCTTGGAGGTCTCTTCCAACCTGGTTGATTCTATGATTCTATGATTCTATCTCAGCTTAAACTTGAAAGTCTTCCAAAAATGTTAGGACCCTATGAAAAGTTTTGGTTTCAATAAACTGATTTAAAACTGTTTTGTCTACACATTCCTTCATAGCACCAATGGTGAGATATATATATATATATATATATATATATATATATATATATATATATATAGTTTAAATGAAATATTTTCCATTGTTAGAAATCATAGCTATAAAAATGATTACAAATACAATTCACAGTATCACAGTATCACAGTATCACCAAGGTTGGAAGAGACCTCACAAATCATCAAGTCCAACCCTTTACCACAGTGCCCAAGGCTAGACCATGGCACCAAGTGAGGAAAGGTAGAAAACACTAACAATGAGTGACTAAATACTTGCTGCTCACAAAAAAAGACACTTTTTGTCTAACACAATTGTGAAGCACAAGACATGAAGGTAGGCCTGGGGTAAAAGATGCAATAAACAGTAGACTTTTCCCCCCCTCCCCCAAAAAAAAAATCATAAAAACATCTATGAAAAGACCAAGTTCCCAGTGCTGGATATTATACAATGGATTTGATTAATTTTTTTCTTTTTCAATATAAAATTGTCAGATAATCTTGTCCTGTAAAAATACTACATTTTAAAATTCACAGTGGAGCTGTCAGGCACCCACAGGCTCTCAGAGCTCAAGCTGGTACTGAGCTTGTGCTCCTTGTCAAAATTTAATGAGATGACCAGTTCTAAAATAATTGAATTTTCATATCAGAGCGAAGCAGGATTAGTCAGACAATAAAAATGCTGAGTCCTGTACTGTTAGTGGCAAATACCTTTTGCTTTGCTCATGAAATCAGTATGTAAATGTTCAGGGTTTGTATTTAAGGCATCTTATGCATTTAGAGTTGTAGTACTAGCAATAATTTCAAATGGTGCCGTTGATAAGTAGCTGGGTGGGTTTTTTTTTTTACTTCCTAATGTTCAAAGTGTAATTTGTTTGGTGAATCAGGATAAGCATTTGGGTTGTATTTTATATAAATGTTAATGCAGTTGCAGTTTAATTATGTTTCTTAACTTTGAGCATTTCAAAAGTAGAATTTGAAGACCACTCCATCAGATTGGCTTGCTTTCATGAAATGCTTTATAAGAGTGCAGCCCCAGTGACTTAAAAAAAGTAGAAGTGCCCAGAAAGTTCATGCCTGCTACAGGCAATGAATATGTGCAGAGGCGTGAGGCAGGAGCAGTGGTATAATGGTGTATGTATTCCTCAGCTTACAGGCTGAAAAGTCAAAGACAAAAAAGTCCCCATCAGAAGTACAAAAAAGAATAACAAACCAAACCAAAACCCAGTTTAGGACTATTTAGGTAACTGCTTCAAGTGAAAATAAAGCATACTTCGACAAGGCAGTGACTGCTGCTTCAGAAATGGCTAAGGGAAGTAGTTCAACAGATTCTCAATGAATTGTAAGGCTGAACATTACTGGCAAAATGATTTTATTGCTTCCCAGAGTTTATGAGGTACAAAACTGCAGGAATAAGTATAGCTAAACTTTCCAAACAGGCCAAATACCTGTGACTGTCTCAGCAACAGGAGTTTTGCATGAGGGTGCAAAGTTGTGCTGAATTGTTAGGGGGTGGCAAACACGTTAACCCAACTACAGTACACAAGGAAGAGCTACTGAACAACTAGCACATGAAGGCCTCTGATCCATCATCACATAATATTTGCTATCACATATCTATTAAACACACCAACAGGTCATCACACTTGAAGCAGAGTTAATTAACTGTAAACATCATTTTGTTTCCCTCTCCAGCTCACCTGATTTAATAGCTATTCTTGTGTAGCTGACCAGATATGCCACTGAAAATCTCTCTTTAAAGAGAGGGATTCAGAGAAAAGCTTTCAAATTCCCAAAGTGTTTGCAAGATGATTTCCAGTCTCTAATAAAAGAGGAACTGGGGGAAAAAAATCTCCTAGTCAGGGAGAGCCTGCACTGCTCGATGGGAGATGTAGTGTAACCCTAACCACCGATTTAAAACAAGGGAGAAATGCAGGTAGAGGTGGAATCTGAAAGTAAAAGAATTTAACTCCTCTACTTCATTTACATGACAGTAGAGTACTGCGGTAGAGAACTTGTAAGACCTGAAGGGCCAGGTAAGCATTTGAAGCGGTTGTTGTTACAGCAATACTGGTTGGGAAAGTGATTAATCATAATAATGTGTTCGTTTGTTTTCTAGTCTGCAATCACAGAATGTCAGGGGCTGGAAGTGACCTCAAAAGATCTTCTAGTCCAATCTTCCTGCCAGAGCAGGATCTCCTACATCAGATCACAGAGGAACTCAGCTAGGCAGGTTTTGAATATCTCCAGAGAGGGAGACTCCACAACCCCCCTGGGCAGCCTGTTCTAATGTTCATCACCCTTACAATGAAAAAAAATCCTTATGTTTACATGAAACTTCCTATGCCTCAGCTTCTACCCATTGCCCCTTGTCCTGGCACTGGGCATCACCGGCAGAGCCTGGCTCCAGCCTCCTGGCACTCACCCTTTACATCTCTATAGACACTGATGAGGTCACCTCTCAGTCTCCTCCTCTCCAAGCAGCAGAGCCCCAGCTTCCTCAGTCTCTCCTCATAAGAGAGATGTTCCATTCTCTTGTGCTAGTTCGAAGCAGCTGGAATGTTTTGGAACTAGATTACAGGCTGTGGAAGACAAACAGAAGGATGTCTGCTTCACTGATAGGCTTACTGAGAGGTGCAAGAACAAGAATCCAAACATAGATAGGGCACTTCTGCTTGGGAGCTCTCAGCTGCATGTCTCTCCAGCCTCTCTGCCGTTTCTCTGATTAATCCACTTTGCTTCCTAACCCCCTGGCCGAACCTCCATTCTTCCTTGGGACTAGAGTAAGGTTGAGAGGGGAGGGGAGAAGGTGAAAGGGCAATTGAAAGCCCCTCCTGGGGACTCAGGTTTCTGGGAGGGCTGCTGTATTACCTTTTGCCTTGTATATTTCTGTATATACTGTAACTATATGCTTGTATATTGAGCTAAGTTGTAAATAATAAACCTCATTCAATTGCCAGAGCCAGCTGAGTTTAGTCTGGGTGATTTCCAAAGTGTGTGGGAGTGAGTAACACCCAAACCACCACATCCCTTCATCGTCTTTGTGGCTCTGCGCTGGACTCCCTTACGCATGTATTTCTTGAACTGGAGTGGCCAAAACTGGACACAGTATTCCAAATGCGGCCTCACCAGAGAAGAGGGGCAAGAGAACCTCCCTTGACCTACTAGCCACAGCCCTTTTAATACACCCCAGAACGGCACTGGCCCATCTGGCCACAAGAGCACATTGCTGGCTCATGGTCAGCCTCCCTCTCTAGTAGCTGAACGTGAGCCAGCAGTGTGCCCTGGTGGCCAAGAGAACCAATGGCATCCTGGCCTGCATCAGGAACAGTGTGGCCAGCAGGACAAGAGAGATTATTCTGTCCCTGTACTCCACACTGGTCAGGCCACACCTTGAGTGCTGTGTCCAGTTCTGGGCCCCTCAAGTCGAGAAACATGTTGAGGTACTGGAACCTGTCCAGAGACGGGCAACGAAGCTGATAAGGGGCCTGGAACACAGCCCTGTGAGGAGAAGCTAAGGGAGCTGGGGGTGTGCAGCCTGCAGAAGAGGAGGCTCAGGGCAGAGCTCATTGCTGTCTACAACTACCTGAAAGGAGGTTGTAGCCAGGCGGTGGTTGGTCTCTTCTCCCAGACAACCAGCAACAGAATAAGGGGATATAGACTCAAGTTGTGCCAGGGGAGGTATGGGCTGGATGCTAGGAGGAAGTTCTTCCCAGAAAGCATGATTTGCATTGGAATGGCCTGCCCAGGGAGGGGGTGGAATCACCGTGCCTGGAGGTGCTCAAGCAAAGCCAGGTTGGAAGAGACCTCCAAGCTCAGCCAGCCCAACCTAGCACACAGCCCTGGCCAATCGACCAGACCATGGCACTAAGTGCCTCAGCCAGGTTTTTCTTGAATACCTGCAGGGATGGTGACTCCACCACCTCCCTGGGCAGCCCACTCCAATGGCAAATCTCTCCCTCTGTGGAGAACTCCCTCCTAACATCCAGCCTATACCTCCCCTGGCACAACTTGAGACTGTGTCCCCTCATTCTGTTGCTGGTTGCCTGGGAGAAGAGACCAACCCCCACCTGGCTACAACCTCCCTTCCAGTAGTCTTCCTCATTTAGGAATAGATTTTACAGACTGAAAACTTCTGCTGTGGGGAACTGTGAATCAGGCAATTAGGTACAAGCTATGTGCCCCAGAAAATGCTCTTAAAGATAGTAACATTTAGTAGTGGATAACTGCACCAGGCTCTTATTTTCTGAAATAAATGGAAAAAAATGTGTTAGGTGTAAGAGACATACAAGAAACAGAATCCTGTGGCAGCATCTTAAAGCCTGTGAAATAGGGAAATGTTGGAAAGCAAGTTCAGACTTTGTATTTCAGAACACAAGTTTCTACCCCAATAATCATTCAGAAGGAAAAAAAAAAAGTGTTCAAAACCAGGTAAAAGATTGAAATTTTACCCAAGGATAAAAAGCAGGATAACCTGGAGAGACTCTAGAGCTACCAGCTAAAAACTCCAAGTTCCAAACAAGAAATGGTTTATCACTTCAGCTAAAGATTCTCTTATTTGAGAACCAGTGTGTTTCCTATCTTGTTGGATGTCTCTTTTTCATGCTTATGTCAGGAAAAGCTACAGCAATTATGATGTTTCTGCAGCCATATGTATTGAGATATATCAAGATACATCAGTCATTTTGGGGGACAGGCAATGGATTGTAAAGAAGACTTGATTTAATATCCTAAGTGGATACAGTCAGCTAATTTCACTGGCTCTGCTGGTAACATCCAGCAAAACAGACAGGTAGATGAGGAAGTTTTGCAACAAATCCATGCTGTTTGCGCAGGGGGAGTTGCTTTGGTAAATACAGAGTTTTTTTAATGTGTGTGAGTGCATTTAATGCATTTGGTTTAGAAAGTATAACTGAAGTGGGACAGAACAGGTCAGAAAAGGCAGGGAAAACTCATCAATGTACTGTTAAAAAGCACAAATTCTCTAGAGATAGCAAAAGCAGCTTTTCAGCCTGGACTTAAAACTCAGTGTTGCTGGTTTTACTAATGATGCATCTTTACACCTTCCCCTCCCTTTTTACACTGACACTGGATTAAATTCTCTTAAAAGCAAGTCTGTAATAGTTTATCATTTATATGTACACTTATGACCTTACTCTGCTTTTTAGTGAAAGAATGCTCATTTATATGTATCAGTTGAAATATGCATTTTGTCCCATGACCAGAAAAGGTAAAGAGTTGCTAATATGGTCTTTTAGCCCTAAAAGACTTTAATACCCTTTTTCCTTATCTTAGATCAACTTTATTATAATACAGTAATTACACAGAAAAAAAAGTAATGATCATAATGTCAGCCACATTTAACCTCCTTTGATCTCCCATGAGTCTTTGCACTGAGGGCTCAAGGAAAGGCCTTTCCTGACTTCTTGATAACTGAATGAGTGATTATCCTCCTTGTTAATGGGCAATGATATAGAAAACTCTTCCATATGTACAGAATATTCATGAGGGGGCTGCACAAGCTGAGATAAGACTATAAGATGCTGCGAGCAATCACTTATAAGAACACTATGAAAAAAATACTCATATTCAGGGACACTGCTAGACTTGGGGTTTCTGGGTGA
This sequence comes from Pogoniulus pusillus, assembly GCF_015220805.1. Lineage (NCBI taxonomy): Eukaryota > Metazoa > Chordata > Aves > Piciformes > Lybiidae > Pogoniulus > Pogoniulus pusillus. Next base: position 22,046,444 of record NC_087282.1, on the reverse strand, counting down.
GGGAGAAAGGAGGGCACATCCACTGCCATCTAACTGACAGTGTAATTTGGAGAGAGGGCTTGCTCCCTTGGTCTTCCCATGACTGAGTTTTACTAGGGAAGTGCATTTGCCAGCATGACTATTTTAGCTACCACATCAGAATATGTAAATGTAAAGCTTCATTCTAATTTCCAGTTTGGCTGAGTCTAGTCTGGGTGATTTTATTAAGTGTGGGGGGACAGGTAACACCCAAACCATCACAGTGGAAAGAAAGCAAACAATTATTAAACTGTTCCTGTCTTTTCATGTGCTCATGACATACAGAAGCCACGAAGCAATGGAAGGGATAAAGACAAAGATGAAGCAGAATTTAGAAGAACCAATCAAAGACCCAAACAGCCCCTTAAAGGTTCCAGTGCTCCACAGATTGCCTTACCCTAATACTGTACTAGTGCTACATCATCCCCCAAGTCCTAATGCCACACACTGAGTACTGTGTCCAGTTCTGAGCCCCTCAATTCAAGAGAGATGTTGAGGTACTGGGACATACCTCAACAGAGAAGGGCACAAAGATGGTGAGAGGCCTGGAATACAGCCCTGTGAGGAGAGGCTGAGGGAGCTGGGAGTGTACAGCCTGCAGAAGAGGAGGCTCAGGGCAGACCTCATTGCTCGCTACCTGAAGGGAGGCTGTAGCCAGGTGGTGTTGGGCTCTTCTGCCAGGCAACCAGCAACAGAAGAAGGGGACACAGTCTCGAGTTGTGCTGGGGGAAATCTAGGCTGGATGTTAGGAGGAAGTTGTTGGCAGAGAGAGTGATTGGCATTGGAATGGGCTGCCCAGGGAGGTGGTGGAGGCACTGTCCCTAGAGGTGTTGCAGCAAAGCCTGGATGAGGCACTTAGTGCCATGGTCTGGTTGACTGGCTAGGGCTGGGTGCTAGGTTGGACTGGATGATCTTGGAGGTCTCTTCCAACCTGGTTGATTCTATGATTCTATGATTCAGAATGAGATTTAACTTCACCTGATGTCTTGGCTCCAAAAATGTGCAACCAACACAAAGCACAGATATTTGTTAATGAACAGCAGCACAGCAGGAGCCGGAGTAGCTATTTTCGGGAGGAATTGCCATTGTCTGAACACCTGAAGGGCTGCCCTTTACTTTGGGGAGCCAAAGGCAAGACAGTTGCATTTCCTTTTTCTGGGACTTCTCTTTCTTTTTGGGACTCAGTTTCAATGCTTGGGCTGGAAAGGTGATTATAGTTATGAGGTCCTACACACATGTGAAACTTGTTTGCAAGGCCTGATTGTCTCCTCCTCTGAAGACTTTGAAAACTCGCCTGGATGCATTCCTGCGTGGTCTGCCCTAGGTGATCCTGCTCTGGACCTCTAGAGGTCTCTTCAATCATAGCATTCTATGATTCTATAATGGCATGACAGCATTTTCTCAGCACACCTACTAAAACCTAGCATAGCTCAGTGGTTGAAACAGAAAATTCATACACGTAAGGCACTCTCAGTTTCTTACAAACTGATGTCTTCCTAGAAAAAAAGCATTTTAGCAAAGGAACTGATTGAGATTCTTACTAAAACAGCTCTTCTAACCACAAAGATTCTGTGCTGTGCTTAATGGATGTTCCATTCTCCACTGTGGCTCTTTGTATGCCAAGTCCATTTGAATAGCAATATTTTATATATTAAACTAACTGAAAGATGTTTAACATGATCAGCTCAACTAGGACAGTCATGATGCACATGGGTTTGAAAATAAGCACACTTCTTTGAATCTGCTTTTCAGTGGAGAACAGCTTTCTTACTACACAGACTTCTGATGGTAAAAAATGTCTTTTTCTATGAGACAATTTTGTCTTCCATTAAAAAACTGATTTACCATGAACTCCTCAACAAACCTTTTGTTCTCTCTCTTTTTTTTTAGCTATTCATGGCTGATAGAAACTAAACCAAATGGTTTAGTTTCTATCAGCCATGTATAGCTAAAACAAAGCACTAAAATGGAGTGTTTTGATTGCTTGACAATTTATTCTACTATCATGATTCAGTTGGCTTTCTGAAAGTCAATGCAGATGTGAACCACTGAAACCAAACAAAACCTGGTTTGTTTCAAAACCCAGATTCACTTCAGAGGGTTTTGTTGGTTTGTTTTCTTTTTCAAGCTAAAGCTGAATCTGAACTGGTGACCCGAAGTTCATAGCAGAGCTGAAACAAAACTACTCCAATCAAAATCAAATCTGAATGAACAGAAAAATGAACTGGCTTGACCCTCCAGCAGTCAAAGATTGGTGGAAATTAATGAGGAAATTCAAGTGGACATCAAAGCAATCTTTTTGTACAGTGTAAGCCTGAAGCCCAGATTAAAAAATACACAGCAACCAAATTCTTCTGCATTTGCCTCTGAAAGTCACTGGGAGAATGTCTGCCTGTTATGGAAGCATTGGGTACTGGTGACTCCATCTGTGTGCTTCATATTTCATAGACATCTTTCTTCTAGCACTGACATCAGAAGTAAACCACAAATGAATACAGAAATGTTATATCCATTTTTGTGCATCCTGCAGATATTCCAACGAGTATGATGGTGCAGTTCAGAGACACATATAACATGTTGAGTCATGGAAGAGGCTGTGGATACCACTGCACAGCCCGGGCGGAATCTGGGCACTCTGCTGAAGTGTTTTGGCAGAGGTTTAAGGTACCCAGTTCAAATGGAGCTGTGTGTAGGGGATGTGCAAACCCACACTGGCTGTGTGCATGTGAAGCAGAACCGGATGGCTTTCAGTGCAGAACTAAACAATATTTACATTTCTTTACGTGTGAAAAATACATTTTACTCATTTTTTTCTCCCCCAGTATCGATAGAAACATTATTTTTTTGTAATTTCTAAAAGATGTATTAGATTCAGAAACTATTTCTGCAAAAATCCTTTCTCTGCCTCCCTTCAGAAGTGCAGCAAATCCTAATATGATTTATCGAATGTCCTTGCTTCCAAAAGGCATTGTGGCTACTGAAATAATGAACTACTTGAAAGTCACATTTAATTTACTTCCAAAGAAACAAGCTAGCATTGCTCAAGGTTGCTGGGGAAACAGGAAAGCTGCTTGACATCAGTTTGCAGCACAGGAGACTTGCTGATGTTTTGCACTTTGCACGTGTTCACTGTAACTTTAACAGTCTCCTATTTTCAGAAACCAATTTCTGACTTTGTGTTAAATATTTGTCCACAGCAGGACCTTGTTTTCACCTGTGGGTTTGGAATCACAACTCTGACTTAGAAATAAGGTGTTTTATCAGAACCGTGTACATATTTCTTCTGCTGGGGCCCATTTGACCAAAGAATGCATCCAATTTCAGCCCAAAAGACTGCAGCAGGCACAAAAATCTCATTTCTTAGGTGTCTACCAAAGTTGTATGCAATTTCAGCCAATCTGACCCTTCCCAAAATTCTTTTATCAGCCACTCTTAGACTTTCCTGCTTTAAAGAAAGGCTTTAATAATTTCCAGAGAAGTGAAATTCAGTTATTGTGCTCACTTACTGCTTTGCCATAGAGAAAATGGCATTTAAAAGCAGCATGCACAAGTCTGTTGAATTCTGCTAATCCTCGTACTGGAGATAAATCAGAACCCCCCTTTTTCATTAAGTTGCAGCATAGAGATGTGATTTAACATGCACACATCCTGTGCTATCAAATTTATTCCCAGTTTACTGAAAGTTGCAGAGGTGAAATGGGTGGACCCAAGAGAGGCTCCATCTTTTGACAGTAAAGGAGGATAATACACAGAGAATTAGATTTGGTCATTGATAGCCTGGTACAGTTCATTTAGGTCTAAAACTATGTTCTGCCTTGTACAGTGGCATTGATGAGTTTAGATTTTACCAAGTACATAGAATCATAGAATCAACCAGGTTGGAAGAGACCTCCAAGATCATCCAGTCCAACCTAGCACCCAGCCCTATCCAATCAACCAGACCATGGCACTAAGTGCCTCAGCCAGTCTTTTCTTGAACACCTCCAGGGACGGTGCCTCCACCACCTCCCTGGGCAGCCCATTCCAATGGGAAATCACTCTCTCTGTGAAGAACTTCTTCCTAATATCCAGCCTATACCTACCCTGGCACAACTTGAGACTGTGTCCCCCTAAGAACAGGTCTCAGGCTCTGCAGTGCTGAGAACTGTGCTTATTGGTAGAAGAGTGTTTTCTCACAATACCCAGTTTTCTAGAAGAGATCAGTTTGCTATAAATCATGTCTGGGAATAGAAGAGCTATAAGTGTATTATTGTTGCTTATCTATCACATAATTTCCCTTTGGAATGCCAGAATTACATTAAGTACAAATTAAGCCAAAAATGAACAAAGCAAAATATTAACCACAACTAAATCCCTTAAAAAGCATTGACAGTATTGAGTCCAGAGCATTCTTAATTAGTATCATAAACCAGTTTAGAAAATATCTCTAATGTAGTTGAGGCACACAAACAACTTGATTTTTTTTTACAGTTGCTGAGGTAAAAGATTATGTGTTTTGAAATACTTGACAGATAATTCCTGAGTTTTCCTATCAACACACTTTTGACTCAGATTATGTGGCACAAAAGTTTATCATTACTGTGTTTGCTCTGCTTTGTTCACTAACTTGCCTCTACATAGCTCAAGAAAGTGCTCTTTTTCTTTGTCTAATTATGTATTTTGAGACTTTCGGTGACATTCCATCAAGTCTTGGTAAAACTTTCTCTATTTTAGACTCATATCTAGCAATGTCTTCAGATGAGTGCTGTACTTAATCTCCTATCTCCTAAAGTGTTACCATCCACTAGGGTGAGCTGAAGTGAGGAGAAAGCAAAGAACTGCCAATGGTAAGTCATCTGAAGTGAGAATGGGAGCAAGAGGATATTTGAACCAACAGTAAATAATAAAAACAATGAGGGATGAGGGAGAAATGGTGGTGTTAGGATGATAATTGAGCTCGATGGTCTTGGAGGTCTTTTCCAACCTAAACTATTCTATGATTCCATGAGAAGTCTCTGAGCAACTGGAGGTAAAGGGTTCCTTGCAAAAAGAAAAATCTTGGGAAAGAGAGCTTTAGTTTCCACTGAAGTTTTGCCTGTAACCTTAACACAGGAATCCTGCTGTGCCTGGAAGGAAAAAGGTCTGGGGCTCAGCAGGAAATCTCTTCTTGCTGCAGGGCATGCATACTTCTTCCTTCTGGGGAAGACAGGTAGACTGACTGCCTCCCCTGAAAATGTGCCAGTGATAGAGGTTCTGGAAACCTGATGCATACTAGTCAGAACTCATTGATCATTCTCTTGCAAATGTAAATGCTGCTGTCGCCCAGCCTTGTGACAAAAGACATATTGCTAACACAAGTGGCTACAAAACTGGAACATAAACGGGCAGCCGAGCCAAATTTCAGAAACAACTCTTGAGGGCCGTTTGCTGAACAATACTGACAAAACACCAGCTAAAACTGGAAGGCTCAGGCATGATTCACTAACTGAAATTTACTAACGTTTTACAACGTGAGTCAAAGAATTCTGTTCTTAGTATTGTAACTTCTTGGGTGTTAAAATCCCAGAGGAGGAAACAGGCTGTATCAGTGATAGTTGGATGCTGTCCTTCATTGCTTAAAATTTAATTGCACTTTTACACCAGATTATTTAACATAAACTAGATTTTCTAGGGTAAAGGGGGAAAAAAAGATAGCTCATTAAAAACAACAAGATCAGAAGCTAATTAGGTCCAGGCAGTCCCGGAATTAACTCCTCGAGGGTCAATGCTGACATGCCTTGGCTTATTCCACAGTAAAATCAATGCACCTTCTGTTAGTTGTGATCTTACCTCAAGCTAATCGATGCCTGCTAGGTAGAAACAATGTTTAAAAGCCCTTAGGAGGACCAACATCCAACCTCCAGTACAGCCACTTTTCATTCATTTATCACCAGCAAAGCAGCTGCTTTTGAGCCAGAAGAGAATTTGGTCAGAAAGGTGCTTTGAACTAATGGCTGTAATGCAGGCACAGAAGTGAGCTTGGAGGTTTACTGTCACTTGACATGTCCACTCTGAACAAGAGTTACAACTTTACTAATAAAGGTAATGGGCACATTTGTTTGCAAATACATGAAAAAAATGTGTACTAACACATCAGATGGGTGTAGGTTAACTGTTAATCCATTGCTTTGAGGCAGGTGCCAGGTAATGGATTAGATAGGACATGTCATATCAAAATCACTAAGTAGAGGAAATACTGGCTGAAATTCAGTCTTAAAAGTAGAAAGCTTTCACTCATCTCTTAGTGATCTCCACCTTTCATGTTCTCCTCATCCTATGTGTATTGTCCTTCCTTATTTCTCTGTTGCTTGTGAATGAAGACAAGGCTCTAATCTAAATGGTCATTTCGGACCTGGTTTATGTTGTAAATGATCTGGTCACTCGTCCCAAACAACAACATGTAATTGTTTAAAGAACAAATTAAAGGGGAAGGCTGTGGATGTAGTCTACTTGGACTTCAGCAAAGCCTTTGACACTGTCTGCCACAAGAAGCTCCTAGCCAAGCTGGCAGCTCATGGTTTGGACAGATTCACTCTGTGCTGGATCAAGAACTGGCTGGATGGCAGAGCTCAGAGAGTGGTGGTGAATGGTGCCACAGCCAGTTGGCAGCTGTCACTGGTGGTGTTCCCCAAGGATCAGTGCTGGACCCAGTCCTGTTCAATATCTTTATTGATGACCTGGACGAGGGGATTGAGTCCAGCATCAGTAAGTTTGCAGATGACACCAAGCTAGGAGCAGGTGTGGAGCTGTTGGAAGGTAGCAGAGCCCTGCAGAGGGACCTGGACAGGCTGGATGGGTGGGCAGAGGCCAATGGGATGAGATTGGACAAGGCCAAGTGCAGGGTTCTGCACTTTGGCCACAACAACCCCAAGCAGCACTACAGGCTGGGGACTGAGTGGCTGAGAGCAGCCAGGAGGAAAGGGACCTGGGGGTACTGATAGATAGTAGCTGAAGATGAGGCAGCAGTGTGCCCAGGTGGCCAAGAGAGCCAATGGCATCCTGGCCTGCATCAGGAACAGTGTGGCCAGTAGGACAAGGGAGGTTATTCTGCCCCTGTACTCAGCACTGGTCAGGCCACACCTTGAGTACTGTGTCCAGTTCTGGGCCCCTCAATTCAAGAGAGATGTTGAGGTGCTGGAAGGTGTCCAGAGAAGGGCAGCAAAGCTGGTGAGGGGCCTGGAGCACAAATCCTATGAGGAGAGGTTGAGGGAGCTGGGCCTGTTTAGCCTGGAGAAGAGGAGGCTCAGGGGTGATCTTATTACTGTCTACAACTACCTGAAGGGGCATTGTAGCCAGGTGGGGGGTGGCCTCTTCTCCCAGGCAACCAGCAACAGAACAAGGGGACACAGTCTCAAGTTGTGCCGGGGTAGGTATAGACTGGATGTTAGGAGGAAGTTCTTCCCAGAGAGAGTGATTGGCATTGGAATGGGCTGCCCAGGGAGGTGGTGGAGGCACCGTCCCTGGGGGTCTTCAAGAAAAGACTGAATGAGGCACTTAGTGCCATGGTCTGGTTGACTGGCTAGGGCTGGGTGATAGGTTGGACTGGATGATCTTGGAGGTCTCTTCCAACCTGGTTGATTCTATGATTCTATGAACTGATTGCCTTTCGACACAACAGGAAGAAGTTTCACTGATAAAATGATAACTCTGCCACCTTTAAGCTAGTGCAGCGCAAATATCTGAAGAGTTTCTTGCTTCCTTGAAGGAAAACCTCCTACGGTTGCCATTGCTCAGAAAAGGCCTGAGGTTTTGGTTTTTACCTGCACAGGAAATCTTATTTCATAGATCACACAGCCTCACAAAATTACTTTATATATTCAGAATCGTTTTCACCTAAGATTTTTCAGAGCTGAGAATATCCTTTCCATATTTTTATCTGGGGAAGGAGACACAGAGCTTAAAAAAAAGGTGACTCAGAGTTCACAGACAACTGAGAAGGACCTCACTGTTAGCTGTCTGGGTGCTTCTTTACCAGTATGATCTTGATTGCCCAGAGAGAGAGATATAAGTAAAACTGGAGAGGCAAAAAGATGTTCTATGGTTGGAATTGCTAGCTACAGTTTGGTTATTAACTAACAGCTGAATTAGAGCAGGTCATCTAATCTTACCTGAAGAATAAGCACAATACCAGTGGAAAACATTATGAGCTGAAATAAATACAGGAATGTAGAACAGTGTTAAGATGCTACTAGAAGTTTATTGAGAAACTGCAGGTTTGTGCTGCTTAATGGTGAAGTGCAAACTCTTGTGCCATAAAGGTAAGCCTGAGGCCCTAAGAGTCATACAACTATGAATGATCACACCCAGGACAGGGCAAAAATAGCTGATTTCTACCTCTATATTCTGCTATTGTAAATATTAGCATATCCTGCACCTTTGTGGGGAAAAAACACCCCTAGGTTTTACTGTGCTCTTAATAGACAATAGCCTGACCTACCATGAGATTGCAACAGTGCTAAATGCTGTTCTGTGTCCAGAAAAGAAAAAAAAAAGAAGAAGAAAAAGGACAAAATGATGAAGAAAAGCATGAAATTCAGCTAAGAAAGTGATTTAATTGCATGGAAAAAAAAGGGGGATGTTAATATAAAAAAAAAAGCCCCTCCCTTTTTCTTGTGCAATTAAGAGGGTATAACAGATAATAGAAAATATAGTTTAAAAAGCCATAAATTCTATTTGATAGTGTCAGTTTAATTTAAAATGCTGCTAAATCTCCCAGCATACGTTAGTGTGTATGTTAAGACTGGTGTGTACATAAAGGCACTCCAACAGAACTCACAATGCAATGCTAATAGGGTTAGGTGCTCAGAATATAAGGTAACATAAGTGCCATTTGATGCAAGAGTTGCTAGGGAAGGCTATTTTTTCCTGTCTGTTAATTAAGTGAATTTAGGGCTTTTGAAAGGTGCCAGATTGACAGTGCTGAGACTGAAGTCTCTATTCATGAAGCAGCTAGAGCCCAGGCAGTAGCAGCAAAGCTTCCTCACACTGCCCCTCAACCTTGACCTGGAGGGCTCACCTCTAGCAATGAGCCAGGCTGGTGGCTCAGTTTCCAAGCCTGTTCATTCTCTGGCCTCTCTGGGGAGGCTGCTGATAAAGGTGCTAATTAGGGGCCAATTGTAATGGAGGGTTTTGTGCTGTGAACACCTGTCCATTAAGAACTGAACTGGGAACACCAGGTTTTTTTTTCATACAGTGCATAGCACAGTCTCTAACAAGTGAGAATTTTTCAAGCACTACTGACCTAGGGCCAGAGCTGAGATAGTATGTACAGGAAAGGCAGCTTAAGGACTGCACTAAATTTCAACCAATTCTTTAAAAGACAGGAAAAATAGTTTTGTAAATATGATGTCCAGCTGGCTACTTTAATGACTCCTTTTCTGGGCTGTTGACTCTCTCTCTCCCTGAATCCTGCCTTGAAGATGGGCTTGCTTTCACATCTCTCAGGGCCAAATCAAAAAAAGGCAGTAACTGATTCAGCAAAGCAATTCACATTAGTGCTGCTCTAAGTCTGGAGTATGAGAGAGCTTGCACAACACTCGTTTTTCTCTGCTATAGAATCAGAGGAACATTTGAGTTGGAGAAGACCTCTAAGATCATTATGTCCAATCATTGACCTAACACTTCCATGGCCGTTAAGCCATGTCTCAAAGTGGCTTTTGAACATGAACCCTGGAGCTGTTCAAGGCAAGATTGGACGTGGCACTTGGTGCCATGGTCTAGCCTTGAGCTCTGTGGTAAAGGGTTGGACTTGATGATCTGTGAGGTCTCTTCCCACCCTGATGATACTGTGATACTGTGATGTCCAGGGACAGTGACTACCACTTCCCTGGGCAGCTGGTTCCAATGCCTGACCACTCTGTCAGTAAAGAGATTTTTCCTAATATCCAATCTAAACCTCTCCTGTTCAACCTGAGGTCATTTTCTCTCATTGTGTGACTTAGGGCAGGGTGCTAGGTTGGACTGGATGATCTTGGAGGTCTCTTCCAACCTGGTTGATTCTATGATTCTATGATTCTATGATACTAGGGAGAGGACACCAACACAGTGCCTCACTAAAGCATCCTTTAGGTAGTTGTAGAGAGCAATGAGGTCATCCTTCAGCCTCCTCTTCTCCAGATTAAATAATTTCAGTTCCCTCAACCTCTCCTTATACAACCTATTCTCCAGACCCTTCAGCAGCTTTGTTGCCCTTCTCTGGAGATGCTCTAACACCTCAGTGTCCTTCTTAAAGGGAGAGGCTCAAAACTGAACACAGCAGTTGAGATGTGGCTTTAAGAGTGTTTGGTACAGGGACACAATCACTTCCCTACTGCTGGCTAGGGTTGTCTGGGGGCAGAGGGTGACACACAGCTTGGTTTCTGAGCAGGAATACTGACTTTCCCAGAAACACACAGTGCCCAAGTTGAGAGATGATTGGATGCACGTTATTGCATTTCAGGTAATTTCTTGTCTTTCTGCTTTAATGCTGTTTTTATTGCCTGCTGATGATAACCACTACCGATCTAGAAACAAAAACTCCTTGAAAGCCTGAGTCACCTAGCCCTTTTTCTGAGTTCTTCCCTTTACTTCATTTAGCACAGGGAAATAAGTAAAAAACCCACTGTAAGTCAATGAAGAGCTAAGCTGAGGCATCTACAGTGACTAATATATGAGAGTCCATTTTAAAATAAAGGGTTCTTTAAAAATGTATGTTTTGGTTTTTTTCCTTTGGAAGAGGCTGACTCCAAGCCTTTATTGTCTTTCACCTCCTTCAAGGTGCAATAGAGAGATAGAGCAGCTTAGTGATCTTGACATCAGCAAAGAGGCTGAAAAAAAAGAGCCAATCTCCTCTAACAGCTGAATACTGCTCACACTGATGATAAAGGTTTGGGTGAAAGATGGAATGAAAAATGTGGCTATAGCTGCTTGTAGCAAAACATGCTCTTCTGTGGCACTTTTATCCCCTGTCTTAAGTGCTCATATTGAATGAATAGTTGGTGCTTTATGTGACTTTGTTGTTGAATGGAGCAGTCTACTTAGTATGAACTTTTTGATGGCCTTACTTTCTGAAATGACATGCAAAAGGTTTCATGGATTATGCATTAGTCCCATTAACTTTCCACTTGAAAATAACATGGGCAGTGGCAGGGCTGATAAAGACCGAGCAGAGTGAGGCAAGCCAGCACCCAAACCCCTAAAGTTTTGCTCACAGAAATCACTTCAAGAGCTATCTGCAGTAATGTGCCTCATCTAAGTGTAATATATGGCATCACATCTGATAAAGTAACTCTTAAGTAATGTTGGCAATATTTCTCCCAACTTTTCTTGCCTATCCTGTGAAAACTGGGAAACCTTAATTGCTCTCCAGCATGTTTAATGTGTATTTATACGTTCAATAGTGGCAGCCATGCACTAGATCTGCTTGCCTTCTTAGCTGATCTTATCTGATATCACCACATGTAGGACCTTAGGTAGGGTGATGGACTGATGTATAAACTCTGTGATTTGCAGTTCACTAGGTCTGGGGGTTAACATTCTGTGCCAGTTTGGGCCATGAGCATAGCTGGTTCTGGAGAACAGAATTGTCTCTCACCCCTGGAAAGGGGTGAGAATGAGGATACTGCACACTGGTGGGAAGTTTTAAGAGAAAGCCTATTTACAAGAGCATATATACACAAGGCAATCAGGGAGACTCATAGAATGCATTAGGTTGGAAGGGACCTCAAAGCTCATCCAGTTCCAACCCCCCACCATAGGCAGGGACACCTCCCACTAGAACAGGTCACTCAAGGCCTCATCCAACCTGGCCTTGAACACCTCCAGGGAGGGAGCAGCCACAACCTCCATGGGCAACCTGTGCCAGTGTCTCACCACTCTCACTGGAAAGAACTCTTTCCTAACATCTGGTTTGAATCTTCCCTCTGCCAGTTTAAACCCATTGCCCCTCATCCTGTCACTACAAGCCTTGTCAATAGTCCCTCCCCAGCCTTCCTGTAGATGCCCTTCAGATACTGGAAGGCCACTATCAGGTCTCCTCAAAGCCTCCTCTTCTCTAGGCTGAAGAGCCCCAGCTCCTGTAGCCTGCAGAGTAAGTATAATATCCACTAAGCCCAAACTGGCCTTGTAGAATCCTCCACCCCTTCTGCCATCAGTCAGCCTAAGGGTAGGCTGACACCACCCCCCCCAGCTGGGCCTACAAAGCCTCAGTGGCTGAACTCCCTGCCTGCCAACTCCCCAGTGAACCATAACAGAAGAGTGCACACTGCTCAGAGAAGTGGCATCAAGAAGGGCAGGGAAGAGAAGGGGGAGAGATCAAGCCAGGTGCAATCCTTTAAGCTGTGATATGGGAAAAGGAATAGAATAACAATGTTACACTATCCTGGGATGAACTGGGCCCCCCAGTTTAGGAGGGACATTGAGATGCTTGAGCGTGTCCAGAGAAGGGCGACGAGGCTGGGGAGAGGCCTTGAGCACAGCCCTACGAGGAGAGGCTGAGGGAGCTGGGATTGGTTAGCCTGGAGAAGAGGAGGCTCAGGGCAGACCTTATTGCTGTCTACAACTACCTGAGGGGTGGTTGTGGCCAGGAGGAGGTTGCTCTCTTCTCTCAGGTGGCCAGCACCAGAACAAGAGGACACAGCCTCAGGCTGTGCCAGGGGAGATTTAGGCTGGAGGTGAGGAGAAAGTTCTTCCCTGAGAGAGTCATTGGACACTGGAATGGGCTGCCCAGGGAGGTGGTGGAGGCACTGTCCCTGGAGGTGTTCAAGAAAAGACTGGATGAGGCACTTAGTGCCATGGTCTAGTTGACTGGCTAGGGCTGGGTGATAGGTTGGACTGGATGATCTTGGAGGTCTCTTCCAACCTGGTTGATTCTATGATTCTCTGATTCTATGATTCTATTTTATGGGCATTCCCAGACCTTGGCCAAAATTTTAGAGGAAAAATGGCACACAGTGTCTGAGACAGTGCCAGGAGGTGATGAACTGTTCATCGTAGTAAATGTTTTTTCCTACAAGAAGAAGCTGTGAAGTCGGGTAACAATTAGCAGCTATAGTGAGAATTAAGAGAGGCATTAAAGGATATCAATCCTATGAATACTGACATTGATATTTCTCCCTTCAGCTGACAAGAAAAAGAAAGTAATTAATTGTCATAGCAGGCAAGCTGATGAAGACACAGAGACAGCCCCACAAAAACACCCACAGACAGCCTGGGATGAAAATGAAACACATGCAGGACATACATCCTCTTCAAGGAGTCATTCTCTATACTAAAACAGATAGACTGAGGACAAAAGGAACAGCACAGATGAAGCAAGGTCAGGAAGGTGAATGAAAATAAGGCAGCTATTCTGTCTTTTTTTGAAAGCAGAATAGGTGAGGGAGTGCAGGAAGAACATTATTTGTATTCTGTCAATTTGCAAAGGACATGCACATCTGAATGCAGCAAATTTGTAGTAACCTCTTATGCTAGTCCTAGGGAGTGATGTATTCCATATTATTTCTCTTTATTACTAGTGTTACAATAGATTTTAAAGAAAAATTTTGCACCAAAATCAAAATCCTATTGTGATGGATTCTGCACAATCAAACAGGAGGAGAAAGATTTTGTTGTGAAGAGCCTGAAAGATTCTCTTGTGAGAAGACAGGTAAAGCAGGGGTGTGGGTGCAGCAAGGTGGTGGGATTTGTCAGATAGTATAGAGCAAAGCAAGAAATAAAGGTTGTTGCCATGTCTAAGACCAATGGCATACCCACCAAATGGCATACACATTTAACAGAGCCACTAAAACTTCTTCAGGATTTGGAAACTCAAAATTCTTGATGTTATCCCTCTCCTGTGACATGTCTTGGTTTTTTAGCCTGCTTTCCTCAAGAAATAAATCTTGAATTCAAGTGTGTTGTTTTTTTTTTTTTGCTGAGGTGTGCCTGAGAAGGAAAGGCTAAAGAACAGCCATAAGTCAGTTCACTTCCTACTCTTGAAGCTCAGAAAATCTGACACAGTGGCAGAATTCTCAGATATTCTGCATTTCATAGAATCAACGAGGTTGGAAGAGACCTCCAAGATCATCCAGCCCAACCTAGCACCCAGCCCTAGCCAGTCATCTAGACCATGCCACTAAATGCCTCATCCAGTCTTTTCCTGAACACCTCCAGAACAGTGACTCCACCACCTCCCTGGGCAGCCCATTCCAATGCCAATCACTCTCTCTGTGAAGAACTTCCTCCTAACATCCAGCCTATACTTCCCCCAGCACAACTTGAGACGTAATGAAAAAGCTAATGGAGTCACCATCCCTGGATGTGTTTTAAAAGAGGATGGATGAGGCACTTAGTGCCACGATTTACTTAATAAGAAGGTGTTGAGTGATAGGTTAGACTCGATGATCTTGAAAGTCTGTTCTAACCTGATTAATTCTGTGATTCTCTGATTCTCCCCCACTGAGAGACCAGTCATGATTTCTCATCCTCACTTCAATCTTTTACAGACAACAAAGATTTTCTTCAACATTTCACACTGGAAATATAAGTAGGCATTTTACTACTACTACTGCTAGAAGTACTTGTTCAGAATAATGGTTGCAACAAGTGGATAGATATGGGTGATTCACATCAGTTTATGAGGAACAACAGCTTAGAGGTAAGCCTTAGACCACTATTTTGTCTTGAAACTGATGTAAGGTTTTTCTTTACCTATGCAAGACACAACTGATTTTCTACATATATAATGTATTAAACTTTATAATAGAATCAACCAGGTTGGAAGAGACCTCCAAGATCATCCAGTCCAAGGATTATTAACCTTTAAAGACAATTAAAATTAAGACTTTTTTTTTTGAAGACTATTAAAATAAAGAGCTTATTGCCTTTCCCACTTGCTTTCTCCAAATGCCTGCATCATGTAGGGGAAAAGCTCTCTAGAATGCAGATTTACTTCTGGTTCTGCAGATTATTCTTCTGTAGTCTCAAGTATCAGTGACTGAAATCTTATCCTAAATAAGTAGCTGACATGTGTAACTAATTTTCAAAAGAACTTCATTTAAGCTTATTACTGAAGCTTTCATTCTTAAGATTTGAGCATTATAAGGAAAGGTAATTCCTTTATTACACTGCATAAATCCTTTATTACTCTGTGTACAAGCCCAAAAATAAGTAACTTCTAATATGCTTACAAAATATTACTTCAGTGTTTCAAGCAGCATATTTCTAATGAGTATTTATTGTGGACTAGCATAAGAATGCTTCCAATGTGTTGTATGTATCATTAGATATGACCAGATGAATTATTTCTATTCTCAGCAAAAATATTCACCCACTGTCTAATACACAATCAAATATTTGTTGTAGTTACAAACCCACATTCTTGAGCTTCAGCCGTGTAGACTTTGGATTCAAGTTTTATCACTATCCTTGGCTTCTAACCTCTTCATGGGAGTTTTCAAAGGAGATAGTCAAAGCAGCAGCAAACTAATCAGGATTGCAGCAAAATGAGTGCATAGGCAGAATTTAACAAGCTTAGTGACTAAAAGGTTCTGATTGTAGACTGATTTACTTCCATTGGTGATGCAAGCTCTCGGGATCATATTTTAACACATTAATGTATAATCTTAATAACTGACATAGTCTTGAACTTAATTTTGCTTCCCTCAATACTTGGTGATTAATTTTCATGTGTCTATTTTATTGAACTGAGATGTAACAATGGCACTTTAGAAACTTTAAGGTCTTCCTTTGCACTGTTTTACCCATAAATGCCCAAGAAAAATGGAAATGGAAAGTTCTTTAAAATATAAACCGCTCCTCTACAGTGAAGTTATTAAAACTGGAGATACACAGCCCCCAGGTTAAGCTGTTCCAAATAACTGTAGCTGTATTCAGCAACTACAAAGGGATGGTGTAATTTCTTTTGGAGGCAAAGGCATTCCTGGGTGGAAATGAACACAGAAAAATCTCTGGCACAATGAGGGGCAGAATAGGAAGAGAATCCTACTAGAATGTTAATCTGAAAAGGAAAATTAAGTTTCACTTCTTGGGATATTTACTATTGTTCTCTGTTCTCTCATTTTTGTGGGAACAGCATTTTGTGAAGGACAATGCAAACTTAGTTGTTTTCATAGAGTTATAGAATAGCTTGGGCTAGAAGAAACCTTAAAAGGTAATCTAGTCTCATCTCCCTGTAATCAGCAGGGACATCTTCAACTAAATCGGGTTGGTTAGAGCCCGCTCCAGGTCCTGATCTGGATTTTTCCAGAGAGGGGACTTTTACAACCTCTCTGTGCAACATGTCCTAGTGTTTTACTGCCCTCATTGTAAACAAACAAACAAACAAACAAAATTTAAATGTCTAGTCTGGATCTTTTAGTTTAAATCCATTATCTTTTGTCCTATCTAGGACAATTGAGTAGGGCTACAAGCCCCACCATAAGGCTGTCCTCATCTGTCTTATAAGCCCCCTTTAATTGAAAAGCCACAACAAGGTCTCCCTGGAGCCTTCTTTTTTCTAGGCTAGATGTTACCAATTCTCAGCCTTTCCTCACAGGAGAGGTGCTCCTCTCTGTTCCTTTTGAGCTCCTCTTTAACATCTTGTGGTACACTTTGACATGAATTTATTTCATAATGTGGGAAAAAAGGTTTCCTATTAGAAGTAACAAAGGAAAAAGAATGTAAATAACAGCAACCGGAATAAGATTTGGACAAAAGAAAAGATATAGATTAGAAAAGTTGTTTAGAACAAAAAGGCAAGAAAGTTAAATACTAATGTTAATCGCTTTACTGTTCATGCTTTGAGCCAAAATGGGTGGAACTGTGTATAAAGGTTCTTCATTCGACTTATCCACTCAGTTCTTTGACATTACTTCTGACTGCTTCTAGGAGTCAAGGCAAATGTTGAAAATTACATAGCACTTTGTGACAAAAAAGTAAAATATAACCTTCCCTTTTGCTCTTTCCTTTCTCCTTCCCTTTTCCCTTCCCCTTCCACTTCCTCCCTCTCTCTGGAACAGTCAAATTAGAGTTGTATACAATTTCAGATCAGAATATGAGAAGACAAACTGAGGTGCCTAGAAAAAAAAACTCCCAGAATTATCTTTCAGAATTTTTGTTTCTGAAATGCTTCTTCTTTCCATTATTTGTTTTTAATTCTCCCTCCCCTCAAATCTCTCAACAGCTGAATGTCCTTTGGAAATAACCCCCAAAACCCAACAAGCCACTGGACAAATGTCAAAACATTTAGTTTAAGAGGAAGTTATGGGACTCATAAGGGCAAGACAAGAAAACTACGGAGGAAACAAGTGAAAGCACCTACACATCAAAGCATCACAGAAAAGTGAGTGCAGCTTCTTGAATGTTAATTTTTATGTGTAAAGTACATTGTGGAAGGCTTATAAATGTTTCTTGCTGTCGTCATTCAGGCAGGGATGACCAGTGAAGTTAGAAGGTTTAGGAGATCTTTTCTTTACTGAAATCAAGAACTGAAACATCTGAGTGGTAGAAATCCACATAACTGAAAAAACCCTGAGGACTTTACCTGCTTCTCTTATTCAAGGCTGTATAATGGTAGAAAGGAATTTCTCATGCCATTGGCCTTGGCAGCCAGGGATCTCCCCTCTTCTGTTTGCTTTTCTAAGGCAATTAGACAGTGAATTATTGAAAAGTCTTAAAATGTTATGAGATTCATTGTGCAAGCCCCTTACCAGTAACAAACGGAACATGCGGCAGTAGCTATGTTGCTTGAGGCAGATCATTTTCTTAGCCTGAACATATATACACAAACATTGCTCAAACCTGAACCCTTTCTTTTCTTGCTGGACCATAGATCAGTCAGCTCCTGATTTAAAATGCATGGCTAAGTTAAAAACTTTAGTAAGGGCCAATCTTTGAATAATCCTTTAAGGATTATTGTAATTAAGGGACTAATCCTTAGATGCTTCTTAATTTGTGTCCATTTTCAAATCGAGTGCCACTTCTTTCATCACAAAAGAGAGAAGAAGAGGTGAAAATGACAAAGGTTTAAACATTAACAGCCCTTCCTGTCACCTCATGCATCTGTGCAATACAAATACCTGGAATATTTAAAACCAGGAGGCCATTAAAGCAAAACCAAACCACAGAAACCCTACCCCCACAAAATCACACTCTCGAAAACTAAGTGAAATTTTAAACACGGAGACAATGTTTGGTGGTGAGAAATATTCTGTGTGCAGATAAGGCAAAAAATAAGCTAAGGACTTGCATTTTAAGCTGCCAGCTTGTGAACCCTCTTTTCATGAACCCTCAACCGCCTGTCTGCATAAACTCTCCCTGACAAGAAGTTGTCCTTCTCCCCTTTAGAAGCCTTTCTGAAGGACAAAAAAAAAATCAATGACTGCAGCTTTTAAAATCACCCCAGCATTTACAGAGCCTTATTTATCTCTTTAACATGGAAAGGATGAGTTGGACAATCAGGCCAACCTAAATTTTAAAATTCATCTGAGAGGGAGATGTTAAAGTAATTGAAGCAGTGATGCACACGAGTGAAGCTTCATGATTGAATTTGAAAATGTTGAGATTCAAGACAGGTGCCCTACCTATGGTGCACAATCAGTGAAATGAAGCCACAAGGTAGCATTGCTGGGTTAAAACACCTGTCAGCAGTACACTGCCTATACCTCTTCATCAATTCGCATTGTTTAAAAGGAGGGATCACTCTCTGCTTGCAGCAGTCCTGTGCTAAGCGATGCAGAAGAGACAAACCATGACAATGCTACTAGGCTTAGAAACTTCTTCCTCTCTTCTCAATTTTTCTATCAGTCCAGATCTTAGGCAAGATGCAGATCTGTATGCTTCCATTTCTGCTTCTGCAAAATGAAATCATTTACTAATGCTTACAAAAGGTGTTATGGGAAAAGACATGCTAAGGATTGCTATTATGAGTGGAAAGTTGTGCCGAGGAAAGTATGGGCTGGATGTCAGGAGGAAGTTCTTCCCAGAGAGAGTGATTTCCCATTGGAATGGGCTGCCCAGGGAGGTGGTGGAGGCACCATCCCTGGAGGTGTTCAAGAAAAGACTGGATGAGGCACTCGGTGCCATGGTCTGGTTGACTGGATAGGGCTGGAGGATGGGTTGGACTGGATGATCTTGGAGGCCTCTTCCAGCCTGGTTGATTCTATGATTCTATTATGAGTGGAAAGAGAGAAACCCAAAGAGATGATGCAGCTGATGTCATGTTACAACTGTGTGAATGCACAGCACTGCAAGCTGTATGAATTGGAATGGGGACATAGCAAGGCTTAAAATTAGGGTGAGAAATCATTAGGAGACAAGTGGAAAAGGCTTAATCTTGTTTATGCCATTGGAAATAGCATACACTTGTTTTTTTTCTCCCTGTGAAAGAGAGAAAACACATGTAAGGATTATAAAGGCACCATGCTGGATTATTTGGCAAACCTTCAGAGGCAGGCATTCAACATGTAATTATCCCAGACTCTGTAAGAATGATTGCTCCATGATACGCAGTTATCGTTAACCTAATAGAGTTTACAGAGCAGTGTTTTGGTTAGTTTATTTATTTATTTATTTAACACCCCCTACACCTCCCCCCCCCCACCCCATGACAAATTACATTGTACTTTATGGAAATGTAACATTTTGTATGAATTGCTAAGAGCAGCCACGTGGCATAGTAATGACCAAGACAAAGTCGCTCCACTCTTATTTGCAACTGGCTCAGACCTTTCCATTAGCAAATTAAAATCTGTTCAAATTTATTTACTAATACATTAGGAGAAGCTTCAGGCTGACCCCTGGTGACCTGTATTATACAGTAAACAACTGCAGCAGTGAAAATAATTAATAGAATGTATTGCACCGCCTGCTTGTTCCTCAATCACACCTCGAGGTTGCCTAGATAGTGGCTTTGCCATCTGCATTCTGTTACAAGGCCACACTTCCTTAAAAATTATCAATTACATTTTCAAATGATTTCCTTTAATTGTACTCCCTTAATTCAAGGCATCTTCTGTTTTCAAAGCTTCTGAAAGTATGCACTTGAAAACCTTTTCCTTTCCAAAACTTAAAAGTTTCTGTGCTACTTGTGCATGTAAAATGAGTAACTATACAACAGCAACGATTAATTACATTAGTTAATATCAAACTAGTGCCATTCAGCTGGCAAGCATTGTAATAAACTCTCCATTGTCTACTATGCTGTTATAATGAGCATGAAATATGACTGATGCCTATTAAAGTTTGGTATGTCATTTTTATTTGGAGAAACATGGGCTGCTAATTAGAAAGTAATCTGCAATATGTGGCAGTCCACTCTAGGGGAAGAAACAAGAATGTTGTACATTGCTCACCTCTGCTTCCCTTCATCACAGATGACCATGATTAGACTTTTCTGCTTTGAAAACAGTTGTTTTTCAGGTCTCTATTTTTTAAAAGGAGAATCTGAGTATCTTACATAGAATGATCAAAAGAAGTTGTGAGGGAAAAATGCAGTTTCCAATTTCATAGACAGTGAATGACTAAAGTTTAGGTGCCCATAGGATAGGCATATTCTTTCTTTAGATCTATCTATAGAAATAGTGATGGTAAAACCTGCCATATGGCAATCAGTTGGTAAGTCTTAGCCCTACACAACAGATACAAGAGAAGATCATCAATATGCCACATTAACAGGGCAGCAAAATATATTCACATATAAATTCAAGGAGTCCCAGTACTAAATGGTTCTGAGGGTGCCAAGTAAGAGCAGCACAAAACACACACTCCAGACATCCAGTTTGTGCATATAGAGCAGGGACCTAGATAGCTACAATCTAAACTATGAGAAAAGAGCTGGGGACCTACAGAGCTGCACTGAGTGCACTCTCAGGAAGTCTACCAAAGATACCAGGACGTGTGGTGTGGGAGACTCACTTGAGGGAAGAGATGCCATTCAGAAGGATCATGACATGCTTCAGAAATGGGCCAGTGACAACTGCATGAGGTTCAACAATTCAAAGCACAAGGTCCTGCATCTGGATTGGGCCAATCCTAGGCACAATTGCAGGCTGGGTTAAGTGGCTCTGAAGAAAGAGACTTGTATGTTGTGATGGTTTGGGAGTTACTCACCCCCACACACAGTGGATTCACCCAGAAGAGACTCAATTGGCTGGAAGTTAAGGAATGAAGCTATATTTACAGCTTAGCACAATACACAAGCAGATGTTTACAATATATTGCAAATATTTACAGCTATATACAGAAATATACAAATTAAAGGTAACACAGAAACACAACAGCCCTCCCAGAAATCAGAGTCCCCACGAGAGGCTCCCAACCACCATTCCACCTTCTTTCCACCCCTCTACCTTATCCCAGAGTCTGCCTTAAATGCAAGGTGAGCTGGAAGGATTGGCAAGGGGTGTTAGAAGCAGAATGATTAATTGGGTTACACAGATCCAAGAAGAACAGCAGAAGCCCAGGGAGAAAATACAGACACTGAACTCTGACAGATAGAGACTATCTTATCTATGTGTCCTTGCTTTTATACATCTCAGCAAACCATGAGAGTGGTGAGACCCTGGAATGAGTTGCCCAAGGAGGCAGTTGAGGCCCCATCCCTGGAGGTGAATTGCCTGGAAACTGCCTGCCTTGAGTTTACCAGGAACAGGCTCCAAATAATGCCTCCATGCAATGGGCTTGCATAGCCAACATGACATTGTGCTAAAACTGCACATTGCAAGACATCTTGCCTGCACCTGAAAATCTCCAGCCAAGATGGAAGTCCTGGATACACAGATTGTCCAGAGGAGCCAAGGGACAAGGTGAGAGATTGTCTGCTTCCTCTTCCAGCACTCAAGCCTAGGAAGAATCAATTCTCAGCGGCCAACAAGACAGTAACAGAATTCCCTGGAAGTGTTTGGGTACTGTTTGAAGCTGTAGCCAGCCCTGAGAGTCAGGAGGTAATATTTAAAAGCCTCTTGTAATTCACCATTGCCTTCTGTCATAAGCAGAAAGGATCTTCTTGAGTCCATCTAGTAGACAAGCAGTGTATTTACCACAGCAACCTCTTCCAGTTCAGTTAATGTTTATATTTTTGCTGGTTATTTCCAGATCTAGTTATTATCTGTATAATGCTTCCATGACTGTGCAAATAACCCATTAGTACTAAAATTAGTGGTTGGGGGTGGCAAGAGAGTTCTGAATATCAAAATTAAAAACCAATATTAATTTTGGAAAATATCTTCTTGCATTAATTAGTTACCCCTTCATAACAGCTGCCTAGCAATAGGGCAAGGGAGAATGGGCAAGGGAGAATGGTTTTAAGCTGAGAGAGAGCAGGTTTAGACTGTATCTAAGGAAGAAGTTCTTCTGTTTGAGAGCGTTGGGACTTTGGAATAGGCTGTCCAGGGAGTTTAAGGATGCCTCCTCCCTGGGGCTGTTTGAGGCCAGGTTGGATGAGACCTTGAGCAACTGAGTCTAGTTGAGAGGTATCCCCACCCACGGTGGAGAGGTTGAAGTAGATGATCTCTAAGGTCCCTTCCAACCTAAGCCATTCTATGATTCAATGAAAATGCAAAGTCAGTGTAAGGGTCTGGATACATGAACTAATTTTCACAAGCCTGGATATGCTGACAAATGTCACACAATGAATGTAGGCCTGCTGCATTATTATATGAATGAAGAACACCATGTCATTTGGAAAGACATACATTTCTAGGCAGTTTAGTTTCGACTGACTTTCTTTTCTGGTCTAGAAGCAAGAAGAAAACAAGTGTTCTAGAAGTAACACACTCATCATCATTCAGATATGACTAAGGAAAGAGATTGCTAACGGTTTTATTATTGCTATTGCTATAAATACGAGAAAATATTCCGTAAACTAACCAGGAAATCTAGTCTGACCACGTTTTTGTATAGCAATGTGTTTCACACATACATAGCAGGGGATATTAGCGTTTACGTATCACTGTTGACCTCTTGTGGTCTCCTTGCATAGTTGCATGCCAAAGCCTACGAGCAAAGAAAGCGCTGAAACGCTTCCCTTAGCTTTAAAAGCAGCAAACTCACTATCATTTGTGCAGCACGACGCTAGAATAGAAATTACAGATTATAAATTCTTAGCAGGAGTATTTAATTTAGTGTAAACAGTTTAATGCTGAAACCAAACCAACCATTTAAAATAGAATCATAGAATCATAGAATCAAGCAGGTTGGAAGAGACCTCCAAGATCGTCCAGTCCAACCTAGCACCAAGCCCTATCCAGTCAACCAGACCATGGCACTAAGTGCCTCATCCAGGCTTTTCTTGAACACCCCCAGGGACGGTGCCTCCACCACCTCCCTGGGCAGCCCATTCCAATGGGAAGTCACTCTCACTGTGAAGAACTTCCTCCTAACATCCAGCCTATACTTTCCCTGGCACAACTTGAGACTGTGTCCCCTTGTTCTATTGCTGGTTGCCTGGGAGAAGAGGCCACCCCCTACCTGTTCAGTTTAGGAGGACTTTTGAAGGGAATATCTACCTCAGCTATTCCTGTTGTTCCTGACCTGTTTGTACTAGACCAATTTCTCAGTCTTTCACATTTATTGCAGATAGTGCATGGAACACAATAAGCTTAACTTGCCTGGTTTTTTAATAGCCATGTCCTGTGTAAGTCTGTTCACACTACAATGAGCTAAGGCTCATTTTCACCTTTGCAACACTGAGATCTCCAACCATTACGCAGGATACACAGGGATAGGGATACTGATAGTAAGTAAACTGTAACACTGAGAAGCTACATCACTGGACTAACTTAACAGTAAATTGAGGTCTTGACAGATACCTCTGGTATCTGACATTTGGATGGTCACCTGCTCAGTTGTCCCTTCCTATTTGACTCAGACAGATTTCATTTATTTTCCTACTCCTTTTTTGAAAGGTTCCCTTTCTTCTCCTTTTTTTTTTTCTTTCTTGCATGTTTTTTCTTCTTCTCAGGCTTCAAAACTTAACATTGGTAAAGGCTTGAAGAGGTATGTTATTGAAGTGAAGAGGAGCAACTGGCAGTTTAATTATCCTTCTCAGGTGTAGGAAGCCTTATTGTGTTCTTGGGGTACCTAGTACAGAGATGCTCATTCAATTATTTACTTTGACAGAGTTCAGGAAATCACAGAATCATAAAGAATCACAGAATAGTTTGGGTTGAAAGAGATCTTTAAAGGTCATTTAGTCCAACTGCCCTGCAATGAGCAGGAACATCTTCAGCTGCGCCTGGTTGAACAGAGCCCTATCCACACCCTGAATGTTTCCAGGAATGGGCTATCTACCAGCTCTCTGGGCAGCCTGTGCCAGTGTTTTGCCAGCTGTCACTGCCAGAAATCTCTTCCTTATATCTAATCTAAATTTCCTTTCTGTAAATTTAAACCCACTACCTGTTGTCCTGTGACTTCATGCCCTTGTAAAAAGTCCCTCTCTATTTTTCTTGGAGGCCCCTTTTAAGTACTTACATTCTGCTCTAAGGTCTCTATGGAGCCTTCTCTTCTGCAGGCTGAACAATCACAACTCTCTCTTGCAATACCAAATTTTCCTGGAGGTGTTCAGAAAAAGACTGGATGAGGCACAATCTGGTTGATTGGACAGGGCTGGGTGCTAGGTTGGACTGGATGATCTTGGAGGTCTCTTCCAACCTGGCTGATTCTACGATTTTATGATTCTGAGAAAATTGCTCTTCTTGGAACTTACAAACTGCTTAGAGGCAGACAGTCGGTACCTGATCCTACAGTGCCAGTTCCAGTTATAATGACAAAAGTGCTGTGATTCTTCTCTGCAACCCAATGAATACTTAAAATGCCACCAACCTTTATACCAACATGCTGGTACACAGATGAAGACAGATTTTAAAAGACAAGGAGGCAAAGATATGCCTGTTCATGACAGCATAAACTATGCCAGTTTGAAAAATGCACTGACATGAGCCTGCTGAAGGGAAAGTTTGCATGCATTTTTAAAAGCTCACAAATCATCACCCTACAGCAGCTCATATACAAAGCCCGCTCAGGAACTTTGGAGAAAGAAATGAACCTATTGATCTATTAGACAGCAAATCACACATGAAAGGCTAAATTCACTGGGCTTTCTAAGGGTCTGTCAAAAATTTTGTGTTTCATTACCACCCCAGCTTCCCAGAGATTGGACACATTTGAAAAATGGAAGAATTTTAGAAGGTATTTTCAGATGAAGTGTCAACATTCTGACTTTCTTCATCAGTGTGATAGCAAGGAAAAGAACTGCACTTCATTCTTTGTAGATCAACAACTAGCACCAACATGGGAGCAGAAGAAAGGATCTCTTAGGACCAGAGTTCCTAGACAGCTTTCAGTCTGTTTTAAAAAGAACTTCTTAAACCACTGTAATTTGAAATAAAAATGATAGTTATTAGATGAAGTGTTATTCTGTGAACAGGATGGGAGAGATTGATGGAACAGAACCCTCTGTATTTAGGCATAAAAGCAGACAGCAAAACTTAAAATAATGACTACCCTTTGAGGGTGAGTCCTGTTGAAAATTGACTATAAATGTCAGAATGGGGCCACTGGATGAAGAGGCCTTTTAAAAGTTAATGGACATCAAGCATAAGAAGAAACTGCTTTTGTTACACAGTTCATACAGGACTCTTTATTGAAGAGAATTTCTACTTAATGCCCATTCAAACAGTCACTTAGGGCAGGGTCCTCACTCAGACATCCAGTGTCAGGGGTGTGCCCTGGCTTTACACTGCTGTCACACTACACACATATATTTGAAATAAGATACTTTGAAAAAACACATCCATCATTTCCCTCTCTTTCTTTAATACGTCAGTTGAAGCTGCAGCTATTTTAATCTCTTGCCTCCGAATACTTTTACTCTGCCTTAAAGCTTTTGGAACTCTGGTGGTTTTGGTAAGCAGGAGCTATCATTATGTCATTTATATGTCTCTGTTAATCTTCCCCCACTACAACTTTTGTGGAAGAATATCTCCCTAAATTCTTTCAAGAAGCTTTATTTCTGCTCAAAAGTTTTACTGCAAGGCAGAACACAGACTGGACAGATGCCATGCCCCACACACTTTGACCTGTGTATTACATCATCATTCAAAGTATCTGGATGTAAGAAAGTCCTGGAGATGAGATGTCCCTCTGCATTCTGTTTATCAAAGGCTAGGGCTGGCGTGGTCACTAAACACCTGATAAATGTTCTTTACTAACCCCTCTCACTTCCCTAAAAGGAAAAGATAGGGAATAAGGGAAAGAAATAAAGTGGAAAAGGAAACTAAATCCACTTTAAAGAAAAAAAGAACAAAACCAATAAATGTACACAAATACATACGAAAGAAATATTGAACCCAGCCCCCACAACAGCAATTAGTCATTGCCACCACTGATGCTGTGGCATAAGTCCCAGTCTGGACTCAGTGGCAGATGGCAATGAGTTGCATGAAAAGCAATGCGAGGCTCAGCTATGGCCCTAAACCCATGCCACTTTCCCACAAAAGAAGCAGCCTTTTACCCCTCTCCTCAAACAGGTGACAAGGGCCTTAATGACAATTTATCTGAGATTGATTATGTGCTAGCTTTGCTGAAAGCTTATTTAGAGAATATGACTTCATTTCATGATAGGTGACATAAAAAGCTGCAAACCTTTGCTCCAATGGCCTCATCTCCTGAACAAGAGATGAGACTCTAAATCCTGAATAAGGCTTCTGTCAGCCTGGGAGCTGTCACTGCCTGCAAATTCTGTAGTGAGAGCCTATTAGAAGGATATAATGACATAAATCAGGATTACCCCATTCATGGCCTATGGGACATCTCTAGCACTTGAAGTTCTAAGAAGATGAGAATGTGCCTGTGATTTTCAATCACTGAAGTGCTCCTTGTGATCTTTAAGTGAAAAATTGTCATTACAGGGACTAGGATGCCTTTGAATTGGCTTCTCACTATTTCTTACAGTCTCAGGACTATCTCCAGTCTGTGCTAGAAACATTCTTGACACCTGTTACCCTTTCTTTGGAGTGGCTGCTCAGCAGCTTACACGCTACTGCCAACCTGCTGCATTGTAGTGCTGTAAGCAGCTCTGGAGGTGGGCTGAGGGCTTGCCAAGCACACAAATCTTTGCTGAGTCACTTCATCAGAGGATCAGATTTGCAACATCTCACTGTATAAGGAATCCAGAAGTCCTGGAGGATAAGACAAATTAAATCTACACTCTATTAAAGCTCTTGATTTCAAATATTCTCAAGTTTTCACTGATTTAATCTGAAACTGGAACCATGAGTGCAGTTTTCTTAACAATGGCTCCACTGGGTGCATGCAAATTGCTGTCAGTGGAGGATCTCATGTGCAAGATCAGAAGAAATCCAGGACCTTCTATACGGTCAGAAGTAGAAACTCTGTATGTGTATTTTCTTGCTTACGTATATTATTGGATCACAGGGTGTCAAGGGTTGGAGAGGTCCCAGAGAGACCATCCAGTCCAAACTCCCTGCCAGAACAGGACCATACAATCTAGCTCAGGTCACACAGGAATGCATCTAGACAGGCCTTGAAAGTCTTCAAGGAAGAGGACTCCATAGTCTCTCTGGGGAGGCTGTTCCAGTGGTCTGTGGCCCTTACAGTAAGGAAATTCCCCCTTGTGTTGAGGTGGAACCTCCTGTGCTGCAACTTACACCCATTGCTCCTATCTGTCACAGAGAGCAAGTGAGCAGAGCCTGTCCCCCACCTCCTGACCCTGAGCCCTCAGATATTTATAAACATTTATTAAATCCCCTCTCAGTCTTCTCTTCTCCAGACTAAAAAGTCCCAGGTCCCTCAGCCTATCCTCATCAGGCAGTGCCCTCCAGTCCCCTAATCATCCTTGTAGCTCTCTGCTGGACCCTCCCCAGCAGATCTCTGTCCCTTCTCAGCTGTGGATCCCAAAGCTGAATGCAGTACTCAAGATGGGGTCTCACCACGGCAGACTAGAGGGGGCGGAGAACCTCCCTTGCTCTGCTGGACACTCTTCCTAATACACCCCACGTTCTGTTCACAAGAAGAAATATCCATTACAAATGTAGGAAGTTCAGCTCTAGCCCAGAAGAATTGATTTTTTATCATCTTACAAGCCCTGGCTTGCACCCAGCTGAGCTGCCACAGAATGTTTCTCTCCTAATAAACTTGCACATCTTGCCTGTAACAGAGATCTTCAGCCAGAGCCACTTCAAACCCTGTACACTGGCTTTCGCAGTGTAGGGAGGTGAAGGGGCAAAGATGAGTCCCCTCCTAATGAAAGAAAACTGATTTAAAGGGACGGGGCTGTGGTAATTAACAAACGCACCACTAGATGGCAAGTTCTGATTGCATTGAGCCTCTCGTGCTCCCAGCTTTCGCAAGGCAGTCAACAGAAGCAATCCAACTAACGTATTTTAGCTGGAGAGTTCAACTATCATTTAAGTTTCTAATTGCTCAAGAGGTCCCTAAAAAAATATCACCAGAAATTCCTACAGAAGTAGCTGAATTTCACTCCCAGTTATTAGTTAATGCAGGGCCAGGCTGCTCCCTATCATCAAAACAGGGATTTTGGAAGCAAAATAGAGGATGCAGCATGGCCCATCATGAAAACATGGACCTGGATTTGTGAAACGAATTCAAGACAGCCCAGGAGATCATGGGCTGTCGCTAGACCTCTTGTGTGAAATCTTTCACCTACAGCAGGGAAGCAGTTTGTTTTGGCCTGTTTGAAAGATGCACAACTGTAGAAAAGAAAGGTAAGGAAGAAGAGGCTTCATAGTAAAACTGGGAAGCAACCAGTGTTCAAGTTAGGAATGAAGAGTGAAACCCAGATTACAGGAAAGCCTGAGAATTCTGCCTTCAGCTCTATGGCTTTAAGATTTCATTTGCCTGTAGCATGAACGACTTCTCTCAGGGTTTATGTCTGCCTGTGCCTGCTATTTTTAACCCCGAGAGTATCTTTGCAGTATATCATGCCTGTTAGGATGCATTAGCATTTAACAACCAGAAAGCCCCTCAAACTGTGCAAGCCATGCTCTTCTAGCAAGGAATAACATTTTCTACACTCTGTGAATTTGAGTGACTGACAGCATCATGGTACAATGCATCTGTTCATGAACATTTACATCATATATATCCAACCCTTCATCTTTTAGCAACAGTTAGCTGAGTCAGTGACTAAACAGTAATGCAAGACCTCTGTGACAGTGACAAGTGACAATAACCAGCCTGCTGAGGCAGTTTCCCCCATGTTCTTCTGTGCTCGTTTAAAGAACATCAAGAACAAAACTACATTTCAATACAACTCAACTGCTGGTGGCTTCTCTGAGATAAATCTTGAAGGCCAAATAGAAGTAAATCATAGCTCTGGTTTTGGAGAAATAGAGGTGTCTTTCTGTCTTCATTCGAGTTCCTGCTAACTGTTAAATCAGCTCTGAGAGAACCAGGATTTTGCTAAGTGCTTCAATTCAAAAGTCTTAAAGTATCATCTACTTTCAGGAAGTTGAATTGTTGGTGGCCTCTTTAGCTTACTGTAGTGAGATAGGATGTTAGGAGAGTACATGCACTAAATTGCTAAAGAGGATAAAATTATTATTCATGATTTGCCAGCTCTTTGCTTCCTGGTATTCTGGTTTCTTTTTGCAGCATGAAATGCTGCATTTTTTTGTGTTCATATACTTGATAGAAACTAAAATATGGAAATATTTTTTTCTATGGACATCTGAATAAGGTGCAGTGAGGTTCAGTTAATCAATTCTCTCTGCTCAAACACTGATGCACTGAAGTACATCCAAAACTTACTCCAGTCCTGACAGCTGCCAGGACAGTGGGCAAAACCTGGTCTCAAAGGGACCTGTGATGTGCTCTTCCAAAACACAGGTCCAACGCCAACGTTTGTCAAAGGGGTTCTTAATTAAATACATAGTATATATTTGAGGATGTAACAATGTGAAATATCAAAAATTCTAACTCCACAAGCACAGCCTTGACTTAAGCCTTTGGTGCCTTCTCTTTTGTCACCACTAAGGATAAACTGTACCCAAAGAAGCAGTGCACGTCTGTATCCCACTGGAAGTGCACTGCATTCAGGTTAATGTAGGACTTGAGCTGACTGAGAGGATTTATGCATATTTTATGTGTACCTCTATTATGCTTCTGTTTTAAGATCTGTGCCAATTATTCAGTATTTTAAAAATGAGACCTTTTTTTCCTCATCACTTGGATCACATATGCTGTTCAAGCTTCAGCTGCCTGCACTTGCTTTAAAGCAAAGCAATAAAATGAAGTTTTCTATGAAAAGCTGCTATAGATGAAAAAAAACAAAAATCCTCAAGAGCAAAAAAAAAAAAAAAGTCTAAATCATGAAGCTCTGCAAAATATCAGAAAATACGTGAAGCATAGCTGTCTGAACAATAAAGACATGACAGACATGACTAGCAAATGGATTTATTTAGCAACAAACTGATAAGAAATCTATAATGAAAGCTAAGATTCTACTCAGTTTTGCAAGAAGGATTCACAATGGCCAATTAAACACATAAGATTTTTTTTGCTCAAGACATCTCTATTATTTTCTTCTTGGGGTAAAATAATGACAATGGCTATTAAAAGTCTGCTTTTCAGCCCAAGTGATTATGACCCCTCCCAAAACCAGAAAAAGAAAATAGATTGTGAGATAGTAGGAACCATAGAAATAAAGCTGGAGTTTATATTGCATGTATATTCCAAAGTTAATATATCATGGCAGAGTTATATATAAAGGAAATTAGTCCTATATACTGCTCACTGCTCACAGTGAGAAATGCTAAACAAGATTCATGGCTTATTGTCCTCTCTACATGCTTTGAACTACTCTGTACATTTCTGAGATAGTAATTAGTAATTTTATTGAGTTACAAGACACAAAAAATTAAGTTTTATGTACATAAATTGTAGTCACATTTAAGCCTTTTGAAGTTAAAGGCATTTAATCCCAAATACTAAGAAAAAAATTCCTCAGGACTATTAACTTCAAAATTTGCTTGCAATTCTTGACTACAACTTGAAGATGCTAACTTTAAAGTCTGGAAAAAAAAAAAAACACCTCACTTTTAAATGAAACTTTCATGGATTTAAAATCCAATTTAAATATTCATGACAAATATACTTCTTATTGAGGAGGAAATGTATGCCTTAGAAAGCATACTGATTAAATTCAGGGTAGGTTTAATGGAAACAGGTAAACACTTGATTAGTGGCCAGTAAGAACCTGGTTTAATTTACATTAAAATGACATCTTCTCTCTGAACTCAAGGTCTAGCTCACTTAACTTTGTGGTACTTGACATAAATAATCTTAGTATTGTTATGCCATTGCTAATGACTTTCTGCAGAGTCTTATCACATTCTTACACAGGGTTTAGAACTTTAATGTTAAAAAGAAGTTAAAAGCAAAACACAGAAAAGGTTTTGGGTTTTTTTTGGTGCATAACACAATAAAAAAAATATTTATCTTAAACTATCAGCATCTGTTTTGCCAGAGTTCTTGGTTCAGAAATATCTCTTTTTTTTTTCCCCAGAAAGCTGGGTTATAACATATGAGATTTGTAGATAAGAAACACTTAGGAACTCTGTATTTAACATGCTGCTTTTCAGTTGCAGCCAAAGAGCAAACCACATCAACCAGTTTGAGATCTACCTGAGTGGGTGAGCACAGTGGCATTCACAACTGTCATTAACTTACAGCATGTATCAGAAATAAACAGACACCCCAAGAAAATGGTTTGATAGAAAGGATACTCAAGTCAAGAAATTCTTCAGTCATCACTCAGGGAGTCAGTAGACCAGAGTTAAGTGGGTGAACATATATTTGCACCTAATTGGTTAAGATAGTCCAGTCTGCATCCAAAAAGTGTTCAGTTACCTAGCAAAGTGACATGGACTTCTACTTGACAGAAAGAACCAGAAAATGGCCAGTGAATCTCTGGAGTATTTTCTCCAAATCTTTGTGCCCAGAACCAGCCAGAAAGCAAATAGTAAATGTTCTAGTTTTGAGATGGTGTATACAATTCTTAACGTGCTTTTGCCAGCTAGGGGTAAAATACCTCACAAAGAATGTTCTTTATTTATTGAAGTTGAACCCATATCTTGTTCTGATACTTATCCTATAGTTATATACACTATTCCTTCATCAGGAGAAAGATTAAAGAAAGAAAACACCTAAGATGCAGTATGAATTATGGTCTGGTAACCAACAGAGAGAACACACTGTGCACTGGTGGAGTACGCTTCACTAGTGGTACATTTCCAAACAGGCTTCCAGGATACTTGAAGATGTGAAGATCCAACCAAAGAAGTACTGATGATATTTAAAAAGGAGGAGAAGCTCCTTATCTTCTAAATGGTAGTTTTGGTAAGTTGGTAAATTTCTTTGACTTTATGTATCTATAAAGTAAAATCTCCATAAAAATAAATTTGAGCAGCTCTTCCTCAGGTCTGTTTTTCCCTAAGAAGGAAGAAGAATCATAGGATAGCTTTGTTTGGAAGGGACCTTAGAGATCATCTACTGCAACCTCCAAGGCATGGGCAAGGTTACCTCTCAACTAGACTTGGCTACTCAAGGCCTCATCCAACCTGGCCTTGAACACCCACGTGGAGGTATCCAACCTCCATGGGCAGCCTATTCCAGGGTCTCACCATTCTCATATTGAAGAACTTCTTCCTAACCTACTCTCTCTTGGCTTAAATCCATTCCCTCTTGTCCTATCACTATACACCTTCAGGGAAGGTCCCTCTCCAGCCTTCCTGTAGGATCCCTTCAGGTATTGGAAGGCAGCTATGAGGTCCCCCTGGAGTTTTCTCTTCTCTAGGCTCAACAAGCACAGCTGCCTCAGCCTATCCTCATAGCAGAGTTCTTCCAATCCTTGAATCACCTTTGTGGCTTTTCTCTGGACTCACTCCAGCTCTGGGTTCTTATAAGGGGGACCCCAGAACTGGAAGCAGTGTTCAAGGTGGGTTGTCACAAGAGCAGAGTAAAGGGGAAGAATCACCTCTCTTGACCTGCTGGCCACAGTCCTCTTGATGCAGCCTAGGACACGATTTGCTTTCTGGGCACACAACTAATTCCAAACTAATCACATGTTAGCATTATGAAGTTTTTGGTATACATTTTCTATCATCTGGAAACTGAGAACGATTTCATAGCTCTGCTTAGAAACAGCACTAATTCTGTCCATCTATAATAGCTCAGGTCTTTGTAATAATGCAATTATAATAAACCAAATTAACAATCATCTAATGATAGCTACTAAATGATGTCAGTCGTACAAAAAGACATCTAGCTGGCTATCCCTTTTAGGAACATACAATGTAACTGTCACTGTCACAGCATGCAAATTATGCACGGGGACAATCTACAAAAGACTAAATCTCTGGGAGAATTATCAGGTTCAGAGCGTTCAGAGGTTATTACAGAGCTTAATGACGCAAGTGCTTGGGATGACATTTTAGAGTCAGGAAACTGATGAGATATGCATAGTTATGCAGAGCTTCCAGGAGAAAATTAAATCAAGATCTTGTAATATCCAACTAAGGCTTCATTAATGCCAAGCACTATATTTTTTTAAGTTCAGACTGAACTTTTTTCTTGCTTGGGACTTAGTTCATTTACAGATACTTGCTCACCACTGTGAAAGTAAAGCAACTCATAGTATGCAGAAGACTAGAAAGCCCTCTGGGCAGTTAAAGTGATTGCTATTTTAACTTGTAAGGGGTGGAGTTAAAGCAGAAGATTGAGAGTTTATGACAACTGAGTAAGCCTTAAAGAAAGCTTTTTTCCAATGCAGACCTCATATGACCACTGTTAACTGCAAATAGGCAGCAGTTAGTAATATTGAGGCATTTTAATGATGAAAGTGATTAAAGAACTTTTATTGCAACAAATATCTCAAAACTTGCAGCAGAGTTAAACATGGAAACAGTCACAGCATAGGAATTAGACTCAATCTCCCTTACCAACACTTAGCACATGGACTTTTGGATAGGGCTGGGTGCTAGGTTGGACTGGATGATCTTGGAGGTCTCTTCCACCCTAGTTGATTCTATGATTCTATGACTATTACACAGGAATTCCATCTGAATCCTTCAGGTTAAAATTGCACAGTTAAGCTAAAATGACACTAACAACTACGTGCAGCAAACCATTGCACTGTCACAAGCATTATATAACTACCTGAGGGGTGGCTGTGGCCAGGAGGAGGTTGCTCTCTTCTCTCAGGTGGCCAGCACCAGAACAAGAGGACACAGCCTCAGGCTGCGCCAGGGGAGATTTAGGCTGGAGGTGAGGAGAAAGTTCTTCCCTGAGAGAGTCATTGGACACTGGAATGGGCTGCCCGGGGAGGTGGTGGAGTCGCCGTCCCTGGAGCTGTTCAAGGCAGGACTGGACGTGGCACTTGGTGCCATGGTCTGGCCTTGAGCTCTGTGGTAAAGGGTTGGACTTGATGATCTGTGAGGTCTCTTCCAACCCTGATAATACTGTGATACTGTGATATTATCAAATATTTAGACCTGGAAAGAAACTACACACACATATAACTAGATTTTTAGAATAGAAAGAACTGTATTCACTGTAAGACTTCTAATAGACTTCTAATTGACTCAGCTCAGACCTGAGACCACCAATCACATCTGTGATACAGGAAGGGTATAAAAAACAAATAAACAACAAAAAATCTGTAACAACAAACTCAAAGAAAATGCAAGTTGTACTCAAGGAAAACAGGGAAAGCAGAATCGATGGCAAGAAAGATGCATGCAGCCAAGCGTGAGGAATTCCACATGAAGCTTGCGTACTGTATGTGGAGCTTGTCATTAATACTATGCCCAACATGGTATTAAGGAAATATTTGCTAAGCAGGTGTAAAACCCAGTGATATCCTGTGTTTACAAGAGTAAAATATTCTAGAAGCAGAATTCTGTATCATCTGCAGAAACTGTAAAAGGAGTCAGGGTTATGGAGAGCAACCAGAAAACAGTTGTGCTAATTAATCCTAGTAGGTAACCATGCCTGAAGGATTTGCAAATTCTTTGTATTGTGATATAAGATCAGATCTTTTTGTCCCTGCATCAGACTTGATGGAAACAAAAGAGCAGAACAACCCACAAAATAAAATCCCACCCCCCCCAAAAAAAAAAGAGAGGAAAAAACCCCTTCATTTAAGTATTCCCTTGAAGAATTCTAATCCATTTAAAAGAAGAGTTACATGTAATTATGATGCTTTGACTTCACAGCTTCTCAACAGGCAGATCACAAAAGATAATATTATTCTTCTCCTGTACTCAACACTGGTCAGGCCACACCTTGAGTACTGTGTCCAGTTCTGGGCCCCTCAATTCAAGAAAGATGTTGAGGTGCTGGAAGGTGTCCAGAGAAGGGCAGCAAAGCTGGTGAGGGGCCTGGAGCACAAATCCTATGAGGAGAGGTTGAGGGAGCTGGGCCTGTTTAGCCTGGAGAAGAGGAGGCTCAGGGGTGATCTTATTACTGTCTACAACTACCTGAAGGGGCATTGTAGCCAGGTGGGGGGTGGCCTCTTCTCCCAAGCAACCAGCAATAGAACAAGGGGACACAGTCTCAAGTTGTGCCAGGGTAGGTCTAGGCTGGATATTAGGAAGAAGTT
Source organism: Pogoniulus pusillus (assembly GCF_015220805.1). Classification (NCBI taxonomy): domain Eukaryota; kingdom Metazoa; phylum Chordata; class Aves; order Piciformes; family Lybiidae; genus Pogoniulus; species Pogoniulus pusillus. The sequence goes on along the minus strand of NC_087282.1, from coordinate 22,010,812 downwards.
CTTCACAGAGAGAGTGATTGGCATTGGAATGGGCTGCCCAGGGAGGTGGTGGAGGCACCGTCCCTGGGGGTCTTCAAGAAAAGACTGGATGAGGCACTTAGTGCCATGGTCTAGTTGATTGGATAGGGCTGGGTGATAGGTTGGACTGGATGATCTTGGAGGTCTCTTCCAACCTGGTTGATTCTATGATTCTATGATATCAATGTACATTTTGCAGAATCCAGGACATTTGGGTCAAATCATTAAAAAATCTCAAACAGGATATGACTAAATGTTTGGACAATAATCTTTAGTAAAATTGGAAGTCATCTTTCTGTTTGGTTGGTCCTGCGTGCAGAGACATACTAGATTTGACCCAGGAAGTTTTAGGTTCTGGAACAAAACTTCAAATATTTCACAGTATCACAGTATCACCAAGGTTGGAAGAGACCTCATAGATCATCAAGTCCAACCCTTTACCACAGAGCTCAAGGCCAGACCATGGCACCAAGTGCCAATCCTGCCTTGAACAGCTCCAGGGACGGCGACTCCACCACCTCCCCGGGCAGCCCATTCCAGTGTCCAATGACTCTCTCAGGGAAGAACTTTCTCCTCACCTCCAGCCTAAATCTCCCCTGGCATAGCCTGAGGCTGTGTCCTCTTGTTCTGGTGCTGGCCACCTGAGAGAAGAGAGCAACCTCCTCCTGGCCACAACCTCCCCTCAGGTAGTTGCAGACAGCAAAGAGGTCTCCCCTGAGCCTCCTCTTCTCCAGGCTAAACAATCCCAGCTCCCTCAGCCTCTCTTCACTTCATCTGCCCCTGCCTGCATCTCTTTCTCTCTTTCTACTTTTTTTTTTCTCCCAAAGTGGAATAAGGACTCTGGATACATCAACAAACACAAACAACAATACATTTTAGCATTAGCTATCAAATTCTTACTTAACCTATAAGATTTAGAATTCAGCAATGAGACAAGCCTTCCAGGTCGTCAGCAATCAATATCTAATTTACCTTAGCGGTACTTCAGAAGCAGAATTCATTGGAAGTTTTCACTAGAATGGCTAAGTGTGCTAGTTCATTCACAGCATGTAACTCAACAATCTATTTGAAAGATATGTTCTTCAGTAGAAAATATTACACACAAATGAGCTTGTTACAAATAGCCAACACTTTCCTTGAAACAATGGGAATATTTCCTTTCATTAGCAGGTCTTATCTCTCAAAGCTCATCTTGTCTATGTGTTAATTACATTGTCATTTGTGAAAATGAAATGAGATTTTGCATGCAGTAGGACAGGGAATGCATACTTTTTTAGTTGCATTCATTTATATATCACATTACTGCAATAGAAATAAATGTGGGACAGCATTTTTGTTACAGGCACACTTAAGAACATACATGACTTCTTGGTGATGCCCAGTGACAGCACAAGGGGCACTGGGTGGAAATTGAGGCATGGGAGGTTGCATGTGAACGTGAGCAAGAATTTTTTTCACTGAGAGGGTGACAGAGCACTGCACAGGCTGCCCAGGGAGGTTGTGGTATCTCCCTCTCTGGAGATATTCAAGATCCATCTGGATGTGTTCCAGTGGGATTTGGTCTAGGTGACCCTGCTCTGGCAGGGGGACTGGGCCAGATGAGCTTTCGAGGTCCCTTCCAGCCCCTGACATTCTGTGATTCTATGACTTTTCAAAATCTTTGATGGTAGAAACTGTAGGGAATACTTGAGTTTGGCATTCCCTACCTTCAAAGTTACACTATTAGTTTAAAAACAAGAGACCAATCAGGAGACAAGTTTGCTGTTTTCTTCTAAACCCATTTGTAACTTCTTGCAATATAGATCATGAGATATCAGCATGTATCAAACAATTGATATTTGACACAAGCAACAAGGCTTTGCCTGTTTTGCATCAGATTTGACAAAAAAAGTGCTACTGAAAAATTGTTTGGGCCAAAATACTGCAATATAGTTCAAGCTCCTCTCTACCCCATTTTTCAAAGCTGTCATATGAAAATCCCCTAAACGAGACTTGGATTCCTTTGTTTGATGCAGGAAGTTGTAGTTTACTCGGTCAAATATTTAAATTGGTTTCTTACTGCCCTCAAAAATTATGTTGGATTGTGTAGCTGAGCAAGCTGGGGTGTTCAGTGCTAATTTAAGACAGTTTATATTTGAGTTGCTATCTTAGGCCCAGTGTGACAATTTCACTGCTTCACTTCTGAGGATGTTTAACTAATGTCTGCTCCAACAGAGTGTAAAAACTGGATGCACTACACAGCAATCAGGTGAGCATCTTGAAGACCTAAAGGATCTAAAGGACTTTTTCTCATGTCTCCTTAAGTCATATGACTTCCTTCAACCACAGAAAAAAAACCCCAGTAACTTCCCACTGGATTATGAATTTAGTAGATTTGTTGTTACCTATCATCAGTTATGTCCAAAGTAAACACCAATGATGCAAACTCACATAAAATAATCCTGACATCTCAAACTAATCTTATCAATACCTAGAGAAGACCATACAGATTTTCTTTATTAAATGATTGTATGTGTTTTCTCTTGAAGATAAAATCATGACCAGTATTAGCCACAAGATGACACTTTAGGACTACTCAAGAGATTATCACCTTGGCAAAATGAAACAATGTTAACACTGGAGTGAAATGGGCCAATTATTAAGTACATAGAAAGTGGAAAATTGGTCTCTTTTCTGAGAGGGATTGATTGCCTGGCTGCTAAGGCACAGGCAGCCAGGTTGGTGTATTGACTTGTGGGAAGATTAAAGAAAGTCAGAATTTTTTTTTAATGAGAGATCTACCTTCCTGATATTGCAATCATAAACCACATTCATTTATGGAGATGAAAAGTAAGTCAGAACGGCGAGCACAACTTGCAAGGCTCACAATTTCAAGCAGAACACTCCTAAACTAGCCACTTAGAAGTGGTAACACAAAGTGAATGTGTGTAGCAGGAAACAAACCATACATCCAACAAGTCTATAGACCACTGACACTTGTTCCAGTAACTGTTCTCTAATATGCTTCAAGTGAAAGAAACTAAGCAAGACTGACACCATTTTGCAATGCATTCTGTGGACAGTTCTGTAGCAAGTTATACAATTAATATAGGATTTCAGCAGAGGAATTGTTACTAGAAAATTATTATTCAACACTAACTGATTTAATTGTGGCAATTAACGAGGCAGAAATTATAAAACATGTAGTTATTTTTATTTCTGGAAAGCCCCACCCACAACTATATACAAATTAGTTAAATTTGGGTTCTAATTCAGTTGGGAAAAGCTTCACAAGGATGCTTATGGGCAATTCATTCATTTAGGAAAATGGGAAAATTGGAAAAGTTTAGCCACAAATTGGCTTTGCCCCATTTACAAATAGGTAGCCTGGAGCCCTAGGGAAAGTCTGTTCTACTCACTGCGGTGGAGTAGATATTTCAAGATAGTCCCTGACTCCTTTGTGGCAGTGTTGGAACTGCAGGCCATTGAGAGGCTTCCAGATCTTGCCAGGGTGGTGGGAAAAAGGCAGACAATCTCTGACCTGATCCTGGTTCCTCTCTGCAAGGAGGTTTGCAGAGGTGCAGGCAGGATCTCTTGCAGATGTGCAGAGAGCACCAGGCAGAAGCAGTACAACTGCTTGCAACCTAGCTCAATTTATATGATTTGCCCGAGTGCAAAGGCTCCTTTGGCCACAGATTCACCACTCAAAATGGCATTTGCAAAGCTGACTATATTAGGCGAAACCAGGACTTGCTCACCCTTATTTGGACAAGACACTAACAAGTACCTAAACACCCATGGGTACCTGTTGCTCACTTTGAGAGGGGACATAATGGCCCAAGCCTTTGTTTTCCTACCATCCTTGCTTCCCCCATCAGTAGAAGGATGGGGCAAGTCAAGACATCTAATAGGCCTATTAGTCTTCTGAGACACTAACCTGTGTTTGTAAAAAGCCATCAAGTTTTAGTACATCTTTGATGTAATAAGTCAATTAACCTCACAACGTTTGCATAATGAAGATATTGCCATAAATAACAAGCAAACCCCACAAACATTTCAAAACAACAACAAAACCCCAAAAGCATAACACCTGGGACCACTCCTCTGATTCTTCTTCATGTCTCTTCCAGAACCTTAAATCCACTCCCAGAATTATTTTCTTCAAAGATGCCAACAATAGTGAAAATTTTACACCTTTTGAAGTCATTCATGACATTTAAAATGAGCACATCAACCTCCCTAGGTATACAAGAAAGCTGGAAGGGCCATGAACTAGAATTCACCTACCTCTGTCGTGGATCTGACAAGCAATCCTGGAGCTCAGTATCTGAGCTCAGAATTTGCTTACTTTAGCTGAAAATGTCAGATACTGAGTAACCTCCTGTAGCTCTTCAAGGAGGACATGGATATTTTCCTGTTTGTTAATCTCTAAGTTTCTAGAGAGTTGATTGCACTGCTCAGATAGGTAAAAAGAAAAAAGGGCTTGGGACTTTTGTGAATATTACAGTACTGCATGAGAAAGAACAAATATTTTTCCCAAAGTCCCAGTACCTGTAAGTCAATGGTATGTAAAGTAAGAAGACAATAATTCACTTAAAAAAAATATATCTGGGCATTCATAGAAAACAAAAAGGCAAGCAAGCTCAACAATAAGTTTCTTGGGTATAGAGGAAAGTCTGAAAACTTAGCAATAGTATTTATTCTCAAGATAATTGGTAGAGCTTCCTCGATTTTCAGACACATTTTTTTCTGTTAGTTTTAGTGCAGCCTCTACTAGAAAATTCTCTTTTCCCTACTGATTTTATCCACTTCCATTCAACACCTACAGATTTTTGTTTGTGTCCTGTTTCCTACAGGGAATAGGTTATCATGTCAGACTTGTTTACTTGTGTATGTACCTTTGTATTATTAATAAGCACTGGGAAGAGGGTCTGTTACTTAAGCTCCCTCTGCTGGCTTTCTATCAGCAGAATAAAAGGTTTCTCTCTTGCATTTCCTTTTTACTAGGTTTAGAGCTGGAAAACTGCTGTTGCCAAGGTAAGAGAGCACTTCCTCCACAAAAGTGGTGCAGAGGATGCAGAATGCTAATGTAATAAAGAAGCTACTGGAACTAGGGATAGTAGTATCTAAGTAATATTTTATACATGGTAAGTCTCTACATGCTGCCTTCAGCACTCAAGCTCCAGGCAATGTACCTACAAGCTGAGAAATGCATTTCCTTCTAACTTGCCATCTCACCCGCTTAGGATTTAATGCCAATGGCATAATTTGTCAGTCAAAAACCTGTCTCATACCTCATATTAGGCAAAGCTTTCTAAATTTTGCATATTTCACCCTCACCATTGCTAAGTGTTATCAGAGTGCACAATGCATATTTCAAGTATTAAGGTCTTGACTGAGACTTCACATAACCTTTGTAGTTTCTGAGATTTCGATGAGTACAACGCCTTGCAATTTGAGACTATGAAAAAGATATCTTCAGTTGCTCTTCTGCAAGCTTATCTAAGGTTATTTTTCAAGTAGGGTCATCCAGGTCGATTTTGTTCTTAGAAGACACTTGCACATTTAGTGGTTTTATTCATATACCTGGATTATGACACAATCACAGCATAAAGACGTTTATAAAATAACACGTGGAACGTTGTACAGATCATTACAGAAGGCACAGATGCATTGGGAAGAGCAAGAAAGCCTTGGCTTCAGGGCCTTCTGACATCAACAGCTCTGATCTTACTGTGTTGCTTTTTAGAATTCCCTCAACCCTGTTTTTAACCACAGTAAACAGTTGCTGAAGCCTTAATGAACCATATGTTCAAGATGGCAAATGTTCCGCTCTAAGAAAAGTGGTAAAGTCATTTACATTTTTCAAAACTCCATAATCAGTTCATTCTTCATGGTAAATTATCAAATGTAAATATCTCTTTCCAAGAAAGGAAGTGAAGTTTGGGTTTTATCGTACATTTAATGCTGAAACACAGCCTTGAATGAGCATTCCGTGAAGAACCGGAGTTATGAGCATTTCAAGATTTACTCTGGGCAAGAATCGTGAATGGGTGGCTCAAGGCAATTCCAGATCAATGATTATATGGTTCCCAGTGCTTCCATAAAAGGCTCCTTCTGCCACACACATATGACTGTCATATTGCTTCCAGCAGAACCTCAACACTGTATTTCTTCCTGAACTTTTTTTTTCCCCTGCTGTTTCACTTTAACATTGAGAAGTAACAACATCAAATCCTGACGAATATTTTCCCTGTTTATCTGGAGTAATTGTCTTCCCAGGATATTTTTAGCCATGCCCATAAGCATGGGTATTCTTTATCAATATTTTATACTATTTCAGCTATTTCAGATGCAGCACAAGCAGTCTAAGAGTGAGGCAGATTGTGTAGTCCTGCCACTGGATATCTCTTCTGTTTCTTTATATTCTCTATTTAAGTTTCATTCGCCTTTTCTATTTATCTATTTATCCTGTAAATTCCCCAGAGCAGGTACAAGATCTTATTCTATTTGCAGAGTGCCTAGAGTACCAGAGATTAGTGCCTGAAGTAACAATGATAATGATTTCCCATAGTTGCTACCTAGCAGAATCAATTTTAAGGCTTCCAGCAGAGGTCATGATTGCTCAGGGTTCCCAAGGCTGCTTTTCTGTACAGAATGGTAATTTCTGAAATCAAAGCTAGAAGCAGGTATAACTGAGATTTCACTGCAACAAAACGTGCAATAGATTATTTAATCAGTAAGGGGGGGGGAGTGGATGAGAAAAGTTGTATCCAACTAATAATTGCCTCGTTTTGAGAAGTTAATGAAGTAGCTGTGGTCTCTTACAAGCTAAATTGTCATAAAAAGATGAAGTCTCTGCACTAAAGCAAACCATTTGATAGATTAACTCTGTATCAGTAGTTATTTCATTAGTAAGGATGGTCTTGATTTATGAAGAGTTAAGAGCTTCACTATTGTCAACCAAAACTTACTGTTTAAACCCTGGATTTTCATATTTGCTGACTGCAGTTTCTACATTCCTCTGCTGAGGGATCTACATGACCTATACTTCTTCCTTTTGCTTTGGAATGCTCACAGTCCTGCAACTCAGGACTGTTTGCATCTCCTACTCTGCATATGAGTTTATCTTCTTCTTATCAGATACCTCTTTTGTGGCCCAATTCTTACAATAGGGACTTCTCTCACCTTCTTTTAGCTCTTACACTAATCTCCTACTCCCCTGAAGTGTTTCCCCTTTTCCTAAGTTCTGATATTATTCCACTAATGTGCTTAGTGCCCATTTATTTTCCTCTGGTTGCTCTCTCAGTTCCTATTCTATTTCTCATAACAATGCTTTAGATGTGAGATATCAGTGGTCATCTGTTCAAAGCTTTCAGTCTCCTTTTCCTGATATCTCACACCTGATTTTCAAATCTGTATCAAGGCTCTTGCTACTATACATTTAGCCATTCATGCAGCTGTTGTATCAAGAAAGGCTTTGCTCTTTTTTCTCTATATTATCTCTGACCACTACCCTAACCACCGCCACCCTAACCACCGCTTCTCCTTTCTCTTTGCAATGGTTTAAGTCCAGCTAGCAACAGAGCTCTATACAGCCACTCAGTCACTCCTGCCTCCCCATTGGAATGAGGAGGGAAAATCAAAACCAAAAAAGGTAAAACCTCATAGGTTGAGTTTCCTGAAGAGAAGAGCATTTTGTCTTTAAAACTTGAACACATTAGTCCAGAAGCTCTATTAAAGCTTGACAGCACTGGCTTGTGGTTAGCTTCCTAACCATAACTGCAAGTCTGGCCTTATAGACACTATCGCTGAACACCACAAGAGTTTACTTGCAGCTGCTGATCTCTTGGTAGCACTGAGCACCACTATTTTGAAAAACAAAAAGATGAAAAAAAAATAGATATAAATAAGTCGTCTTGGTCTGAAAACCCTTGAATTCTCTTATCTAACCACAATGATGTAAAAAGATTAGCATGCAGAGATCTCTAACTTAGTGAGAGCTGTTAAACAAGTGATTGTCAGCAAGCCAGAAATGGTCTTAATATCTTCAGCGTAGCTCTCACATCATAACATTTTGTCAGTGTCAAAGCCAACAGACATATACTGTTGTCAGCACTGCCCTCCTCTTTATTGCAGCAGAGCTTGTCTAGCATCTCTTAAGATCTTGTCTGTATACTGTGGGATTATAACTGCAACAATTTATAGTTTCTAATTACTCGAGCACCCCACGGATCCGGATACATCCAATGATCATGTCATATAGCAAAATATTCCAAATCAATGCTAGGAGAAAAAAAAAGGGGGTGTGTGGGGAATAATTACAAAATTTAGGTGAAAGTAAAGCCCACAGACATGTTTAAGGATTGCAGTTTACTGTATTGGCTTAATCATACTAATATACTGATCACAAGACATTAGGGGTTGGAAGGGACCCAAGGAGATCATTGAGTCCAAGCCCCCTGCCAGAGCAGGAGCATACAATCTAGCTCAGATCACACAGAAACACATCCAGACAGGCCTTGAAAGGCTCCAGAGAAGAGGACTCCACAACTTATCTGGGGAGGCTGTTCTAGTGGTCTGTGATCCTTATAGTAAAGAAGTTCCCCCTTGTGTTGAAGTGAAACCTCCTGGGCTGCAACTTACATCCATTACTCCTTGTCCTATCACAGGGAACAAGTGAGCAGAGCCTGTCCCCTCCTTCCTGACCCTGAGCCCTCAGATATCCCCTCTCAGTCTTCTCTTTTCCAGACTAAAAAGTCCCAGGTTCCTCAGCCTCTCCTCATCAGGCAGTGCCCTCCAATCCCCTAATCATCCTCGTAGCTCTCCACTGGACTCTCTCCAGCAGATCTCTGTCCCTCTTAAACTGGGGAGCTCAAAACTGAATGCAGTATTCAAGATAAGGTCTCACCAGGGCAGAGTAGACAGGGAGGAAAACTTCTCTTGATCTGCTGGACACACTTTTCTTAATACATCCCAAGATCCCATTGACCTTCTTGGCCACACGGGCACATTGCTGTCCCATGGATGTTATCCACCAGGACTCCCAGGTCCCTCTCCACAGGGCTGCTCTCCAGCAGATCACCTCCCAGCCTGTACTGGTGCAGTTTATTATTTCTTCCTAGGTGTAGGACTTTGCATTTGTCCTTGTTGAACCTCGTCTGGTTCCTCTGTGCCCAGCTCTCAGTCTGTCCAGGTCTTGCTGGATGGCCACACAGCCTTCACCTGTATCAGCCAAGCCTCCCAGCTTGGTGTCATCAGCAAACTTGCTGAGCAGACTCCACCCTCTCAGTGTCATTGATGAAGATGTTGAACAGGACTGGACCCAGCACTGATCCCTGGGGGACTCCACTGGTTATAGCTCTCCAGCTGGACCTAGCACCACTGATCACAACTCTTTGAACTCTGTTGTGTAACCAGTTCCTAATCCACCTCGCTGCTCTTCCATCCCACACTTCCCGAGCTTGCTCACTAGAATATCATGGAAGACAGTGTCAAAGGCCTTGCTAAGGTCAAGGTAGACTACATCCACTGGTCTTCCTGAATCTACCCATTGAGTTATGTCATTATAGAATGCTATCAGGTTAGTCAAGCACGACTTCCCCTTGGTAAATCCATGCTGACTACTCCTGATAATCTTTTTCTCTTCCAAGTGCCTTGAGATGCCCTCCAGAAGGAGTTGCTCCATCATTTTTCCAAGGATGGAGGTGAGGCTGACTGGTCTATAATTCCCTGGAATCTCTTTCTTGCCCTTTCTGACGACTGGAGTGCCATTGGCTCTGCTCCAGCCCTCAGGCACCTCTCCTGTCTGACACAATTTGGCAAAGATGATGGAGAGTGGCAGAGCAATAACCTCAGCCAGTTCTCTCAGCACCCTTGGGTGCATCTCATCAGGGCCCACAGACTTGTGAATGTTCAATTTGTGCAATTGATCCCTAATCCAGTCTGCAGTGATCAGTGGGGAGCATTCCCTCCTCCAGACTTCCTCTCCTTCATCCAGGATCTGGAGTACATAGAAGGGGAGTTCAGCCAGAGGTGTAAAGTCTGAAGCAAAGAAGGCATTCAGCAACTCTGTCTTCTCTGCATCCTCAGTTATCAGGGATGCCTCCTGGTTCAGCAGTGGCCCCATACCTTCCCTATTCTTCCTTTTTCTACTGATAGATTTGAAGAAGCCTTTCCTGTTCTCTTTTACTTCCTTTGCCAGCTTCAGTTCCAAGAGGGTTTTGGCCTTCCTACATGCCCTGACAGCTTCTCTATAGTTTTCCCAAGTGACAAATCCCTTCTTCCATGAATTATAAATTTCTTTCTTTCCTGAGATTTCCTTCAGGAGCTCCTTGCTCAGCCATGCAAGTCTCCTAGCATGTCTACCTGATTTTTTACTCAAGAGAACACACCTAGCTCAGACTTGGAGGTAGTGGTCTTTAAAAATTAACCAACTTTCTTGAGCTCCTTTACTCTCTAGAGCCTTAGCCCATGGGATTTCTGCAAGCATGTCTCTGAAGAGTACAAAGTTGGCTCTGCAGAAGTCCAGGGTTGTAATTCTACTTGCTGCTCTGATTCTACCCTATATAATACTAAACTCCATCATGTCATGATCATTGCCCCCAAGGCTGTTCCTGACCTTAATGTCCCCAACCTGTCTCTCTTTATTAGTTAATACAAGGTCCATCAGTGCACTTCTCCTTGTTGGCTCCTCCACTACCTGCACCAAGAAATTATAATCAATACACTGCAAGAGCCTTTTGGCTTGGCTGTGCCTGGCTGTGTGATCTTCCCAGCAAACATGGTGATTGAAGTCACCTATGAGTATCAAGGAGTTAGCTCTAGAGGCTACCTCCAGTTGTCTATAGAAGGCCTCATCACATCTTTGTCCTGGTTTGGTGGTCTATAGTAGATGGCCACAACAATTTCACCTCCTTTCCCACATCCCTTAATTCTTACTCACAAGCTTTCAACCTGTTCTGCCTCTCCCCTTGGATAGAACTCAGCACATTTCAGTTGTTCCTGCACATAGAGAGCAACTCCTCCACCTCGTCCTGCTGGTCTATCCTTCCTGAACAGTACATAGCCATCCATGACAACATTCCAGTCGTGGGACCTGTCCCACCATGTCTCAGTGGTGGCAATTATACCATAGTTGTTCAGCCTAACACAGATTTTTCTGGGTTAGTCCCTTCAACTGGGAGGATAGAAGAGAATATTACCTGTGTGCCCACTCCCTTGCCCAGTAGATCCAAGGCCCTGGAGTCTCTCTTGATAGCCTTCCATTTTCTTCCTCTGAGGTCACCATCATATATCTGGAAGGTTAACAATGGGTAGTAATCTGTGGGCTGTACCAGGGAAGGAAGCCTTATCACAACCTTGACAAGGCCCTGGTAGACATCAGACATCCTTTGGAGCGAGTCAGGCCTGCTATTAGGCCTTCTGTTCCCTTCAAAAGGGGGTCTCCTACAACAACGACTCTTCTTTTTGATGTAAGACGTTTGTGTGGTGGGCTTAGGCTTCCTTAATTTTGGAAATGCCTCCAAGCCAGATGATTCACCTTCCTCGCTGGCCAGTTGTACCTGCAGAACATCAAACCTGCTCTGCAAGGGCACCTGGGGGGCACTGTTAATAACTGAAGCAACAGTCCCACCATGTTGGGTGAGGACTTGTTGCCACAACCCTTCGTTGAGGGGGTACGGGGAGTTTGAGGGGGTGAGAGGTGGACAAGGCAGGAGTTTCTTTACTGCCTTGACCATGGACTTGCCTTCACTGCCTCTTTCCCTTTAAAATATTGGCCTTAATCCGACAGGGGGTGGATACCAGAGAAGGGCAACGAGGCTGGGGAGAGGCCTTGAGCACAGCCCTACGAGGAGAGGCTGAGGGAGCTGGGATTGGTTAGCCTGGAGAAGAGGAGGCTCAGGGGAGACCTCATTGCTGTCTACAACTACCTGAGGGGTGGTTGTGGCCAGGGGGAGGTTGCTCTCTTCTCTCAGGTGGCCAGCACCAGAACAAGAGGACACAGCCTCAGGCTGCACCAGGGGAGATTTAGGCTGGAGGTGAGGAGAAAGTTCTTCACTGAGAGAGTCATTGGACACTGGAATGGGCTGCCCGGGGAGGTGGTGGAGTCGCCGTCCCTGGGGCAGTTCAAGGCAAGGTTGGACGTGGCACTTGGTGCCATGGCCTGGCCTTGAGCTCTGTGGTAAAGGGTTGGACTTGATGATCTGTGAGGTCTCTTCCAACCTTGGTGATACTGTGATACAGGGGACACTTGACCCTCAGTATCTTTTAATGGGTAATCCTGTCTCTCCGTCGGGGCTGCCAGAGCCTGGCACCGCCTGTCTACCTCATCTTCTGCTTCCCTGATTCTTCTAAGCTGGTGAACTTCATCCTCTAACCTTTCAACCTCACCTTCTAGCTGTGCTGCTCTTCTGAGCAGAGAATCCACCTGCTCACAGCAATTCAATTACCTGGTACGGAGGAGAGGCTGAGGCATTCACTGCAGCCCGTGCTCTGCATCAGAGCCTGCTCCATTTCATCCTCTGTTTGTGTTCCCATCTCCATCTTAGCTGGCACCAGGAGTTTGCCCTTCTTCTGCCGGGTGGAGACCTGTTCTGTTAGTCTGGTTTATAGACGAACAGGTTAGGTTTTGGGGTTTGGGTCGCGGGTTTGTTTTGGTCTTGTTTTCCCCCCGGCCCCTCAGGCGCTCCTCGCCGCGTTGCAGTGAGCAGCTGCCGTCAGCGAGGCTCTCCCGCCGCTGCTGTGGCGCTGCAGTGAGGGTCTCACGCTAAGGGGCACTGGAATTTGGCGCGGACCCCTGGCCACACCCCGCGACTGTGTCGCTTTCCGAGCAGGCGCGCTGAGGACAGCCCTCGCTGCTGCGCCCCTGCCCTGGGCTTCCTCGGCCCCCTGAGAGCCCGCAGATGAGCCCGGGGAGCCCGAGCAAGCGGCCGCCCGGGCGTACCTCAGCTAGCCCTTACCGAGGCTTTCCCGCCGCGGCTCTCACGCTAGAAGCAGCTGATAAACAGCTTTGCTGACCAGTGCCAAATTGCAGTTTGCAGGACAGTTGTTCTGGTGTTGGGTGCTGAAGGTAAGAGAACTTGAAAAAGTCATCATGTTTAGGTAATCTCTGTTCCTGTGTGTTTACGTTTTTATGCTATAGAGAGCCCACCCCAACGCACATTTCACAGTATCAACAAGGTTGGAAGAGACCTCACAGATCATCAAGTCCAACCCTTTACCACAGAGCTCAAGGCCAGACCATGGCACCAAGTGCCACGTCCAGTCCTGCCTTGAACAGCTCCAGGGACGGCGACTCCACCACCTCCCCGGGCAGCCCATTCCAGTGTCCAATGACTCTCTCAGGGAAGAACTTTCTCCTCACCTCCAGCCTAAATCTCCCCTGGTGCAGCCTGAGGCTGTGTCCTCTTGTTCTGGTGCTGGCCACCTGAGAGAAGAGAGCAACCTCCTCCTGGCCACCACCACCCCTCAGGTAGTTGTAGACAGCAATAAGGTCTCCCCTGAGCCTCCTCTTCTCCAGGCTAACCAATCCCAGCTCCCTCAGCCTCTCCTCGTAGGGCTGTGCTCAAGGCCTCTCCCCAGCCTCGTCGCCCTTCTCTGGACACGCTCAAGCATCTCAATGTCCCTCCTAAACTGGGAGGGACATTGAGACATTTCACTATCCTGGAAAATATCAGCTGTAGTAACCTCCCTACACCGTGGAGTTAATACACCTCACCTGACAGGTGATCCAGAAAACCCCCTAAAACTCACCTGGAGCTAATGACAGATCTTCCTACATAGACTATGAGTAGCACTCTTACATAGACCCTAAAAGCAACACAGAGCTTGGAGAAAGGTTTTTTAGTACAAAATCTATTCCCTCACTTCAAAACATCAGGATTTACAACACAATGTTCCTACTTAGAGGAATTATTTTGCACAGTAAATGAAAAATACTCCTTGTCTTTGAAAACTTTCCTAATGCTAACTTGAAAGTGTTAACGATAAACGTCTCCATCTGCTCATACCTAGCAGTCGAGGCACAGCAGTCTTCACTGGAACAGAAAGATGTGTTCTTACAGGGCAACAGAATTTTGACTGGAGAATCTAAAGTAAAAATAGAATTTTGACAAGGTCTCACATCTTCTCCCTTGAGGTCTCCCTCTCCTTGTTGCTTCCCCCAGCAGTGCAGATTATTCAGGCAGTTATTAAAAGCACAAACTAGCCTCAGGCACAAAATGCCTAAGAATGAAGTTCTTAGACTTCAGTACAAAGAAGTTTCTTTGAGATGTTTGCCTGTACATTAGTTACTCTAGAAAAATGGAAGTTTTATTTTCTGCCATATTATGCCTGTGATGCAAAATCCAGGGGGATAGGTAATAATAACAACGAGAGATGCAAGAATAAGATTCCTTGTGCATTCTTCTCTGATGGAATATGTCCACACCAGGTGAATTGGATGGGTGAGTCTAGCCCAGTTTATGCTTCTGTGAGGCCACATCTAAAGGAATCCAATTCCAGTCATGTTGCAAACCGTTTTAGTAAGGATTCTCAAATCAGGGAAAGACTGCTGTATTTAGCAAACCCAGAAACAGTAGAGTGTGAGGAAACAACTGCACATTCACACCTAAGCAATTCAGTGACCTTCAGATGCAGCATCCATTTTGATCTAGATAACAATGACAGAAAGTGGATGGACAGGATGCAGGTGCTGCTTGCCTCTAAAGCATAGAAGGAGAAAGAAACCTTGCTGTCAAGTGACTGCAGGCATTGCTGGCCCCACTGTCATTTATGCTCCTAAAACAACAGAGAGAGTATGAGCTTTCAGCAGAAGCAAGCTCCAAAACAAAAATCAGCTGTAGATGAAAAAATAAACAAGATCATGTATTAGCTGTAAACAAGTGCCTGTAGAGCATAACCTAATAACAAATTGTTCCAAACATGACAGGCTATTGCACAGTGAATACTCTTACCAATACATACCTTACAAAGGATGCTTATTCCTCTTTGCTGCATAGCACTCGATCCTCTAGGAGGCAAGATGACAAAAGAAAGACCCCTGAAACTCATAGCACACCCTGTGTATGGCCAGGAAAGCACACTAATTCTTGGTGTTTTCTCTCGACAGAGCATAGTAGTATCCTAAGACAAGTTGCATAATGGAGCTTTCCATAGCCTGAGCCCAATTCAATCCCAAATGTGTTGCCATGGGGCTGGGAAGGAATGTGGAGCTGGACAGAGGCCACACAGTCTTGTTCTGCCACTTATCACCTGCAGTATTGCTGACCAGAGAAGTTACACCAAGATTTAGAAATGTTTTGTGCAGATGATAAAGGAACAATGGTTTGGCCACGGGGAGTTATGGCTTGACCACAGTCTCACCTGCACAATTTGCACTGTAGCAGGCACTGAAGTATCAATATTGTCCTGATTTCATATGTCATTCAGAGAGGGATAAGAATTTGATGTCAAATGGCAGGGATGGATCAATGGGTTTGTCTATCTCACCCACCCCAAAAGAGATGGCTTTTGTTAAGATTCGTGACCTTGGCTGTGCCAAGTGCTTCCCTGGGAAATCAAGCCTGTGATTGCAATCACATTTTAGAGCTCTAGAGCTGTTCTGCAGTTTAGTGCATTCATCACCAGCAATCTTAAAGAATCCCTGTATGTTGCATATGAATAAGCTGCACTGCTTGTGCACCAGACTGCTTCTTTTGAGTGTGACATGCCTGCAGCAGACAGACTGTTCTTGTGTCTGGTGTCAGACCTAAAGTCAAGGCAATAGTTGTTCTACTTATTAAGGGATAAGTCCAGCTTCCCCTAGCCTCTCAAATCAATGATGCCTGGCTAGAATACAAGGAGTTTCATCTTGTATCAAATTTGTTCATCACTCCATGCAACATCATCAACAAAACTTGATCTTCAAAGAAAATCTCATGAAAATCAAGCAGCAGTTTGTGCTCTTGCTTACTGAAAGAAGGTAGCATGTCAGTGGCCATTGCTGCCAGTACTCAGTGCATGTGTCACTGAGAGAGAGGTTAAAAAAAATCATATTTGTTATGTTCTTTCTGCTGGAAAAACAATTCCGGCCATGTGGCATTCAGGTGTAGAAAGAATTATTGATCAGTCTCTCTGATAGTCCTGAAAGTAGTAATTAGCCAAACTAACTCCTCAAGCCTGCTGTCTGAACACAGCTGTGATTGAAACTTAGATGAATCAAGGAAGTATATTTCTTATATGTGACTGGAACTGCAAATACACCTGTGTGTGTATGTTTGTGAAACTAGCTAAAAACAACCTTGTTACTCATCGCACACAGAAAAAATACAGCTTGTTGGAGGAAAACAATCATTACTTCAGTCATAAATCCTACATTCCTATTGATTGTTTTCAAATGGTGACACCTGGTTTGATTTCTTAATTAAAAAAAAAAAGTCCATTTGAAATAGGAGATGAATCACAGTAATTCAGGACCAAGCGTTGAAAAATAGCTTCTCATTTTCACCTGTGGTTTAGCATTCATTATCAATTATGGTGAAAATGATTGAGTGATTATGCATGGAAGCCAAGCTGTAAAATGACACCAATTGCTTATGGTCAGAACTGGCGGCTTGAAGGGGAAACTGGAACGCATAGCCCTGAACATTTACTACCTTTAAACACGTTGTTGTGCAGTGGTGCCTGTGTACTTGTGACAGTACATATGTAATTTGACCAATCTTGCAAAAAGATGGGTTTGTACACCTGCACCTGTACATATGGAATGGGCTGCCCAGGGAGCTGCCCGGGGAGGTGGTGGAGTCACCGTCCCTGGAGCTGTTCAAGGCAAGGTTGGACGTGGCACTTGGTGCCATGGTCTAGCCTTGAGCTCTGTGGTAAAGGGTTGGACTTGATGATCTGTGAGGTCTCTTCCAACCCTGATGATACTGTGATACTGTGTGATACTGTGATATCCTCTATGTCTCTATATATGTATACACGCACATATCCCCACAGCATTCACAGTATCACAGTGTGGGAGAAGAGGCCACCCCCTACCTGGCTACAATGTCCCTTCAGGTAGTTGTAGACAGCAATGAAGTCACCCCTGAGCCTCCTCCAGGCTGCACAACCCCAGCTCCCCCAGCCTCTCCTCATAGGGTTTGTGTTCCAGGCCTTTCACCAGCTTTGTTGCCCTTCTCTGGACATGTTCCAGCACCTCAACATCTCTCTTGAATTGAGGAGCCCAGAACTGGACACAGTACTCAAGGTATGGCCTGACCAGTGCTGAGTACAGGGGAAGAATAACCTCCCTTTTCCTACTGGCCACACTCTTCCTGATGTGCTAGTTTGGAGGTTCCCTTCCAACCCAAAACAGTCAATGAAATATCAAAGTCCTGTGCTCTATTGCCAGTCCAATATACCCTCTGCAAATAGATTGTTGTAGTCCTAGAGTGAGACCAGGGTGATTTTCTCACATGGACATTCAATTATGTGTCTGCCAAGACTGTGGTTTGAGTTGTATTTATTCCACTGAAGATTTCCTATGAAGGTACAAACTGAGATTACCATCCAGCTCAACAAAGTCATGATAAATGGATAGTTGTCTATAAGAAGTAACTTGAGAAACAGTTTTTTAGATACAGGACAATATTATTTAAATATTATATATAGATAATATAAATATTATATACAGGAGAAATATTATATAAACAGACATTGCAAAACATGGTATTGCATAATAAAAGAACTTGTTAGTGAATTAGAATATGATCTTAAAAGCCAGAGGAAGCTTTTAAAAGCTACATTTAACATCTGTATTTGGAATACTTCAGTAGCAATGCCACCTGAATAAGAATAAAAAGAAAAAGACAACGACTAGGGCTGAAAGCTGGTACAAAAAGGTAAGTTTACTAAGTGGGCACATTGATCATTGAACTTTACACAGCATTAAATTTTAATGAGCTTCAACGATTTGAGAAGAGTTTGTTTATGTAAGAATGCTAAAAAAAGCAAGAAGAGGATTTACATTTGCAGATTGGTTATCTCTTTGTAAAGGACAACATCTTCAAACAACAACAACAAAGGACAAATCAGAACTGCGAGGTTCACCTCGGGGCAGAGGGTTTGGTAGGAAGAAACTAAATTTTTTTTGAAAGCTATGTTTTTAAGACAGGGCTTAGGGTTTTGCTACTCATGTTTGGCAAAATATTCTTTAATTGTAAAACAGTGTTACCATTTGAAATCGTTGTAGTGTTTTGTCATGGATGTTAGTATTAATGAGTAGGATATTTGAAGCAGACAAGGATACGTTCTGGCTGCTTTCCTCTGGATGAATTGCTGATTCATTTTGTATAGCTTAACATTAGTTGACCTCCTTGTACTCCTGTTAATGTAGTGCTTGTACTTAAAGCACAAGAAAATGTTCAAAATGCTAGCCTGAAACTATTACAGCGAAGTAATTAAAAGTAACACCAAATGAGCTGGTATCCATCCTACTCATTGACCGTAATGTCATAGGTTGTTCAGTAATGAGAGTAACTGCAGGAGAAATGGTGCTTTTCCTCTTTCTTGGAAAAAGGGCAACATGACTAGGATGAGTATGACTAGAATGGCTCAGGGTTATGTTGTTAATTTATCTCTGCTAGGTCCTTCGGCCTGTGACGAGGTAGTGCCTTTATGGAAGCTGCCAATTCCCTTTGGACTTTGCTGTCGAGTTGATATTTAGCCATTTTATGATTCATTTTGTGTTTTCTGAGAACAGCAGTGCTATAATGCATGTAAAACAGCTTTGCTTTATTTAATTGGTTATTATGAGATTACTTATTGAAAAAACTTGAGGCATTTTTTCTCCAGTTAAGCTATCCATTTCAAGGAAAATATCTTTCCAGACTGTTAAGTGTAGAATAGCAAGAAGGTCACTTAGAACAGCAAGTCTAGGTGGTCCTGTTTCTCATAATGTTAAATCTTGGGTGAAATATAAGCTGTCAGACACTGAGATTAATAGTTCTATTTGCTGTTCAGTATATCTGAGGAACTTCTATTATTAATGTGATTTGGGAGGGATTTAAACTTCTCAAGGCCTTTTCTAGAGTCTTATTTGTATGTGTAATGGTAAAGTTCTTGTAGCATCTTACAAAATGCAAAATAATGTAGGAGATTTATCTTGGTAGACTGTGCTCAGAAACATGATTGACACATTTTTCATTCACTAATTTTTCCTGCTGGTTCTATTTGCTCTCGCGTTACTTGCTTTAATTAAAAAGAAAGATGATCAGAGGGCTGGAACACCTCTGCTATGAGGATAGGCTACAAGAGCTGGGGCTCTCCAGCCTGGAGAGAGAAGGCTTTGAGAAGACCTCATAGTAGCCTTCCAGTATCTGAAGGGGGTCTACAGGAAGGCTGGGGAAGGACTATTTACAAGGTGTTGTAATGACAGGATGTGGGGTAATGGGTTTAAACTGGTGGAGGGGAGATACAAAATGGATGTTAGAAAGGGGTTCTTTCCAGTGAGGGTGGTGAGACACTGGCACAGGTTGCCCAGGGAGACTGTGGCTGCTCCCTTCCTGGAGGTGTTCAAGTCCAGGTTGGATGAGAACTTGAGTGACCTGTTCTAGTGGGAGGTGTCCCTGCCTATGGTGGGGGGTTGGAACTGGATGATCTTTGAGGTCCTTTGCAACCTAAACCATGCTATGATTCTAAGAAAATATTAACTGGAGACAGGAGATGTGTTAGGGTTTTTTTTTTTTGAATCTGTAATATTCCTGTTCTTTATGTGTCATATATTATTTTCCCATTAAAGCTGAAACGTGATTTTTCAGTAGTATTAAACCAGTGCATGTCTTGCCTTTGGGTCTTCTGATAGATATTGTCAAACTATAAAATGTAAGCCAAGTTTCTCATGTTTCCTTTTAATGGCACAATGTCAATCTCTGTTTATATGTTTGGTTTTTTTTTTTTACCTCAGGCACATATGCTAAAATTTTAAATCTTTGCATCCTTTCCTGCTGGTGTAACAGACAAATTTCACATTATAGATCAAAATAGTGAGCTTCTGGTCAGTATGAGCACAAGACAAGCTTTTAGTTGTCATTCTAGTGAATTCCTTTAGATTTTTAATGAATGCATTATTACATTGTAGCCTTTAAGAGTTAAATTTCTATATGCCATGATATTTTTCAGTAATCTTGTATACCAAAACAGCAAATAATATTTTTTTGTTGTTTAGGAAACTAAACTCTTGTTGAGAGTGAAGATGACTTAACAATGGGTGAAGAAAAGGGGTTGCTTGATCTCTGACCTTTGTGTGGTATTTTGGGACTACGTTATCTGGGATAATCAATCAAAGAACATTTTCCTTCAAGATATCTCTTGTGACTCTGGTCACACTATGCAGTGAAGACCTGTTTTGAAGTCTTGTGTAACTTAGCCTTCAAGAAGTATTCATAATGCAAGCTGCAATTTTGTAGTGTGTATTACAGTGGAATTCGCTGGTGCATCCTAATTACTTCAGTTTGGATATTGGCCCTTGAGCAAGATAGAAACTAGGACTGAAGTAACAGAAGAATATATTTAATTTTAGGTTTGGTTCTGGTTTTAGATTACTTGCTTGCCTTATGACAGTGTGGAAGAGTTATTCCCAGTTTAGATGTGTAAATGGGAGAATGCTGTGCTGTGACTCATTTATTTCAAAGATAATCTCTAGTGTGGACTCATAAGAATGTTGCTGTAGAAGTGCTTGTTTCTATTTTCTGCAAAGCTCACCCAGGTAACTAATTCATGTATAGATATCTTGCAGAGATCTGTGTCCATAGACAGAGCACATTCTGTGGGTGAGGTATGTGGACTGTAGAAGTCACAAGGAGTTAATAGCAAACTTCCACTACCTGAAGAGGGGTACAGGAAGGCTGGAGAGAGACTGACTATGAAGGCCTGCAGTGGTAGGGCAAGAGGCAATGTCTTCAAACTAGAGAAAAGCAGATTCAGATTGGATGTTAGGAACAAGTCCTTTACCAGAGTAGTGGAGCGCTGGAGCAGGTTGTCAAGGGAGGTGATTTGGGACCCATCCCTGGAGCTATTCAGAGTGAGGCTTTACAGGGCTCTGGGCAGCCTGATCTAGTTGAGGATGCCTCTGCTGACTGCAGAGGGGGTTGGACTAGATGACCTTTGAAGGTCCCTTGAAATCTAGAGCATTCTATGCTTCTATGACCTGTGTTTGCAGTTGGCTCTGTGTCACACTGATTGTGTGCAGATATGCAAGTAATGGTGAGACTGTCTTGTTGATAGTGCTGCTGCTGAAATTTAGGCTACAGTACTGAGCATTGAAGAGCAACATGTTTTTTAGATAGGACTTGCTGAGAAACCATTTAAATATCAAATGCACCAAGTTTCAGATTATTTGAGTGTTTGAACAACAGTGTGGATAAACACACTGGAGGTCTATATGCAGTCATTGGAGAGCAGCTACCTGCAAATGTACTCAAGTACCCATCTACACTGGCTAATTGGTCCACACAAAGAAGTAGTGTTGCTCTTCATACAATACTCATATTCTTTTATGAACAAAAGATTCTACATGTTGACATTCCATCAGTAAAAAGCTGTATCCAATAGCTGCAAAAAAAAAACCCTCAAACAATTTTTTGCTATGAGAATATAGAATATTTTAAAAGGTAGTGTGTCAGACACCATCTTATATTTTGACCCATGACTGTTCAGCTTAATTTAGGCTTTAGATTTGGTGGTGGGTGCTTGTTTGGTTTTTTTTTTTTTCTAACACCTTGTCTCTGTTGTTTCAAGTAACCTTCTTGCACTGCTAGAGGAAATAGAGTTGACTGATCCCTGACCAGCATAGCCTCTTGAATCCCATAATCTTCTCCAATTACTCCTGCCATGTCAGATGATGAAGTGGAGCTTTGTTCTGCTTTTGTACAGTGCAACAAAATGGAAATAACTAAAACTTCCCTCTGTTATTTTTCAGGCTTTTTGCCTTTTGTTTTCACCCTCCATGAAGTGCATGTAACTTGCAGGCAATCTCTTGTGAGACCTCTGTGTTGGATGTGCTGTCATAGCAGTTACATTTTCTGGATTTTGATGAAATTTGCTAATATATAGGCAGATATTTATGAAGGGAGTTCGTAGTTTGCTGTAATGAAGGGACCTTCACATCTGCCTGGGAAAACCTTTGCTCACTGAAGCATCCTTGTCACTTTCTTCTTGTTCCATGTGATTTTATGAAATGCTAAACCAGCCTTTGGAGGATCTTAGTTGTGCTTAGTTTAGATTCTGCTTCTGTTGGGGGCTAGTACTGCACAACTTTTTACCCATCTGATACTTTCCTAGGCTGCAAGAGGAAACTGCCTCTGTATAGACCAGTCTACATATTTCCCAAACCTGGTAATATTTCAAGTTATTATTTCAGAGCTTCCTTGCTGTTAGTACTCTTAACATACAATGAATATTTCATACCAAGATAAGCACAGATTCTGAATCTGAAAGATTATGTAGAACCAAGCTTTACATTAGGAAATTAAATATATTTAAATTGCATTGAAGAAGGTTCTGATTAGGAGCCATTAGCATTAAACTTGGCATTTTGTTAAAAACACAAATGCTCAGTAGGAAGTGCTGTATCATCCTAGAAGTATTTCTGTTTACATTTGTTGTCTTTATTCTTCTACTTGTGTAGTCTTCACGGTGTCAGGATGACAAATGTGTCTCCCGGTTTTACCTGATGCAGCCATACCTGATTTGGAAATATTTTAAGTTCGTACTGCAAATTATTTGAAGAGCAAACATGACTTGGAAGTCATTACAGCTCTGAAACTTAGAATCATAGAGTCAACCAGGTTGGAAGAGACCTCCAAGATCATCCAGGCAACCTAGTACCCAGCCCTATCCAGTCAACTAGACCATGGCACTAAGTGCCTCATCCAGTCTCCTCTTGAAAACCTCCAGAGATGGTGACTCCACCACCTCCCTGGGCAGCCCATTCCAATGCCAATCACTCTCTCTGTGAAGAACTTCCTCCTAACATCCAGCCTGTGCTTTCCCTGGCACAACCTGAGACTGTGTCCCCTTGTTCTATTGTGATGCTGTAAAGAAGTTTTTGCCCAGATTGTGCATAATTTACAGTGCACTCTTGAAATCCAATCCCTGTGCAACTAATTTTACACTTTTGTTGATTTCAGAAAACATAATCAATTTATATACTTTGAGACAACAGTACTGCTATATCCTTTCACATACCTTCCAGGTGGTGGGGTTGCTTTGACATCCTGCATGAAAAGTAATGTATTTTGGAGATCGGCTTGGCATTCGAGTTGTTCAACTTGATATTGGCTGGCTTATAGATGAGACAATTAAATGTGCTTACAAAATTTTGTCAGGGAATGTCTGGTGAAATCTATTCTCTGAGTGGATGTTGTTGTGCAATGACATAAAGTTCTCTATGTGAACTAATTAATTTTGTTGTACAATATTTAGAAGCAGTGCATTGTTAATAACCTCACCTGCAAACCAAAACACTTTCTGTGTGAATACAGTGCAGTTATGCAAACCAGGTTGAGTCTTAAAAGTGGAAAGTTATTTGTATGACAACCTCTGTGTGCTATGTAACATAGAGCATTTAACTGAGTAATAGTAAGAATAGTAACCCAAGTTAAACAGAAAATCCCTCAGAAGGAAAGAACCAATAGAAATGTTATTGCACAAATTCTTTGATTGTGTTTTGTTTGTTTGTTTGTTTGTTTTTGGGGGTGGTGGTGTTCTAATATTTATAGATAGAGTCCACTGCAGTAACTCTACTGCAGTGACACACAAAAAGATGCGAGTTTAGTGCATCCTGGAGGAACAGCAGTTTTGTGCATCTTGATTTGGGAGGAGAGACTCATCTGTTTCTGTAAATGATGGAACTTTCAGTTGCTCTTTAAAAAATCTGGCTACAAATGGAGTTTGCCAGTTTATTGAGGCCAGAGTGTAGTTTCTGCTCACTGGTGATAAGAGATGGTTGGCAGCACCTGTGATCTGATAGGGTGAGGACAGGCTGAATGTCAGGCCCATAATGTGAAGAGCGGTGGCAAGTCATTGAAAGCAATGGTTTGCAAAAATTTCACTTGGTTACTCTCAGTGCGGTTCATTTTCTGCCATCTGCTCTAAGACATCAAAACAATAAGATGAAACATGAAATTATCTGCATTCCTTATTTGCATAATGAGGATGTAGATGTAATTTTGCTGGCTAGCCTTTCAGTCTGGCCCAAACCAGGTTGTTTAACTTGTCACTAGCCAGTAGATCTAATGTTAACACATGACTGAAATATAAATCAAACCTAGAAACTCATAGCTAAGGGTAAATAGCTTTGTAGGAGATAAAGAGGGGCAGCTTTAAATGTACCATATTTAGCTGGTTTTGATTTGATCAGATAATCCACTTTGTAGCACTTTGAGTTCTCATACTTTAAAAAGGTCTAATGTATCTAAACCATGCATTGTCTGCCTGAGAGAATAAGTTAAACAGCTTAGAGGAGTTGCACAGAGAGATTGGCTGAGAGCAGAGATGTTGTCAGCAAACCCATTCACCATTACGGGAAAGCGAAGCTCTGGAGTAAGCTGAAATTTATTTGTCAGACTACTTGGGGCAGGAGGTTAGTTGTAATAGGGGAGATTAATGTAAGTCAAGAAGCATGCTTCCTTGTGCCTGGAGGTAGGCTGGAGTCATGATCACAAGGTATTTTGACTGCTTACTATCATCCTGCTGTATTGCTTGTCTGAGAACTACCTCAGTAGTTAAAATACCTGATTTTTGCCAGATATTGTAGAATCATAGAATCAACCAGGTTGGAAGAGACTTCCAAGATCATCCAGTCCAACCTAGAACCCAGCCCTAGCCAGTCAACCAGACCATGGGACTAAGTGCCTCATCCAGTCTTTTCTTGAACACCTCCAGAGACGGTGCCCCCACCACCTCCCTGGGCAGCCCATTCCAATGCCAATCACTCTCTCTGTGAAGAACTCCCTCCTAACATCCAGCCTATACCTACCCTGGCACAACTTGAGACTGTGTCCCCTTGTTCTATTGCTGGTTGCCTGGGAGAAGAGGCCACCCCCCACCTGACTACAGTGTCCCTTCTGGTAGTTGTAGACAGCAATGAGGTCACCCCTGAGCCTCCTCTTCTCCAGGCTAAACAATCCCAGCTCCCTTAGCCTCTCTTCATAGGGTTTGTGTTCCAGAAAGGATCCTTCCCATCAGATTTTGTCTGGTTGTAGGATCTGCTGTATACACTCACCACGGATTTTATCTGTGACCTTTTCCTATTTTATCCCCTAGTTAATGATTTTTCAGCTGGTACAAATCATTCTTTCTGAGTAAACACGTGCCTCTTTGACATGCAGATTTTTCTGTCCACCCTGGAGAAGAGAAAGCTCTGAGGTGACCTTGTTGCTTTTCAATTTATAAAAGAGATTTAACAGAAAGACTGAGAGACAGGTATTTTACCAGAAATTGTACTGACAGCACAATGGGGAGTAGCTTCATACTGAAATAAGGTAGAATGATTTGGATATATGCAAGACTTTTTTTTTTTATGATGAGAGTGGTGAGACAGGAAGAGGTTGCCAAGAGATATTGTGGATGCTCTGTTATTGCAGATGTTCAAGGTCAGGTTAGAAAGGGCTTTGAGCAACATGATCTAGTAAATTATGCCCTTGTGTATGGGAGGGAGGTTGGACTAATTGGTCTTTAAAGGTCACTTCCAACTCAAACTATTCTGTGACTTTGTTTGCTTAATATAGCAACTGAGGAATGCATCAGTGCAGCTTTAATCTCTATTAGTCCTGTACGAGGACTAAAGGGTTTAATTTTTGCCTTTTCCCCTTCTTTTCAAATATCAGGCCTTATAAATTTACTTGCTATGCAGTAACTGTCATGCATGGTTTATGGAAAATGAATATACATACTCATGAAGATCTGCATATGTCACTGAAAAGAATCAGAATTAATTGCTGCAGATCAGAGCCACTGGCATAATGCATTTTGGTAGTAAAGCAACATGAGACTTTTTTGCTGAGCTAATAAAATGTAATATGAGAAAGAATGAGTCCAATAAAGGGTTCAGATTTATATGGTGATTTTGCTTCCCCACCTGCTTTGTAGCTTTTAAAAAATACTGAAGTGAGGGAGAGACAGAGATTGTTTACCACATAATAAAGGGAAATGTTTGAGGAGAAAGAGATGCCTTTTAAATCCTTCTCCGTGTTAGACTCCTGCAGTGTCCCTTGCCTATAAGTACTTGAGAAAAGTTCTTCTTGTGACATTCTGTCTGGGCTACACAGAGGAGAAAAGAGGCACTATGATGAGGCTGTATCTGTGCTGCTTGATATGCTTCAATGGTCTTTTAGATCTGTGCAAGAACGGCACAGTTGTGCTTGAATGTGGCAGCCTCAAAGGGGTCTCTCTGGCATTTTACCTTCCGTGTCTTCTGAAGCATTCCTCTTAAGTTCACAAACATATAAACCATTTGGATTTAGATCATATTTGCTGTAACATTGTGAATATTTAGAAAATACTTTCTGATAAAACATACAGGATGGTTTTAAACTAAACTTAGCTCCCAAGTCCTTACAGCTAGTATTTACCACACTCCTGAAAGTTTGCTTTAACGTGTCAGAGGAAGGAAAGGTTAACAACAAAAAAAACATTACAATTATCCTGAGCTTTTAAAATCTCATATTTAATGAGGAGAAAAATATAGATATTCATGTCCTAGAAATATTGTACCTGGGCATCTCACAAGCAACAGCATCTTCTCTTGGAATGCTGTATGCAGTTTTCTTTAATGACAAGTATATTTTCAGACTTACACAAGGAAAATGTACAAGACCAGTGTGATAAGAATTATTCCAAGTGGTGAAGATTTAAGGCCTAATTATAATTCTGTTCCAAGGCAAGGGAGTGTGTGAGCTGCTATTACTAAACTGTACTGTGTAAACACTGCATACTGATGGAATTTGCCTGTCAACCCCAGTGGCATTTTGTGCACCAAGCTTGTTGTTCTATCAGGCAAGTGCATCATGGGAAAAGATGAGTATCTCAAGGGAATGTGATCTGCATTTTTAAGAAGTAAGTCAACCTCAAAGGTGCCACAGAAGGACTCTATCACAGATTATTTTGCTCTAGAGAGAACTGGTTATTTGCTGTAAACTTTGCAGGCTTCTTAGGTGATGACATCCATTTATGTTGCTCAGACTTTGACAGAATATATCAATTTTTATGTTTCATAGTTGATGAAATGATTGGTAAAAGGTCTCGGTGCAACATTATAACATAGGAAATATTCACTAAATCCAAAGGATTCTGATAAACTGCATTGGTATTCTAATATTTGTTTTGTTTCTGCACCTTTTTGTGTAGTATACTCCTCCCAAATGAAGAGAATAACATGACTCTGACAGGCACTTTTTTCAGCACAGTGTGAACAATAGCAAACAAGATTAAAGCAAAGGAAAAGAAGACCTGAGCAAATTTCCTTTCTGTTTGCAGATTAGAACATCAAATAATCTTTGGAATAAAGAGCAAGTTGTTATTTATGTCTTTTCTTTTTTCCTGCTAATAACTATTACTTAATTTTTCAACTTTACCTCAAGAATGACTTTGATGATGTGCTTACATGTAAACCAGGGTTTCTAAAGATGCAGCAGAGCTATATTTTGTCTCTCAGCTGTTATTTATGCTGGAGAGGGGCAATTAAACTGTGGATATTTATATCAAATTTTTATACCTTTAACAGATACAGAAGTGTCTGATTTTGCTTCTCTCCTAGTTGATGGGAGACGTGCAGTTGATTTTTCCTATTGGGAATAAAACTGGGCCAAGTATTTTGAGCTGTAAATGTTATTGACATTTTTGAACTGGAAGTAGCATTAAATTGCAGTGCTGACAATGGATGATCCCTCATTAAAAAGGTTTCACTTAAGTTTTACCATGTATAGGCCAGTCATGATAATTCACGATTTCTATGTGTGGGGGCAACTTAATTTACTATGTTTTTAACACAGTCCTGCATATATGTTAATGGAATTGTGGAACTCCCTTAATGTTTCAATAAATATGCCAAATGTCTGTAGCAAGCTGCTGTTCACTGTGCCCAGATTGCCTCTTCGTAAGTAGCTATCAATCTTCAGTACTTGCTGCATTCAACCTCTCCTAGTCTCTGAACCATCTATTCAATTGTATTTGGTAATGTGGGGTGGTTTTCTATGATATATGTGGGCTTAAAAATGTTAATCTCCAAGTGGTGCCTGGTCCCTACTGTGCTGTATGTGTCAGCATAATAGTTTCAAATTGCAAAGAGATAAAGTCATGCAGTTCCAAGTAACGAAGTGTGTTGTTGCTTGGTTCCATTTCCATAGGCTAGGATTAAAAGGTAAAATGTTCTTCTCAATTATGCTTTAATGAACCTAAAAAAAACCCCCACTGGTCTTTATTCTGGGTCACTGAGATGAAACTGAAATATTGTTTATATGTGGATATTGAATATGGAAATACAAGACTAGATACATCATGGGGAAACAATATTTGATTTTTAGACATTGTATCATTTTTCTTTGGTCTTTACATTCCAGCAGTATGTGATGGTTTGGGTGTTACCCTCCCCCCCCCCCCCCACACACACACTTAAGAAAATCACCCAGACTAGACTCATCTGATCTAGAAAGTAGAATGAAGCTTTATATTTACAGCTTAGCACAATATCCAAGCAGGTATTTACAATCTATACAGCTACATACAAAAATATACAAGTTAAAAAGTAATGCAGAAACACAACAGCCCTCCCAGAAACCTGAGTCCCCAGGAGGGGCTCCCAACCACCCTTCCACCTCCTTCCCACCCCTCTACCTTACCCCAGACTTTGCTTTAGGTTCAAGGTGATTTTGGAGGATTGGCCAGGGGGGTTAGGAAGCAGAAGGATTAGTCACACAGACAGCAAGTTAGAGAGAAGTGCAGCCGAAAGCCAGAGACCAAACTATGTTATCTATGTTTGTGTTCTTGTTCTTATACATCTCAGCAAGCCTATGAGTGAAGCAGCCATCACCATTGTTTCATTTTCACAGCCTGTAGTCTAATTCCTCTCACCAACATATCCCAGCTAGGCTCAAAGTAGCACACAGAACTGGGCCATGTTTGTTATAATGTAAAAAGTGTGGGCAACTTAAAGCAAACAAATGGGTTCACAACTGAAATAATTTATTTGCAAATATGATTTTGGATAAAATGAAGGGATGAATTATCAGATCAAATTTGGATAACATGTTATGGGTGTAGCAGGTGGCTAAATATACTGGTTCTTCTGGAAATAATTTCAGAAATGTATTTGTAATCTGCTACCATCCCCTGTTCTAGGGGGCTGAATGTTTCTGTGGTATCCTGTGGTGGAAGGTCCAAATGATACCTAGAATACATATCCATCACATGCCCTAAACACTTACCTGAATACCCACCTTTAAGGTGGGATTAAGGTTACGCTATGAGGATGAGTAGAAAACCAGAGCAGGTTTTTCAAGGTTCTTTCATAGAGTCATGGAATGGTCTGGGTTGGAAGTGACCTCAAAAGATCATCTAGTCCAACTGCCTCTGCAGCAAGCAGGAACATCCTCAACTAGATCAGGTTGCCCAGAGCCCTGTCAAGCCTCACCTTGAATATCTTCAGGGATGGGGCCTCAACCACTTCCCTGGGCAACCTGTTCCAGTGTTCCACTACCCTCGTGGTAAAGGACTTGTTCTTAACATCCAGTTTATATCTGCTCTTCTCTAGTTTGAAGGCATTGCCCCTTGTCCTTTCACTACAGGCCTTTGTTTCCTGCAAGTGCAGTAGCTTTTAATATTGTTGACATCTTTATGTGTAGCATCAGAAACTTTTAATACCTTTCCCTCAGGTATTATGTGGGTCAGAGGTGAAGTTTCTGTTCTGTATCTGAGATCATAAGTATCTTGAAGTTGTTTTAGTTGTATCTTTTTTCTTGCTGCTGACACCCTTTAAAAGGATTTTTTTTTCCTGGTAACCTTTTTCATGTATGAGTCATCCAAGTTGAAAGAAGAAAGTAACAGACTTCTGTTAGATGAGGGACATAAAGAACTGTCGAACTGTTCTTAGTCCATGCATCATCATGTGCATTTGCCTAGTTATTTCAGAGGAGAATCTCAAAACCTTTTAGAAAAGAGAGTTAAGCTCATTCCCTGGAGAACTGTAATTATAACTGGTACACTGTATGAGTCAAACAGCCTTCTAAGTTGTTATAATTGTATAGTGTCATGAAATTTGTCCCCATCTTATTCTCCTCCTTCCGAGTGCTTTTTGTTATAGAGAATGATGGTTTGAACCAATAGCTAAATTATTTGGACACAGGATCTACTTCTGCTGGTGTTAGACCAATTTCTCTATTAGTGTTAAGTTGTGTACCTCCAGGTGTACAAAGAGACAGATGTATGGAATTTTAGCTGAAATGTGAACTCCTTCATATGACTGATTAATGTAAAGGTTTTGCTGAGTGGGCACTGAAAATGCTCGCATGAACCTAAGCCAATTTCCTGTCAATTTGTAAGCTGTGCTCTGTGGTCTTGAAAATGTACCACTGCCACCAGACATTTTGGCCAGTGTGCTAGAAAACAGAAAAACAGATATTCATCATACTGAAATCTACATGATTGTAAATTGGAAGAGGTAATTTTATACTTTCTTTGGTAGGAAATAATGACATTTCCATAAAGAACTCCATGTTTTCCCAGTTCTGTTTCCCACATGTAACTTGCTACAGTCATAACTTTCATTGTGTCAGTAAATGGGTAATTTCCTTTCAAAACTTGTCTCATAAATCAAGCAGAGGCAATGATGACACTTTTGCAGAAGCCTGCATTACATATGATGTCAGGCTGGTGGTCTCTGGACCTCAAGAATCTGCAAACACAGGTAGCTCTAGTAGAAATAGTAATGTAGTCCAGTCAATGAGAAGCTTAAATATGGTATAATTTAAGCCAACATTAAAGCATAACTTGGATCATAGTGAGGAAAATGCAGGTCATGTTTAGAGATAAGAAAGCACTTCTCAGAAGTACTCAGCCTAATTATTTGTGAAGGAGAAAGCTGTTGCTACTATAGCTCATTTGCAGTGTTGTCCATAATTTGAGCCTTT
Organism: Pogoniulus pusillus; assembly: GCF_015220805.1. Classification (NCBI taxonomy): domain Eukaryota; kingdom Metazoa; phylum Chordata; class Aves; order Piciformes; family Lybiidae; genus Pogoniulus; species Pogoniulus pusillus. Next base: position 21,979,667 of record NC_087282.1, on the reverse strand, counting down.
GTGAATTTTTGTTTCTCTGCAGACACTTTGAACATAGTAAAATCTGAGTAGCTCTGTCAATTTTTTTCCCTGATTCTGCTAATGCCAACAGATGTGGGATCACAGAATCACAGAATTTCTTAGATTGGAAAAGACCTTCAAGATCATCCAGTCCAATCATGGGATGATTTTCTTCATCCCAGACCAGTTCAAAGATGCAAGGCTGATTGTGTGGTTTTATGATACTCAAGGCAAGTTAGGTAACATATATTGAAACCATCACTTCTGCTCTTTTTGCCTTGAAGCCCACCAAGTGGAAGTAGGGAACTGAGCCTTGGTGCTTAGTATGAGATCAATTTATACAGTGTGACCTGTGAGATGTTGAGGTGCTGGAAGGTGTCCAGAGAAGGGCGACAAAGCTGGTGAGGGGCCTGGAACACAAACCCTATGAGGAGAGGCTGAGGGAGCTGGGGTTGTTTAGCCTAGAGAAGAGGAGGCTCAGGGCAGACCTCATTGCTGTCTACAACTACCTGAAGGGAGGCTGTAGCCAGCTGGGGTTGGCCTCTTCTCCCAGGCAACCAGCAATAGAACAAGGGGACACAGTCTCAAGCTGTGCTGGGGAAAGTATAGGCTGGATGTTAGGAGGAAGTTCTTGACAGAGAGGGTGATTGGTATTGGAATGGGCTGCCCAGGGATGTCGTGGAGACATTCAAGAAAAGCCTGGATGAGGCACTTAGTGCCATGGTCTGGTTGATTGGCTAGGGCTGGGGGATAGGTTGGACTGGATGATCTTGGAGGTCTCTTCCAACCTGCTTGATTCTATGATTCTATGATTCATATGTTGCATGTGAGTACACATTAGTAGTAGCTGTATGCTAAGCAAGGTACATCAAAGGGAATTCTAAACTATTCTAGAGTTCAGCAAGTTTGCTGATTTACCCACTGTAATTTTTGAAGAAAATAAAAACCTTTTCTATGAGATTGAAAAGTTTTCTCATAACATTGATATGAACAATATGGGTACTGCATGTTATGTTCTGGTCTTACAGAGTGAAGCCACACAGCTACTCTCACTGGTCTATCCTGGTAAATTTTGGTCAATGATATTTCTACAAGAAAAACTACTCATTAGTCTTCAAACCAGTTTTACAGTACTGTGCTCATCAACACTAAAAGCTCAGTGTGAGTCACTGTACTTAAAAAACACTGAGGTGGAGAAGTAAAACAATATCAAGTGGAAATTAAAAGCTGCAGAAGTACACAATGTCTTTTTTCGTAGCTCCAGGGGATGATATGGTTATGTAGCTATGAAAAGTTACAGCTTTTCATTCTGTTTTATATGAGACAGTGAAATTGCATCTGCAATTTCAGAACAAGGAGTGGAGCACCTCTACATTTCAGAGACATCACATTACACCCTCCTTTCATCTCATTAGCTCCTTTTTCTATAGTCTGGTAGCTTAGAATGTATTTTCCTCCTCCTTCGGGGGAACAGGTGTGGTTTTCAGAACAATTTAAGGGATTTGGGTACTGCAGCTTTAAGATGCTTTGGAATGCTTAGCTAGTTCACAATTCAACACTGAGAACTGGCCCATGTGTTTTCCAGAATCTATTCCAGTGTTCCAGCATACCTGATGCTAGAGCTTTTCAACCACACAACAGTAAAAGTGAGTTTCTTTCAGAGATGCATTGCTGTCTCTTCATAAATGATAAGAGTATTTTCTGTCTGATAGAAGAGGATCAGTGAAAGAATTCCAGGGAATACAGAGATTTTTTTTTGTTGTTGTTATGTGTTTCTACCACTTAGACATCTACAAAACTTGAAACAGGATTTCAGATTTGTGGAATGACAAGAAATAACCTAGCTTTGAGACTTGGACTAGTGAAAGCCTCACAACAGAACTTTTTTTTTCCCAAGTATATATATTGAGGCACTCAAGAGTTAATATTTCAGTCTGGAGGAAATATTTTAGAGTATCTTCTAACTAAAACTTCTAGAATCAACTTCTCAAGTTGTGCCAGGGTAGGTATAGGCTGGATGTTAGGAAGAAGTTCTTCACAGAGAGAGTGATTTCCTATTGGAATGGGCTGCCCAGGGAGGTGGTGGAGGCACCGTCCCTGGGGGTCTTCAAGAAAAGCCTGGATGAGGCACTTAGTGCCATGGTCTGGTTGATTGGTTAGGGCTGGGTGCTAGGTTGGACTGGATGATCTTGGAGGTCTCTTCCAACCTGGTTGATTCTATGATTCTATGATTCTATGAATCCCTAGAAGCCTTTTCTTTAGGCTTCTAGGCATTTTGGTTTGTATTGCTGTTTAATGACTTCCCATTGGCCATTGTTCTTGTCTAGTGTGATATCCATGTGGTGGAGGGCCACACAGGCCCAAATGGCTGCATTTACAAGTCTATTCACGCCCAGACATGTTGTCCTCTGAAAGGTGTTGCCCTGCCCAAACCTGGGGAAAACAAATTCAGGGGGACAAAGGAGCACAATAAGCCTGGTGCCTTCGAGCCTGGCCTGCCTGCTTGCAAGGTTGGGGTAAACAGGTTGTGTATGCTCACGCACCTGGGGTGGGGATCCACCTGAGCCCTCTCCATATCTGGGGGTACCGGACCCATGGGTTTCACCTTATTTGGTATGTTTTGGCCTGCTGCCAGGCTCTTATTGGACAGAATTGTGGCCAAGGACCATCCATCTCGGGCCCACATCTCATAAATGGGGCAATTCAGTGTTCCTGCCACCCTCCTCCACCCGCCGCTCCTAGCCGCTTTGCCGCTTTTGGGGCCACTGCCGCTGCATGATTCCGACCCGCAGCACTGTGCACCAGCCCAGGGAAGATCAGCCCAGGGGCTCCTGGCCAGCTGCCGCTCCAGCCTGCCCTTCCCAGCTCCATCGTGCCTGTGGAGCCTTCAGACAGTGCACCCCAATAATACCTGGACTGAACTAGTCAGATCCACGAGGGTCAACAGCGTGGCTTTTGATACACGTCTTTGGGATCACCGAGGCTGTGACTCCAGCCAGGGAGTAACTGAGCCATCTCGATTCGGCTAGCATGGACTCTCAGTAATTTTACCAGTGGCACTTTCATGCCACAAGACTCTCTGTATCCAAACCTTTCCAAACCTCTACTAAATTCCCAATTTTTGCTGTAAATAGACATTCTGTAAGATAATCTCACAAATGCATACAAAGAACTTTTGTAGGTTAGCTGTATATATGTTTGGGGAAGGAGGGGAATTCCTTGTGTATATAATATTAAATTATGTAAATTTGGCCTCAATTAATTCCCAAAACCCAAACAAACCCCCTTCACAACAATCCAACTAAGGCAGCTTGACCAATCTCCTTCCATTTGCCAGTAGTTGTCATCTCAAAGGCTGCCACAGTAGCATCCTGTTGTCACCTTCAACTGAGAGGCCAATGGGTTAATGCGAGTGACTGAAATACATTCAGATCCAGGCAAGTGGTGTATCCAAAGCAGACAGAACTGACAGAACAGTGTAGCAAAGCTCCAGTTGTCACTGCCCGCAGCTGGAACATTTTGATAGTTCAAATATTTCATGAGCCCTGAGTTCACTTTGGAATACAGCAAAAGGAAGCAAGAACTGCAGAGCTAAGTTATCTGTACTTTTTTATATGCAGCTTGAAGATACCAGCCATTTCTGAATATGCATGTGTTTTTATCTAAGCACCATATGGTTTTGCTGACCTATGCAATGTTGATATTTCTACCCTAATTTGTATGTGTTTCTCTGTGCAGTGCCTGTTTTAGTCGTAGGAAAATGGCTAGAGTGCTGCTGAGTCAGTGCAGCTGGGATAATGAGTTGACCTACTTTTTCTGTCTCATTGGGAGATCCATGCATTATTGGAAGAAAAAAATTAATTGCTGAAGATAATCCTTTCCACTGGAAAGTCTATGTGGGAAATCTCTTCACTTATCACTACCTTTTCTTTCCCACTTTTGATAATATTTTTCCCTAAACCCAGCCATAAAGGAGCCTACAGCAATAATGCTATGAACAGTACTAACTGAGAAAAAACACTGGAGTTGATGTGTAACAACTGTGCAGCCCAAGGTCATAAAACAAATACTCAAAGCACCAAAACATGGGCTGCAGCGAGCTATGTTTTGTAAATTTTGTGTTGGAATGGTGGAAATGTGGAAAGTCCTAATACATTAAGGCTGTGCTATCATCTTTTAATATAAGCTATTAACTTTTAAAATGGGCTGCAATATTGTGCCTTGTAGGGAGCAATAATCTTTCTTGTTTCACTCAGCCTTTTCTCTTTGACCTACAGCATTTTGGTTAGAGCATCCTTCAGTGTCCTTTCTTCTTGTTGCTTAAGCTATAACTAAAGTATACCTCCTCACCTACCATAGAGCTGTTGTGATGTATGAAAATGTAGAATTCCTGAGAGAGCAGAATAAGGGACAAACTCAATGAGATGAGAACAGTGTAGTAAAGATACAGTCTAAATCTACTTCTGTGAGATTGGGAAGGAATGGCAAGAAGGAAGGGCATGTGTCTTTGAGTATAGTTATGGGGTGGCGGGCTGGGCTGTAGGCATGTGAGCAGCTGGTGAGCCAGCGATGTTCCTCCTCCTCAGTTCTTTCACTGTAGCTGTAGTCTGTGCGACATGTCAAGGGGGAAACTGCTGAAGCTATGGAGGATAGTGTTTTAGTCCTGTTTCCCACTGGACTTGCTGTCTTTCTTGCACATGAGCCATCAGTAAGTGTCTGGAGAAATGCCCTGTTTGACAGGCTAGGAAGTCACTGCTGATAGCATGAAAAATCAGTGGATAGTTTCTCATTAGCTCGCAATTAATTCTCATAAGAAGGACATTGAACTGTTGGAGCGAGTTCAGAGGAGGACCACGAAGATGATCAGAGGGCTGGAGCACCTCTACTATGAGGATAGGCTACAAGAGTTGGGGTTCTTCAGCATGGAGATGAGAAGACTTTGAGGAGACCTTGGAGTGGCCTTCCAGTATCTGAAAGGAGCCTACAGGAAGGCTGGGGAGGGACTATTTACAAGGTCCTGTAATGACAGGATGAGGGGTAATGGGTTTAAACTGCAGAGGGGAGATTTAAACTAGATGTTAGGAAGGTTTCTTTACAGTGAGGGTGGTGAAACACTGGAATGGATTGTCCAGGGAGGTTGTGGATGCTCTCTTCTTGGAGGTGTTCAAGGCCAGATTGGCTGAGGCCAAGAGCGACCTGTTCTAGTGGGGTGTCCCTGCCTGTGGCATGAGGTTGGAACTAGATGATCTTTGAGGTCCCATCCAACCTAAACCATTCTATGATAGCTGAGAATGGGTACTACCTTCTATAAAACAAGAGCTTTGGTAACTTTTATTTAGCAGATCTTTTGATTAAAGATGCTCTAAGGACGTTGCCTGTAGTTCCTGAGCTAGCTCTGGTGGCTCATTCTAGCCTCAAAATCTAGTTTCATTTACTGGGTTTTATCTGTACAAGGGCTGAATGTTTTGACTTATTTTTATCCAGAGCAGGGGAAAGCAGACAGCATTATTGTAAATAGATTGGTATCAGGATACAATATTGCCAGCATCTGAAAACATTCCAGTAAATCCTTCAGCACAATCAGCCTAAAAATAAGAACCAGCACAGTGATGTTCAGAAAGCTGTCAGGTTTTGTTTTATTTGCAGTATAAACCCTGCTGGTCAAGGACTTCCTACCTGAGTATCAGGCAACAGGCTCAATTCCTGCTCTCAAAGACTATCAATTGCTATTCTTCCTCTGTAGCAGAACTGGATACAAATGAAATAAACCCCCTGGAACCTGCACAGACCTTCTCAGAAGTCGTTGAATGAAAGGACAGGCTTGTAAGGTGGAATACATTATGGAAGATATTTAGAGGAGTTTCAAGGACAGCAATGAGTTCTCCATGATTACCACTCAAGCACTCCTGAAATCAAAACATTCAGGTTTAAGTGAACTCTGCTTAGCTTTCTAGTCCCCTTTGAAGTAAATTAAGTGACAGTCAGACTCTGCCATGTGTGTGATTAGGCAGGAGGTTTCCACCTGTTGGCCAGAAATCACAAATGAATCACAAACTAGATGGATTCTTTTCTGCATTAAATAAAATAAAATCAAATCAAATGTTGCCTTAACTTTACCATTTGGAGATATAATGAAAATATGAGTATTTGTAATTTAGTTAATAAGAGCAAATAGGTTACTAAGACAGTAAATAGATTATAATAGATTCCCTCAGCTCTTCCTGATAAAACTTGCACTCCAGACCCCTTGACCAGTTTCATTGCCCTTCTTTGGATATGCTTCATCACCTTGATACCTTTCTTGCAGTGAGGGGTCCCAAACTGAAGGCAGTAGTCAAGGTGTAGCCTCAGTAGCATGGAGTACAGGGAGATAACCACTTCCTCTTCTCCTGCTGGCCATGCTATTGCTGATACAAGCCATTATGTTATTGATCTTCTCTGCCACCTGGGCACACTGCTGGCTCACCGATCAATACCTCTAGATCCTTTTCTGCTGGGCAGCTTTCCAGCCACAATTTTACCACTTTGAGAGATGCTTTGTGACTGAGTGTAGTTGAATCAGCAAAGCGACTCACCCTCTGTAGTGGTAGAACAGACCACTGACATCGAGCACATATGGGTGATGTTGACAGATTTGGGATGTCTACACTTGGTGCACCCTGATATTTTTTCCTACCCCTGAGATAGCTGTCAGGTCTACATAGCAAAGTCCAGTTTCATGCAGGGATAATGGCTTTGATCCTAGATGCAGTATAGTGTCCAGTATACCCATCAGGCTACCCCCAGTGCAGTACCATCTTGATAGAGTTATGTTTCCAGCTATGGAATGAGGTTTATGTTAGAGATAGCTGAGAGCAGAGCATGGTGCATGCTTGCATAGTGCTGAAATATCCTTAACATGCAGTCTTGGCTGTCTGTGTAGTTAGATCCTTGCATCCTGAGTACACTGATCAGCCAAGGGAGCAAGCCTGTAAACTGGCACAACATTTAGCATTGTAGAGAGATAAAATCAACATGAAGGAGTTAAAAAAAAAAAAAAAAAAGAAAAAATGAAAAGAGTGGCCAAAGCAGAGTAGCTTATGTAGAAATGTGGCCATGCAAATTGGATGGCAGCCATTTCACTGCTTAAGTCACCCTGGTACCCTGTTTTGCTAGAGTTCATAAACCACTATGAATTATTGATGCCAGCTGCCTGTGTGGAGCATATTTATAGTGTTTGCTGTGTAACAGTATCTTTCCTATATAGCTACTCAATTCTCAATGCTACAGGCAGAGCCCTGTGTTCCTGCCAGATTACCAGAATGCAGCATCTGCTCCTCTCCTGCCAGCAGAGTCTGGCATTAAAACCAACATGTCTGGCACAGGAAGATCAGTGCAGATTTTCTTCCCTGTGTGGAACAGGCTTACCTGCTGGTCTGGGGACTCCTAGGCCATGTTCCCTCATTTTGGGATCTGTGTGGATGAAAGTAGAGAGGCTGCTGTTCATCTATTCCTCTAGCAGATGTAATTTTGTGTTCTTGAGCAGCTTAAAGCATCTCAAACTATTGCAATTTTTGCCTCTGTACATGGTCCCAGGACAACTTGGGTACAGAGCACTGAGATTTGTGAGCTACCCTTCCTGGCTCATGCCATGATCTCTGTATTGTTGTGTAAATCTTTCTGCTAAAAAGTTTCCTTTTGTGTGTAAAAAGCCACAGCCTTCTCCGTGCAGTCACCAATTTGATTGGCCTCTTTGCTTCATGTTCTGATTGTCCTGTCTGTAGTGGGTAAGGAGCAGACACTTGTTTCTTTATCTCTGTGGACCACTTAAATGATGCTACACTTCTACATTGAATATTTAAGTCATAGTGATGGTTTATGTAGCAAAACAATAAAGCATTCATAATTCTTCTCCCTCACAGGAGAAATAACAACCATAGATTTAACATAAATCTTCAGCTAACTCTAGATGTAGATGAAGTTCCTCATTAGTTCTGCCTTTCTACAGCCCAGTCACTGTTTTCATTCTCCTCTGAGACTTCTGCCTGCAGTTTCTCTCTAAATCAGGTGTTCTCTGTCAGTGCAGTTCTGAAAATCTGTGCTTTTTAAAAATTCTAAACAATGGTACAGATGTATTGATAGCAGCTTTTGAACGTTGCTCCATTTAGAGGATTTAGATAGCTTAGAAGTGGACCATCTTTCCTTACTAGGCTTGGACAAAGCCAATTGTTATTCATATCATGAAACAAATTCCCCATTTAAATAGATGTTCATGATCATAGAATCAGCCAGGTTGGAAGAGACCTCCAAGATCATCCAGTCCAACCCAGCCCTGTCCAGTCAACCAGACCATGGCACTAAGTGCCCCATCCAGGCTTTGCTTGAACACTTCCAGGGATGGCAACTCCACCACCTCCCTGGGCAGCCCAATCCAATGCCAATCACTCTTTCTGGCAACAACTTCCTCCTAACATCCAGCCTAGACCTTCCCTGGCACAGCTTGAGACTGTGTCTGCTTGTTCTGTTGCTGGTTGCCAGACAGAAGAGACCAACCCTCAACTGTCTAGGGCCTCCATTCAGGTAGCTGTAGGCAGGAATGAGATCTGCCCTGAGCGTTCTCTTCTCCAGGCTGCACAGCCCCAGCTCCCTCAGCCTCTCCTCACAAGGCTGTGCTCCAGGCCTCTCACCAGCTTCATTGCCCTTCTTTGGACACATTCCAGTATTTCAACATCTCTTTTGAATTGAGGAGCCCACAGTACTTACAGTGTGGCCTGACCAGTGTTGAGTACAGAGGCAAAATAACCTCCCTTGTCCTGCTGGCCACACTGTTCCCAATCCAGGCCAGGAGTTCAGTATTCATTGCATGTGGATTTTTAAACAAAAAAAAAAAAAAAAAAAAGGGGGTGGATTTTTTTTCCAGAAGCAAGCCTGGGGCTGCAAAGCTGAGCTTGGGAAAGTATTGGGAAAGTTTTTCAGAACATTGCTAATATTTGTGTTTGACTTTTGCTTAAAATTTCATGTTGGAGGATTAACATGATAGGAGGGAAGTGCACATGCATCAAGTACATCCAAGAAAGACAAGCAGAGACATGGAACATCCATTTTGAGTTTTCTCAATGTGAATGGCTCACGTAGACATCTCTGAAAAGAATCTGGCATTTCCAAAACATGCCCAGAATTCTGCATAAGGAGAAAATTCTGAAACTGATCCAGGTGGAAGGCTATTCTAATCCTATCTGGAATTAATCTATAAAATGGACACATATGAAGAAAGGAAAGAATTTTGGATAGAATGCTGATGGTGGCCTCTCCATGACATCAGTTAAATTCAGTCACCCTTTATAAAAGCCACATTTAATGAATTTATGTGGTGCTTCTTTATTCCCCCTTATGCTTTCAGAGATCTATTTACATGATTTAAGGTCAGAACAAAGTAAAATTATCCTGCTGGTATACATTTGCAAAAGAAATTTCCCCCTCAAGCTACTCCAGGGGACATTTAGGCTCGAGGTGAGGAGAAAGTTCTTCACAGAGAGAGTCATTGGACACTGGAATGGGCTGCCCGGGGAGGTGGTGGAGTCGCCATCCCTGGAGCTGTTCAAGGCAGGACTGGACGTGGCACTTGGTGCCATGGTCTAGCCTTGAGCTCTGTGGTAAAGGGTTGGACTTGATGATCTGTGAGGTCTCTTCCAACCTTGGTGATACTGTGATACTGTGAAATTATTTTCTTGTTTAGATTCTGATCCTTATCTTAATTTTGATGCTATCTTTTTTCCTCTTGGCAAGCTGGATTTTTCTTTCAATGATAGTTTATATTCGGATGCATTTGTATTTTGAAGAGCAACTGCAATGCAGTGTATTTAAATGTGTTGCAAAGCATGCTTGACATAATTGCAAAGAAAACAGTAAAACTGTAAGGTATTTCACTTGGTATTAACCAGAACACTGACAATATAGCCACGGAAAAGTGTAGCTTAGGTGCTTAGATGGTGGATATGTGTCATTATACACCATGAATTTTCTCAATAATACTATATGCAACAATTACTAAACAGCTAAAGACTTTTCATGTTAGTGGTAGTCTCTGGGTGCTGAGAAAGTGCATTTCCTTATACATTTTATTACATAGAGTGGTGTTAATTGGAACATTAAACTTCTACCTGATAGTTTTACCTAACATTATTAAAAGTAATGCACAAGATTGTGGAAACAGAATGTTTAAGTTTGTTTTTTTCACATCCACAGTGCATTGTCAGGAATATGGAAATGATTTAATGGATAAGGACAATCAATTAACATTTTGGAAGACCTATGCTGCATGATAATGGTTTCCCCAAAGCACAGAAAGCTGTTGAACTATAGTTAATAATGGATGTGATTAAACAATTTACAATTGATCATACAGGATGAAATCTTAAGGCCTTTATTGCTTCAACAAGTTCCTAGTTTAAGTTTGTCTTTGCATACAATAACACTCAATTGTGTGCATAGCTGATCTGTGTAGCCATCTGATTCTTTGACTGTTGTCTTGACCTCTCTTTTGCCTCTTGTTCTTTTTGCTCATTTCTAAACCCACTGGATATGTCACTTTAAATTAGCTTCCAAACTCCTAAGGGTTGGTAGCATATCAGAGTTTATATTTGGAGTTTCTAGCACCATTCAGTAGAAGCTAAATGTAAAGCATGAAAGAGGCTTTATAAGCATTGTGTGAAATGAGGCAGAATTTGACCAGAAAAGACTTGGAACTGAATAGGAAAGAATGACCAGTGAGAGAATCTGAAGAAATATTGCATTCATTAACAAAGTGTAATCATTCCATTTGATGTGTTTGAAGATGCAATTTATGCACCTTTCCCTGTATGAAAAAAGCAACAGGACAATTGATTCATGTGCTGCAAAAGCTTATGTAGTTTCACAGTATCACCAAGGTTGGAAGAGACCTCACAGATCATCAAGTCCAACCCTTTACCACACAGCTCAAGGCTAGACCATGGCACCAAGTGCCACGTCCAATCCTGCCTTGAACAGCTCCAGGGACGGCGACTCCACCACCTCCCTGGGCAGCCCATTCCAGTGTCCAATGACTCTCTCAGTGAAGAACTTTCTCCTCACCTCCAGCCTAAATTTCCCCTGGCACAGCCTGAGGCTGTGTCCTCTTGTTCTGGCGCTGGCCACCTGAGAGAAGAGAGCAACCTCCTCCTGGCCACAACCTCCCCTCAGGTAGTTGTAGACAGCAATAAGGTCTCCCCTGAGCCTCCTCTTCTCCAGGCTAACCAATCCCAGCTCCCTCAGCCTCTCCTCGTAGGGCTGTGCTCAAGGCCTCTCCCCAGCCTCGTTGCCCTTCTCTGGACATGCTCAAGCATCTCAATGTCCCTCCTAAACTGGGGGGCCCAGAACTGAACACAGTACTCAAGGTGTGGTCTAAGCAGTGCAGAGTACAGGGGCAGAATGACCTCCCTGCTCCTGCTGACCACACCATTCCTGATGCAGGCCAGGATGCCACTGGCGGCTGTCTTGGCCACCTGGGCACACTGCTGGCTCATGTTCAGGTGGGTATCAATCAGCACCCCCAGATCCCTCTCTGTTTGGCTGCTCTCCAGCCACTCCGACCCCAGCCTATATCTCTGCATGGGGTTGCTGTGGCCAAAGTGCAGCATCCAGCACTTGGAGCTATTGAATGCCATCCCCTTGGACTCTACCCATCTGTCCAGGTGGTCAAGGTCCTGCTGCAGAGCCCTTCTGCCCTCCAACCTAGCCACATCTGCCCCTCTATATTTGCTCCCTGAAGGAAAATTACAAAGCAATTATTAAAACTCTTTAAGGCTTTTTCAACAACTTTGTTTTTGATATATACATATATGAATCTACTTTCACTGAAAGCTGTCAATTCTTATTTTGAGATCATTGCTTGCATTAATGTAGAAAAGTTGTAGTTTGAGAGTCCCTCTTACCAGTTGCCAGGCCCACTGGTCAACACATGGCAAAGTACAGTTGGTCATCTTTGGGAGAGGAGAATGTTACTTGAATGCATATATGCAGGAAGTGTAATTTTCATGGATTCTGGTCTTTTGAAGAGAATGGGAACAGAAAACAACAAATTTGCAGACTCTAAACATCATAGTGCTCAGTGGCTTGAAGTCCAGATGGAGAGCAGTGAGAAGTGGTATCCTCAGGGCTCCATACTGGGACCTGTGCTTTTTAATGTTTTTTATCAACAATGTAGACAGTGGGATTGAGTGCATCATCAGCCAGTTTGCAGATAATGCCAAGCTGAGTCATGCTCAGGCCAGTCACATCCTGGGTTGCATCAAAAGAATCATTGCCAGCAGATCTAGAGAGGTGACTCTGCCACTTTGCTCTGGTGAGACCTTACTTGGAGTACTGCATCCATCTCTGGAGCCCTCAATACAGGAAGGACATGGAGCTGATAGAGCAGGTGCAGAGGAGTGCCACAAAAATGATCAGAGGGTTGGAGCACTTCTGCTATGAGGACAGGCTGAGGGAGCTGGGGTTGTTCAGCCCTGAACAACAAGAAGGATGGAGAGAGAGTGTAGTGATAGTACAAGGGACAATGGCTTTAAAATACAGAAGAGTAGATTTAGATTGGATGCTAGGAACAGATTCTTTACTGTGAGGGTGGTGGAACACTGAAACAGGTTGCCTGGGGAGGTGGTTGGGGCCCCATCCCTGGAGGTAAGGCTCGACAGGGTTCTGGACAACCTGATCTAGCTGAGCATGTCCCTGCTTACTGCAGAGGTGGTTGGACTAGATGACCTTCAGAGGTCCCTTCCAACCCAGACCGTTCTATGATTCTATGATTTTAGTTCTTCTAAATGTGTTTCAGTGCTCTGTTTCTCCTTGCAGCAGAAAGTCAAAATTCCAGAGAAATGCTGAATTTCTGTTGCAATTAATTATCCTTATCAGTGTGAGTCCTGATGTTGGCTGGAATAGCTCATGTTAACGTAGCTGATGGTGACTGTTGTGTGTTAGGTGATGCTCATATAAGCAGCTCTGCCACCTGAAGGTGACATTCTGTGATTCTGTGAAGGTAATGATTGGTCTTGCTGTAGGCTGGAATGAATTTACTTCCTCAGCATACACAGCAGCTACTGGAGGACAGCTTATGAGTAAAGCTCTGTCTCCCAGTGTCTTGATGCATTGCTACTAATTCTTTTTCAAGGTATTATTACAACTAAACTCTTCTTTTAGTTATTTTGAGGAGAGATCTTGTCTTGAAGTGATTAGTGTTTTTCAAAGATGGCATATTTAAAGGTGATTACCATGTTTGTGCTACTCTGGCTAGTGAGGAATTTAATCAAAATCAGCAAGTGTTTAGCATTCCACTGTTTCATAAACTGTTGGCGGCAATTCAAAGGTCTTACAGTGCAACTGGGAAAATTGAAGGTGGTCAAGGACTAAGAGGAGAGCAAGGATAACTCAGCAGTCTCCTTGAAAGTGTAGGGGAAATGTAGAGGAGAAAGCTGTGCCCAGAGAGTGGGTTAAGTATAATTCTGTGCTGAATTACATACCAAAATATATGACCCACATCTGTTCCATGCTGTTTGTCATTTGACATGGCCACAGCTGCATCTAGATATTTAAAATGCTGATATTATTTTTAACTGGTAGAGCAGTCTTTAAGCTGGGTATATATGTAAGGAGATTGAATGTACCAGTTCTATTTTACAAGGAAAATTGGTTTGCAGCTTATTTTTTTATGAAGATGAAGGTTAATCTATAGAAGTACTGTGGTTACTTCATTAAAGATACTAATATGCCCATAAACTTTTTAATATAGACTTTATAGCAAAAGGATATTATGAAATCTGATTTGTATTGTTCTTCTGGACACTTAGTTTAAGAACACAGTGTTACAATAACTGGTTTCAGTTCACAGTTTACTGCTTTGTTAGACTGTTGGAGCAATCTGGTCATTTTTATTTTACCTTTTCAGTGTGGCAAGTACACATTCACCCAACTCTGTAAAAAAAAAACAACACTTTTGAGTTGGAGCCAAAAACCAGCAGAGTGAAATCATTTAGTCAACTGTTGTGCTTATACCAGGCACGATGTAAGTGCCTTTCAAAGCAGGAGCATCCTAATTACCTGCAGAATCTCTCAGCATCTTATGTTACTCCTTGTGCTGGGTGACAGAGGCAGGTACCTAAGCATCCATCTCCACTGCTGCAGCCTCCCTTGTGCATAACAGGGGGGTTATTTTATGTATAGTTCTTGAAAGGCTTGTCTTTTCTGGGCCATGTGAAGAATTTAATTTCCAATCTTAACAGTAGAAATATTTTGTGATGTTTTTCAGTTCTCTGATCATCTTGTCACTGGTCTCTCTGTTCTCAGCACTTGTGATGTTTTGTTGGAAAGACCAGCAGCGCTTCTTTTTGCTCACCCTTATAATATGAGCTCATATCACTGGCTTAAGATAATGAAAGAGTAATCCCCTTCCGTGCTTCCATCCTTCAGCAGATCCACTCTCATTTATGTGTCTGTTTCTGGCACAATCATATTCCCCCAATACAATACTGCAACTCTAGAAATGCTGTTAATTTCATCTGTATTTCCTTTTTTGTTGCTCATTTGGGTTCTACACTTCTCTTTGCTTTTTAAGTATGTGTGTATATATATATATATATATATATATAATTCCCCCCCCTCTTGTCATTTATATCAATGTTTCTGCCAAGAATGGTATGCACTACTTGGTTTTTCTGCCTTTCAAGTATTTCCTTGCAAGCTCTCAATTCGACACTGAGAGCTTTAGTTTTGTTATTCCAGTGTGCTTAAGAAGATGCTCAGCTTATTATTAAAATAGTTAAATGTTTAAATTTTAAGCACGTGCTTTTCTCAATTTAGGATGGATGGTACATTAGCATTTTCTTTAAAGAGAGAGTAAAAGCCCTGATTATGAAAGAAATGGATAAATTTCCTTAGAATCATAGAATCAAGCAGGTTGGAAGAGACCTCCAAGATCATCCAGGCCAACCTAGCACCCAGCCCTAGCCAGTCAACCAGACCATGGCACTAAGTGCCTCATCCAGGCTTTTCTTGAACACCTCAGGGATGGTGACTCCACCACCTCCCTGGGCAGCCTGTTCCAATGCCAATCACTCCCTCTGTGAAGTACTTCCTCCTAACATCCAGCCCCTGCCCAACTTGAGACTGTGTCCCCTTGTTCTATTGCTGGTTGTCTGGGAGAAGAGACCAACCCCACCTGGCTACAGCCTCCCTTCAGGTAGTTGTACACAGCAATGAGGTCACCCCTGAGCCTCCTTAAATCTTTAGTGAATATTTAGCACATACTCATAACAAGTATATGCTTATGTCTTTTCCTGAGTTGAGAGGTTTTACCCTGATTTTATTTTTATCCAACAAGAAACATATTTTTTAATTTTTCTAAGTCCCTGCAGTAACTGACCAGGAAAAGATACAGTGCTTTCACAGAGAATCAGGAGATAGTGTAGCAGAAGTTCACTTTTCTATTTTCTCATTAGCCAGGCATCTATTCATCATTCTCAGCTTTTGTAGGAAAGATTTTCCTGCTGATCATACACAAGTGTAACCTATACTTTACACAGAATTGTTAGCTGAGCTTTAGTTGTAGCATTATATTGTTGTTGGATGCTATTCCTGAACTGCTTTTGTTATACTATGTGTATGTATCTATCTCCTTCAGCAAAAAAAAAAGAGAGAGTATTTGAAAAAGAGGCACCAAATCTATAAAAGTAATATATTAAATGTGATTTTTAAAGTATTTTTTAAGCCATTGTATTACCTACACTGTACATAGACAATTATTGCTGCCCTCTCCCATTATTTTAAGCATTCTGCTTCACTCCCCTTAAAATATTTGTTTATGAGCTGCAGGGAAATCAAAATAAGTGGGTGCTATTGTGATAGAATTCATGACAAATATAAGTTGCAGAGGCCTCTCAAAATATTTCTGCTTGATTTGCTTTGAAAAGCTTGCTTGTCTGAGTAGAATGGCTGAAAAATTGTATTGCACAGAAAAAAAAAAGTCCTGTTCTGAATGCCTAAAATTTTTGAAGTTATTTTTGAATAGATTGATTCATATTCAGATTAGCTTCCTGCCAGATGGAGGGAATTTACAGTAAATCAGTTTTTGGCAGGAGAAAACTAAAAAATGAACAACATCTGCTTATTTATACAAGTTGTCCTATTCTTCCTCTGTATACTTGAGGCAAATATAACCTATCCAAAGAAACTTTTATTAGGAATAAATTGTGGACTCTTAAAGCTTACAGGGATGAGGAGGTGTTGGTGTTTACAAAGAGAATGACAACAAAACATGTTTACATAGTGTCAGCAGCACCTCTGCATAAACAGCTATTGATGTTCAGTATCTAGGTGTCCATTCAGTTTCTGTTCCAGCAGTGGAACTTGGTGCAGGAAAAGCTGCACAATTGCTAGAAGCTATT
The DNA here is from genome assembly GCF_015220805.1 of Pogoniulus pusillus. Classification (NCBI taxonomy): domain Eukaryota; kingdom Metazoa; phylum Chordata; class Aves; order Piciformes; family Lybiidae; genus Pogoniulus; species Pogoniulus pusillus. The sequence goes on along the minus strand of NC_087282.1, from coordinate 21,963,240 downwards.
TTAGGCTGTGATCTTGCAGACGTATCTATGTAGGCAAAATTGTCAAAGTAAAACATTCCACATTTACAAAGAAGGAAGGTTCAGGAGTATGCAGACTCCTAACAGCTTCTTTTTGACCCCTAAATATCAAATTGTTCTATGGTCCTGTTGATGTTTCTGTTCACAACTTGGTACATTGCTTTAGGAGTGGGATATTGGAGTGCTCAGGTGTTAGATCAATGCATTTGGGTGGTGGTTTGCAATGACCTTACCAAATCACAGAATGCTAGCTAGGGGTCAAAAGGACCTCTGGAGATCATTTAATCCAATCCCCCTACTGAAGCAGATTCACCCAGATCACGTTGCTTAGGAATGCATCCAGACGGGTTTTGAAACTCTCCAGAGAGCAAAACTGACCAACCTCTCTGAACAGGCTGTTCCAGTGCTCTCTCACCCTCACAGAAGAGAAGTTTTTCCTTATATTTAGATGGAATTCACACGTTCTAGTTTGTGCCCATTGACTGTTGTCCCATCACTGGGCATCACTGCAAAAAGCCCTACTTAATCCTCTTTAGTTCTGCCCTTTACACCTTAATATGGTAGCTATGCCTGAGTTTTTAATGACTCTTTTAATGTATATGAGCAGGAAAATCACCAATGTCATTGGTGTCCAAAGTATTGGCTTAAAACTACTAAAGTCAGAAGTTAGCTAACCAAAGCAAAAATTAACAGCAAGCTTCTGATATGAATGGCTAACCCAACAATTCTTCAGTGACTACAATTCAAGATCAGCAGTAGCTGAAAGCCACAGCCATTGAGAAGGCACAGTCATTGGCACTTAAACTAAAGGAATATCTGTCTGAATGGTCTCTTAGAAGTTCTTTTTTATCAAGTTCTTTACAATGGCAAAAGCAAATGGAGAGATTCTATAGCTAAATCTACAATCTTCTTGCCATCTAACTACTCTTTCAAACCTTATTTGCTTTTTTCAGGCTTCCTCTCCTACTTGAAAGGGAAAGAATGACTAAACCCAAATGATTTTCAGGCATGATGAAAATGGAATGAAGCAAACATTTTTTTTTCATGAGCTTTAACAAAAGGTTTTATTTTTGAGTGACTGATGAACCAAGTTGCTGGGGATTGATTGGCAAACACTAGGAAGAATCCTTTGTTATCCATTATTGACATATGGGTTGGCTAGACTCTCTGATGAACCTCTGGAATTTTGTTCTCAGCATCTGCTGTAGCATTTTATTGAGCATTCTATAAGATAAGTGAAGGAGTAATTTGAACCCTGAACTCTCACTGTATATTTACTTATTCTCTGAATTGTCCTGGAGAAAATTTGACCACGGGAGACTGCAGAAAGCTCCTTGCATATTTGAGTAAATCCTCTTTGAAGAAGGTCTGAAAACATGCAAAGGTATTTGATAGGCAACCACGTTTATTTTTTTGTGGGAGAGGAGAACTTGAAGGAATTTCTGATATTAGGTTAGGAAAGGAAATTGGAACTGAAGCTAAAAGAGTTTTCTGTTCAAAATACAGTTAAAAATATGTGATTTTTTTTTCTTCTTTTTATGCTAGTGCATATTTAAAGTGAAAAATCAAAATGTTTCATTTTGAAATGGCTTATCTCAGGGTTCAGCAGGAGTGGTTTAGCTAAAGGCAAACCCACTCAATATTCCCTTTGAGTTTTCTTTGTTTTCTTTCAAACATAAGTATCTGTAACAATAAAATTCACTGATGTTACAGAAGTAAAATGCTGAGGGGGAAAAAAAAATCTTTGTGCCTTATTTATTTAACAGTATTGGAAAACCTTTAGGTAAAAAATGACATTTTTTTTTTGTTCCCTGCATTTTTTTCTTATCTCTAGATGTTCATTGAAGGAATAAGCTTAAAATAAATAGACACATAAGTAGGTAGACTGCTTTTCAGCAATTAATTTGATTGTAATCTTATTTTGTTAATTTCTCTTAAGAATGGGAAAGCTTTCACCATGCATTTTCCCACAATTTATGTTTAAAACAAGAATAAAATCAGTTTACTCTTAGGAGCTAAAGAAAATTATCAAGTGGCAATAATAATAACAGCAAAACAATATTTTGTCCTACCACAGCCCCAAAGTGTTATTTATTAACATAAATTGATTAAGCTCAGTAACAAGAGAACGGTGAACAGTGCAAAACACAGCCATAAATATTCATGTGAATGTTAAGTGAACCAATTTCAAGTGTCTCTGTGTTGCTTCGTGAGTTCTTTTGCACTGACTTGGCTTTTGCCAGAGTAAATACAGGATAAAATATTATGGCTAAATATTGTAGTAGCTGTGGAAAACTTGCATTTGTTTTCCATCAGAAATTCCTGCAGAAATCTGCTTAGACCCATGTATATCTAATCACATAACAGTTGTCTGCTTAGGAAAGTTGATGTCTAGTTTGAAAGAATCCACACACCACCACTTGTGGTAAATAATCTCATAAGAGAACATAAAGGACAGATGCCAGAAATCAAATGATCTGTAAGGTCTGATGTCATCTGAGTCACTTTGAACAGGGAGTTGTTTTTCTTTGCATTGTTCTTTTCAGTGTGTCTTCAGGGTAGTAGCAGCAGGGAGACTTAATCAAAAGAAAAATGTCACTACTAGGTGCAACAGAGACATGGTATTAGAACAGAAAACAATTCCTTTAATTGAGAGAAACTCTCTCCTGGTCTTAACTTTTTTCATGGTTGTGGAAGTTTTCTATAACTGTAAATCTTCATTAAGCTTTCTACATTATGGTGAGCTACTTAAGCTTTATCTCCATGATGTTTCTATTTTCAAAGGGTGCAATAAAAGGGTGAAAATCACAAAATGAAGTCATTGTGAACCATTCGAGAGATCTTGCTCAGGAAGGAAATATATCAATAAGTTGATTGTTTTTCTTTATTATTCTTTATCAGAATGGAATTCATTTAAGTGTAAGAAAACATCTGTAGAAAATCAATCACTAGCTTGTTTCCCTGTTCTTTTCCCAAGAATAGAGTATTGGATCTTTGAAGAGTTCTCTAATTTCGTGTCTTAAAATTATTTTAAACCACTGCAGTTCCCTCCACTGTTAATAGCCTTATGAACTTATTTTGAATGCAGAGTCATTATTGGGATACTTTACAGAAAAAAAAAATATTGCCTGACTTTAATTCAGATTTTGCAGTGTCTGTACTTTGTCCTGATCAAAGAGTAAAGAAAAGTGTGGAAAAGGTATGTAGAAAAAAGGAGGAGGAAAAAAGAAAGGAAGAATGCCCTGGCTGATCAAAAAGATGTCCTGTGAACATCAAGGCATAGATATAGCTGTTACACATCTAATTAGAGGAGCAGTTTGGCTCCTTCAGTGCCTAGGTTTAGTGGCTCACTGGGTGTTGTCTGCTGGAGGGAAATGGTGAGACGTAGTGATGCCCTCTTTAATTTGAGCCTCTCATACTGAAGTTTTTTATCTCGCTTTTTGACATGTGGAAATTTTCTTCTACACAATTGAGCATTCAGAAATACAAGAACACTTCATGCCCCCTGACAATCTAAGCCCACATTAGAAAACTTCTAATTATTGAAAGGATTTATGCTAATTTTACATCTTTGTATAGAGAAGCTGTTCATGTCCAGCAGTGACTTCATATAGCTAGGAAGGGAGGAGGTATGCAGCGTTAGCAAAGGAACACCAAACCTTCAGAAACAATTACAAGTCAGATATTTAAAACAACTATCTCTACTGTTCTGCATTCTTCAGCACTTGAACTGGAGAGAGACAGAAATTACCATTAATGTAAGAAAAGGTTCAGTCTTGCTTTAGAAATATGTTGAGGCATAGTCTGAGCCTCGCAGTACATTTACAGCACAGCAGTAAGCATAGACATCAATCTTCCAACTGCAGTGTGACTTCAAAGGTCCTCAAGAGAACCCTGTAAAATCTGAAAGGACAGTTGGTATCACTTTGCCAGAATCTCCTGTGTGCATGCCATTAGGATGGCAAATTCATAAGTCTCTTTGAAAAAGAGTCTGCTATGGGAGTGAAACTGCTTTTTCGCCTGGTGAAAAAGACCTTTCCCACAGTACGTTCAGTTCTGTTACTTGCTTTGAAGATAAACCTGGTGGAAGCGGTTGATTTATGCCCTGCCTCTATCAGATATGCAAAGAGCTTGTGCATCTTCCCTCTGAGCATTTTGAGCAGCAGACAGTGTTTTCTTTATTGTTGCAATGTTACACGAGTATTGCAAAACACATTGCCAGTAATAAAATCTTAAAAGCTTGCCAAAATCATTAGGTTCTATACACTTTTTATTAGACTGAAGAAGTGCTGCATGTTCATCACCAGCTGTTTTTCCAAATGCAGTAATGCTCTATGGAGGCACAGTGCTGAATCCAGTAAGTGTGTTGAAAAGATAATATTGCTTGTCTTGTAAAGAATCGCAGACTGGAATAAACATTTTCCATTGAATTATAGGTTCCAACCTCTATTACTTTAACAATCTTTCGTGGTAATTTATGGAGTTATTCACAGGCAAATATCCTTATACATAATTACTTTTCATTTGATAATAAACAGGGGAAGCAAAGCCAATATGGTCCAAGTCTTGCATGCATATAAGCCAGCTGGTAAATAGGCATTACTCTCAGAATAGCTGCTTCCCCATGAGTTTAGGAACAGTTTGTCTGTAATGTCACTTCTAGAATAAGAAATTCTTTCCTCTGGATGACTGGTGTGCAGTCCTGCAAGAATGTGTCTTTGGGGACCAGTACTTTCAGATATGACAGCACAGTGATGGAGGCACAGTTCTTGTGTCACTGGGTAGAGAAATGAACAGCAACATTTCTACTCTACTGCTCATCTGTCCAGGTTTTATACGATCAGTAAATGATGAAGTTGCTCTGCTCATTTCCTGTCTGCCTTACTGGAGGAAAATTAGAGTGCAAGTTTTCACTTTCACATACACTGGTAAAGAAGATACTAGTCACAAAGGCTAAGGAGATAAAAAAAGGTCCTTTCCAGCAACAGCAGGAAGGAGCTCCTGTGAAGCTATCCTCTGAGACCTTTTCTTTGATTACTCCATTTCCAGATGGAATTTGTTCTTTCTGAAAATGTGGCATTTGAGTCTCCCAAAAAACATCTGATTTTTCACTGGCCTTTAAGCTGAACTTCCTTTTTTTTCCAGGTCCAGTAGTGTTGTTGTGCCTGCTAGTGAGGTATAATTCTTAAACACAAAAGCAGATCCCCGTGTAGGAAGGAAGGATCTGGAAATCATGATACCAATGTAGTATCTTTGCAATGTGGAGAAATTGTTTAAGTGATAGGTTGACTAAATTATGTACATGAATAGTTCTCTATAGCTCTTATTTTTGTACCTTTCAGCACTTTTGCTTTCCTTTTATGTTTTTCTTCCTTTTTTTTGTGTTCTTTCTGTCTTTCTGATAGCATCTGTGCTTTCCTGTGGAGTTTACACGTTGGCTGAATTCTGCATGGTGGTGAAGTAACTAAGGGCAATGTACTTTTTAGATTATCTGAGCTAAAAGCTGATAAAACTAAAATGTGTGCAGGCAACATATTTTCCATTACTAAAATACTGTTTAAAAATGGTTGTTGGAAAAATCAAAGAAACTTCACTGATAGTCCTTTATCACTGAAACGTTTAAAAATCCCAAACCAGCAAATCCAATAAAATGCCAACAAAACCCAATCCCTGAATGCCACAATCAAGGCAATTTCAGAAACACTTCAAATAGAGGATGGATTATCTTGCCAGTAGTTTGACCAGCATGGAATCCTAGAGTAGAGAATCATTCTGCCTTGCCAGAAGTCTTTCTAGGTCCTTTTTGTTTGTTTAATTCTGTAATCTGTACATGTGTCTACTGATGTTTGAATCTAAAGTCAGCTGATGTTTGCTTTAGTGTAGCTTCAAAGAATGTGATTTCTCAACTGGTTTGAATTGGACTTTGCTGCTGTGTTGCCCATTTGCTTTTGTGTGGCACCTGTGTGTGCTTTAGTTGTCAACTTTTATTGTTTCATATTAGTAGTGATTTCAAATTATTACAAAAAAGCTTCTTTATTGTCTTATCCTAGACAGTAATCAGCATCTGCAATAGCAGTCTCTTCATAAAAATTTGTTCCATTAAGTCAATTTATTACTATTTCACTAAGTATTACAATGTTGTTAGGATAATAATTATTACTGTTTTCTAGTCTCCGATCTTGCCCTTTCACTAGAAATATTCCCAGAAATAGTATAATCAAGAAAAAATAATAAAAGATTCAGACCACTTTAGGGAAAAATAAGAAGTAAACCAAAATGTTTGGAGAGCTCTCAGTGGTGATTTCTGAGCTGTGAAATAGAACTGCTTATTACAAGCCATCTAGTTCCTAGGAGTGCTAGAATTACCATATTGATATTCAGTGCACCACCAGACTGAAGGCAGGCAACACACATACAAAATGGGGCTGAGATGCACTTCTGCTTTTATGCCAGAATTCTGCCACTGCTTTGGTGGAATTCTTCTGAATCAGATTTAATAGGAGTTTGACCAGAATCAAGCCCAGAGTTATGATGCCTCTTATCCCTTGCAAAAAAGTAGCTTCAGATCTCTCCTGCTGTTTTAAAGGTATTTGAAAGGGATCACTAAAATTTCTGTTTATATACATGAACGGAGCCAAAACCCTCTCAAATGAATATCTCACTTTTGAAGTGGGTGGGAGTTCAGTGCTGCTTGCCAGCTCTCTTGGAAATCATTCCCGTGATGAATATGGGTAGCTGTAGTGACTTATCTAATACATACCATAGTACCTATGTAATCATTTAATTTTTTGGCATCAAATGAACTTACTCATATCTTTTTCATTCATATCAATTGCTGGACTGCAAAAAAAACCTGTGTGTTGTGCCTGACAGGATCAACCTCCAAGAGGGAAGAGTCAATGGAAATTTTTCATTTAAAAAACAAATATCCTAACAGACAAAACATCTTTGCTCTTTTGCCTTCCCTACAGGAACTCATAGAAGTGACTAATTTGTGTCACTATGAATAACAAACATCATTCTCAGGTATATAAACTCTATTATGGCACTGCTTAGGAGCTGGAGGAGGCAGCATGTGATATCTGTGCACTGTGACACCTTTTCTGGTACTAAAGGCCCCTTTCACATGCAGAGGAGCCATTAACCCTTACAGGAAAGACTAATTACAGCCACAGGTAGGGAGCTTGCAGAGAAGGTGATGCTGCAAACCTGCCTGGCATCCCACTTGCAGGAAACTTGAGCCATGCTTTGCAGTAGATGTTCATGCCTCTGCACTTCTTTATTTTTGCTTTTCTCCCCTCTTTTCTTGTTTGAAAGTCACCACTGAAGAGTCATAGCATGGATAAAGCGTTATAGGACAAGTGGCTTATCAAACAGATAGTGAGTAATGCACTTGGCTTGACTGAATATCTCTAATGGCACTGCTTATGTTTTTAAAATACATTTTTGAAACATTATAGCAATAAACATAAAACATCTTCTTCACCTCAGTGATAAAGGCTATGCTGCTGCAATACTGCTTTTGTGACATAAGCTGTATTTCTCCACTTAGATTTAGAAGTGTAAAGAAAATTGCTCTTCTAAAACCCAGGTAATATAGACAAATTATTACTGTAGCAAAAGGTGTTATTAATCCATTACTCCATCTGTAGTTGCATAGACTCTGTTTATTATCTGTATGAGGAACATGACCTTAGCTTTCTCTAAGCAATCCTGGAAGCAGCTGTTCTAGGACAAGAAGTTCATTGCTTATTTTTTTTTATTTTTTAGGGGATGCTTTGATTTTTTTGATGTATTTTTAGATGGGATCCACTTAGTGTACTCAAGTAGTGCTGCATGTTAGTGCAGCTTTCTGTATTATTATTTCTTCTAAATGATCTTGGTGAATTTAACAGCAACAAACAAAACCAAATGAGAAAGTCATTGTGCAGGACCAGTAAAAATTTTAGGCAGCACTTGCAGAAATTAAACTTTCAGGGTTTATGAACTAATTTACCTTGTGTGAATCAACAGAAAAGTAATCCCCAAAGATTAAGCCTGGCTTTTTGGCGGATAGAGGATGTTAGATTAATCACACAAGATACATACTTCTGAGCTGTTAACAAAGTAGTCATACTTGGGCATTAGCTTCAATCTTGTGTCTCCTGTATGAGGAACTGAATAGGAGAAATATTTACTCTTAATGTCCTGTCCTTTGTTCCTGTGAGTCAAATAACATTGCAGATCTCTTTCACTGTTCTTTTGCCATAATATTGGCACCACATAGAATAAACCAGGTTGGAAGAGGCCTCCAAGATCGTTCAGTTCAACTTATCACCCAGCCCTATCCAGTCAACTAGACCATGGCACTAACTGCCCATCCATGGCAAGTGTATTATGAATTGTACCTTTAGAGTGTATACATTTATAATGAAGTATAAAGGTATATAATTATAAAGGTAACAACTTTTAGGTTACTGAGTTCCAGACCAGATGAAAGGTGGCAGTTCAGTTACTGTCTCTTTGTTGTAATTGGGTTTCTGCCTATAGAATTCTTTATTTCATGGTGAAGCATATTCTAATCCTTTATTCTAAACTGACTTTAATGAACTTATAATTGTGGGCTTGATGATACAGAAGAAATGTCTGAGAGTGTGACATAATTTAGTCATGAAAGTGGTGGTCTTAGTAAAGAGACAGGAAAAATAGCCGTGTGAAATTAATTCATCCCTGGTTTTGGTCCATTCTATTCCAAGTTTATTACTACCTCTTTGCTTTTTTGGACAACTTTCTTGGTCTCTTTGTTGATAAATACTGTAGTACACATTTACTTACTGTAAATGGTATATTCCCCTGAAATAAGAACAAAATAAAAACAATCCTATAATATTATACATTTAACTTTCTATTTGTTTTTCCTCCCTTTATTAATCAAACCTGCTTCAGCAATACAGTTTTGCTTGCATCTGCATTTCAAATTCAGACCTATTTTCCTTGATACAGTCATCAAAGGAAGCCAGCTCAATGTGTGCATTGTGTGTTTGTGTCAATGTGTGTGTGCCTTGTTATATTTAGTATTTCTTTATACTAGCAAAAATCAGCAGAAATGTAAACTGGGTTTATAACAGTGTGTTCTCATGATAAACAGTCCACTAACTTACCCTCTCCCTTGCTCGTGCCACAAATGGTTGCAATGTATGCAATAAAAAATAAATGCAAATAAAGACTTCTTAGGTCAGAACCAGAAAATCTAATTAATACACACAATAATGAAAATAAACTGGATTTTTTTCCCAGCTATAAAAATCAAACCCCCAAAGCTAATGTACTTCCTTGAATCTCTTTCTCTGTGGACTTGGGTTTCTTTATACCAGATTACCAAATGAATCTGTATTCATTATTTTTGAATGTCTTTACAATGCTTAGCTAATAGTTTTTGAGGAGCAAAGTTTACTCACCCACGTGCCCTTCCCTGCCACGTGTCATAAGAACAGAGTTCCAGGACACTCTGTAAATGGAGCTTTTCGTGTGTTGTTCTTGATAGGAAGATGCAATGGTTAATTCAGTCCTGCTGGTGGAAGCCCATCAAGCAGCTGTAGCTGTCATTGCTTATTTTGGTGAAACAAACTTGCTTGCAGTACTTCTCTAAAACAAGAGAGCAATTTCAGAGGTTTGTTTTATTATGAAGTAGTATCCAGTTGCCCAAGGTTAGCTTTCACATTTCTCCTTTTTCCCCCTCTTGCTTACTGAATCACAGTTATTAGACTTTTATATGCAATACTCAGAAATATAATTTCAACCACATCATTATCATAATAGTCTGCTAGCTCGTTAGATCAGCAGATAGCTATTTTTATTTTCATATAGAAAGATTCAGAGTTTGCAACTTCTGTTTTTATTCACTTGCATATCCTGACTCTGCACAAATACTATGTATTAACTTATAATATGTAAGCAAGAATAAAAGTTGAATAGTCTGAGAGAGTGAGATGTAGACTTTCTTTATAGGATCTTTGCTGCTGTACAGAATGCAGCACCTGCACAAGTCCCATGCTAAGGACCTCCCTAAAGACTGCCATCACACATAGCATGCAGAGATGCAAAATCCCACACGACACTAAAGAAAAGCCAAACGCCTCTGAGGATCCCTGAATCATGTTCATCTCGGATCAGAGAGGAGGGAGTGACAGAAAAACAGAGAATTACTATTTCACTTGCAAAGTGGGAGCTTCTCTTGCCTTCTGATATAGAAGGATTCATAGGCTGGAAAAGAAAACAAAAGGAAGTCTGCTCCCCCCAGTAAAAGTTTAAAAGCTCCCAAGAAAGACCTTTCAATAATGACCAAGTGAACAAGTATCCAGATGTTGTTGCTCTGAGACAGGATATTAACTGTCATAATCATGCTGGAAAATACAGTACCAGTTTATATCATTCCTCATATAAACAAACAATGATGACATTAAGTCCTGATGGAGTGAATGCTACCAGTCTTTTAAAGCTGCAGATTAAAGGAAATGGGATTGAAATATTTCTGATCACAATTTACCTTTGTTGTTACAGATTTTTATACATCTATAGTACATATTTTTAAAGATTTCTAGTCTGTATTTGTTCCTTTCTTTAGATATGTAGTAGTTGTCATTTCTGGAGCACAGTTGCTGCTTTCGCTTGAGCTGTGATGGTCAGAGAAATCCATTGTACTTACAGGGTGGAATCATGTTCTTGAATTGATAATGAAAAATGAATTATTGAGACCTGGTGAACTTTTTGGTCATTTTTTTTTCCTCATTACATTTATTAATCACAATTTTAAAAAAAAGAATCAGAGTTCAGTTCTTTCAAACACATCCCTTGCTGCTCATGACTCCACGTTTTCCACTTAGCATGGTAGTGTTTCTTGCAATCACAAGATTTCTGCAGGATGCCTGTTGCCCAGATACCAGGTCTGCCAGTGCTTAAGTTAAATATGCTCAAGCTAGTAGGCATGCAACTGTCCAAAATTATTTGCTGCAGTCTGAAGAGAAAATTACTCCACAGATAAATTTTGCAAAGCATAAAATACACAGGATCAAACTATTCACAAACAAGCCCCTAATGGCTTTCTTTGAAGTGAAACTGAATTCTTTATTTTTAGTCCTATGTGGCATAATTGACTTACAGAAGTAATGCCAGAGCTATTCTTATAATTAAAGTAAGGTGATTTTTTTTTGCAGTAATAAATATATTCCCCACTGTTATGACACACTGATGATACAGTGTACAAACCTTATTAAGACTTGCTTTTACTTGATAACAATGCATGACTATAACTGACTTTCGTTTGATCCAGGATTTCTCTAAATTAAAAAGAACAAAGACTATCAGATAAAAAATTAAATGGCACAAAATGTATATTTCATAATCCCTTTTGAAATGCAAATTTGTTACAAACCATAGTTTGTGTATGTTCTCAAGTTATGTTTGATATTTATAAAGACTCCTTATCACTGCCTTCAATTAAAAGTTCTCTTCTCAAGTACAACCTCTATGTTTTTCATATTGTAACTGATAAATCTAATCCTTTCATTAAGATGAATGAAGCCTTCCCTAAAAATCATGACAGTACCAGATGGTGTCTAAGAGAAATACTTAAATACATAGGTCTCTTCCAACCCTGATGATACTGTGATACTGTGTGATACATAGTGGTTTTGACTGTTATAATTTTAACATAGGCACACAATACAAATTAGTAAGAAAAGGAAAAAAACTTCACATTCAGTTTGTCTTTCCTTTCTCTAAAAATATGTTTTATTTGTTGCATGCATCAGAAACAAGAATGAATTAAAATAGTCTCTCTTATCCTACTTTGCACCTATGAAGTCAATCAGCAGTTTTGATGGGAATAGTTTTCTATCAAGTTAGGAACACTTTGGAGACATGTCACTAATTTGGATATTGATGTGGTGAAAGAACACACCTGGTTCTCCCCCCCCCCCCACTAGAATACATGAGAATGCTACCAGAGAATCAACGAGATTGGAAGAGACCTCCAAGATCATCCAGTCCAACCTATCCCCCAGCCCTATCCAACCAACCAGACCATGGCACTAAGTGCCTCATCCAGGCTTTGCTTGAACACCTCCAGGGACGGTGACTCCACCACCTCCCTGGGCAGCCCATTCCAATGGCAAATCCTACAATTACCTCATAGCAGAAATGTAGGTGCCTAAAAGGATGTGCAGAGCTTGAGTAGAATGTGCCACTTTGCTCTTTTGGACTATGTTTCTTTGTATGCTGTAAATATGATGTCATGGACAACCAATCTAAGTTGTAGGTCTGGCTTTTCATGCTTACTGCAGAAGGTCTGAGCAACACAGATATGTTTGTTGTCTCTGGAGAGGTAGCACTATCTGACTAGTGTGTATTCTGCAGCTGTAAGTGAAAACCCACACCAGGTTAAGTTTGGTTTGACATTTTGGAGTACATTTACAAGCACCAGCCAGGGAATTTGTATTGAAGAAAAGAGCCTGTGGGAATGTAAAGTTGGTGATAGAAAGAAAAATAATCTTGACAACACTCTGTAGTATGTCATTGGGCCCCTCAATTCAAGAAAGATGTTGAAGTGCTGGAACATGTCCAGAGAAGGGCAACAAAGCTGGTGAGGGGCCTGGAGCACAAATCCTATGAGGAGAGGTTGAGGGAGCTGGGCCTGTTTAGCCTGGAGAAGAGGAGGCTCAGGGGTGATCTTATTACTGTCTACAACTACCTGAAGGGACATTGTAGCCAGGTGGGGGATGGCCTCTTCTCCCAGGTAACCAGCAATAGAACAAAGGGACACAGTCTCAAGTTGTGCCAGGGTAGGTCTAGGCTGGATATTAGGAGGAAGTTCTTCACAGAGAGAGTGATTTCCCATTGGAATGGGCTGCCCAGGGAGGTGGTAGAGGCAACATCCCTGGAAGTCTTCAAGAAAAGCCTGGATGAGGCACTTAGTGCCATGGTCTGGTTGACTGGCTAGGGCTGGGTGATAAGTTGGACTGGATGATCTTGGAGGTCTCTTCCAACCTGGTTGATTCTATGATTCTATGATTCTATCTATCTATTAACCCACATAGACACATTTCCAACTCCAGAATTCTTATCTAAAAAGGAAGATATCAATCAGCAAATTATGTTATTGTTCAATTTGCACCTGCCCAATTGTCTCATTTTTTTTGCCAGAATCACATCTAGAAGATATTTTACAACATTTACATAGTAGAGCAAGAATGGGTAAAGGCTTTAGAAAAAGTCAAGAGTGTAACAGCATAGCTGTTGCCCTTGCTGTAATGCTTTTTATGTCCAAGTCCTTATTTCCTCTTTCTCTGTTTTTCAGGAAGTGCTCCCTACTCATTAGCTATTTTGGTTCACATCCTCTGAAGGTTCCAGCACAGCTTCTCAGCTTGTCCAATCTGCTAATATTAACACAGCGATGCAACTGGTCAGTGCCAGGCTAGTTTGGCATCTGTTTGCATCTCTCTGTGTAAGCAGGCTCCTCTTACTATTTGGACTTGACAAATGCATGCTGTCTGCTACTCAAATTCCTTTGACCTGCATGCCATTCCTCTCTTCACATCAAATCACCACAGCCCTCCAAAATTCTAAAACATGTTATCCAATTACCCTCATCAATGTGGTGATCAATGGGGCCAGGTCCAGCTGGAGAGCTGTAACTAGTGGAGTCCCCCGGGGTTCAGTGCTGGGTCTTGTGATGTTCAACATCTTCATTGATGACAGTGATGGGAGACAGACAGACAGTCTGCTCAGCAAGTTTGCTGGTGACACCAAACTGGGAGGCTTGGTGGATACAGTTGAAGGCTGTGTGGCCATCCAGCAAGGTCTGGACAGACTGAGAGCTGGGCGCAGAGGAACCAAATGAGGTTCAACAAAGACAAGTGCAGCATCCTGCATCTAGGAAGGAATAATAAACTGCACCAGTACAGGCTGGGAGGTGATCTGCTGGAGAGCAGCCCTGTGGAGAGGGACCTTGGAGTCCTGGTGGAGAACATCCATGGCACAGTAATGTGCCCTGGTGGCCAGGAAAGCCAGTGGGATTCAGGGGTATATTAGGAAGAGTGTGTCCAGCAGATCAAGAGAGGTTCTCCTGCCCCTGTACTCTGCCCTGCTGAGACCTCATCTTGAATACTGCATTCAGTTTTGGGCTCCCCAGTTTAAGAGGAACAGGGATCTGCTGGAGAGAGTTCAGTGGAGAGCTATGAGGATGATTAGGGGACTGGAGGGCACTGCCTGATGAGGATAGGCTGTGGGACTGAGAGGGGATTTAATAAATGTTTATCAATATCTGAGGGCTGGGGGTCAGGAGGGGGGGACAGGCTCTGTTCACTGCTACCTGGGATAGGACAAGGAGCAATGGGTGTAAGCTGCAGCACAGGAGGTTCCACCTCAACACAAGGGGGAACTTCTTTACTGTAAGGGTCACAGAGCACTTGAACAGGCTCCCTAGAGAGGTCGTGGAGTCTCCTTCTCTGGAGACTTTGAAGCCCTGTCTGGACGCATTCCTGTGTGACCTGATCTAGATTGTATGGTCCTGCTTGGGCAGGGGGGTTGGACTTGATCTCTTTGGGTCCCTTCCAGCTCCTGACATCCTGTGAGCCTGTGATCAAAAATATGAGCTGATTTTTCCCTCTCTAGTGTCAGTTCTGTCTATATAATGCCCTGATTTCCTAGAAGCTTTGCTGTGAAAATGATGACTAATTCTTGCCCATTCTCCAGCACCTTCCCCTGATAATGTGATCTTTTTGAAGGCCTGGAAAATGACAAACTGCACATAGACATTCTTTCAGTAGCTTAAACCAGCATTTGCTTCTCAGTCTGCAGCTTCACGTTGGTTAGATGGTAGATTTTATAGATTAACTCCTGACCTCTAAAGTACTTTTGTTCTCCCCCATGCTGTTAGGAGATTTATTGATTTAATTGCAGGACTCCTTACCAGTGTTTTTCAGCTGTACATATGTCTTTTCCTCCTTAAGCTGCTTTACTCATCTTCTTGGTCTCTAGGCTAAGACTAGTGTTTTCATAGAGGTTATAAGTTACAACAAAGATTCAACTACTCTTCAAGAATCTGCTTCTGATTAGCTTGACTTTAACTTACCTTTATCAATAGATTAATTTCTCCTATGTCCATGCTACATGGGGAATTTCCCTGGAGATGTGTATGGCTTAGTCATAAGAATATGAAAGTAATTTCATTTGAAAGAAGCAGAGGTCATTTTAACAATGCAATGGCAGCTTTGGGCTGTATTTACTGTGGAGCTTTGAGATTTTTTTTCCTCCTGTCAGCTGTTTCTGCAAATTAACAAAGCACAAGTTAATAAAAGTAATGAAATATAAAGATATTACACTGATACTAAGCCATCTATCATTGCTCTCATTTCTTTTAAAGCAGCAATAGTTAGTACAACACAAAAAAAAAAAAACCAGAGTGATTTTGTCTTAGGCCAGAGAGTGGAACTGTTAAAAAATTGTTTGCTGTTCCTCAGGTTATCTGAAGGTTTTTAAATGGAAATGCAGGATCTGTGGCAGCAATCAAGAACTTGTAGAAAGAGCTGTAAAAGACTCTAAAATCACTGCACTACTACTAGTTAGTTTCTAAATAAGTTTCAGTGACTCAGGAAATGAATATAAATGACCTGCTGGGGAGAAAAAGAAGGTAATTATGGTGGTGGCTCAGCTGCAAACATTATCAGATTGAATTGCTCTGGTCTTCAGAAGTGTCTCGGACTAAGACCTCTCATGCATACTTGTTCCTATCATTTGTTTTACTTTGTTTGTGTAGTCTAAGGGAAGAAAGCATAGTTGTTTGCACCACTGGGAAGAAATTATTTACAGTGAGGGTGATGAGGAACTGAAGCAGATTATTCTAGGGGGGTATGGATGCCTCATTCTGTGGAAGTGTTCAAAGCCAGGTTGAATGGAGCTTTGAGCAACCCGATCTAGTGGAATGTGTCCCTGTCTGTGGCAGGAGGGTTGAATGAGATGATACCTAAGGTCCATTCCAACCCAAACTGTTGTGCACAACTTATAAAATGATACTGGCTCATTTGAGGCTCCACATTTTTGTTCTTATTATAGAATTCTTCATCAATTTGTAGGCAAGCAAAATTACCAACTGCAATGATGACAATTACCAACTGCAATGGTGACTATTACCAAATAGGTGTATTTGACATAGAGAAATCCCCCACTTATATCCATACTTATGTATAGTACATTTCCTGTCATCTTCATTACATCAGCATTGCAGAGATACTAAAACTTTCTGTGTTGCCAAGAGAGTTGACACAGCTTTATGGAAATCAGCAGAAACTCTGAAGTAGCAGACATCCATGAATTTTTCTGCCTCGTGTTTGTTGTTTCTTCTTTGTGTTTCAAACAAGTCAAAAGAGGATAATTTGGATTGTCATTACTAGAAGATTATTTTTTTTTCCTTGCAACTATGGTTCAGTACATCTGTCTGGTTTAATTTCAGACTGGAAAAATGCTGCTTTGAAATCTGGTCTCCTTCTGCCCCAACTAAAGGAAAAGTGAGGCAGAATATAGTGGTTTTTTTTTCCTGTCATATTTATGACAAATATGAAAAAAAACCCCAACCTAATGGAACAAAGTAGCTGAAGGCAGTAATTTGCCCTGATAGTTACAAGTCTAGTGAAGAAATAAGAATGGAAATGTGTGTGTAGCATGTTACTTTTTAAATTCCCATAGCTAAAATAAAAAGGAAAAAAAAAAAAGAGGGTGTTCTATTATTTAAATGCATATTATTGATTTGTTTTACTAAGGGACAGAAGTGATTCAACAGGAAAATATATTTACTGTTGGAAACTTCCATCAAAGTAAAAGTGAAATATAGAGCAATATATCAAAGTAGCCAACACACAACAACAGTAAAATCACAAAGTATTGATTTCCAATCCTCTGCCAGACAGCTGCTGGTGAACCCCTGCAATGACATTTGAAATGCTTCCATTATTACCTCTCTGCCCCATACAGGTGCTGCAGGGCTGACAGTTGGGATGCTTAACTTTATTAGGCTGTGGTCACAGGTTACAGGTTAAATCACCAATGAGTAAAAGCATGAGCTGAGAAGCTGGGTTGGAATGTCTGATGGATTTGGGACCACTTCTTTTTAACATCTTTATTGATGACACTCTCTATGCCTGAATCAATAAGTTTACAGGTGACATCAAGTTGGATGGCAGTGTTGATTTGGATGAGGGTAGTGTGATGGTTTGGGTGTACCCTGCCCCCCCACACTTTAGAAATACCCAGACTAGACTCAGCCGGCTCTGGGAATATAAATGAAGCTATTTATTTACAGCTTAGCACAATATACAAGCAGAATATTTACAGTGTATACAGTTATAGACAGAAATATACAAGGTAAAAGGTAATACAGAAACACAACTCCCCTCCCAGAAACCTGAGTCCCCAGGAGGGGCTCTCAACCATCCCTGCCCCTTCCCCCTGCCCCTCTCAACCTTACCCAGTCCTAAGGAAGAATGGAGGTTCAGCCAAGAGGTTAAGAAGCAAAGGTGAGTGGAAGGTGAGGTTAGGGAGATGCAGTTCAGTCAGCAGCCCAAGGCAGAGTGTTATCTAATGTTTTCCTTTCTTCTTCAGCAACTCTGAGGGGAGCAGGCATCACCCTTGTTTTCCTTTCACAGCCTATGATCTAGTTTCTTCTCACCAAAACATTCTACCCTGCTTCAAACTAGCACCGGTAGAGAGGCTCTGCAAAGGGACGTGGACAGGTTAGACCAATGGGCCAAGTCGTGGGGTTTTAAAGAGAGCCGACAGAGATTAAACTCTCCCAGCACATTGGGGAGAAAACACAGAACTCTATTTAGAGAGAGAAATACAGTGATAGACATTACAAAGCAGTTACCATGGCAAACCCCCTTGAAGTTTTCCTCACCCCCAAAAAGCTAAATCTACCCTCCCCAGTGCTCCAATCCACCACCCCCCCCCCCCCACACCTCTGCCAGCCAAGAGGCCTCCTGCTTACGTGTGCCTGATAAAGTGGCTCCTGCCACACACTCGGTGCAGGAGGAGGAGGAAAGGAGAACAAACTGGCCTTGTGGTGAGTCTATAAAGAGACAGCAGAATTATGGCATTGAATAACAATCTTCTAGTCCCCAGAAGAGTTTTTAACTCTATAGCCTTAACCTGGGACAGCCAACGTTAGTGGAATGAATTTCAGCAAGGCCAAAGGCCAGGCCCTGCACTTGGGCCACAGCACCCCCAGGCCTGGGGCAGTGTGGCTGGGGAGCTGCGTGGCAGAAAGGGAGCTGGAGGTTGCAACAGACAAACTCGGTATGAGCCAGCAGTGTTCCCAGGTGGCCAAGAAGGCCAATGGCATCCTGGCTTGTATTAAAAATGCTGTGGCCAGCAGGGAAGTGATTGTCTCCTTGTACTCGGCTTTGGTGAGGCCACACCTCGGGTATTGTGTTCAGTTTTGGGCACTGCAATGCAAGAGAGGTGTGGAGGTGCTGGAGCGGGTCCAGAGGAGGACAACAAAGCTGGGGAAGGGCCTAGAGAATAAACCTCATGAGGGGCAACTGAGGGAGCTGGGGATGGTGTGGTGGTTCAGGCTGAAACCTGCCCCCCACAGTTTTGAAATTGCCCCAGCTAACTCAGAAGGACTCTGGGAATATAAATGAAGCTATTTATTTACAGCAGCACAATATCCAAGCAGCTATTTACAGTATATACAGTTATACACAGAAATATACAAAGGATAAACAATACAAAAGCACAACTCCCCTCCCAGAAACCTGAGTCCCCAGGAGGGGTTCTCAAACCACCCCAACACCTCCTCCTGCCCCTCTCAACCTTACCCCAAATCCTGAGAAAGAATAGAGGTTCAGCCAAGAGGTTAAGAAGGAAGGTTAGTGGCAGTGAGGTTGAGGAGATGTGGCTCGGTCTGAAGGCAAAAGCAAAGAGAGAACAAAATGGGGAATGTTATCTAATGTTTACTTCTTGTTCCCACAACTCTCAGCGTGACTGTGAGAGAAGGAGACACAACCATGTTTTCCTTACACAGCCAATTATCTACTTTCTCTCACCAAAACATTCTAGTCTGCTTCAAACTAGCACAGATGGTTAGTTTGAAAACAAGGAGGCTGAGGGGAGAACTCATTGCTGTCTATAACTATCTGAGGGGACACTGTGGAGAGGCTGCTGCTGGGCTCTGCTCACAGGTAACTGGAGACAGAACAAAGGGGAATGGCCTCAAGCTGAGGCTGGGGAGGTTTAGATTGGACATTAGGAAAAAGTTTTTCATGGAGAGAGTGGTCAGGGATTGTAATGAGCTGCCCAGGGGGGTGGTGGAGTCACCCACCCAGCATGTCCTTAAGGGTCCTTTGGATGTGGTGCTTAGGGATATGGTTTGAGGTGAATCTTGTAGAGTTATAGGTTGGACTTGGTGAACCTGAGGGGCTTTGCCAAGCTGGATGTTTCTGTGATTAAACACCTAGCCACTTGTTCCAGGTCCAGAAAGAGGGCTGGCAAGAAAGCAAGGACAGAATGATTTTAATATGTCACAGATCTACTTTATCTTATGTAACTGGACTCACAGTGTTAAATACTTTGGCTGTGACACACAGCATGAATTTACATTTAGTTATTTATTTAGTTAAAAATCCATTTACATTTTCTCTGTGCATGTGGGAAGTGCCTTAGTGGCCTCGTTAGGGACTTGTGGGGAAAAAAAAAAGGGAAGAAAAAGCTTTGTTTAAAAAACTTAACTGCTGTAGATTTTCAAACACCAAACTGGTCTCTATTTTTAAAAAAATCCTTCTATAAATAGATAAGGATTAACTTAATTGATCATATACCCAGGATTAGCTTGAACACTGTCAGTACTGGGATACACAGACAAGACCACAAGTTGTTTAGCCTGGAGAAAAGGAGACTCAGGGCAGAGCTCATTGCTGTCTACAACTACCTGAAGGGAGACTGTAGCCAGGTGGGGTTGGGCTCTTCTCCCAGGCAACCAGCAACAGAACGAAGGGACAGTCTCAAATTGTGCCAAGGGAGGTCTATGCTGGATGTTAGGAGGAAATTGTTGGCAGAGAGAGTGATTGGCATTGGAATGGGCTGCCCAGGGAGGTGGTGTACTCTGCACTGGTTAGACTGCACCTTGAGTACTGTGTTCAGTTCAGGGCCTCCCAGTTTAGGAGGGACATTGAGATGCTTGAGCGTGTCCAGAGAAGGGCGACGAGGCTGGGGAGAGGCCTTGAGCACAGCCCTAGGAGGAGAGGCTGAGGGAGCTGGGATTGGTTAGCCTGGAGAAGAGGAGGCTCAGGGGTGACCTTATTGCTGTCTCCAACTACCTGAGGGGAGGTTGTGGCCAGGAGGAGGTTGCTCTCTTCTCTCAGGTGGCCAGCACCAGAATAAGAGGACACAGCCTCAGGCTGTGTCAGGGGAGATTTAGGCTGGAGGTGAGGAGAAAGTTCTTCACTGAGAGAGTCATTGGACACTGGAATGGGCTGCCCGGGGAGGTGGTGGAGTCACCGTCCCTGGAGCTGTTCAAGGCAAGACTGGACGTGGCACTTGGTGCCATGGTCTAGCCTTGAGCTGTGTGCTAAAGGGTTGGACTTGATGATCTGTGAGGTCTCTTCCAATCCTAATAATACTGTGATACTGTGACTGTGTGATACTGTCCCTGGAGGTGTTCAAGCAAAGCCTGGGTGGTCACTTAGTGCCATGGTCTGGTTGATTGGACAGGGCTGGGTGCTAGATTGGATTGGATGATCTTGGAGGTCTCTTCCAACCTGGTTGATTCTATGATTCTCTGTGTTGATGCTCTTCACACTACTTTTTTTAGCCCCTCTAGGTGCCTTAGATCTTACTGACCTGGAAATAGTGTGTTTACAAAACATGGATTTTTTCCTCTATGAATTTTCTCAGTTGGTTCTTGAAGTCCAGTGAATATTTAACTTCAATATCCTGCAGTAAAACATTTCAAGGCTTAGATGTGTTTGATTGCAATCTTTTTTCCCCTTCAATTTATATTCCTTTAATATTGCCAGTATTTCTTATATATTGCATCACACCTCTCCTCCAGGCCTATGGTGCAGAGGCAGATTTAAGTGGGAGGTACACACTATAGTTCTAGCTTATTTTATGTGAAGTTACTTTAGACTGTTGAGTAAATACCATCTGGTCATGGCAATTTGTTACTGTTCATTCATTTTATAAGCTCTTTATGTTCATATTACTATTTGAGTTAAATCCTTCAGTGTATTATCTTGAAATAACAGTCTTGGTAACTCTCCCAGATCTCTGTGGTGAATATGGATGGATATTTGTCTTACATTTTGATCATCAGATCACCCTACATAGCCTCTGGCAGGCTTCCTAGTAATGTATTTGATTTTGTTTGCTTGTTTCCATGCATTCTCCAAACCCTTGGTTTGCTTTATTACAATTTTACGTATAACTTGGTAGAATTTGGATGGAAAATACCTCACTTTTAACCAGAGCCTGTATTAGTTCAAAGAAACTTTGTCTGCCATGGTGATTAACAATATCAGATATTTTTTGAATACTTTATATGCAATATGACCTTCTAAAATACCCAATTTTCAATTATCTCCTGATAGTCTTCAGGTAGATGCAAATAAAAAGTAAAAGCAACACATCTGTGTCCCAAATATGACAATTTATTTTCAGTGAGGCACACTTTTGGTAAGTGCAGGAACTTCGGTTCAGCTTCTGTCCTTATGATACACTCTTGCCCACCGAACTCATTTTGTATCTTTGAGACAGTTATGTTGGAAGAAGTCAGTCCCTCCCTTAGTAGAGGAGGATTGGGGTAGGATAAGTGGTAATGGGCACAAATTAGAACACAGGGAGCTCTACCTAATCATAAGGAAAAACTTTCCTGTGAGGGTGCTGGAGCACACGAAGAGGCTGTTCAGAGAGATTGTGGAGCTTCCTTCTCTCCAGAGACTGTCTAAAGCTGGCTTGATATGTTCCTGCACAGCCTGATCTAGATGAACGTGCTTTAGCAGGCAGGTAGGAGCAGATGATCTCTAGATCTGTCCCTTCTGACACCTACCATTCTATGATTTTGTGACATCTAGACTCGACAAGAAAAGCATTAAGAGGAGCGGGCAGCATCATTCAACACATATCCATTACAGCAGCTCCAAAGAAGGTCAGAAGCCCATCAGAGTATGCAAGAGACTCAGAACTGGTAAGATTTTCCTCTTTGCCTGCTAGTGTAAATGAAGCAAATGCACAGCAGCTCTGTGTAACTTAACCTAGAGCCACTGTTCAAATGCTTATCAATCTACCTATACTTCTACTTTTCTGACAGTCAGTTAAGGAAAGAATGTGACTGCATCTCTTCTTTTTCATAAGTTACTGCAAATGCCATGTCTTACTCTTTCAAAGGTTATATTTCTGTGTCTTGCACTTGTGAAATTACAGTTTTATTTGCATTTTCAATTTGCTCTGGCAATTATACTTTCACTTCAAATCTGCCATTTGCAATTTCTTTCTCTTCTTATTCTAGAGAGGTCTATAATCACCAGAATTTTATGACTCTAAGATGCCCTTTATCATGGTTTACTTTGCCACTCATTTAGGCACAGCTTTTCTTGTCTCATCATGTGTATATCTGTCCTTCATCATCCTTTCTTCCATCCTCTTCTGTTTTCTCAAGAGATAAGTCTAAAAAAAAAGAGAAATGTTTTAAAATAAAGAAGGTAGTGAAAATTTGGACAAAGTGTTTTTTAGTTCACCTCTTCTTGGACTTAAATCTTTATAGAAAGCATTTATTTATGAGATTTTTGAATGAGATTATTGAGGAGAATGATATTTCAAATTATTATTAAGAGATCTAAATAGGAACAGTTTCCCAGTGCTATGTGTATGAATAGATATCTGACCAGTAATTACAAGTTAGAGGAATCATCTCTAGAGCTGACTACTTGCATAAAAATTTTCTGAATGCAGAAGATAATGGAATCCATTCAACCATTTGACACCACTGTGCAGTGCCTGAGCCCAGAGCTATGAAGCAAGTTTAACTTGTAAGGAGGCTAATTTGTACATAGTTTCTTCATACTTTCCTCCAGGAATAGGCATGCAGAGAGTCTAAATCTAAGCTAATGTCAAGGTAATTGCTCTATGGTTTGGTATACTAATGAGGGTGCAATAAGTTTCTAAGAGAATGGAAAGCCTGTATATGGTAGATCACAGTAAAGTGTAAGATACATGAAACCTAAAGTGTAAATGGATCATTGTTGCTTTTCTCAGCTACTTATTATTAAAAAAAGCCAAACCAATTCAAGGAAGATGTTGAGGTGCTGGAGCATGTCCAGAGAAGGGCAACAAAGCTGGTGAAGGGCCTGGAACACAAACCCTATAAGGAGAGGCTGAGGGAGCTGGGGGTGTTTAGCCTGGAGAAGAGGAGGCTCAGGGGGAACCTCATTGCTGTCTACAACTACCTGAAGGGACATTGTAGCCAGGTGGGGGGTAGCCTTTTCTCCCAGGCAACCAGCAATAGAACAAGGGGACACAGTCTCAAGTTGTGCCAGGGTAGGTGTAGGCTGGATGTTAGGAGGAAGTTCTTGCCAGAGAGAGTGATTGGCATTGGAATGGGCTGCCCAGGGAGGTGGTGGAGGCACCGTCCCTGGAGGTGTTCAAGCAAAGCCTGGATGAGGCACTTAGTGCCATGGTCTGGTTGACTGGCTAGGGCTGGTGGATAGGTTGGACTGGATGATCTTGGAGATCTCTTCCAACCTGGTTGATTCTATGATTCTATGATTCTATGATTCAAACCAACCAACCAATAAATCACAAAATCCACAACTTCTCCGCAAACAGCCATTTTGCTTCTGTGTTCTCATCATGGGTTTTCAAAGTGATAAAAAGAAAACTCAGGGCTCATTATGGCTTCATCCTATGTGATTATTGTGGTAACAATCCTCTGGACGTTTTTTATAGACTGGGATTTCACCCTGGCTTACTCAGGGAGAAAAAGTCCAAATATCATACGTCTCTGGCATGATTTCCTTTGAGTTACAGCTAGAGGTATGGTAAGAGAAGTGACAACCAAAGTGTGTCAGGAAGACAAGACTTTGAAGCTGCATTGGCAGGCTAGAAGAGAATTAAATATCTGGCTTTGAATCAGAAGTAGTAGATCTGAGCTACTAGTCCAATGAGTTAGTCTATCCCTTTGAGAAGAGACTGTCTTATTAGATTGCTTTGAGCAGAAACTGTCTCATCAGGCTTGGATGCCGTTCTCTTGATAACAGTAGAAGAGAAATGTGCTTGGTGAGGTTGCTGACTATTAGACAAAGATTAAAAGAAATGTTCCCCAAAATAACAAAAAGAGTAGAACTTTTGGGGTTTTTTTTTGTGTTGTGGTTTTTTTTTCCATGTCTTTACATCTCGGAGAAAGTCAGTCTCTTTACTTGTAAGTATTCCCTACTAAAATTCACTTCACACTGTACATAAAGGTTTGATGTTTGCTCTGCTCAGAATATTACATACAATAATCTGAATATCTGATATTGCATTCCAGCAAACATTTGCACTTGCAACTGACATTTACTTCCCTGGTGCTTGAAACTAGTATCAGACATTCTGTCTTGGCTGTATAGTGATCAACATTGCAGATAAGTGGAACACTTGTCACCATACCACCCATTAGGTCTGAAAGCAGAAATATATATGTATAATATATATACATATATATAATATACATGTATATGCATAATTTAAACCTTAACTTGATTCCAGGTTGTTTTAAACATCTTCAAATCTTGGCTATGCCAGCAGACTGGGGATAAAAAATGGGAGGTGTTTATATGAAGCTGAAGAAGGAGCTGGGCTTGTAATTTCATACTCCAGAGCAGCTTGTGTGACTATAAATTTGTCATTTGAAGAGTTGTAATTTGTCATTTGAATTCTTTCAGCTGAAAAATTAGATTGATACTTGATTAGACTGATGGTTGATACTCAAAAGGAAACCTCCTAAAGACACTGTAATGGAGGAGTAATTAATTAATGTGAGATGATTTTTCAAAAGTAATATTGTTTATTAATTTTGGTATTCAAAATTCTCACCACCCCTGGCCACTAATTTGAATAATAATTGGTTCTTTGCACAGTCATGGAAACATTCTACAAAGAAATGAACTAGATCTAGAAATAACTAGCAAAAATAAGTAACATTAATTGAACTGGAAGAGAAGGTTCCTGCAGTCAGTATACCACTTGTGGTTAATTATACCACTTGCCCACTAGATGGACTCAAGTTGCTCCTTTCTGCCTATAGCAAAAGGCAATGGTGAATTACCAGAGGCTTTAAGTATTTACTCACAAAATAATCTCCCAACATGCGGGGCTTGCTATAGCTTCAAACAGTATCCAGAGGCTTTCAGGGAATTCTGTTACTGTTTTGTCAGCCACTGAGGCTTCTGATTCTTCCCAAGCTTTACAGGCTGTGGGGAAAAGGAGGCAGACTGTCTCTGATCTGGCCCTGGCTTCTCTGGATGATCTGTATATCTCCAGGTCTTCCTGTCTTGGCAGGAGACTTTCAGATGTAGGCAGAATGTCGTGCAATGTGCAGTCTCAGCATGGATGTCACACTGGCTATGCAGGCCAATCACATGGAGACATTTACAGCCTGTTCCCGACAGGCAGTTTCCAGGCAGTTCAGGATACGAGGCAGTGAGAAATGGCAGCAGGCAAGCAGCAAGCACCAATACAATGGCAGAGCACATTGTGTTACCTGCTCATCTCTTTTATCAGTACAGCCCAAGACTAATGTGCCTTTGGACACAGAATGGCCAATCAGAATGGCAGTTAGCCAAGCTTGACTATATTAGGTGAAGCCATAGGCTTGCTTCTACCCAAGCAAGGCACAAGCTAAGTGTGTGTACCTTGTTTACCACAGGAGCAAACAAGTCTAGGCAAGCCAGAGTCCTTAGACTCAGTGGCTTCAGGTTCTTTTTCCTCTCTCCCTGGTTGCTTCTTCCCAAAACAGAAGGAAGGAGATCACTAAAAACATGTCTGGGCAAGCCAGGTCATGTCTAAGCCTATTTTGGCCTATTCAGGTCTACCACAACAGACACTTGTGCAGTTTGTGCTCTTTTGTTGGACTACAAGTTGTCCATAGACTGAAGCCAAGAGAGAAAACAATTCCAGTTTCCACACTGCTCCATAAAACTTTAAAATAGTCTTTTGGATGGTCGGTTTAAGAAGGTTACTGCTCAGTACTTTTAGCAACTTGTTTGAAGACATCCTTGGCAGCAAGAAAATTGTAAACCATAGCAAAAAAAGCCTTAGATGATTTAGTGTCAAGGACAGTACCCAACATATTTCTGAAGGTGTCAGCAAGTACCTGACTACAAGTTTCTGAAAGGGTGCTATCTTCCACACTGAGCATTGAAGTGGCAGCTGACTGACAGCAGTGGCTCACTATGTTGTTCGTCAAAAGGCATCATGCAAGGGGGTGACATCTTTAGTGCAGTCAATGAAGTTTGTGAAAACATTACCTTGAAGAAGCTGTTTTTCAGTGACCATTAGTGGTGCACTGCAACTGCTTTGTGATTTGTCTTTTTTTTCAGGGAGCAAAGAGTAACAATGTCCAGGTTCACTGACTCTTTGCTAAGAGGCACTTTGTCTCAAAGACAGTAGCAAGAATTTGGAGAATGTCCTGGAAATAGTTGCCAAAACTGTAAATTGAACAGTGATCTGAGTGCTGAACTGCTGCCAGTTCCAGACACCACTCAATGAAGATCAGTCACAGTACTTAACTTTGCTACTATACAATGTCACATGGCTTAGCAGGAGCAGGAATTTGATGGGCGTGTAATATGGATGATGTGCCTTGAGCACAGCCCTACCAGGAGAGGCTGAGGGAGCTGGGATTGGTTAGCCTGGAGAAGAGGAGGCTCAGGGGTGACCTTATTGCTGTCTACAACTACCTGAGGGGTGGTTGTGGCCAGGAGGAGGTTGCTCTCTTCTCTCAGGTGGCCAGCACCAGAACAAGAGGACACAGCCTCAGGCTGCGCCAGGGGAAATTTAGGCTGGAGGTGAGGAGAAAGTTCTTCCCTGAGAGAGTCATTGGACACTGGAATGGGCTGCCCGGGGAGGTGGTGGAGTCGCCGTCCCTGGAGCTGTTCAAGGCAGGATTGGACGTGGCACTTGGTGCCATGGTCTGGCCTTGAGCTCTGTGGTAAAGGGTTGGACTTGATGATCTATGAGGTCTCTTCTCTCTTCCAACCTTGGTGATACTGTGATACTGTGAAACAGGATTATTTTTTTGATACTAAAGCTTTGAAATCACTATTAACTGAAGAAATGGAAGAGTTTTGCCAGCCTCTGTTTTACCATAACGATATCATAATCAAAAGTGTGAACTGTATGAAAATACTCAGGGATATATTTCAGTAATATAATGGATTACATTCTTTAGAACCTTGAGAGCTGATGATTAAACAGTCTTCAACTCTGAGTTTTGTGCTGCTGGATTTTTATCAGAAAGGGCTGAGAGCAGCAAAGCCTGACTGAACAATTCTTATGTGCAAGATTATACATTTGAGATTTCCTCCCAAAGACTTAACATTTCTGATAACATTTCCATTTTGCTCAAACTGAATGCATTCATTTTGGAGAAAATTAAATATCTGAAAGGTAGAAAGTAATGTCTTATCCTAGAAATGTAACAGTACAAATTGGCATAAAACAAGGAACTGCAGAGCTTTCAGTTAAATAATGCTGGGTTTTGATTCCTGTTCATGGTTTGTGAAGTGTTTAATGATTCTTAGGTTGCAATTCTTAGATTACCTGCATTCTGTATACATTTCTAACTACTTTCCTTGGTGTTTAACTTGATCAGAGTGATCTTTCAGTATCATGTCAATAACAAGCAGAGAAGTAGGCATATCTGCCACAAAAAAGCACAGTTGATTTTGTTTCAAAGTCTTCAGTGAAATGTGGTTAGGTGGAAGGTGGTTCTTTCTGAATGTGCCATTTCATTTAAATATGGTTAGCCCAGTGGTTCCTGCGAACCACAGGGAAAAGGTGTTGCTTAGAAAGTTTATGCTCATAATGCTAAAGGTTATTTGTGTAATTTGGACAAGATTCAACCCCTTTTTTCCAAATGGATGCTTTGTTCTGCACTATATACTCATAGGATCATAGAACCAGTCAGGCTTGGAAGGGACCACAAGGATCATCTAGTTCAAATCCCCCTGCCACAGCCAGGGACACCCTACCCAAGATCAGGCTGGCCACAGCCTCATCCAGCCTGGCCTGAAACACCTCTCTGGGCAACCCATTCCAGGCTCTCACCATTCTCATGGTGATGAACTTCCTCCTCACCTCCAGGCTGAACCTACCCATCTCCAGCTTTGCTCCATTCCTCCTAGTCCTGTCACTCCCTGAGAGCCTAAAAAGTCCCTCCCCAGCTTTTTTGTAGGCCCTCTTCAGATACTGAAAAGCCACAATAATAATACTCCCTGGACTTGAATTCAAATTAGTGCCATCATATGTACTGTCAAAGTGGAAAATACTTTCAGGTACAGCAAATTATGCTGGAGTCACAAAAATCAATACCTGAGAACAGTTGGATGTATTAGCTTAGAGACTGTGACATACTTCTTATGTATGACGACTTGCAATGATATAAGAAACATTTCCTAAGGTTTGCTGACTTGCTCATGATTTAATAATGGTATTCTGAGAAGTGGTAATTAGGTTATGTACAGATTATAGAGAGGCACTGGTGTCTAACAGATTTTTGTTCTACCTGTTGGCACACACTTATTGTTCCATACATTTTTTTTTCTGAAGTTAAGGTGCTTAACATGGAAGCTTGCCAACATTGCTCCCACGTGTAAAAAGATGTACTGCAGTTTGGCAGCTACCAGGGCTTTTTCTGACCTGTTTTTTATGCTTTGGATGATAATCACAGAGCTGATTAAATAAACATATCTGTCAGTTCTAATGTGGTTTATAATGTAGTACATTTGATTAATAAGCCAAACCGTACCCTGAGCTACCTGAAATAATGTGTATTGCTATGAAGATAAGGCAGTAGTGTGCCCAGGTGGCCAAGAGAGCCAATGGCATCCTGGCCTGCATCAGGAACAGTGTGGCCAGTAGGACAAGGGAGGGTATTCTGCCCCTGTACTCAGCACTGGTCAGGCCACACCTTGAGTACTGTGTCCAGTTCTGGGCTCCTCAATTCAAGAGAGATGTTGAGGTGCTGGAAGGTGTCCAGAGAAGGGCAACAAAGCTGGTGAGGGGCCTGGAGCACAAACCCTATGAGGAGAGGCTGAGGGAGCTGGGGGTGTTTAGCCTGGAGAAGAGGAGGCTCAGGGGTGACCTCATTGCTGTCTACAACTACCTGAAGGGACATTGTAGCCAGGTGGGGGGTGGCCTCTTCTCCCAGGCAACCAGCAATAGAACAAGGGGACACAGTCTCAAGTTGTGCCGGGGGAGGTCTAGGCTGGATGTTAGGATGAAGTTGTTGGCAGAGAGAGTGATTGGCATTGGAATGGGCTGCCCAGGGAGGTGGTGAAGGCACCGTCCCTGGAGGTGTTCAAGAAAAGCCTGGATGAGGCACTTAGTGCCATGGTCTAGTTGACTGGCTAGGGCTGGGTGCTAGGTTGGAGTGGATGATCTTGGAGGTCTCTTCCAACCTGGTTGATTCTATGATTCTATGATTCTATGATTCTATGATTCTATAGTTAGTCTAGTGAAGGGACACTAGAGTTGGCCTTAGAAATCAGGACTTCCTATGTCAGCTCTGCCACTAAGTTACTGTGGACAAGTAATTTTACCTCTGTTTTTTTTTTCTCCAGCCATTGTCTATCTTGGCACAACAGCTGCATCTTACTATACTCTTTTTGGAATGTATTTTGACATCTATAACATGGTAGGGCATATTTTATCTAAAAAAGGGCCAGTGAACTGATCTGAGTTACAGTATCACCATCTTGTTCTAGCCATGACATGCAAAAGGGCAGGAGCAAATGTTTAAAATGGGAATGCTTTTGAATAAAGCCTTTACCATTCTAGGTTTGGAGTTCTTCATTTCATTGTTGCTTGTCTTTTGATTTGTGCTAGCTGTACTCAGTGTCCTCTCTGGCTCATCAACCTTCCACAGCTAAAGGTTTCCAGCTTTTCACAGCTTGTTTTGAGGAGTCCTTTTTTTCCCCCAAATGAACCAGAATGAGCCTGCTCAGCTGGAGGGCTGCAGTGTAGTCCAAGTGAGCTCACATAGCCATCTGCACCTTCCCTGGTGACTCCAGTACTTCTGGCACATATGCGTAAGGCACCCTGGATCAGCCTACCCACTTTGCTGCCTGCCTGCCCTGCCTACATAGGCATAATGCTAATTTATCCCTCTTGTCCTTGGTCTCCTCCTGTCCTTTTATTAAATGTAACTTGGATTTTATTTGTTAATCTGTCGTTTATTTTAGTATATTAATTTCTTGATCATTAGAATATATGACAGATGACACAATTTTAGGGCTATCTTCCTCATATAACTATCTCTAGAGGCACAGCCTTCTTCTCAGTGCACAGCACTGTGGCATTGTCACCAAATGGCTCTAGAAGAGTGTTGCACTGGACTACATTAAATGAGAGATAGAAATTTCAGGAGGATCTAATTTCTCAGCTTCTTATATTCTGCCATCCAATATTGTCAGTTGCTACCAAGTCAGATACTGGAAGAATTGTTTACATATGGTAACAGCCATAAACAAATTAATGGGTGAATTTTGTGGCTAAAATGACACAATTATAAAAGCATATTTTATGAATTTGGGCAGAAAATAATTTATATTGCAGTCTATACTGTGAAGATAGGTCATTTCCTAAGTGTTACAGAGGAAATTAAATATTGTAAGTGGCCTTTATGTAAGTGGCCTTAATCTCTGAATGTGTAAATTGATGTTATAATTCTGTAAAAGCACTGGTTTTTTTTCAGCTCACATCTATGTGTCTGAAAAAAAATTCTAATTTAAGTATTCCAGTAAAAAAGCAAAAGAATGCATGAAGATTTCAGCCATTACTTTCTTAGGCAACTCATTTGTTACCTGGGAAATACAAATTAGTCTGCTGTTTGATTAGCACAAATGTAAGCAATATAACAAGAAGAGAAAGGATTTTATAATGATTATCATGGTAAAGTACATTATGTCAAACTACATTCAGCAAACAGCCTATTGCTGTGCCCTTGAAAATAAATGCCAGATATATCTGAAACATATGAACGAATCTGAAAGCTAATATGGACCTAATCCAAAGGCTACTAAAGCAAATGGAAAGATTCCCAGTGACTCCAATGAGCTTTGGCAAAGGGCCAGTGAAAGTAGCATAAAAGCTGCTGAAATGCAATTGGATTTTTTTTGGTGTAACTTGCTTAGCTTTATAGGAGAGGCATCAGCTGTCTGGGGTCTTGCAACAGAATGCATGTATTTGGGATGTCACTCGACTGCTGTTCTGATTGTTTAAATGTGCAGAGAGAAGGCCATCTTTAATGCAGTTGTGTAGCATATAGCTGTCATTTGCAGCTTGGAGAATCTGAGGAATCTCAAGACTGCTGATTGCTATAGCAAAAATTAATGAAGATGTCAAAGTAGCAGAACCACTTCACTGGCAAATATCTGTAAATGAGCTCAGGCTCTATGGAGAGTGCAATTCTTTCTCTGTGTCATTTCCCTCTCTCATGTCATTAAATATGTCCTGTGAGAATAATAATACCTGGTCCAAGTGCTCATCGTTAGTACAGGACAAACATTCACACTGATGGAGTTTTTACCTAGTTGGTGCCTAATCAACTGTATTTTGGAAGCCAGGTTGAAAGGTTTTCCATGTCCTTGCTAGTTACACTTCTTTCCTGAGTGATTGGCCAGGTTTGTTGACAGCCTGTTTTGAAAATAATAATTTGCTTAATATCAGGCAGTATTTGAGGTGGTAGTTAATTTCTTGTAAATTCTGAGCTGAAAACCTCTACTAAGCATTCAGAACTGGGACTCCTAAAGAGCATTTGTGTAATATAAACTCTCTCTCCTTTTATTTTTTTTTACTGGAAGTGTAAGTTTTAATGAGAAATGCAACACTATGTTAAATAGTGATGTTTTGCTTACCCCAAAGTGTAAATTTACTTGTCAACATATTAATCAGAACTACATGAGGAAGCCCTTATTTAAGATAGACTCAGATTAATTTCTATTCAAATTTATTCCCTTTTTTTTTTCCCCTTTATGTTTTTGCAAAATCCTCCCTTCTGGTCAGCTGTCACAATAGGACACATCAGAATGCAACCAGGGATTTATTTCAGAACAGGTTACATATAAAGCTGCAAATATTAAATTCAAAATGTACATTTCTAATCTATTCAACTCTTCATTTTACTGTCTTCAGGTTTTAATCTGATTTTTATCTAATTAACTGCAGTCCAGCATAACTTTTCTGTAAGCAACTTTTCACAAGCTTGCTCTTCCACAGAGAGGTTTTTTTTTCTTTGTTGGGCAGTTAAGATTCAAATGTGAACAAGGAAACAACATCATTAGAAAAATATAATTGAATGAGCATTTGAAAGTTGGCCCTTGTTAGAGAAGGTATATGAAGCTACATCGAGAGGCTTTTGAACTTAATTGAACCCTTTACCCAATTTATTGTCTCAGTATCTGATTTATCTCCAGATCAAGAGTGAACCATCTCTTTTTCATCTCTTCCTGTTAAAAAGATCATCTTTTATCTTTACTCAAAGAAAATGGTTTAATTTCCTTCATTCATTTTTTCACACCCTATGGAAAAAAAAAGTGTTGCTGGGTTAAGAGAGATGGAAGAGCATTTGTTCATGTGCTTTATCAAAGCTGAAACCTCTCATCAGTTCCTGGAACTGACTACTGATATAACCTGGACACTTGAAGTGCAATAATTTTGACAGCTTTAGTATTTAAAAATAGCGGATATGAAATGCATTTCTTGGTATGGAGGTACGCAGGAATATCAGCACAATCCTCAAGAGGAAAAATATTTTTGTATGTTTGAATGGGAAGGGAAAAATATTTGTGATCCCATAAACACTTGGTGGCATAAGCAGCTCTTCCAAATGCTTGTGCATAACAAACGTACATATTTGTATATTAGAAATACCTGAATGTCACTGCCAATTCTTTTGTGGGTGCCAATCTGCTGACTTCCTGCTGGGCTCACGATCATGACTGCATCACTGGATTTCACCATAATGTAAGATTGCCTGTGGAGATTTCATAGTTGGAAGGTGTGATAAATCCCAGGCAACCAGCAACAGAACAAGCAGACACAGTCACAAGTTGTGCATGGGGAGGTATAGGCTGGATGTTAGGAGGAAGTTGTTGGCAGAGAGAGTGATTGGCATTGGAATGGGCTGCCCAGGGAGGTGGTGGAGTTGCTGTCCCTGGAGGTGTTCAAGAAGAGACTGGATGAGGCATTTAGTGCCATAGTCTAGTTGATTGGATAGGGCTGGGTGCTAGGTTGGACTGGATGATCTTGGAGGTCTCTTCCAACCTGGTTGATTCTATGATTCTATTTTTAGGAGATGTTACCTGTTACAGCACTCTGTAACAGACAGCAAATAGCAGTAAATTGAGAACAGACACAAGCCCTAGGAGGAGAGGCTGAGGGATCTGAGGTAGTTTAGCCTGGGGAAGAGGAGGCTCAGGGGTAACCTTATTGCTGTCTACAACTACCTGGAGGGATGCTGTAGCCAGGTGGGAGTTAGTCTCTTCTCCCAGGCAACCAGCAACATAATGAGTTTCCTTTCTTAGAATAGTAGAATCAAGCAGGTTGGAAGAGACTTCTAAGATCACCCAGTCCACCCTAGCACCTAGCCCTGTCCAGTCAACTAGACCATGGCACTAAGTGTCTCGTCCAGGCTTCTTTTGAACACTTTCAGGGACGGCAACTCCACCACCAGGGATGGCAAATCACTCCCTCTGTGAAGAACTTCCTCCAGCCCAGACCTCCTCTGACACAACTTGAGACTGTGTCCCCTTGTTCTGTTGCTAGGAGAGAAGACCAACCCCCATCTGGCTACAGCCTCCTTTCTGGTAGTTGTACTGTTTTTCTGCAGTTCAATAATACCTTTGATTGTATGGTAAAAGAATTTGGACATCTGTGTTATGGTCACTGTCAAGACATTCAGCCCACTCCCCTGAAAGTGCAGCTGTGGCTTCAAATGATAACTATGGTGAAGAAGCTAGGTCAAGTAGTTCTTGCTGTGATTTCAAAGTCTTACCATCTCCAGGCTGACTCATCTAGTATGAATTTCACATTGTTTAAAAGGCCACATAAACTCTCTGTGATGGAAAGGATACAAATATCCTAAGGTTGCTTTTCCACTCTTTAGAGTTATTTTATATACTTTGTTATTATTAAAATTAATCTACCAGAGAAAACCAACTTCCTGAGATGTCAACAGCAAAGGATATATTCTAGGACACTAAGACTCTCCTTATCACACGTAGAAATGATTTCTACAGAAAGCTTAAAGCTGAGCATAGCTGTGTATGCAAGTATAAGTTTTAAGAAGGTGTTTTACTGATGTGCTAATCTGAAGGTGATGTGCAGAAAACATTTAAGACATTTGCCTCAAATTATTTAAGTGCAACATTTGCCATTCTTGTATTTGATTTAGTGCAGCAGATCTGCAATTACCACACTGAAATACTTAAAACATTCTAGTCAGTTCTACTGTCTATAAAACATTCTAGTCAGTTCCACTGTCTAAAAACATGTCAACTTTCATGTCAAGTGTGAAGATTGAAATTGTCAGTGGAGCAACTGGAAAATGTCTGCTAATTGCACATTTAAAGTGAAAGAAATATTCAAATTAATTTCACTCAGATTTAAGGGAAAAAATGGTCTGATTGATGTGACAACATATTGAGTTTCATATTAATCCATAATTTGACAAAGAAATAACCCCATAGTAAAAAAATGATCAGGCTAGATAATAGACAGTTAAGGGGACAAACAGTTCAGCATAGTTCTTGTCATTTCTTGTTCACCTATAGGTCTTTGTGACCTTCTAAAAGGCTGAAAATGAGTCCTGTCTTCAGTAGCTAAAAGCAACAAAACTGTACCAGCCTCACTTGCTGCCAGTGTGACCCATTTTATGAAGTCCACTCATTTTCACTGACAAACAAGTTGCCTTCTGGATTAAAGCTAGTTTTGCTTTTTGGTCACTAAATGAAGTTAGGGAGGTATTGTGGTTATACCACTGTGTTTTACTAGTTCACATAAGCCAAGAGTTCAGGGCAGAGTTGAAGTCAACTACTGTCAAGGAATACTTTTCAGTTACTTTTGAATAGGTTTGAGTCAAGCCCTAGGTTGAGTATGGAGTGGAATAGTCAGTTTCATCTTTGCAGTCGCATCTCTGGGCACAGTTACATCTGAACAGGGTTTGAACCTGGAGATGGTTTTTGGTGAAGACTTCTACCAGCTGAGGACACCTGTAACCGCAAGTTCTTGCGAAGCCAGGTTTTTGTGGATCCAGACCACGATAAACAGCAGCTTAAAGCAGCAATAAAATAAGATTTTTTGGAAGCTCTTTGAAAAGTAAGTCACCTTTTCATAAATACTTTTCATAGATATTTGAAGAAAATTGTTTCCCTGTAGCCAGCATGGTAGATGTGTTTCTAGCCTCATAATAGCTAAACAAAAAAAACAGAAAGCAAACTCAAAAACTTTGCAAAATGTGTCATGTAATAAAGTGTAAGCCACACTGCATTTGCCTTTATCCATGAACAGGAGCCAGCAGTGTGCCCAGGTGGCCAAGAGAGCCAGTGGCATCCTGGCCTGCATCAGGAATGGTGTGGTCAGCAGGAGCAGGGAGGTCATTCTGCCCCTGTACTCTGCACTGGTTAGACCACACCTTGAGTGCTGTGTTCAGTTCTGGGCCCCCCAGTTTAGGAGGGACATTGAGATGCTTGAGCGTGTCCAGTGAAGGGCGACGAGGCTGGGGAGAGGCCTTGAGCACAGCCCTACAAGGAGAGGCTGAGGGAGCTGGGATTGGTTAGCCTGGAGAAGAGGAGGCTCAGGGGAGACCTTATTGCTGTCTGCAACTACCTGAGGGGAGGTTGTGGCCAGGAGGAGGTTGCTCTCTTCTCTCAGGTGGCCAGCACCAGAACGAGGGGACACAGCCTCAGGCTGTGCCAGGGGAGATTTAGGCTGGAGGTGAGGAGAAAGTTCTTCCCTGAGAGAGTCATTGGACACTGGAATGGGCTGCCCGGGGAGGTGGTGGAGTTGCCATCCCTGGAGCTGTTCAAGGCAGGACTGGACGTGACACTTGGTGCCATGGTCTAGCCTTGAGCTCTGTGGTAAAGGGTTGGACTTGATGATCTGTGAGGTCTCTTCCAACCTTGGTGATACTGTGATACTGTGTGATTAATTGCCCCCTCTTTTGATGCTACCTGCATTTGAGTTCCTTTCCATATTGCAGGACAGCTGGTATCAAAATACATGTTGTAGCAGTTGTTACTGCAATGCTGCCTGAAGGAAATAATATTTTCCTTACATACAAGTTTGAAATATCAAAGGATTAAGCGTGTCCATTCTGAAAGAGGAGCTTTGTGCCATGCTGAAAGATTCCCCCCTTTTTAAAGCAAATAATGCATGTTTTGCAGCACTATGGGTGCCGATTACATAAGAAAGCTATGAGCTAGTGTGGCTTTACTTACATCTTTTAGAAATTTCAGTAGTACCTTAATCAAAACAGAACTATGCTGCTGGTGTGGAAAATTAAAACTTCAGAAGGAATATTTAAGTAAAAGCAGGGAGAGAGCTAACAGTTGTGGGAGAGCACCTCTGGTTTCGACCAATAGAAGCAATGTGTAGGATACATTTAGCACTCCCTGCACTTTTGAGAGAGCTAAGAGAGAAATTTATGCCACAGTCAGAGCAAATCAAATAGCCACTGACTAGCACCATCAGGGCAGGTCCTTCTGCACCAGTGCTGACAATGTAAACATTAACTACTTAAATATTAAAGTAAAAAATGATTAAAGGATAGGAAACAAAGGTTCATGCTTCGTTATGGAAAAGTGTTGACCAGGGGTCAGTGCAGGGCTAGGCAGGACCAGGTATGACTGATCTTCATTGATGAAGTGTAGAAGGCAATAAACAGTGAGGCCTGAAGATGACATGAAGCCCTTTTTTGTGATACCATCCTAACAGTATGGAATTCTAGATGGAACTTGCAAAACCTAGTGGGCAAGAAGAGTAAACAGTCAAATTCACTAAGATGATGCATCTAGGGAAAGAGAACTGAAACTGTACCTACATAGTGCTAAGCCATGACTGACTGTTCTGTAAAATCAATGCTTAATGTAAAGGAACATCAAAAAAGCCAACAAAATATTCAGGGATATTAGGATGAAAGTAGGTTTTGTAAATTAACTTTCTGTTCATATTTACTTGTGTATTCTCTGAAAGTAAAGTCACTAAATTTCTTCATCTTTTGAAGGAGGTAGAATATTCTAAGCACCACATAGGTAAGTGTCCTGGAAGGCTAATAGGCCTAAAACATATCCTGGGTTGCCTCATCCTTCTACTGATGGGGGAAGCAAGGGCAGGAGGAAAGCAAAGGCTTGGGCTATTATGTCCTCTCCCAAAGTGAGCAACAGGTACCCACAGGTGTTTAGATACTTGTTAGTGTCTTGACCAAATAAGGGTGAGCAAGCCCTGGTTTCATCTAATATGGTCAGCTTTGCAAATGCCATTCTGGTTGGTGAATCTCTGTGGCCAAAGGAGCCTTTGCACTCTGGCAAATAACGTAAATTGAGCTAAGTTGCAAGCAGTTGTGCTGCCTCTGCCTCAGTGTGTGCTGCTCTGCTCTATATTCTGCTCTACTCAGACAACGTGCTTCTGCCTCACTGGTCTTGGTTTGGACAACGTGTTCTGTTCTGCCTCAAGCTTCAGACCAGCATAGCCCTGATGTTTTGGGCTTGAACTAACTGGAAACTTAAGTGCCTCACAATGTGGTGAGAAGTGCCACCAACATTGTGTTCTCTGCATATCTGCAAGAGATCCTTCCTGCACCTCTGCAAACCTCCATGGCAAGAGGAACCAGGATCAGGTCATAGATCATTTGCCTCTTTCCCAGAACCCTGCTAGAGCCTGGGAAATTCTAGAAGCCTCTTAATGGTCATCAAGACACCAAGCAGTTTCAACACTACTGCAAAAGAGCTGGAGACTATCTTGAAATTCCTACTCCACTGCTGTGAATTGCACAGACATTCCCTAGGGCTCCAGGTTGCCTTTTATTTGTCAGTGAGGCAAGGCCATTTTGTGGCTAAACTTTTCCAATGTTCTGATTCTCCTAAATGAATTAATTGCCCATAAGCATCCCTGTGAAGATTTTCCTAACCAAATTAGAACCCAAATTTAACTAGCTTGTATATAGTTTGTGGGTGGGGCTTTTTGGAAATCAAATAACTACGTATTTTATAATTCCTGCCTCATTAATTGCCCCAACTAAATCAGTAAGCATCTTTCCATTACAGTATCACAGTATCACCAAGGTTGGAAGAGACCTCACAGATCATCAAGTCCAACCCTTTGCCACAGAGCTCAAGGCACCAAGTGCCACGTCCAACCTTGCCTTGAACTG
This sequence comes from Pogoniulus pusillus, assembly GCF_015220805.1. Lineage (NCBI taxonomy): Eukaryota > Metazoa > Chordata > Aves > Piciformes > Lybiidae > Pogoniulus > Pogoniulus pusillus. Next base: position 21,924,572 of record NC_087282.1, on the reverse strand, counting down.
TCCCAGGGACGGCGACTCCACCACCTCCCCGGGCAGCCCATTCCAGTGTCCAATGACTCTCTCAGGGAAGAACTTTCTCCTCACCTCAAGCCTAAATCTCCCCTGGCACAGCCTGAGGCTGTGTCCTCTCATTCTGGTGCTGGCCACCTGAGAGAAGAGAGCAACCTCCCCCTGGCCGCAACCACCCTTCAGGTAGTTGTAGACAGCAATAAGGTCACCCCTGAGCCTCCTCTTCTCCAGGCTAACCAATCCCAGCTCCCTCAGCCTCTCTTCGTAGGGCTGTGCTCAAGGCCTCTCACCAGCCTTGTCGCCCTTCTCTGGACACTCTCAAGCATCTCAGTGTTCTTCCTAAACTGGGGGGCCCAGAACTGAACACAGTGCTCAAGGTGTGGTCTAACAGACCTCAGTGCATGAAGAAATCCTCTTAATGTCTTTTTAACTCAAAAGTAATTTTAATACCTTTGTTCTTAGCTAAAAATAATCGCAAGATTAAGTGCTTAGCAAGGCCAACTGAACTGTCCTTGCCTATAGTAAGACAAGGACAGTTAATATGCTGTGACTAATTGGAAAATATATAGCATATTAATATGCAAAATAAAATTGCAAGCTGTGGTTATGTCAAGCAACAGAACCATGTGAAAGATTGATGTTGAAGACATCACGCTCTGTTCTATAACCGTTTGTATACTTGGTCTATCCAAAAGAGGGAAGCTGTTGGACTGGGGATGAGGCCCAGAATTATCAGCATACAAAGTGAAAAGATGAACTGGGAAGGGGAAACAGATGGTCAAACGTAGATGAGTCCATAAAATATATCTCATTGTATACTCAAGCAGTCTAATGCTAAAGAAGTTTATTAGAAAGAAGTGTCTCTGTAGGTCCAGCTAGCTGTTGAAAGCCATTAGCTGTACACCAAAAGGCTGTAGGAAATGTTTCCTGCGCAGGTTTGAGGCTAATTGGAATATTTTACTGAGAGAAATGAAATCCTTATCTTTGAGAAGAAAGAAAACAACATGTGCCCTGTATCACCATTCTTCAACTGAGAAACATAACTAGTCAAAATATAGATAAGACACTTCTCACACACTGCTCAGCTCTCACCCCTGGCTGTGCCTTCTCCTCTGATGGTCTGGTCTCTGTGGCTGCCTCTGCCTTAACTTGCTAATCCACCTAACCCTTTTTCCTCTAACCTCCTTGTCATCTTTTTGCCATCTCACCTCAGATCTCCAGTTTTATCATGTGAGATATACGTGGGTTGATCTGGTTATTTCTGAAGGGAGGGAAAGTGGGAGGGAGCAAGGGGATTGGTTCAGGAGCCCTCCTGGGAACTCTGATTGTTTCTGGGAGGGGTATGGTGTTTCTGTATTACTTTTAACTTGTATACAGCTGTATATAGTGTAGATATCTGCTTGTGTATTGTGCTAAGATGTAAATATAAAGCTTAATTTCTTCATTTCCAGCTGGCTGAGACTAGTCTTGGTGATTTCTTAGGAGTAGGGGGTGGGTAACACCCAAACCATCACATTTCCTTTGCTTTTCCACTTTGAGACCTGTAGAGGTAGAAAAATAGAATGGATTTGAGAAGCACATTTTGCAATCTTACAACGCTGCAATTTAGACTTATCTGAGCCTCAGCTGAGATTGGCACAGTTAATGAACCAGCTTTGTGACCAGCAGATTCCTCTTTTAAGTAGAGAGAAAAGAAAGTTCTTCTGAACTTCCAACCTGAAACACCGACACTATTTAGCTGTCTAAAGATTGTCCTTGTTGCAAGGGGCATGAAATCCTGTTTAATCTTCAAACTCATTCAGTGAAATTTCCCTTCCCAAAGTTTTTGTTGGAGTAGGTTGTACCATCTGATGTAGCTTCTGCCTATGTGCTGTTTTCTCCTGTAATGGGTAGTGTATGCTTTATCAGGTAACAATTACACTGTTCACTGACACTGCAGATGCAGAGCCTGTTCCTGACAATGCATCTCACTTTCTTTTCCATCTGATTTAGGCTAATCCCCTGCTGTGCCTGTGGCTTGTGACTGCATCTTTGCTCTTCTGCACAGACACTTAGCTCATTCAATTGCATGTTCAGTAAGAAAATGGATTCTTGAAATGTTTTTTCTCACATTGAAACCTTTTTTCTCATATAATATAGTATCTACACCTGAATCTATCTGTGTTTCAAAAGAGAACAGTGAAATATATCACTCTGTTTTTCTTTTTCAGACACTTGTCTGTATTACTGCTAGCTTTAGGAACTTGGGTCTCATTCTGTCCGTGTTTCTGAGTGGTAGTTCTGCCCCAGTTCTCCCAGATATTCCCATTCTCTGCTGAGCTAATAACTGTCTTGTTCAGACAGAGGAAAGAAAACACTTTAGACCTACAGCCACTGAGAAATCTGCATGGTTTTTCTGTAGCTATAGCTTCAGTATAACTCATGGAACTGCATCGTACTGAAAGGGCTTGGCCTTTTTATTTCATCACCACATCTTTGTTCCCACCACACATGTCCAAACTCTCTCAGTAGCTGTGTTCTAATTTCACCTCTTCCATCAGCAGCCATGCTGCTGCATGTTTTCTCCTTCAGATAACCCAAGAGTGGAAGAGACAATAATGGAAAGAATGGTGATACACTAAAACATGTGATAGAGGTGACATATGAAAATGAAAGGCTTCTGAGTTCTCTGATTCAAAGAGTCCCTCTGCTGAATTTGGAGATGCAAGTTCCACCTTACAGTGTCTGTATTTCAATACATGTTAGTGGTGGTCATTGTCTTCTTTGTGTAATTTATGCATTTTGTTTACATGAAGCTATATTAAGGTTTGTGACAAAAGGCTCAGATCTCTCTATCAAACACACAAGATACTTTGAAAATGCTCTCCACTCTAACATACAGCTCTCAATGTTTACCTAATTCTTAAATGTAACTTTTTCACCTGAAAAGCAAGTTCCCTGTATTACATTGTCTGTTGCCACTCAAACAGAGTGAAACAGGAGATTGCTAAGGTAGTCACTGTTTTTTCTATATTATTTAGTACATCTTTCAGACTTGAGTTATGATTTGTTGCCTTTAGACTTTGAGTTTATATCATGTATACTTAGCTATAGGTATATACTGGCTTAATGAATATCAGCAAAAGAGGATTTGTCAAAGGCCTGTTGGACATAATCCAAGGAAAGCTTTTTAACACTAACAGGGCTTCAGTAAGCAAGCTTTTCTTCCTGCAGTGGCAAAATGCCTCTATCCCTTAATCCATTTGTTTTTATATTAACAAGCTAAATTTGGTTCAGCTCATGAAGGAGTATTTCTGCTCAAATTCCACTGCTTTAGCTAAATTTGTGCCTATGAAAACTTGTTATTTTCCTTGCTCTATCAGTGTGCTCATTCTGAACCAATCCTTGCTAAAGCACCCTTTGCTGAAGAGCCTGTGAGCTGGAAATTATTTCACTTTGAAAAACATCCAGTGTATTATTAAACCATTTCCTTTGTCATGTCCCTGCCCTGTTACTCACTGTTCTTTTCATAGAGGCTAATTAAACGTTATGCTGCTAATCAGTGTTGATAGATACAAAGTACTGTAATGTCTTCTGGCTTTATGGATTATGCTAATGGCCTTCTGCCTATTATTGATAATTTGTTCTTCAGTTACTGTAGGGGGAGGAAGAAGTTGCCTGGTTAACTGTAAAAGGGAGCTATTTGGTTTATGATGCATTCAGCTGTATCACCAGTTGTCTTTAGCTATTAAAGTTAGTCTAACTGCAAAGAATATAATTTCATCAAGGTCTGAAATTTCTCTGGTAATTGAGATGAAATTTGTACGTTCAGACATCTAGGATAGATCATGAGTAACAAAAGCGTGATGGCAATGAGCTTATTAAGTACTCAGTGTTTTAAACAAAGGTAGAGAAATACATGATTAAATTTCCTAGTGAAATTCTCTAAAATGCTAGGAACTAGGGAGGGTAAAGGGCCACAATAAAAGTCTAACTAAATTCTGTAAGGTGGAAAGCTTCAACGAAATCTCTGTGTACAGGGACTGCCTCAAATATCTCTGCACACTACAGCATGCTCCTCTGCTGGGTGGAGAATGTCAGTTACACAAATTCAGATGCTCTGCTCAGAGGGGTAATGTGCACATCTGTTTTCACCTACTGTGATAGACAGTATCAGATTTTCTCCAGTATGAAACACATTGGGTAAAAGTCCTTTAGCAGCCTATTAACTTTTACAAAGCTTTCTTGGGTTGCACTGAAGATTCCAGTTTTATTTAGCTAGTTCGACTGTCTTGTTGCTCAAGCAGAACTGGCAGCTCTGAGACAGTAAGAACAGACAAATGTCAGATATTGTCAGCTCTAGAGTCAGCTGAAAAACACTCACAATTATTTCAAAGTGTGAAAATAGGGTCCCCTTTTCTGTAATACAATTCTTTTTTGCTTCCTGATGAGCTTCTGCAATATAAAGAAAAGCTGAGGTTAGAATTTTGGTACATTTTGGTAAAAAACTTAAATAAAACATGTTGAGTTTTTCATTAAGCTTTCCCTAGCACTATTTAGGAAATAAATGGAAGGTGCTAAGCAGTAGTCACATTAAAGAGCTTACACATTTGTCTTTTCTTTCTTGAGGAACAGTTCAAGCGTAAAGATTTAGAGTAGATGAAACTTCGCTTTCTTTCAGTACTTTAAAATTGAACTAATCTGTGAATACTCAGTGCCAATAAAGGGAAGTCTTCCAAAAAGAACTTGAAAACTTGCTGAAGAAGACCAAGAAGGGGTAGTCTGACTGATGGAGTAGGAAGTTTTGGCAAACACATTCAGTGGCAATCACTACATGTACTGTAGCTATTTTTTTTCCCCTTAGACTACTTTGCAAGCAGTGGTTATAAAGAATAGAGTTCAGTAATGAACTCAGTAACCAGCTGAAATTACCTTTGAGGTTGCCAAAACTTCACAAAACCTGGACCTTTTTAAGGGATAACTAGCCCAAACCACCACAGCTGGTACTGTGTCAATGAAGGACACAGAAGTTCTTTCAGGAAACGCCAAGAAATTCTGCTTGAATTCCATAATTGCCAATGAAATGCTGTATCAGTAAACTGAAACACTGAAAAATGCAGTTTTCTCTGAATACAATTCTTATGCTGTATACCAGCAAAATATGGGTGGCCAGAGTTAGCACAGCATGAAATTATTGCCATATATATATGTATAACCTCCTTAAAATTGACTAATTATTTCTCTCAGAAAAAAAAGCAGATTTCCTGTATGCATAGGCTGGATGTTAGGAGGAAGCTCTTCACAGAGAGAGTGACTTGCCATTGGAATGGGCTGCCCAGGTTGGTGCTCAAGAGAAGACTGCATGAGGCATTTAATGCCATGAAGTAGATGACTGGATAGGGCTGTGTGCTAGGTTGGACTGGATGATCTTGGAGCTGTCTTCCAACCTGGTTGATTCTAAGATTCTATGATTCCATGTTTCTTATAAGCTTTAACTTTTGTTAATAGACTAATCTGACTACCTTGCAGGTGCACTTTTCAGAGCCCTGATGGCACTAATAGGCTGTTGTGGCTCTGATGATCCATACCTGAGGCCTCATGGGCATCCAAATCTCCTCAACTTACCCTCATTTTGTGCATTCAGGTCCTGTGTACTTTGCTATGTCTTGCTGTGTAATCAAGTTGAGGAAAACATGTGCAAGCCCTCTGGAGTTTAGACTGAAAAATAACCAATGGATGCTTGGATTGAGGTCTGCTGTGAAGGCAAGCCTGAAATTATCACTTTTGCAGCAGTGAAATCTATTGATTCCAGAAGGATACAACAGTTTCCCACTGTCAGCATAACAGTTCACAGATACCTGGATTCTTCTGAAACACAATGTGGGAGTAAATCACACAGTGTCCATTTACACTACAAAGGCACAGTACTTTAGCAGGAGAGACAGCTCATTTGGTAACCTCAAGAGACAAACTACAGTGTTAGAGTGGCTACCGGGAAGAAAATAAATTCATACAGTACAATGGCAGAAGTGGAAGTTTCCCTAAGGTGTAAAGAATTCCTGGTGGACTGTTAGTCATCTCTTTTTTTTCTGTGTAGTTTCCCTCAGTTCAAAAAGAATTTCAAATATGATCTGACCTTCTAGCACTCTTGTTGTTGTTGTTAATTAACCCAAGCACTTTTCACAGTATCACAGTATCACCCAGGTTGGAAGAGACCTCATAGATCATCAAGTCCAACCCTTTACCACAGAGCTCAAGGCCAGACCATGGCACCAAGTGCCACGTCCAGTCCTGCCTTGAACAGCTCCAGGGACGGCGACTCCACCACCTCCCCGGGCAGCCCATTCCAGTGTCCAATGACTCTCTCAGTGAAGAACTTTCTCCTCACCTCCAGCCTAAATCTCCCCTGGCACAGCCTTGGGCTGTGTCCTCTTGTTCTGGTGCTGGCCACCTGAGAGAAGAGAGCAACCTCCTCCTGGCCACAACCACCCCTCAGGTAGTTGTAGACAGCAATAAGGTCACCCCTGAGCCTCCTCTTCTCCAGGCTAACCAATCCCAGCTCCCTCAGCCTCTCCTCGTAGGGCTGTGCTCAAGGCCTCTCTCCAGCCTCGTTGCCCTTCTCTGGACACGCTCAAGCATCTCAATGTCCCTCCTAAACTGGGGGGCCCAGAACTGAACACAGCACTCAAGGTGTGGTCTAACCAGTGCAGAGTACAGGGGCAGAAAGACCTCCCTGCTCCTGCTGGCCACACCATTGCTGATGCAGGCCAGGATGCCACTGGCTCTCTTGGCCACCTGGGCACACTGCTGGCTCATGTTCAGGTGGGTATCAATCAGCACCCTCAGATCCCTTTCTGTCTGGCTGCTCTCAGCCACTCCGACCCCAGCCTGTATCTCTGCATGGGGTTGTTGTGGCCAAAGTGCAGCACCCTGCACTTGGAGCTATTGAACACCAATATAATGAGTGACTGAATTGTATGTATGAATCTAGTCACAAAGTCTGTTGCTCCTGTGTTATTATGTCTGTATGACAGCTGGGAAAGGAGCCATTTCACAGCTGACTAGTGGACTCAGAACCTTGAAAACAGTTTCATCATATAATGATTTCAAGTTCCAATTAGAAGGAGCTCTGGCTTGAGCCTGTTCTAGCAAAATATCTCACAGTTCAACACTTTTTTCTTCCAGTAGAGGAACATATATTGCAATTTAAAGGAATAAAGAACTTGTAGCAAAGTTGAGAAATTAATGATAAGAGAAAGAGGGAAAAAAAGACTGGAGGTCATCTCTGGCAGAAGACATGGCATTGTGGAAAGCTGCTACTATGGACTATAGTATGTCTGGTGAAAAATGACAGAAGAAAAGGCTTTACTTCTGTGACTTGGTTTAGATGTATGTTAAGACACTGTAAATGAACTAACAATCTGGGGAAGGACAATAAAAATAGGGTTGTGTACAAGGGGGAAGAGAGGGGAAAGAGTACACAGGAAGCTTATAGAACAAGCAGTCAAGAGTGGCATAGTTCTCGAGGAGGATGTTTTCTAACATATTAGGGACACCTAAAGTCAAAAGCAGCCTAAGTACTGCTGAGTTTGTACTTGGAGCAATGAGTATTAGATGAGCTTGCAAAGTGTGTACGAGTCGGAAATCTTGAAGAGAAATTTAAGGCAGAGTGAGGTGGCTGAACAAGGCTCACAGTAGAAGTCAACTGAGAGACTATTCTGGCAGCTAGTGAAGCTTAGAGAAGTTTGAGAAACCTTCAGGAGTCCCTTTGGGTTTGCAGGCTATCTGGCAATGTCCCCAGGATCTCAGGCCCTTAGGGAAGAACCTTTCTAACTGATCAAAAAAGTAGTAGTCCCTTGAGATCTGTGGTGTTTACTGTAGACTATTCAATGACTTGCTATTCTGAGGTGATTTTCAGTGAGACTGAGTAGTGTATAATGATGGGGGGAAAAAAGTGATATTCTTTATACACCTGTCATGAAAAGCATGGCTCAAAAATTCAGGAGTGTGGCACAATTAGAAGGAGATAGCTGGACTGCTTGACTTCATGGTCTTATTTCTATCTAAAGAGAAGTATGAGATGTTTTCAATTTTTTTTCCCCAGTAATTTTTGATAGTCTTCTTATTTCTGTAGTTGAGGTGGGTGGCTTTTATGTTTCCATGAAAATATAATAGATTTATGGAAGTGGCAGGGAAAAATAGTGTAATTCAGTTTAAAAATGCAATCAGTCAAGAGACTTGAGTCTGTGGGAAGTGGGGCTTCATTAGTTCAGTCTTCTCTGAAGCCAGCTACTGAATTTAAAATACAAAGCATGTTACACTAAAAATGGAAGAAAAGAAAGGAAGATCACACATGGAACTGCAATTTTTCCACTCCTTGAAAAGCCAAATCCAATATAGACAGAACAAAATGTGCTTTGTGGATGAACTTAAGGTTACCCGTGCTGGGTTAACAGAAACTGAGATATTGCCAACACAACACAGTTGCTTTGCTTCTAAACCACCTTAGCTATTCATGAACCTGAAAGAAAACTCCTAGGGAGGGCTCATTTTCCAGACATTCTGCAATTGTCATCTTTTAACTTTTAGGTATTCAATAAAAATGCTCTATAGTAGAAAGAATTTAGAAGAGCAGCTTTTGAAGTGCAAGGACACATCAATCAAAAGTTGTTATGACGATGAGAGCAGTGCTGCCTTCATTTCATAATATCTTTATGCAACACCTAAACCCAAGAGGCTCAGATCTAACTAGTCTCAGACATAATAATTTGAATTTGAACTTGTTTGTGTCTCAGCAGATGACAAGGAATCCTGCTGGACAGACAGTCTGAAAGGAATCCACTGGGGCCTTAGAATAATGATGTGTTTGGAAAAACTGGCTTTATACTCCATGATGAAAGTGGATTGTGTGCAACCAGCACTCCATTTCAGTTCTGATGAATTGATTTGACTTGACCTTTTAAGGATGTCAAAGAAAGACTGCTGAAGAACTTAGAAGCAAAGGAAGTGTTTCAATGTAAATAATGTTTGAAGTCATAATTACTGGTTTTTAAAGTTTCTGGAATGTAGTATTCTTTGCTGTGAAAGACATGCTTTCATGAGAGAGGTTTGCATTTGATACTTTGTGGAAGCTGCTGATCTGCACCATTGATGACTGGACTCTGTTCTCACCCTACCTCAGAGAAAGGGTTCACAGAAGGTTATTTAATGATACCTAAGGGGTGAGTGAGGCAAACTGACACTGAAATGGCTAGAATGAGTGGCAATGAATTGATTACAAGTTAGTGCAGATCACTTTGATTGTACAGTGGTTCTTAAGGCAGGCAAGGCACTTAATATGTACCAGAGAGAGACAGAGAACAGTAGAGGGTGAAAAGTGAGAGAAGAACAAAGGAGAGAGGAGATGATGCCTTGGTGGTGGGTGCCCGTGAGTGGTTGGTAGAAGTGTTCCTAAGGCAGGGTGGATGCATGATGGCACAGGTGTATTGGGCACTGTGGTGGCCACAAAGCAGTGAGTTCCTCTAATATTCTGGGTGACTGCTGCTTGACCTTTGTTTCAAACTCAGCTGTGAAGCTGTGGCCTTGAGATGGCACAGATGAGGTGTAGGCATCCAAGTGGTGCCTGAACTGTAGTGTACCGTTCCAGGGGTAGACTATCATGGATGCTTGCATACAAAGAAAGGGGAGCAGAGAAGCAGACTGTCTGAGGCAAACTTGGGTCATAGCAGAGAAACAGTTCATGCAGAGCAAACTTCTATGGGGATGTGGCTCTCACACCAGCCCATGGTTTAATCAGACTGTCACAGCAGTTGGCAGTGTTCCAGTGAGATCTTCCTCTACAGTGGTGATTTTAGAAAAGTAGAGGAGAGGACAGGAGAGGAGAAGCAGAGGAGATGTCATGGATAATCATGCAAAGCACTATGGCTAAAGCACCAGAAGCACAAATCCTATTAATAACATAATTGCACTAGCATTAATCATGCCCCCCCCACTGATAGTCCTAAGATCTTTAAAATTGATTGCACATGGAGCTTGGCTCCCATCTGTTGAACCAATCTGCTGCTTGCATGGCCACAGTTTTCTTCATCTGGACACAAGACTGATCAATTGAGACCATGGTGTTGTAAATAGTGACGTGCTCCTTCAGTCAAGTTCAGCAACCCACATACACCTTGCTCCTTCAATGGCAGCACAACTACCTGAGGGGTGGTTGTGGCCAGGAGGAGGTTGCTCTCTTCTCTCAGGTGGCCAGCACCAGAACAAGAGGACACAGCCTCAAGCTACGCCAGGGGAGATTTAGGCTGGAGGTGAGGAGGAAGTTCTTCCCTGAGAGAGTCATTGGACACTGGAATGGGCTGCCCGGGGAGGTGGTGGAGTCGCCGTCCCTGGAGCTGTTCAAGGCAGGACTGGACGTGGCACTTGGTGCCATGGTCTGGCCTTGAGCTCTGTGGTAAAGGGTTGGACTTGATGATCTGTGAGGTCTCTTCCAACCTTCATGATACTGTGATACACATTCAATGTTGATGTGTTTTACAAAGACATTTTGATGATTGTTCCACTTGTAGATTTGATTCACCAAAAGCATATTGGGTCATGGCCTTGCTACAGCAGTTTCTCTAGAACTACTTGGTGTCCAATTACAAACTCACTGGGTGCAAAGAAGGACTCACAAAGTCTGTAGCCATTCTTTGCCCCAGGCAGAATAATCAGGACAGCTAATGAGTCCTAACTCCACTGTGGCCACTTTGTAGCAGCATGCAAATGAAAAGGTTCAATGTCAGAATGCATCTGAGAATGGATCTCTGTGTTAGTTGATTTATTAGAATTGAATACCCTTTTTAGACAAAGCAGTGGCAGGACTAGCCCACATTGCAGACTGTCATGTTTTAAGAGGTTTAGGTAAGAATAAAAGTTCCCATCAGAGCACCCCCAGAATAATTTGAGTGGTGCTGGATAAATGCTTGTATGACAAGTCCATTCATCTGAGAAATCCATCACCCTTAAGTCATGTGCTACTTCCTAGAAAGACGGTAGCTAGTAGCAAGATGCAACCCAGGTTCAATCTTATGTAAAGTAAGTTTTCTGACAGTGCACCTATTTGGACTGCAACTGAAAATCTATCAAGACAGGCTGAACAGACAATTTGGTATTAAGTCTCTTAGAAGTGTGGGCAATCTCCGCCAGCAGCATGCTAATATTCAGGCTCAGTTACTTTTAGTACTTCCAGCTTCGTAGAAAGACAGAAATAAATTATTAGTTTGGAGCTACAAAGGAAAATGAACTGATTTTGGTCAAGGCTTATTTCATGTTCAAGAATGTAAAAACAGAATCGACACATTAGTATTTTCCCATTTTTGGGGAAGAATTTGTCTATCTTATGTTCTCTGCTTTGACTGGCAACACTCTGTGCTGGGTTAGGAACTGGCTGGAGGACTGGACCCAGAGAGTGGTGGTGAATGGTGCCACATCCAGCTGGCAGCTGTCACTAGCAGTGTCCCTCAGGGATCTGTGCTGGGCCCCATCCTGTTTAACATCTTCATAGATGATCTGGATGACAGCATCGAGTCAGTCATCAGCAAGTTTGCAGATGACACTAAGCTGGGGGCAGATGTGGCTGGGTTGGAGGGCAGAAAGGCTCTGCAGCAGGACCTTGACCTCCTGGACAGATGGGCAGAGTCCAAGGGGATGGGGTTCAATAGCTCCAAGTGCAGGGTGCTGCACTTTGGCCACAACAACCCCATGCAGAGATACAGGCTGGGGTCGGAGTGGCTGAGAGCAGCCAGACAGAGAGGGATCTGGGGGTGCTGATTGATACCCACCTGAACATGAGCCAGCAGTGTGCCCAGGTGGCCAAGAGAGCCAGTGGCATCCTGGCCTGCATCAGGAATGGTGTGGTCAGCAGGAGCAGGGAGTTCATTCTGCCCCTGTACTCTGCACTGGTTAGACCACCACACCTTGAGTGCTGTGTTCAGTTCTGGGCCCCCCAGTTTAGGAGGGACATTGAGATGCTTGAGCGTGTCCAGAGAAGGGTGATGAGGCTGGGGAGAGGCCTTGAGCACAGCCCTACGAGGAGAGGCTGAGGGAGCTGGGATTGGTTAGCCTGGAGAAGAGGAGGCTCAGGGGAGACCTTATTGCTGTCTACAACTACCTGAGGGGAGGTTGTGGCCAGGAGGAGGTTGCTCTCTTCTCTCAGGTGGCCAGCACCAGAACAAGAGGACACAGCCTCAGGCTGCGCCAGGGGAGATTTAGGCTGGAGGTGAGGAGAAAGTTCTTCCCTGAGAGAGTCATTGGATACTGGAATGGGCTGCCCGGGGAGGTGGTGGAGTCGCTGTCCCTGGAGCTGTTCAAGGCAGGACTGGACGTGGCACTTGGTGCCATGGTCTAGCCTTGAGCTCTGTGGTAAAGGGTTGGACTTGATGATCTGTGAGGTCTCTTCCAATCCTAATAATACTGTGATACTGTGATACTGTGACTCTCTGGTTTTAAGTCTGTCTGCACACAGCAGATACATAGAAAAGGATTTGAGTGTGAACTCCATCCTAGTACAAACATCTGTTTGTATTTGGCTTCTAATGCCAGGGAAAATATCATTACTAATCCTGTAATACTGTATGGAATTGAAGTATGATTCATGTTACAGCTCACAGTTACTCAAATGGAGGACATGACAGAAGAGAGACTGTAACATTTATGACTTTGGGGAGGGGAAAAGCATTCACATTGCTACAATTTTTCTAAAAACATGCTTTTAAATTGCTATTTTTCAGAGTTCATTTTATTGGAGAGCTGACCACTCACACGTTTACTGCTGGTGCATTTCCCTCTGTGCCGCTTAGTTCAGGTCTAGGCAGTGTCCCATGGGAAAGAAGCTAGCTTCTTTCAGTGCTGTGGCACAGATTTTTCAAGGGAAAGAATGACAATCCCCCAGTGCTTTCCCCTGCAGTGTAAATGAAGTTTCTTTCCCTTGTTTTCATTGTGGTCTATGCATTTCACTTCTTCCCCTTCTAAGGTTCAACAGCTTTTTCTTTTCCGCTAGCTCATCGCTTGCATCAGGTAGCTGCTGCCTTCCCAAATGCACAGATATGGCTAAAATGGATGTGATACCTCAGTGCTCTGGTTGCTCTGCTTGTACATAAATAATCCAGTTATGCTAAGCCTAGGCACCTTCAGTTCAGTTTGTCAGTAGTTAAATGACAGGATAATGCATCAGCATTCCAGTAAGGCACACTGTGATTCATTTTCTTCTTGAAGCATCTTAATTTCCATACATCATCTTGTTCTTTTGCACTGAAATTAAAGTTGTGAAGAGACCAAAATTTGTGTTTCAGTCTTGTTGATGTGTTTATACATTTTGTATTTCGTCCCTGGATTTTTCTTCTCTCTGCTTGATATAAAAAATGGTTTTATTAGCTCAGTGCTGTTGACTGATTTTTATAAATGTTTCAAGGTGTCTGAAAGAGTCTTCTGAATTTGTGACAGTCCTTTGAGATCTCTGATTCATTCCACAGCAAACAGCCTGGATTCTGATAGCTTGAAATCATTTCTTCATTCTTGAAACTGACCTACAGTATCTGTGTGTGGCTTAGGAGAAGTTTCGAAGGTTTAGGATGACAGCGACAAAGGCACTGCACACAGAACGCTCGGTTCTGATAGAATTCATCTTGAGCTTCCAGCTTACATCCATAGGTTCCAGGAGAGTTTCAGCATTTTAACTAATGCTAATCCAAGTTCACAAATGAGAAAGTAATTTAGAGCTGGTCCATGTTTATGAGAAAGAAAAGCATTGCACTTCTGCAATGCACAAATTCACCAACACGTACTGACCCTCTTTCCCAGCCTCTTCACTTCATGTTCTTTCTCCTCCTGGGTTCCAGCCTTTTTTTCTTTTCCTAGACCTTTCCTGTTTGAGCAGATTATTCCAATTAACTTTATGAGCATTCTTCAGGGATTTCTTGTTTGTATTTTTCCCCCCCAGCTAACTTCATAGACTGAGCTGTGAGCTGGCCTTCAAAGCTACTGAGCACTGATAGCTCCTTGTAGAACCATGAAACAGCTGGGGAGTTTAGCACTCTTTGAAAGCTGTGGCTGTAGGTTTATCACTTCTGTTTGATCAGCAGACTTCTTATGTCAGGATTATACTGATATCGACTGGTAGGGCTAGCTCAGCTTTGAGCACAGCCTAACTCAGTTAGCCAGATTTTACATCTCTAAGCTCTCCTGCCTCTTTTCTTCTCTGTGCTTTTTCTGTGGATCAAACTCTTGGAGTGAGAGAGCCAAAAAGCTGAGCTAGCTAAGCCTCCACAGTAGTTTCATTCAGGAATTGGCAAAACGAAAAATAAACAACTAAATGAGCTTTTTCCTGAAATGCTCTCCTCTCACAAAGAAGGTGCAGAGATAAAGGAGAGCTGAGGCTGACTACAAAATTGAAATCTGAATTGTAGATAAATAAAAGAACCTTTTTCTTTTCTTTTCTTTTCTTTTCTTTTCTTTTCTTTTCTTTTCTTTTCTTTTCTTTTCTTTTCTTTTCTTTTCTTTTCTTTTCTTTTCTTTTCTTTTCTTTTCTTTTCTTTTCTTTTCTTTTCTCTTCTTTTCTCTTCTTTTCTCTTCTTTTCTCTTCTTTTCTCTTCTTTTCTCTTCTTTTCTCTTCTTTTCTCTTCTTTTCTCTTCTTTTCTCTTCTTTTCTCTTCTTTTCTCTTCTTTTCTCTTCTTTTCTCTTCTTTTCTCTTCTTTTCTTTTCTTTTCTTTTCTTTAAATTCTGCTAACCCTTTTTCCCCCCTGGCTCATTTAAGGGGAAGATCTTAATTATACAGCAAGGAAACCAATAGTGAGTAATTGATAGTAAATTACAAGCAGTTTCTCTGTTTTGTCTTCCTTTTTTCAGCCATATTAGGGTGTATCCTGATTGGTCTGTCTGTTTAGAGTGGTCCTTGGCCATTAGGCACAGATGCAACACATTTGCAAAATGCATGTTTAAAATCTCATGTCTCTTGAGCTGCTACAGTCTCCTGCCTGTAGGATAGAGAGTACTTCTGGGACTGAGTAGCATCCTGAATTATTATATGTAGAGAAAATGTCTACAAAATCAAAGCACAGCTTTTTTCCAACTTTGTTAAGAAAGTTGCAGATCAGAAATACACCTGTCAACCCTTCTGGAGCTTCTTTTAGTGCAAAACTCTGTTGTGGAAGTACCATTTCTTGCAAAATAATGCTCAGGGTCACTAAGATAGCTAAACAACTCCTCTGTCAGGTATGTGGGCTACAAATAAACTCTCTTGTGTCCCAGTGGCATGGATTCAGTCCACCCAGCCAGCAGGAGAGCAACTATGCAACTGCTTCCTTATTCCATAGAGTAGAATCAACCTATCACCCAGCCCTATCCAGTCAACTAGACCATGGCACCAAGTGCCTCAGCCAGTCTTCTCTTGAAGACCTCCAGGGACAGTGCCTCCACCACCTCCCTGGGCAGCCCATTCCAATGTCAATCACTCTCTCTGGGAAGAACTTCCTCCTAACATCCAGCCTAGACCTCCCCTGGCACAACTTGAGACTGTGTCCCCTTGTTCTATTGCTGGTTGCCTGGGAGAAGAGGAGAAAATACAACAAAAGGCTCAAGGGTTGAGACAGAGGACCAGGAGGTCTCAACAGCCAGATACGGTCATGGTCAAAAGACAGAATCAACTTAGGGTAAAAACACCACTTTAACAAAATCACCACAAATTCATCAGTCAGAACAGAGTAGGACAGTGATAAATACTACCAGACTTTAAACACTCTTTCCTCCCACCCCACCCTTCTTGCTCAGCTCTGTTATGTCCTCCCCAACCAGCAGTGCAGGGGCAAGGGATGAATGTTGCAGTCAGTAGCAGCCCATTCCACTTTGATTTTGCTGTTCCTTCCTCCTGATGAGGAAAAATCCTCACAGTCCTCCACTACAGCAATGTGGCATCTCTCCCTTAGGAAATAGACCTACAGGAACATATCCAATCAGTGTAGGAGCCTATCAAAGTGTCTGAACTGAAGAGTGATTTGTTGCAGGAATCAGCAGACCTGCAGGAGCTAAGATGCTGTCAAAACAGAACTGTGCCTTGATGAGCATCTTCTGTCTGCTGTGTAGGCAGAGAGGCTCTGGTTGGGAAGAAGAAAGGTGAGCTGTCCCTGGCTGACTTCAGACATCATAGGTCCAAGTCCATATTGTTTTTCTGGTCCCTTGCTGCTCCTGCCACAGCTAACACTCTCTTACTGCAGTGCCTTCTCTTTTGGTTTGAATTTCTGCCATCTCAGCATGTCAAGCACCTCCTGATGCTAGTGTATGTATGAGTTGCAAATAAGAGGAGAAAAATTAAAGTATCAAGACCCATATAGATCTGAATCTAAGTGGTCTTCACACTGTCTTATATGAAATTGCTCATAAACAGCATATAAGAAATATATAAATAAATGAATAGCAGTTGAATGTTTCTTCCTTATTTCCCCCCAACGCCCCTTCTCCCCAGATTGATCTAAGATGAAGAATCAGCAAAGAGAACGATGGTAGCCTTAGGTAAAGTGCTATGGAGATGAAACTTTAAAGGCAGAAAAGAGAAGGCTGAAAACTTTCAGCACAGTCTGTCTGCCTTGGGCACTGCATATGAATCTAGCAAGCCTGGCAAGACTTCATTGGTGACTAACAACTGTGTTCTTCTCTGCAAACCTTTTGTAATATCTGCTGCAAATTAAGTTTTGATACTTAAATAAGCATGTGGAGTGAATGAATATGCTTTTTGATATCTCTTGTGTATACCCACTCCCTGTATTTTTCCATGGATCACTTGCTTGTATTATATTAGAGCAGCAGACAGGTTCTGCATAGCTATTTAACAGTGGCCCTATGGGAGCTGATATAACCCAACTGCTAGATACATTTTTCTCTTTAAAGATACTTATATGCAGGTAAGGCTCAGGGTGAGCTATGAAAGCATTAGAAGTGGCTAAAGTAAGAACTATTTCAGACTAATGCTAGTCTGAAATATTATAATCATAATTATATCTGGTATTGGTTGGCATGTTTTGCTGACAAATTATGCTGCATCACAATGCTGTGATACCAGTATATCAAACAATCCTGCCTTTGAAATAAGCATGCTTTGAGGCTTCTAGATCATATTTGCTGGGTAGTTTTTACTTCTATTTACACTGATATGGAATTAATTATAGGCAAAACTTTTACTGCAGCACAGTAGAAAAGGCTGCCTGTGATTTGGGGTGTTTGAACAGCGCTAATATTGTTTAATATTACATTTATTAGTATGCCAGTGAGACCACAAATGTAACCCAGTCTTTCTCTGATGAGAGGAGAGTAGAAATGCACTGAAAGTCTCTGAAAAAAAATGCTTTCAGCTTTTGAGAGACCCAGCAAAGGCGGGTTGCAGAATTCGGTGTACAAAAATGGTGAGTTACAGAATGGCTTTTGTTTTCTTGGAGACGATGGTGCCTAACTGCAGTATGGACCTACTGGAAAGTTTTCCTCTTTTGGGCCAGATGCATTTACCCCAATGCTGTCCTAATATCTGATCACAGCACCTTTGCTGTAACCTTTTCTGATTAGGCCTATTTGTCCCAACAAGACACTGAGACGATAAGCTCAGAAAAAAGTATAGCTAAGCATAGGTAAAGAGTTTGTTAACACAAATCATATGATGAGATAAAAATTATCTGTTTGCTCAGAGGCTTAAGAATCAAGCAGTTTTTTTAGTAGCTGAGTCATACGTCGAGTGTGAATGGATGATTTTAAAGACAGTGTGTTTAGACTAGTAGTATTGTGAAATAGTAATTCATGGAACATTAATTGGGGATTGCTAGAAGGTACCAAAAGAAATCATCAAAAGAAACCACAAAATCAATATCAACTCATTAAAAACGTGAATATTCAAATGTTTCTTTTGACTTTGTTATGTCTGGAGGATCATAAACTCCTAAAAATAAGCACTCCACTCAGCAAATGAAATTTGAACTAATTTTTGTTACTTCTTCTTTCAAATCTACTCATTGGGTAGCATAAGTATATAAGCAAGTTCTTGTATCTTATTTTTGCTTCTTTATACTTACAATAAGTTTTACTACAACAGGAGAGAGAAAGCTGTATTTCATACAGTGCAAATACGATCTGATAGAGTCTTAAATGCAAATCAGAAGTACTTGAAATATTTTCAACTACCTTTAGAGTTACATCAGGGAGAAGAACAACATAAAAGAGCTTGCCCATAGTTACTCACTTATTAGGGAACGTCTCAGAAACCTCCCCAGTGAAATGCAGATGAGATTCATAAGTCAATAGAGGAGATACAACTGAACCAGTTCTAAGAAGATCTACTTCCTAGAGACATCCTGACATGCCACTGTTAACTTTCCACTTTGAACTTCTTCCATTATAAATTCACAAATCTGAAATTGGTGTATGTTATGAATTTGTAAGTGGAAACTATGACCTGTTTAATTTGAAGCAGCAAAAACCACACAACAAAGCAATTATGTATGGGCCTATCAATTGGTATGTTGATGAAAATAGAAGTGGGACACAGCATGCTGTGTTTTAAACATACTTTTTTTTGGCAAGTGTACTGGTTTGAAGCTAATTGGAATATTTTAATGAGAGAAATTAGCTTATGGGATGTGAAAAGAAAACAATGGTGATGTCTACTTCACTCATAGGTTTGCTGAGATATATAAAAACAAGGACACAAGCATAGATAAGGCAGTCAGTGTTTCTCCCTTGCTTCTGCTTATTAATTGCCTCTGCCTGGAATCTCTGTAACCCAAATAATCATTTCCTTCTAACCTCCCTTGCGAATTCTTCCAACTCAACTTACACGTAAGGCAGACTCTGGGATGAGGTAGAGGAGTGGAAAGAAGGTGGAAGGGTGGTTGGGAGCCCCTTCAGGCCACTCTGATCTCTAGGAGAGGTATTGTGTTTCGGGATTACTTTTAACTTGTATATTTCTGTATATAGCTGTAAATATTTGAAATATATTGTAAATATCTGCTTGTGTATTGTGCTAAAAAGCTTCATTCCTTAACTTCCAGCCAGCTGAGTCTAGTCTGGGTGAATTCATTGTGTGTGGGGACAAGTAACTCCCAGAACCACTGCAACTAGTAATATCACAGTATCACAGTATCACAGTATCATCAGGGTTGTTGATTTCTAATTTAAATGAGAAGTGACTGCCAGAAATGTCACAGGAGGCTATGGAAAATTACTGGGGTGTATGTACTAACAACAGCAGATACAAGATTGTTTCTGAAGTTAGATTCAGGATTGGTGCAGGTAATAAAATCATAGAATGGTTTGGATTGTAGCCAGGTGGGGGGTGGCCTCTTCTGCCAGGCAACCAGCAATAGAACAAGGGAACGCAGTCTCAAGTTGTGCCAGGAGAAGTATAGGCTGGATGTTAGGAGGAAGTTCTTCCCAGAGAGAGTGATTGGCATTGGAATGGGCTGCCCAGGGAGGTGGTGGAGTCGCTGTCCCTGGAGGTGTTCAAGAAAAGCCTGGATGAGGCACTTAGTGCCATGGTCTAGTTGACTGGCTAGGGCTGGGAGATAGGTTGGACTGGCTGAGCTTAGAGGTCTCTTCCAACCTGGTTGATTCTATGATTGGAAGAGACCTTCAAATGTCGTCTAGGTACTTATTGTGAGATTGTCAGGATCTGGCTGAATAGGTCTAAAATGCAGTGGAGTAATTTGTGCTTGAGAACATACAGATTTTGCCTAATTGAAAACAAACCCAACAAAAGGTGAGTTTGAATGTAATGTTGCCTGGTAGTTTTCAAGTGTCTTCTAACAGCAACTTTTTCCAAGGAGCTGGAATAAATTTATTTCAACTTTGGTTTTATTGAGAGCTACACCTCAGTTTGTGAATCTCAGATTACCTCCAAACAGTAATGTGCAAAGTTTTGTAAAATAATCCTGCTGTTGCTTTTTTTGTTTGTTTGTTTCTTTGTTTGGAGGTGACAGTAGCAGAACAAATGGAAGGAGAGAAGATATTGAGAGGAGGAAACTGTGGAATTGCTTCATGTCAAAAAGGACAGAAGTAATTAACAGAGTAAAAGTTAAAAATCCATCAAGATTAGTTCCCTGGGAGCTAACACTCTTAGATCTCTTGGGACCTTGCACAACTGTGAGCAGAAAAAAAAGGACTGCATACTGTTATGGACAGGAAGAAATCTGGACTGAAAAAAACCCTTCAATTCAACAGATGTGCAAAATTATTTGAGTGCTCATGAGCCAACATAATTTATATATGCAGTGGGAATTTAGACATCAAGTTAAGCAATGAAATGATGCAATCCTTCTTCTAAAACACTTGATGTATTCAACACAGCCTCAAATAGCTTGAATTACACTTGTATTGGAGGATAATGACAGTGTGAAAACCTAACCTAAAACTATTTTAGTGATCTTAGCCAAAATCATTGCATAACTACTAGAATTTACATTTTGGAAGGCAATTTGATCTCCCCCCCTCCTTTCCATGACCTTTTATTTTTCAGGCAATATGACTGTTTTTTTTTTATTATTTCTGATAAGGAGAAATAAAACCTAGAGCAGTCTAATTTTAGAAGCTGCTGTAAAGAATACAGCTGATTAGAATAGTTTGCCTGGACTCTGTCTTGCAGCTGAGAAAGCTGTGTGCTATTTTTCTGGTTACACCTTACCCTTACTGTAGAATGGGTTAGTGACCTCCCTACTTGGCTACTGCAAGCAGTCTGTGAAGACTAGGGGGTTGTCTCTTCTGCCAGGCAACCAACAACAGAACAAGGGGACACAGTCTCAAGTTGTGCCAAGGGAAGTATAGGCTGGATATTAGGAGGAAGTTCTTCACAGAGTGAGTGATTGGCTTTGGAATGGGCTGCCCAGGGAGGTGGTGGAGTTGCTGGCCCTGGAGGTGTTCAAGAGAAGACTGGATGAGGCACTTGGTGCCATGGTCTGGTTGATTGTCTAGGTCTGGGTGCTAGGTTGGACTGGATGATCTTGGAGTTTTCTTCCATCCTGGTTAATTCTATGATTGTATTCTATGAAGAGCAAATGAATGAGGTGCAATGGCAATAGAAACTAGCAGCATCTCAAGAACTAAATGGTATCACATGCACAGCGCAGGAAGACAAGATTGGGCAGCACTAGAGAAGCTAGAATACACAGCTGAATGGCAGTGACAGTGTCCCTTTCCTGCAGACCAGAAAAGGTGATAGGCTGCGTGGCAGAAAGCAGGAGGTATCTTCTGAGGGAACATGAACAGGATGAGAGAGTAGTTAATGAAGAGGGGAGTGATTTCAGGGCATTTCCTCTGTACAGCACCCCCAAACACCATTATACTCAACATTAATATGTAGTTGAACTTCTGTAACTCTTTCTGAGGAGAAGCTTATTAATCTTAATTTTGTGTCTTAATTTTTTCTACCTGCAAGCTTTCTACCTCACTGAGAAGGATGTAATTATGTTGGTAAAAATAGCATCTCTTTGAAACAATTTATTTCAAACAGATATTTTAATTACTGTTTTAACACAAATGCAAAACCCCAAGTTTATTCACAACTTTGTTAACCAAAGCTAGCCTGTCATTATGCAACATTAACAAACTATTTGTTGCCCACACATCTTATGCTAACTGATGCACTCTGTAGAAATACAAATATCAATTTATAAAAGCAAACAGCTTCAGAACAAGCAATAGAATGTTAATTCTCACACTGTAATGCTAGCACATAACAGGAGTAGTATTTATGAACTTGCAGAGCAGTTGAAATGCCAGTGCTTATCCAGAGCAATACACAGGTATGCTGCAATGCTGAACTGCAGCAGTGAGTCCACCCAACTAATGGGCAGCCTGATCAGCTTGTTGCAGTTATCTGCCGGTGCACAGTCTGGATCTGCAATCCAGACTACATGCTGCCATTAGAAATGAAACATTGCTGTCTTACCAGAATTTCATGGCAGAATGGAATTCCTGTGTTATGTGAGAGTTTCTTATAAACTTAGGGATTATCATCAGGCAGTATTCCAAGGATGCTTTAGCCTTAAAGTGGGTCCAGGCTTCAGTGGGTTTCTAAACTAGAAATACCTTTTGGTTACCCACACATTCTTCCATTGCTTGAGTAGCATCAAAGAACAAAAGAGAAAGAATTAGAAACTATAATTTCTTTAATTAAATATCTCTCTTTCCTACAGGAAATTTGATGTCATCCCCCTGCATTTCCCCCTTCTCTTAAGTTACTGTTACCCTCATTCTATTCTCATGACTCCTCTTGGTGCATCCTTATGTTCTGTCCACTTCTGTGTATGTCTTGAATCGCTGATGTTTTTAATATAATACACAGAAAATGTAAAACTTCAGGAAAAATGGAAGGACTTTGAAGTTTTTTCTTACCTTTTAATGTGTTCCCACTGCACATAAGATAAAAGCTGCCAAAAATATTTCCACACTCAGTTTCTTTGTAGTGGTTGCTTGATTCTCAAGAGGCAAACCCCCCTGCTTTTGAGATAGGTCCTTTTAGCCTTTTTAGGAAAGGTAACAAGATCTTTCCAGAATAATCAGAAAATGGACAGTTTGTAAAAGACTGAGCACACTACTAAGGACTCCAAGCATGTTTTGGAATATAGGTCAAAAAAAAGAAAGTTGAAGTATAAAAGTGGGTTACTCTGAATCTTTGCAGACTACCTGCTTGGTTTTCCTCTGCACATTAAGGACTTGTTCTGCAATAATCCACTGTGATGGTTTGGGTGTTACCTGCTCCCCCACACTTAAGAAAATCACCCAGAGTAGACTCAGCTGAGCTGGAAATTAGAATGAAGCTTTATGTTTACAGCTTAGCACAATATACAGGCAGATATTTACAATATCTACAGTTATAGACAGAAATATACAGGTTAAAAAGTAATACAGAAACACAACAGCCCTCCCAGAAACCAGAGTCCCCAGGAGGGGCTCCCAACCACTCTTCCACCTCTCCTTTCCACCCCTCTGCCTTATCGTAGACTTTGCCTTATGTTCAAGGTGAGTTTGGAGAATCAGACAGAAGAATTAGGAAGCAGAAGGATTAGTTATACAGACTGCAAGTTAGGGAGAGAAGTGCATTCAGCCAGAGCCAGAGAGCAACTCTGTTACCTATATTTATGCCCTTGTTTTGATACATGTCAGCAAGCCCATGAGTGGAGCAGCCATCCCCATTGTTTCCTTTTCACAGCCTATAATCTAATTCCTCTCACTAATATATCCCAGCTAGGCTCAAACTAGCACATCCTGAAATATTTGTGTTCTGTCTCTTTTAACATGTGTGCTGTTTGTTAGATAAGGAGCTTGAAGATGATAACATTCCTGTATTTTGTGATGTGGTGGGGAGCAAACCCAAAGGCATTTGTATTGCTTCCTTCCACCCTCCGCGTATAAAAGGCTCAGGAATAATTTGATTGAGAAACCAAATTTATAGGTAGTCTGTGAATGTGTTGTTTGAGTATCTGAGAGCTGGATTTTTAAAACAACACTATAGTAGACTCTCTGTTGTAGGTTTTGGCCTTTCTCCCCTCCCTCTTCCCCAGCAACAGGTGGCTGCCACTGTTAGGTTTTCTAGGACACCTTATTAAGACTGCTAGTTACAGTGGATTCCACAAACTGATTAATTTACCTGAAAGTAACACCTGCCTCACCAACCTGATCTCCTTTTATGATCAGGTTCCTGCCTGGTGAATGTGGGGCAGGCTGTGGATGGAGTCTACCTGGACTGCAGCAAAGCCTTTGACACTGTCTGCCACAAGAAGCTCCTAGCCAAGCTGGCAACTCATGGCTTGGACAGATTCACTCTGTGCTGGATCAAGAACTGGCTGGATGGCAGAGCCCAGAGAGTGGTGGTGAATGGTGCCACAGCCACTTGGCAGCTGTCACTGGTGGTGTGCCCCAAGGATCAGTGCTGGGCCCAGTCCTGTTCAATATCTTTATTGATGATCTGGACGAGGGGATTGAGTCCAGCATCAGTAAGTTTGCAGATGACACCAAGCTAGGAGCAGGTGTTGATCTGTTGGAAGGTAGCAGAGCCCTGCAGAGGGACCTGGACAGGCTGGATGGGTGGGCAGAGGCCAATGGGATGAGATTGAACAAGGCCAAGTGCAGGGTTCTACACTTTGGCCACAACAACCCCAAGCAGCACTACAGGCTGGGGACTGAGTGGCTGGAAAGCAGCCAGGAGGAAAGGGACCTGGGGGTACTGATAGATAGTAGGCTGAAGATGAGGCAGCAGTGTGCCCAGGTGGCCAAGAGAGCCAATGGCATCCTGGCCTGCATCAGGAACAGTGTGGCCAGTAGGACAAAGGAGGTTATTCTGCCCCTGTACTCAGCACTGGTGAGGCCACACCTTGAGTGCTGTGTCCAGTTCTGGGCTCCTCAATTCAAGAGAGATGTTGAGGTGTTGGAAGGTGTCCAGAGAAGGGCAACAAAGCTGGTGAGGGGCCTGGAACACAAACCCTATGAGGAGAGCCTGAGGGAGCTGGAGAAGAGGAGGCTCAGAGCAGACCTCCTTACCTGAAGGGGCATTGTAGCCAGGTGGGGGTGGCCTTTTCTGCCAGGCAACCAGCAATAGAACAAGGGGACACAGTCCCAAGTTGTGCCTGGGGAGGTATAGGCTGGATGTTAGGAGGAAATTGTTGCCAGAGAGAGTGATTGGCATTGGACTGGGCTGCCCATGGAGGTGGTGGAGTCACCGTCCCTGGAGGTGTTCAAGCAAAGCCTGGATGAGGCACTTAGTGCCATGGTCTAGGTGACTGGCTAGGGCTGGGTGCTAGATTGGACTGGATGATGTTGGAGGTCTCTTCCAACCTGGTTGATTCTATGATTCTATGAAACTTTATTTGCACCTCAATGTCCTTATTTGTAATTCCCTCTTCTAAAGAATAGAAGCTGCCTGACATGTTTCATGAGTGCTAATTTTCAGTTAAAATCCTGTTAAAAAGCAGTTACAAATATTAGTGTCACCAGAGTTTATTAAACTAAGAAGAATGGGAATTGATGGGGGCTTCTCTTGGACTTGGGAGTTAGACAGCAAATTTGTATGCATTTCACAGTTCATATGCATGAGTGCTTGGTGTGAGTGAGTGCTGAAATGCCATCACAGGGAACACATATGTCCTAGAGCTGGAGATTGTTTACTGGGTACATCTGTGAAGTGTTTGAATTGCAAATAGAGATGCAGATGTTTCATCTAGACTTGCTGCTTCGTGCTCACTGTTAAATTCCTCACAATTTAACAGACAGGAGTTCAATTTCCATTTAATTAATATGCTGTGATACTTTGAGTAATTTCTTTACTCTTATAAACCTGCAACAAAGTCTTTCTTTCTTGTATTTGCCTAAATTCTGTTAGTCAAAGTCTCTCAATGTCTCTCTTTCTCTCATGGAAATATTATTTGATGTAACACAATAATTTAGCTCTTGGTAACTGTTTTTTTTTTTTTTTTTTTTTTTTGGGGGGGGGGCATTATCAGTCACTATTTCATTGTGCTTTAAAATAAAAGCAAAGCTTAAAAATCATAATTTTCTGTTGAAATGAAAATACATATAAGAAGAATATAATTGCAACCAGCAAAGTATAATGACATAAATCCTTCACTTTTAAAGAATTCTGTTTTGAATAGAAGTTTAATCAAATTGCACTTCAAGTGTTTGAGTTGAAACAGAAAGAAAAGCTCAGAGTATTATCTTTGATCCTATAAACCCTTTGAGAAGTCCTTCATCACCTGAACAGAGTCTGACTGATGTCAGTGCCTTGAGTCCTCATCTGCCTCAAATTATACAGCACAATGCACAGGGAAATTAGCCTTTGAAATTTTGGCAGTCTCTATTATGGCCTTGTAATACATCTACGTGGCTTTCCCCTCCCTTCAAGGCACAGGAAACAACTTCTGTAACTGATGCAGTGACAGTGGAGACTGTGGCTGTCTGGAAGGGTTAAAGGTGGGGGAGAGTTACTGTGAGGTGTATACTGTATGAAGTCTGATCAATTTATGTTTATCATTTGTATGTTTGCAGCCACTGCTTGGGTTCTCTACAGCATGCTGGGGATTTTCCAGGCTGATAGAAGATGCTGTGAAAATATTTGATGATTCACAGCAGGTATTCAAGCTCTGTATATTACTGTGTAGTGGTTTGGGGAGTGCCCATTAAGAAAAACCCACAAAACCAAGCTCAGCAATGCACCCCTTGGGAACACAACAAATCCTGTGCTTCAGAATCATTCTAAAGAGACTGCCAGATAGAAAAAGAGACATGACTATGGAAAAAAACAGATGTATAGCACAAGTAGTCACACATGCCACATATAAATTGGGACAGATTTGTTAAGAAGCAGCTATTGATTCTTGTGCTTTTCCCTTCTGCTTTGATTGATGCTTTCTGTTCCCTTTTCCCACACACAATTATTCATTCCTCATTTTACTTACAGCAGTATTCTCATTTTTTTACGACCCCTCAGGTTTCAACAAGACTTCCACTTATCCTTCAGAACCCATTTACCCTACATTGCCTTCAAGTAATTAGCTGACTAAAACTGACCAATGTGTGTGGGTGTACTTAGCAGAAGTAAAGAAACAGGAGGCAGGAACTGTATGTTTTAGTTTTCATACATTGCCTGTGTCCTCTATGTATGTGGGAATGAAAACCACCTAGGTTAAAAATCTGGCCAGAGGTTGCTTAACTCTGATTAGAACTGAAGCATACTTATGTGGAGCAGGAAACCAGTGAAAATTAAAGTAAAACCAGATTCAGATGGGTATTTTACAAGTCTATTTTGTTCTTGTTTCTGCTTTTTGTTCTTTAGTTAAAATAAGGTGATAAATTGAGATTCTCTCTGATGCTTTCTGTTCTATATGCACGGCATACATCTTCAGGTTGTTTTGCTTTCTCTTATGTTTATGCAATTAAAATACTATTTCCAAGCAGAAAAGTGTGAAATTCAACCTGATTTGTTTCAGACATTTTCTTTCCCCTATGTTCAATGTGATTATTCAGTAATTTGATCCAAATTTAAACTCTCTCTACATTAAAAAAAAATGATGCCATGTCAAGACACCCAAGTGTAGCAAAAGAGGTAGTTCAAAATACTAAATAATGAATAGCTCATAGACTAAGCACAATCCTAGTGTTCATGCAGGAATTCTAGCATAGTACAAATGCCTAAATGAGATGAGTCACCTCAATAAAACTGAGCTGAAAAATTACTTTAACCTTTTTGAAGCAATGCAATTTGACATTTCCAAAATGAAACAAGAGCCAAGATTTCGTGGAGACTTTTGCCACTGAAGCTGTCATAAAAGTCAACAAGTTCTCTTGACACGTTTTGCAGGAGAGGGCATTGTATTTTCCAGTTAGAAAATGATGCTGTTGTTTGTCCTTTTTTGTTGCTTGACTCTGCTGTGAAAGAGATTTGGGAACTCAGAGCATATGCATTTTAACTAAACTTTTTGTCATCTTATTTTCTTTGAACACTTTTTAACCTTTTGTGATTTCAGTCCTGAGTTAGAATCACAGAATGATTTGGTTGGAAGGGATGTACAAAGATCATCTTGACCAATCCCCCCTGCAATGAAGAGAGACATCCTCCACTCAGAGCCTTGCCGAGCCTGAATTTGACTATCTCCAGGGATGGGGCCTCAACTACCTTCCTGGGCAAGCTCTTACAGTGTTCCACCACCATCATGGTGCAGAACTTGTTCCTAACATCCAATCTAAATCTGCTCTTCTCTAATTTCAAACCATTGCCTCTTGTCCTATCACTACAGACTTTTGTACATCATCCCTCTCTGGCCTTAATTGTAGGCCTCCTCCAGGTACTGGAAAGCTGCTATTAGGTTTCCCTGGAGCTTTTTCTCCTCCAGGCTGAACAACCCCAGCCTGTCCTCATCACAGAGGTGTTCAGCCCCCTGTTCTGTTTCATGTCTTTCCTCTGGACCCACTCTGTCGTTCCTGGATTAAAGGCTCCAGAGCTGGAAGCAGTTCTCTGGATGGGGTCTCACCAGAGCAAAGTGTCAGAATCACCTCTCTCGATCTGCTGGCCACACTTCCTTTGATGCAGAAGATGTGTAGGAAAGAGATTTCACCTTGTCTGAGTGAACTGATGCTCTGTGCCACATTTGCCCCCTTTGGGTTTCAGTCTCCCGTACTGGGTGCTGCTTCAACTGCCATGTGCTTTGCTAACAGTTCCTGTCAGGGGTTGTGCACTCAAATCCTGCCTGCCCAGTGCCAGAAGAGTCTCCTTTCTAGCTCAGTCTAGCTTGGATCTAGCATACAGCCCTTAGCAATGCTGCTTCTGTGATATTGTGTTGACTGCCCCAAAAAGGATTACTTCATAATTTCTAATCTGATGCTCAGTTCACTAGTCCAAAGAACCACTACCCCTATAGATTTGAAATGTAATCCACAGTATTTGCCTTTCCCTAGAAAGGATTTTAGTTGGTAAGGTGTGCGTTGGCCAGAGAGCTATTTATTGGAGCGCAGCATGTCCTAAGTCATTACCCATCGCTTTGGAGTTATCACAGTATCACAGTATCACCAAGGTTGGAAGAGACCTCACAGATCATCAAGTCCAACCCTTTACTACAGAGCTCAAGGCCAGACCATGGCACCAAGTGCCACGTCCAGTCCTGCCTTGAACAGCTCCAGGGACGGCGACTCCACCACCTCCCCGGGCAGCCCATTCCAGTGTCCAATGACTCTCTCAGGGAAGAACTTTCTCCTCACCTCCAGCCTAAATCTCCCCTGGTGCAGCCTGAGGCTGTGTCCTCTCGTTCTGGTGCTGGCCACCTGAGAGAAGAGAGCAACCTCCTCCTGGCCACAACCTCCCCTCAGGTAGTTGTAGACAGCAATAAGGTCTGCCCTGAGCCTCCTCTTCTCCAGGCTAACCAATCCCAGCTCCCTCAGCCTCTCCTCCTAGGGCTGTGCTCAAGGCCTCTCACCAGCCTCGTCACCCTTCTCTGGACATGCTCAAGCATCTCAATGTCCCTCCTAAACTGGGGGGCCCAGAACTGAACACAGTGCTCAAGGTGTGGTCTAACCAGTGCAGAGACAGGGGCAGAATGACCTCCCTACTCCTGCTGACCACACCATTCCTGATGCAGGCCAGGATGCCACTGGCTCTCTTGGCCACCTGGGCACACTGCTGGCTCATGTTCAGGCAGGTATCAATCAGCACCCCCAGATCCCTCTCTGTCTGGCTGCTCTCAGCCACTCCAACCCCAGCCTGTATCTCTGCATGGGGTTGCTGTGGCCAATGTGCAGCACCCTGCACTTGGAGCTATTGAAGCCATCCCCTTGGACTCTGCCCATGTGTCCAGGGGTCAAGGTCCTGCTGCAGAGCCCTTCTGCCCTCCAACTCTAGAGTTAGATTGAGTATGCAGACATTGGTACTGTACTTCTGCACCACAGCTGGTTTGAAGTCCACAGAAGACTTTTTACAGGGCATTTCTTTTATTTTTTTAAATAGCAAGGGAACTTAATAAAATATTTGTCATGTAAGAGATTACTACTGATGCCATGTGTAATCATCTACAGATGTTGAAGTTACAACTGACAATGGCTTTTGGCCAACTGTTCCTCTGCAAAAAAAGGAGCTGTGGGTGTTTTCCATTTCTCCTCCTCTTTTTACATCTCAGTAACTTGCTGTTGCAATCAGACACAAGCAACTTTGACAGAAGATCACTGAGTCTGATCCTGTTCTCTGCATGCTTGTCTAAATCAAAAGTCATTCCACTGCACCAAATGCACATTATGGCAAAACTGGAGTTGGAGCAGATTCAGAATGACAGAACAGAAGCCTGATGATCTGCTAAATCCTAAGGTGATGTTGTACAGAGAAAGAAATGACATGTGGCTTTTCAGAGCTAAACCTGGATAATAAATCTCATATTGGTTAGATCTTGGCAGATGAATGAAAGTGGTTACAAAGTGAGCACTAATTAACCTGACTTCCTGGTTTTCATCTCTAAAGAGACCAACTGCTATTTCATGTACATAAAGGAGGGACTGCATTTTACTTCTGATGGGTTTGACAGAAACAGTTGAAAAAAATGCTCTCATGTTCAAAAGATTTCCCACAAGATTTTGTTGCATGACAAACCCCCAATAATAAAACTGAGAACTCCACCATCACGCCATCACACATAGAATCATAGAATCATAGAATCAACCAGGTTGGAAGAGACCTCCAAGATCATCCAGTCCAACCTAGCACCCAGCCCTAACCAATCAACTAGACCATGGCACTAAGTGCCTCAGCCAGGCTTTGCTTGAAGACCCACAGGGACGGTGCCTCCACCACCTCCCTGGGCAGCCCATTCCAATGCCAATCACTCTCTCTGGGAAGAACTTCTTCCTAATATCCAGCCTAGACCTACCCTGGCACAACTTGAGACTGTGTCCCCTTGTTCTATTGCTGGTTGCCTGGGAGAAGAGGCCACCCCCCACCTGGCTACAATGCCCCTTCAGGTAGTTGTAGACAGTAATACAATGGCACACCAAGAAGGGTATTCTGGATTAGATTCAAAGTCCATTTTACTGAATTCAGCTCTTTCCATCGACTTCTCTTAAGTCTCAGAAGCTCTTACTGAAGAATGAACTTGAACTTAATTGCTGTTGTAGGAGATTTAAAAGATTTCATCATCTTTCCTTCTCTCCCATTTCTTATGAAACCTCCTAATGATTTTAGGTGGGCTATGAGTGTCTCACTGAAGAAATGGTTGTTGTAGCCTTGAAAAGAGCATGGTGTTACGCTCAAAAATGTAGATCAATGTGAAAGACTTCTATACAGAAATACGGGTTTGGAGCTGGGAGATGAATTGCTTGGTTTGGGAACTATTTATAATAAATCTCAAGCCTTTCAAGATATGTAATATTTCATGATGGTACTGGAAAGAATTGTAAGGATGGCAAGCTATTCAAATGTCTGTCAGTAATGATTAAGGTCAGAGGAAGGTGAATGGCACTATCACAGTCATGTTGAGCCCTATTTTGTACAGTAATTGTGAACTGTAGTGAGAGAAGTGGGGAGCAAGTTTAAATCTGTACACTGAAGATTTGAACTTGATGTTGGCATGCTGTATTTGCTCCTTTGCTGGCGTTGCACCCCCAGAGTAACAATTGTAACACCAATGTGGTTAGATAATTGCTCTCCAGATCATCTTTATTGCCGTGATACAGTGACTTATATGCTGACTTGGAAGAGGTGTGCATAGCTAGCTTAGTTAAGATTGGTACATGTGGAGGACACAGATAGGCTTAAGGTTATGTGTGAGGTACAGATAGGTTAAACTTACATAAACACCTTGTAGGGTCAGCCTCCTGTGGCCAGCAGACCCTGCCTCCTGCAGCTGCATGTGGGGGGCTGTTATCACCGTCTTGGTTTCTGCCTCTGAGATGGACTCAAGGATACTTTGCAGCATGGCATGCTCATTGTTTATCAGTTCATGTCCTCTGTTAGCAAGAAATTAGTCCACAATCCTTGATTATGTATTTATGGAAGGATGATAGAATCATAGAATCAACCATGTTGGAAGAGACCTCCCAGATCATCCAGTCCAACCTAGCACCCTGTCAACTAGACCATGGCACTGAGTGCCTTATCCAGTCTTTTCTTGAAGACTTCCAGGGATGGTGCCTCCACCACCTCCCTGGGCAGCCCATTCCAATGGGAAATCACTCTCTCTGTGAAGAACTTCCTGCTAACATCCAGCCTATACCTACCCTGGCACAACTTGAGACTGCTTCCCCTTGTTCTATCGCTGGTTGCTTGGCAGAAGAGACCAACCTCCACCTGGCTACAGCCTCCCTTCAGGTAGTTGTAGACAGCAATGAGGTCACCCCCAAGCCTCCTCTTCCCCAGGCTGCACACCCCCAGCTCCCTCAGCCTCTCCTCATAGGGTTTGTGTTCCAGGCCCTTCACCAGCTTTGTTGCCCTTCTCTGGGGCTACAGACCTTTGGGGGCAATAGACCTTTGAGTAGAGAGAAGAGATGTAAAATTATATGGTAGAACATCAAAGAGGTCAATTGTTAAGTTTATTCAAATCAACCAACCCTAATGTCCTGTCCCTCCCACCCCCCAAGCTGCTTACATCTGTGATAACTCAGAAGGAAAGAAATGACAAATTGCAAGAGAGCATCAGCAGAAAAAAAGCATAGCAAGAAACAAAAGCTTGAAGTTAATTTAGAATCCATGTCTGCATGTTTAATGAAAAATTACTTGAAAGAATCAGAGATAACAAAAAATGATTAACCTTAAGCTGTCATTTCAAGTGGTGAGTCTATCTGTCTTTCAGGTTAAAACTCAATATATTGGGAATGATTGATGCTTAGTACAGGAGCATGGGAATCTGGTTTGCAGTCTAGATGAGCTGTCCTTAAAGGCTATTCAGACCTGTTATTGCTAAGAGCTCTGAGGAAATGATTGCTGTTAAAAGAACCTGCTGCTCGAAACACAGATATTCTTTAACAAATTAATAATGATTATACATATTCAATATCAAGATATATGAACAAGAAACATCTGCTGCTAAATAAGCTTATTGTACCACCTAAACTAATCAAAGCTGGGTTTGTTTTACTAGTATCAGACCTCCCACGCACATCACTAATGTGTGAATATATACACTTAGAAACCTGAAAATCGTAGAATCATAGAATCATAGAATCATAGAATTAACCAGGTTGGAAGAGACCTCCAAGATCATCCAGTCCAACCTAGCACCCAGCCCTACCCAGTCAACTAGACCATGGCACTAAGTGCCTTATCCAGTCTTTTCTTGAACACCTCCAGAAATGCTGTATTAGTTAGGATAAATTTAATGAAGATAAATGTTGTTAATTTACTAATTGCTGTTTCAGCAGTGAATGGTGCATATTCATAACAAGTTTCACCAAAAGAAAGGTAGTGTGATCTAAAATACACCCAGTGGAATACTTCAGTCTCTGCTGTTCTATCACCCTTGAATCCAAATGCAAGATGGGATCCAAACCAGTGTGAATATGTGGATTATATTCTAATGGTGGTTTGAAACTGCATTTTGTATTTCAGCATATTAAATTTGAAATACTGAGAAGCTTGTGTTATAATAAGCTTCTTGTATGAAGATATTTTGCTAGTATATTGAAAAGTTTATCTGGGAAAAAAAGTAATGTTCTGGACTTCTTACTTGATAGAAAATGTGCAGTCTGCTATGTGAAATGAGTGTTGTTGGACTTGTCTCTCTAAAACAGCTAAATGCAGCAGGAGGGAGCTGTCAGTGACCAGCCTGCCAGTGAAAATCCTCTTTGGCTACTCTCAGGTTGTCTATCTTGCCGAAGTTCACGGTTTGCTTTAGTATCTCTGACCTTGCATCTGACTTTCCATCTGAGGTCTCTTTTCTCCTTGATACCTTCTAGCTGCCCAGTCTCAGTTATAAGCAGCTGCTCAGGTGGTTTCTCTCTCTTAATC
The DNA here is from genome assembly GCF_015220805.1 of Pogoniulus pusillus. Taxonomy (NCBI): domain Eukaryota; kingdom Metazoa; phylum Chordata; class Aves; order Piciformes; family Lybiidae; genus Pogoniulus; species Pogoniulus pusillus. The sequence continues at coordinate 21,891,111 of NC_087282.1, read as the reverse complement.
ACTTGTTAACAACCAGTGAGCTTGAATTCTGACCTTTCTGCTTCTTAGCTCTATCTGCCAAATATCAGCCCAAGTTCTTCACAATGAGTCTTGAGACCTTTATGAGAACTTCTGGAAAGAGTCGATATGGATAACTCATTTTTGGATGCTGCAGGGAGTTCCTCTCGTCTCAGGTCTTCAGAGGGACAGCTTAATACAGGCAGAAAATGTAAAAGTTCAGGTTAGAACATTTTGCCTTAATAGTTCTCTCTGCCTTGTAGATGCTTTGTCTGTCCCCTTTAGCATCCTGCAGCCTATAACAGTCTTGGTGAAATGTTTGAGGTTTCCGAATACATCACTCCAAAGAGACACTGTAGTGAAGGATTGTTCCTCTGGCTGCTCCTCTGGGCATATTCCTCCTCAAAGGACAGCTTTTACAGTGCTTGAAACGAACGTGGAAGGGTTAAGCTGCAGGTCTCTCTGGTCTCCCTCAGCCCAGTGTTGGTCAGCTCTCTCTCTATGTAACTGCAAATTTAATTACTTCACAAAGGCTTTGTCTTAACTTGGCTCATCTGCCCTGCAGGGACTTGGCTGTAGGTTGCTAGGAACAGACAGTCCCACATCTATCTGCTGGGGCACTGACTGACCATCACTAAGAATAGAAACAGCATTCTCACCTGAAGCAATTTGTTGACCCTGATTTAGCTTCTGGAGGCAGTCCTGAAAGTCAATAATCGTAGCTGTTCTGCTGGCATTGTCCTGTGAAGCAAACAGCCAGAGCATGCTCGTGTTCTCCCTGTGCCACTTGGTAATTGCTTGAGAATAAATCCAGTGGAAGACCTTTGGATAGAAGCATGATAATTTTGCAAAACAGCAGTCACTACAAGCATTACCCTTTAGCTACTGACAGCACAGGTCAAAAATCTCATCATCTGCTGCTTTCACAGCAGCTGATAAAGGTTAATAAAATGGAGGTTTAAAAGGCAGTCTTTCTAAATATTTTTTTAATATATAATGCTCAGAAAGGATGATTCTCATTATTTTGGGTTGACTTAGCCCACACATTCCACTCACATTCATACTGCATGACTCTTGCATCCTTTCTTCCATTACATGGAGCCATAAACCATAAGCCTTGCTGCTGTTGCAGCTGACAGCGACCACACTTTCTGAAATGTGATGGTGTCTGTAAGTATCAGTACAAGATCAGGTTTGTGCAGTGGCCTCTAGAGAATGGAACACCTGCTTCACTGAATTATTGATGTGAACTTATAACTGGCTCCTGTACAATATTTGTAATGGGAATTAAGATTTTGTAGTTTACCTTTATGTTCCTGTGTCACTGGAACATAATCTTTGCTATAAGCTAGTGACTCAGTTTTCTAAAATCCTTTGGTTTAAACAGGCTGTGCTCTTTAAAGTCAATGCTGGATTTATGACAGTTTGAGTGAGAGATGTGTCCTTCATGTCCTGTTTCTCATTAAGAATGTATGATAAGAGAGGCTCTGTGTGTTTTTGCATGATGTGGTATGTTTCTCAGATGCTTACTTTGAGATTATTTATGCTTTTATGTTAAAAGTATGCAAATACTTTGAATTTGTGACACTACACTGAGGGCAGGGATGCAATCCAGAGGGACCTGGACAGGCTGGAGATGTGGGCTTCATGAAATTCAACAAGGCCAAGTGTAAGGTCCTGCATCTGGGTGGGCGCAATCCCAAGCACAAATCCAGGCTGGTTGATGAATGGCTGAGAGCAGCCCTGAGGAAGAGGACCTGGAGGTCTGGGTTGATGAAAAACTCAGCATGAGCCTGCAGTGTGAGTGCAGCCCAGACAGCAACCATGTGCTGGGCTGCGGCAAGAGCAGCGTGGCCAGCAGGGCAAGGGGGGGGATTCTCCCTCTTTACTCTGCTCTCCTGAGACCTGACCTGGAGCACTGTGTGCTGTTCTGGAGCCCCCAACACAAGAAGGACATTGAACTGTTTGAGCCAGTCCAGAGAAGGCAACAAAGATGCTCAAAGGGCTGGAGCACCTTTGTTATGAGGACAGGCTGAGAGATTTGGGGCTCTTCAGCCTGGAGAAGAGAAGTCTTTGAGGAGACCTTGTAGTAGCTTTCCAGTATCCGAAGGGGGCCTACAGGAAGGCTGGGAAAGGACTATTGACAAGGTCTTGTAATGACAGGACGAGGAGTAATGGGTTTAAACTGGCAGAGTGAAGGTTTAAACTAGATGTTAGGAAGAAGTTCTTTGCAGTGAGGATGGTGAGACACTGGCACAGGTTGCCCAGGGAGGCTGTGGCTGCTCCCTCCCTGGAGGTGCTCAAGGCCAGGTTGGATGAGGTCTTGAGTACCTGTTCTAGTGGGAGGTGTTCCAGCCTATGTTGGGGGTTGGAACTGAACGATCTCTGAGGTCCCTTCCAACCTAAACCATTCTATGATTCTATGATTTATGACCAAAAGAATGGTTTATTGAACTGAGTCCATTGTATTCTAAATCTAGTACCTCTCTTCTCTGCTCTGCTGTTGGTAGAGTTGTTAATTTGAAAATAGGTTCACATTTGGCATTTTCTTAGTTTTTTAACATTTTTATTCATAACAGGCTGTAACTGAGCACCAAGCTGCTCATAATAGGTTAGAGTAACACTACTGAGATTTCTGGTTTTCAATTCAAGAGAAATGAAACTTCTGGTTTTGGTTTTGTCCACTGTAAAGCTTTTTAAGTAACAGATTTTGAGCTTATATCAATGCTATGTACACAGGAGTGGTTGGTAATACAGACTTAATAGTGATAAGATACACAAAGGCATTTCAATTCCTCTATCAATTTCTGCTTGAGGCACCTTGATTAAGTCCTGTGTCAAAAGAGAATGTGGGCAGAGTGATGTAAGCCATTGGATGGGCTGTGGTATCTGTGGGGTCATGCAATGCAGTTATTATGTATTAATTACATATGCTGTTCATCCAGATGCACCAACCTCTTCTAAAGGAATGGCCCAGTTCTCAAGTGATAAGATTTCATAGAATCATAGAATCAAACAGGTTGGAAGAGACCTCCAAGATCATCCAGTCCAACCTATCCCCCAGCCCTAGCCAGTCAACCAGACCATGGCACTAAGTGCCTCATCCAGGCTTTGCTTGAACACCTCCAGGGACAGCAACTCCACCACCTCCCTGGGCAGCCCATTCCAATGCCAATCACTCTCTCTGTGAAGAACTTCCTCCTAACATCCAGCCTATACTTCCCCTGGCACAACTTGAGACTGTGTCCCCTTGTTCTATTGCTGGCTGTCTGGGAGAAGAGACCTCTCGAATCTGTAGATGTTCTCCCTGTTATGAAAAGCACTCTGGCCCTTTTGTTGGAATGAACCTTTTCCCTCTGAGGTTGAAATCAGGGCACTGCTCAAGAAATAGGATGGATATGGGACGATAGATTAGGTGAAGCAATTCAGCTAGGAAATACTTGAGATGGTTATGATACACGTAGTAGATTTTATGGGAAAACAGCATATTGCATTTGAATAATGACTTCTGTCTGTGCCCTCTAAGAGTTCTGTAAAGGTTGTTAAGTTATTAGCATACCCAATATGCAAGATGAAGACAGAGATGGACAGAGAGATTAAGCATTTTCCTCAGGTCTGTATAGGAGGTGGAAAAAACGTAGTGGAAATCCTGGTGTAGTGACTTCTGACCTGCAGTCTCACCAGTAGGCTATCCTGCTCTGATACATTTTTCATAAGAAATTCATCTTCACACTTTTTATTTTAAAATAAAATGTAAAGTACTGATTCAGCTTAACCAAAAGGAGAAGTTAATAAATACAGAGGATTTTTTTAAATAGATGGTAACTTGATATCTCTCTTAATAAGATTAAAATAAGCAATAAAGTTGTCAAATGCTGTCACCAATAGCATGTGAGGTTTCAGATATAATAGCAACAAAACGGAATGTTGCTATTACATCTGAAACCTCACATGCTATTGTTACTGTAATGGAATGTTGCTATAATAGCAACAAACTGCTGGCTAAGCTGTCAGCTCATGGCTTGGACGGCAACACTCTGTGCTGGGTTAGGAACTGGCTGGAGGGCCGGACCCAGAGAGTGGTGGTGAATGGTGCCACATCCAGCTGGCAGCTGGCACTAGTGGTGTCCCTCAGGGATCTGTGCTGGGCTCCATCCTGTTTAACATCTTCATAGATGATCTGGATGAGGGCATGGAGTCAGTCATCAGCAGGTTTGCAGATGATACCAAGCTGGGGGCAGATGTGGCTGGGTTGGAGGGCAGAAGGGCTCTGCAGCGGGACCTTGACCACCTGGACAGATGGGCAGAGTCCAAGGGGATGGGGTTCAATAGCTCCAAGTGCAGGGTGCTGCACTTTGGCCACAGCAACCCCATGCAGAGATATAGGCTGGGGTCGGAGTGGCTGAGAGCAGCCAGACAGAGAGGGATCTGGGGGTGCTGATTGATACCTGCCTGAACATGAGCCAGCAGTGTGCCCAGGTGGCCAAGAGAGCCAGTGGCATCCTGGCCTGCATCAGGAATGGTGTGGCCAGCAGGAGCAGGGAGGTCATTCTGCCCCTGTATTCTGCACTGGTTAGACCACACCTTGAGTCCTGTGTTCAGTTCTGGGCCCCCCAGTTTAGGAGGGACATTGAGATGCTTGAGCATGTCCAGAGAAGGGCAACGAGGCTGGGGAGAGGCCTTGAGCACAGCCCTATGAGGAGAGGCTGAGGGAGCTGGGATTGGTTAGCCTGGAGAAGAGGAGGCTCAGGGCAGACCTTATTGCTGTCTACAACTACTTGAGGGGTGGTTGTGGCCAGGAGGAGGTTGCTCTCTTCTCTCAGGTGGCCAGCACCAGAACAAGAGGACACAGCCTCAGGCTGTGCCAGGGGAAATTTAGGCTGGAGGTGAGGAGAAAGTTCTTCCCTGAGAGAGTCATTGGACACTGGAATGGGCTGCCCGGGGAGGTGGTGGAGTTGCCGTCCCTGGAGCTGTTCAAGGCAGGACTGGACGTGGCACTTGGTGCCATGGTCTGGCCTTGAGCTCTGTGGTAAAGGGTTGGACTTGATGATCTGTGAGGTCTCTTCCAACCTTGATGATACTGTGTGATACTGTGATACTGTGAATCATAATAATATGTAGTCAAAACAGTGTGGCCATGAATAAATGTTCTTGCCCATAAGAATTTTCAGGAAAATGTATGTTTTTGAGACCAGCTCTTTTGTAGTTTAGGCCTGTTTGCAGGTGGAGCTGACATTTCAAATGATTCCTGCTGCAACAAAGAATGAAAGCATTTATCACAATATGCCAATTAAGATTTGAAAGGCACTCAGCACGTTTAATGAAGGCTGAAGAAAATTGCCCTGGTTGTGTGTTATGTGCTGCACATCTCTGCCTCCAATACTGTTTTGATCTTTAAGATTGTTTTTCTTTAAGGTAATTGTTTTGATTTTACTCATCTTGGGGATTTTTGATGCATAAATGAGGTATCTAATCATGCAGATCTGGTCATCTTTGGAGACAATCAGCAGCAGTCAAATGAGGAGAACAGCTAGTGCATCATTGTATAATGTGAGTGATTTATGTGTTGGCGTGATGGCACACAGACATGCTGCTTTTTCTGATGCTCTCATTGAGTGCACAGCTTAATGACATTTGATCTTTTCAATTTATAGCCTCTCACATATCTTTTATGTTTGCTATCAAAAGGATAATTTGTAAAGCGAATGTTTTGTTGATCTGAATTGGCAGAAGCATTTTTCAACCTGCCAATTCCTCTATTTCAATGAAAAAGAATTAAATTTATTAGCCTATAACTTTCTTTCTTTCTTTCTTTTTTTCCCTTTAATGGTGGGTTTATTATCCTGTTTAGCATTTGCACAGGCAATGGAGTAAGTCTTTAAGACCAGAAGGTGGAAAATGAAGCATTTGCACCTGTTTTGAACCTGCTGTCACAAAACAAACTGTTAATCAGATTGTCTCTTTTGATTATGGCTTATCAGAGCAAGAGGAAGATATTGCTGAAACCAAGGCAGGAGTTCATCTCATTTGAGATGCATGCCAAAAGGCAGAAGTAGTTGATCCAACTGTGTTGAGTTGACCTAACTGTGTTTTTGAGTGGAGGCATTAATGATGGATGAGCACATTCCTAGCCACACATTGCTCCCTTGGATGGTGTACAAAAGCTTTCATGCCTTAGCTATGGTTGCTTGTTTAAGCCTGAGCTAAGTTATGGCTGACTGACCTGAAGTTTCAGTGGTTTCAGTTTCTTTTCTGTGATTTTTTTTTGGTGATTCCACTGAAAATTTACTGTTGCCTTGAGTTACACTGTCATGTTTTCTTCTAGCAGTCCATTAGTGTTTGTCACGAGTTGTTTGGAAGACAAATGCTTTTCTTTATGATTTTCTTTCTGATCCTAGACATCTCTATAGCCCACTGCTACTTACACCACTTAAAGAAAATGCAAAGGTCCCTGGGAATAAAGCAACTAAAGGTTAATAATATATTTGTGAATTAATGAATCAGAGAAGAGCCTACTTAATCATACTGCACGACGTACAGTCTAATGCTAAATTCAACTGTTGAAAAGACACTTTTTCTCTTCATTCAATGGTTAACAAAAGATCCTGTTAAAAGAAAGCTAGCAGAGGCAAAAAAGACCTTATCCAGAACAAAGACAGGTCCTGCAGCAGTGTTTTTCTGCGTGGAGATGCCATCTTTTCAGCTTTTAATGAAATGTCAGAGATGTTTTGAGTCATAAGTAATAATCCCAAGGAACCAAAGCAAAGGGGCAAAAGTATTAACATCCAGAAATGAAAAGGTAGATTCTGCAGGTGCTGAGCACTTCTGAATGATGCTAAGTGACAACAGAGTTTGTTGTCTCATTGCATCAGTCTCTGCCTACCACTGTCCTGTTTATCTGGCTTTGCTCAGATGCACTCTATTATTTGCACTTCTGTATTTCCAGAGGCAGCAAACCACACATTTCTACTTCCCCTTGCTTCCATCTACTGTGATGTTTCCATGGGTATATGCTTTTGTATTTCTGGTTTGAACTGAACTGATATACTCCTGAAGTTTTCCCAAATAGATTCAGACACTTCAAGTGATTTTTTTTCAGTCATGCTTTGCAAGTCCCCACAGTGGATGAATACCAGGCAATGTCTGTCTAGCGCTGTGCTCAACTGCTATAGCTGAGTCCTCTGACAAGTGTTTGCATGTCAGTGGCTTGACAAATGTTTCTGCCACTTCCCTGAAAACTTCCAGATCTTTTTCCCCCCTCTGATTTCTTTTCCTTTCCCTTGCTTCTGCCCTTCTATAGCACGTAGGTAACAAGCAAGTGTTCTAACATCAGGGTGTGTAATGTGTATTTTCTCTTGCCTATGTGAACATCACCATTGAATGACATATTTGTTATTACAGATAATTAAATACAAAATCCAGACATTAATTCTGAGCATTGAATTAATCTTAGCTGTGTCAAAACCAGTTGTAATTCTATTTAATTTGTGTAGTTGTTGGACTTTGCTTGTGTGTGTTCTTCACCAAAAGCCTGAATTTGACCTTATACTTAATCCAAACAGTGGCTCTGGTACTAATGGTGCAAGTGCAAGGCAGAAGCAAATCTGGTGCAGCTCCCGCTGGCTCTGACAGGGATATATCCACAATTCTGTCTTTTTTTTGTTTGTTTGTTTCATATGGTTGGAAGATGCATGAGGCATTGAGTACTAGGAAAAATGTAGCAGAGCCTCTGCCAGACTGCAAAGTGCAAATTTCAATTTGACTGGGACTTGAGGGTATTTCAAAAGCAATACTGAAAATACTTTTTCTTAAAGGAGGAAAGCATTGCAAATTCCACAGTGGAATATGGGCATATTTCTGCAATGTACTCACAGATACCTGCAAACATCCATAAACAAACATGAATAAATCTTGCAGTTGATGTAGGTTACGCATTTCGGTTTGCTGGTGTAACTCAAACAATAATGTGGCTGCTCTTGTTAGAAATGGTGAGAGATGCCTGGTCCTTGTTTCAATTAAACTTTGCTGAATCAGAACATGTCTGAAATACACCACTAGAGAAAGTAGAGCATTTAAATACACAAGGCCATGGAATTCTTAGAGAGTTTCCTCATGACCAGAAGGCAGTAGGCTAGTGCCCAGAGCGGGGCTGTAAGAGATGATTCTGTGCTGTTTCAGCTTCCTTTCCAATGTTGGCATTTAGACAAACATAAACATATATAGCCTCATCTTACCAGAAACATTATCACTCTGTGAAGACCTACAGTCACATGCTGTGACAAAAAAGTACCAAGAGCTGCATTTTCCAGTAAAACACAGGTTGTAGTCTCTTCATGCAGAAGATTCTGTTCAAATACCAAGATTTAAAACTCAATTGTTTTATCCAGGCTAATGTTTCATGTCATTCAATGTGGCAATACCAAACATTTCTGACATATGGTGCATTGAAGAAGCAAGGTATTGTCCCAGAGCTGGCAGGTCCACTGTTCCCCTGTGCTGTGTGCTTTGGGCTCAGCCAGAGAGAAATCTTCAGATGTTCTGATCACTCAAGTTGCTAATAAAATGCTATATACATTTAGTAGAATTCATATTGAAAACAAGGCTAGATGAAGTAACCAGTGTTAAACTTCAGTGATTAGAAGAATTTACAGCATGCATTTTGAGAGGCATTTTATAGTATTTTTCTTTTGGCTGTTTTTATGAGTATAAACCCCAAGCTCCTTAAACATATCTAAACCATATTACCAGCTTCATTTAAATGGCTTATTTAAACAGATATTCATGGAAATCACATAACTCCTTGTAAGGAAATAGCAACTCTTACTAAGCTGTTGAGACTTCTTGTATGAACACTCCTTAGGGCTTTTCAGAAATGCTAGCTATGTACCTGCAACATGATTATTTTGCCTTGCAAGGCCTTATGATCTAGAAGATAAATTTACATTTAGGTGCACTTTACATCACGTGTCTGTTCTGAGCCACACTACTTTGTAGTGAGGCATGTTAATAACAAAGATCAGTCCTATCTGTAATAACTTGAGCCATTTCAGAGAAGAATTTGTCTTTGCCATTTGAAATTCAAAATCTAAGTTTCCCACTCTCTAATTATGAAGTAATGTATGAGCTGGGGTTGTTTAACCTGGAGAAGAGGAGGTTCAGGGGTGAGCCTCATTGCTCTCTACAACTACCCGAAGGGACATTGTAGCCAGGTGAGGTTGGTCTCTTCTGCCAAGCAACCAGCAATAGAACAAGGGGACACAGTCTCAAGTTGTGCCAGAGGAGGCATAGGCTGGATGTTAGGAGGAAGTTGTTGGCAGAGAGTGATTGGCATTGGAATGGGCTGCCCAGGGAGGTGGTGGAGGCACCGTCCCTGGAGGTGTTCAAGAAAAGCCTGGATGAGGCACTTAGTGCCATGGTCTAGTTGACTGGCTAGGGCTGGGTGCTAGGTTGGACTGGATGATCTTGGAGGTCTCTTCCAACCTGGTTAATTCTATGATTCTGTGATTCTAAGTACAGGTGTAAAGACCTATCAGATCCTAAGGTTTCCATAATTAAGTTATCATTTATTTAACCTATCTCTTCAGTGCTCTGGATGTGCTCAGGCTTCATTCTTTTAAAACTGATTTGAAAACATTAAAAAACCTCACAACAACCATCTCTTGAACCAGGGTAAAGCACAACTGAATATTTTTCTACAAAATCTTTCAATGTAATTTTTTATGCCTCTGAAAAAAAACAAAACAACCAACCAAAAAACTCAACAAAACCAAACCATAAGAATTCAGTCTTTAAAAACTTTGTACATAGGCATCAATTATTGTACCCAAATATCCATGCCAAAGAATGAATGTGAAGAAAATCAGACAGTGGTAGCAGAGTGCAACACGCTGATGAAAGGCTCTGTTGTAATGGTTTTCTCATACAGCTCACATTGCTTCCTATAATTGCCTGTTTCATGTTCTGTGACTGAAGCCTTTTTAACTTCACATATTAAAGGTGTCCAGAGAAGGGCAAAGAAGCTGGTGAGGGGCCTGGAGCACAAATCCTATGAGGAGAGGCTGAAGGAGCTTGGGTTGTTCAGCCTGGAGAAGAGGAGGCTCAGGGGTGACCTCACTGCTTTCTGCAACTACCTGAAGGGAGGTTGTAGCCCGGTGGGGTTGGTCTCTCAGCAACAGAAGAAGGGGACGCAGTCTCAAGTTGTGCCAGGGGAGGTCTAGGCTGGATGTTAGGAGGAGGTTGTTGGCAGAGAGAGTGATTGGCATTGGAATGGGCTGCCCAGGGAGGTGGTGGAGGCACCGTCCCTGGAGGTGCTCAAGAAGAGCCTGGCTGAGGCACTTAGTGCCATGGTCTAGTTGATTGGACAGGGCTGGGTGCTAGGTTGGACTGGATGATCTTGGAGGTCTCTTCCAACCTGGTTGATTCTATGATTCTATGATTCTGTGTCCTAGGGAAGAATCCTAGGCTTGACACCAGAAAGAATCTGGGCCTTTATACTTTTATGGCACTATGGTAAAGTGTTGGCTCATTTCTTCTGTCATTAGATATGCAGGGCAGGTGGAAATGATATATGTATGCCCTGAAATTTCATTCCATTCCCCTATTTGCTATCATCATTGAGAGAATGATTCCTGTAGGCTGCTACATTCATTCATCTTGGAGCAGGATTTTTTTTCCCCCTCCCTGTTTGATGATCAGCCTAAACTCCTAGCTTGCAGTAATGAAAAGTTATGTGGAGAAAAAAGATGTACGTAAAGTAGTGCAGGACTGGAGATTAAACTCCCTATTGCAATTCATGTTATGCTAATGAGGGGAATAAGATCATTCAGAGCAGGATAATGCAGTGATATTACCAAGAAACCTACATAATTTACTATGGGGAGCCTTTACTTAATACATCATATTTCAAGCCAGAAACTTAATAAAAAGAAGCTTAATACATAAATACCACCAAGAAGCACAGAAGATAATGCAGCATTTGATCAGATTAATGCATAAACACTACTGTGAAACCTAATTTCCAACAAGGTTCTCGAGAATTAGAATATACATATTGCTTATTGTTAGGGCTGAAAGAATAGCTTAATAACTGAGGAAAGCAGAAGAGGCACAAAAAAACCCCATTTCCTATTCTTTATATTCCCAGGTTGCCTATAGTGGCAATATAACTTTAATATTTGATTGAATGGTCTGGATATGAAAGTGTTTCCCTTGCTAAGTAATCCTAGTCCTTAGCTGCAGTACTGTAAGGAGTGTTACCAAGGTGCTATTGTGAGACTTGTCCCATGATATTTTTTTCCCCTCAGTTTTATTGATTGCTTCTAATTTTTAAGCCATTCAGTTTCATTGAAAATGCATATATTGTGCTATAACATATTTTGACTTCTATCCCATCAAGGATTAAAAGAACATAATTTCTGTGTTCAGGCCAGATAATGTTACTTGAGATTAATGGCATTTTGAGAGCAAGCTAGGAGCAGGTGTTGATCTGTTGGAAGGTAGGAGAGCCCTGCAGAGGGACCTGGACAGGCTGGAGAGGTAGGCAGAGGCCAATGGGATGAGACTGAACAAGGCCAAGTGCAGGGTTCTGCACTTTGGCCACAACAACCCCAAGCAGCGCTACAGGCTGGGGACTGAGTGGCTGGAAAGCAGCCAAGAGGAAAGGGACCTGGGGGTACTGATAGATAGTAAGCTGAAGATGAGCCAGCAGTGTGCCCAGGTGGCCAACAGAGCCAATGGCATCCTGGCCTGCATCAGGAACAGTGTGGCCAGCAGGACAAGGGAGGTTCTTGTGCCCCTGTATTCAGCACTGGTCAGGCCACACCTTGAGTACTGTGTCCAGTTCTGGGCCCCTCAATTCAAGAGAGATGTTGAGGTGCTGGAATGTGTCCAGAGAAGGGCAACAAAGCTGGTGAGGGGCCTGGAACACAAACCCTATGAGGAGAGGGTGAGGGAGCTGGGGGTGTTTAGCCTGGAGAAGAGAAGGCTCAGGGGTGACCTCATTGCTGTCTACAACTACCTGAAGGGAGTTTGTAGCCAGGTGGGGTTGGCCTCTTCTCCCAGGCAACCAGCAACAGAAGAAGGGGACACAGTCTCAAGTTGTGCCGGGGTAGGTCTAGGCTGGATGTTAGGAGGAAGTTGTTGGCAGAGAGAGTGATTGGCATTGGAATGGGCTGCCCAGGGAGGTGGTGGGGGCACCGTCCCTGGAGGTGTTCAAGCAAAGCCTGGCTGAGGCACTTAGTGCCATGGTCTGGTTGACTGGCTAGGGCTGGGTGCTAGGTTGGACTGGATGACCTTGGAGGTCTCTTCCACCCTGGTTGATTCTATGATTCTATGCTAACAAGCTTTACAAACCATCCTGCCATTTTGAGATCATCTCCATTAGTACTTACATAATCAGAAAGAACATGTGAGCAATTTCTGAGTATGGAAAGTGCTTAAGTCCTGAAATATGTTTTTATTCCATGCTATTTATGAAAGCATGCAAGAATATAATTGATGTTTTGTGTGATGCATACTTCATCTTCTAGACAAGCTAACATTATGCAAAAAGATATCTTTATGAAATGATCAACGTTAGTTAACCAGTCTGAGAATCTAGACAAGTTAGTCATGCTCCTTTTTTTCCCTAATGAATGGCAAAATGTGTTTCCACTAATTTTTTTCTGTGTTGATAGGTATTTAGACAGCACAAGCAGCCAGTAGATAATGTTAATTAACTCTTACTTTCAGTGTCTGCAAGATCTAGATATTTAAGCCAGCAGTGTGCCCAGGTGGCCAAGAGAGCCAGTGGCATCCTGGCCTGCATCAGGAATGGTGTGGCCAGCAGGAGCAGGGAGGTCATTCTGCCCCTGTACTCTGCACTGGTTAGACCACACCTTGAGTGCTGTGTTCAGTTCTGGGCCCCCCAGTTTAGGAGGGACATTGAGATGCTTGAGCATGTCCAGAGAAGGGCGACGAGGCTGGGGAGAGGCCTTGAGCACAGCCCTACGAGGAGAGGCTGAGGGAGCTGGGATTGGTTAGCCTGGAGAAGAGGAGGTTCAGGGCAGACCTTATTGCTGTCTACAACTACCTGAGGGGTGGTTGTGGCCAGGAGGAGGTTGCTCTCTTCTCTCAGGTGGCCAGCACCAGAACGAGAGGACACAGCCTCAAGCTGTGCCAGGGCAGATTTAGGCTGGAGGTGAGGAGAAAGTTCTTCCCTGAGAGAGTCATTGGACACTGGAATGGGCTGCCCGGGGAGGTGGTGGAGTCGCCGTCCCTGGAGCTGTTCAAGGCAGGACTGGACGTGGCACTTGGTGCCATGGTCTAGCCTTGAGCTCTGTGGTAAAGGGTTGGACTTGATGATCTGTGAGGTCTCTTCCAACCTTGGTGATACTGTGATACTGTGATACTGTGAAACAGAAGCAGATTCTCATAAGTATCAGTATTTCTCAAGAATTTTGGCCTGATTCTGCTCACATAATCGTATCTGACTGGACAGACTTTGTCTTTACGTGAGACGATGCAGAAATGCCTGCCTTCCAGCTCTGCAACAGGAAAAGTGAAGTCTAGCCACAGGGCCATCTCACTCAGAGGTCACTTCACACAGGTTCCTTTAGCAAAGGGAGATACACATGCTGCTAACCACTTGCTTTCCTTTCAGTGAAGGCTTATGTGCAGCATTGTGCTGTGAGCTTACTCCAGGTCTCACTCTGTGTGCTAGCTGCATCTCTTCAACCCCATGCATCGCACTCCAACCAGCTGCAGTGGCTGCTTTCACATCCCTCTCATGGCACAGCCCTGTGTTTCAGAAGGGCCCTTGCTGTTACTGTAATCTCTGCTGTATCAGTCAGCCCTGTTTGGAGACATGCTCCCATAGAAGAAGGGGTACATACTGGAAGAGAAGGAGGTCAATAGATCTGACCATTAATGTGGTTTTACTGGCAGATCCTTTGGGTATAGTTCCAAAGTTGAAGCTAAAAAAAAAATAGCAAATCTCTGACTCACTGAGTTTAAATCAGGTCCATATACCCCTGCTGATAAAATTTATACAGATTTGGCTCTGTGAGGAGTTAAATATCCAACTGATAGTTTAAAAACTGTATTTAAGTTAACCCTCTTAGTGCAGAGAAAGAGCTTTTATAACTTCATAGGGCTTTGTACTGAAAAAGGAGCTAACAGGTTGGATTTTACCTTGGCTCTCACCTTTGCCTGGTTACCACACTTTCACGAGAGTCTGTCCAGCAATTAGAGGTCAGACCCTGAGCTAAGTCAGAGGGTCATGCAGAAGAAAAGTAGCAGCAGGCTAGGTCATGATAATGCCCCACTGCATGGAGCAGTAACTGCTATCAATAGCAAGGGCTTCTCCTGTCAGTGGCCTAGCACCTCCTTACTTGAGTAGATGGATTTCTAATCCGTGTTGCTATAAATGAAATAACTCAGCAGCCTCAGGTGAACAGAATGTGGTCCCTTTTCGTGTTTGACAATGCACTTTGGCACAGAAGATTCTAGGCATTTAGTCATATCTGTTTTAATTAGTTCTGTAGCTTTGATTCTCCTCCAGCTTGCACTTTGCCAGAGGTTTTCTTTCTTCTTCCTATACATTTTCACTTAATTTTACACATGATCCTTCTTTACTTTTCCATGTTTCCCCTCCATATGCTAATTGGTCTGCCAAGCCATTCTCAGTCTCCCCAGGGCCAACATGCTTTTAGCTGCACTCCATAACCTCTGCCCTCTGTCTTTCTCTGTATTTCTTAGATGTTTTGCCTTTGCTCTGTGTTGTACCCTCTTCAAGGAACCTGCTTGACTATGGAGAAAAAGGCATGCAATGAGGCATCAATAAGGGGACAAAGATCAGGTACCTTGAGAAGGTAAAACATCAATAAAAAGGAAGGAATGAATGTCTCTGAAGAAGATAAAGCAGCATGATTCACAGCTCTGGAGAATGCTAAGCAGGCATGAAAAGTTTTAAAGGTAAATAATGGCCTAAGATCAAAAAACAAAACAAAAGCAGATGAAAAATGCATCAAAAAGAATTGAGACAAATCATTAACAAGAAACTCTCTTTCTTGAAGCATAGGACACTAAAGAGCAGTTAATTAAAAAAGTGTGTTTGATCTTCTCCTATGACTACTTTCATAATATCTTGTCATTTAGTTTGGTGATATTGAGGCCAGAAGGGCCTGTGTCCTGGGCTGAACAAGATTTAAATAGCAAAATTTGTGCTGAGGTCAGTGAAAAAACTTTGATTTACTTCAGGGGATCCATCCAGTTGCCTATTTTTGGATCTGAAAAGCAATATTTTAACTTGACACCTGCTACTTTATCTCACTTTCTCTCACTTAGTGTTGTAGCTGGTGAACATAGGAACTGGAGCTGTGCATAATGGCCTGCTGGGGGAATACCTGACCCCTTTGGTAGGCAGGATTGCTGTTGAATGGATAGATAAAATCAGAGGACTGTGCAAAAAAAAAACCCCAACATTAGAGGAAATTTTGGCCATTGAGCTTTGGGCTTCATCAGGAGGAAAATGAAAGCCATCCACATTAATGCACAGCTGGACAATAACAGCTGAATAACTTTTTCTCTTTTCAGAAATAGATTGTGGTTTTTAATAAACCCCAGAAGTCATAGAATCATAGAATCATAGAATCAACCAGGTTGGAAGAGACCTCCAAGATCATCCAGTCCAACCTAGCACCCAGCCTATCCAATCAACTAGACCATGGCACTAAGTGCCTCAGCCAGGCTTTTCTTGAAGACCTCCAGGGACGGTGCCTCCACCACCTCCCTGGGCAGCCCATTCCAATGCCAATCACTCTCTCTGTGGAGAACTTCCTCCTAACATCCAGCCTAGACCTCCCCCGGCACAACTTGAGACTGTGTCCCCTTGTTCTATTGCTGGTTACCTGGCAGAAGAGGCCACCCCCCACCTGGCTACAATGTCCCTTCAGGTAGTTGTAGACAGTAAGTCCATAGAGCAATGTTTTTGCTTCACATTTGCTCTTCAAAATTACTTGTTCTGCAATGGGAACTATTAAGTAGGCCAAAAATATATACAATATATCGTTCTTTGCCAGCATTAAATCAGCAGAGTGTCAAATGTATAGTTGGATTGCTCTCCATTTGTAGCATCAAAGTGCTCAGTTGATGTCTGAGGTGCTTTTTATATAGTGATTTTTTTACAAATATTGATAATGATTTAGCTCTAGGGCTTAGCTAACGTGTTACAGATGAGAAAAAGAAAGTAAGAGTAGGAAAAAATGTGCTAATGGTTGTTCTACAAAGGCAAATGCGTGATTTAGTGATTGCTAAGTCCCCTATAAATCACTGAAGATTGTGTTTTCAGCAAGCTTCTGAAAGTGAATCCTTAGTCCTCTTTAACATACCCAGGCCTGCCTGAGGCACTTGCCTTACTTAAATCATTTTTTTTTCATACTCCAGCTGCTATGAAATGTAAGTCTTGATTCTTGGATTGCCAAATCCCTTCCCTAAGGGAAGAAGAGCTGAGTGCTGCAGAGAAGACATTCCTCAATAGCAGCATAGAACCCCTGGTTTGCAAAACCTTTAGAGAAGAGAAGAGAAGAGAAGAGAAGAGAAGAGAAGAGAAGAGAAGAGAAGAGAAGAGAAGAGAAGAGAAGAGAAGAGAAGAGAAGAGAAGAGAAGAGAAGAGAGAAGAGAGAAGAGAGAAGAGAGAAGAGAGAAGAGAGAAGAGAGAAGAGAGAAGAGAGAAGAGAGAAGAGAGGAGAAGAGAGAAGAGAGAAGAGAGAAGAGAGAAAAGAGAAGAGAAGAGAAGAGAAGAGAAGAGAAGAGAAGAGAAGAGAAGAGAAGAGAAGAGAAGAGAAGAGAGAAGAGAAGAGAAGAGAAGAGAAGAGAAGAGAAGAGAAGAGAAGAGAAGAGAAGAGAAGAGAAGAGAAGAGAAGAGAAGAGAAGAGAAGAGAAGAGAGAAGAGAAGAGGTCTCCCCCCCATCAATTTTTCTGTTCCATTCCGTGTACTTGGTGAAGATGGCTTTACAAAAGTAGTAGTCTTAGATCCTGGTCGAGTCATGGGTACATTTATATGAGGCTTTTCATTAATTTTGTGTGTAATTAAAACCAGATAGAATCCTAGATGTGGACAAACAGCACTGAACCTCTTGAAACTGCAGATACTAGATTTCAATTTGTATTTTTAGGATATAGCTCCTATAATATTTTTCTGGTTTGGGGTTTTTGGTTGGTTAGGTTTTTTTTTTTTTTGTTTTGGGGTTTTGTTTTGATGTTTCCTTGCAAACCACAGGCCTTGTCCTGGCTGAGAATGTCAGTGGGTAGGGACTGCAGAGCAGCTAAAATTCCTCCTGAGTGTGAGCTGCCTTCTGGATAGCAAGATGAGTTGGATCCCTCTGGCTGTGAGAGTAGTGCAACACTACCTGACAGAAAATATTCTGTTAGATTTAATAATATTTTTGCAACTGTAACAAAGAATTCTGCCTCTCAGTTTCTATAACCCTTGTTTGAGGTCCTTTACCCCTATAATTAAGCACGATGAAATGATAATTGCAATCTTTCTGCAAAGTAATTCGGTGGTTGTTTGTTCTTTGCAGATGGCATCGATTTTACGTATCACAGTATCACAGTATCACAGTATCACCAAGGTTGGAAGAGACCTCATAGATCAAGTTGTGGGGAGGCCTGTGGATGTGGTCTATCTGGACTTCAGCAAGGCCTTAGGCACTGTCCCCCACAGCAAACTGCTGGCTAAGCTGTCAGCTCATGGCTTGGACGGCAACACTCTGTGCTGGGTTAGGAACTGGCTGGAGGGCTGGACCCAGAGAGTGGTGGTGAATGGTGCCACATCCAGATGGCAGCTGTCACTAGTGGTGTCCCTCAGGGATCAGTGCTGGGCCCCATCCTCTTTAACATCTTCATAGATGATCTGGATGAGGGCATCGAGTCAGTCATCAGCAAGTTTGCAGATGACACCAAGCTGGGGGCAGATGTGGCTGGGTTGGAGGGCAGAAGGGCTCTGCAGCGGGACCTTGACCGCCTGGACAGATGGGCAGAGTCCAAGGGGATGGCATTCAATAGCTTCAAGTGCAGGGTGCTGCACTTTGGCTACAACAACCCCATGCAGAGATACAGGCTGGGGTCGGAGTGGCTGAGAGCAGCCAAACAGAGAGGGATCTGGGGGTGCTGATTGATACCCACCTGAACACGAGCCAGCAGTGTGCCCAGGTGGCCAAGAGAGCCAGTGGCATCCTGGCCTGCATCAGGAATGGTGTGGCCAGCAGGAGCAGGGAGGTCATTCTGCCCCTGTACTCTGCACTGGTTAGACCACACCTTGAGTCCTGTGTTCAGTTCTGGGCCCCCCAGTTTAGGAGGGACATTGAGATGCTTGAGCATGTCCAGAGAAGGGCAACGAGGCTGGGGAGAGGCCTTGAGCACAGCCCTATGAGGAGAGGCTGAGGGAGCTGGGATTGGTTAGCCTGGAGAAGAGGAGGCTCAGGGGAGACCTTATTGCTGTCTACAACTACCTGAGGGGTGGTTGTGGCCAGGAGGAGGTTCCTCTTTTCTCTCAGGTGGCCAGCACCAGAACAAGAGGACACAGCCTCAGGCTGTGCCAGGGGAAATTTAGGCTGGAGGTGAGGAGAAAGTTCTTCCCTGAGAGAGTCATTGGACACTGGAATGGGCTGCCCGGGGAGGTGGTGGAGTCGCCGTCCCTGGAGCTGTTCAAGGCAGGATTGGACGTGGCACTTGGTGCCATGGTCTGGCCTTGAGCTGTGTGGTAAAGGGTTGGACTTGATGATCTGTGAGGTCTCTTCCAACCTTGATAATACTGTGATACTGTGAATGTCCCTCCTAAACTGGGGGGCCCAGAACTGAACACAGTACTCAAGGTGAGGTCTAACCAGTGCAGAGTACAGGGGCAGAATGACCTCCCTGCTCCTGCTGGCCACACCATTCCTGATGCAGGCCAGGTTGCCACTGGCTCTCTTGGCCACCTGGGCACACACTACATGCGTCAAGGAAAAGCTCCAAATGTTAAAGAAGTTGCTAAGGAATAATTGCCACAAATTTATGAACAAATTACTAGGTAACATGCTTGGATCTGAATGAGGTACTACCACACAAATTCCTAACCAGGTGCAGGTGTTTTATTTCTCAAAAAGGCATTCCTTTTGTATTATTTATGGGGGAAAAAATAGAGTCGTGGTAAATGAAAACATCTGATGCAGTTATGGGTGATATTTTATTGAAGTGAACTACTACTTCTTTTATTTATAGCACAGTTCTTTTGTCAGCACTGCAGAAGGCTTTTTACACCTAATTCTGGAGAGACCACAAACCATGCACTGAGGCTCTTTCGCTTTGATGTCTTCTTTTGAGTGGGTGTAATGCTGCAGCTGAAGGGTCAGTAGTTCTGTATCCTGTCACTGTGTGTGTTAAAGACACTCAAACACTTCATCTGGATGAACTTTTTACCTTGGATCAGGACTGCACTTGTGAAACAAATCTGATTACCCACACTTCCTGCGATTTTGTTTCCTATCCCAGGTCTTGCATCAGGTGCAGTGGCTTCCTCTTACACTGGAACAGGCTGCCCAGCGAGGTAGTTAAGGCTCCATCCCTTGAGATATTCAAAGTGAGGCTTGACAAGGCTCTAAGCAACCTGATCCAGTGAAGGATGTGCCCACTCACTGCAGAGGGGTTTGACTGGATGACCTTTAGAGGTCCCTTCCAACCCGAGGGATTCCAGGATTGTATGATATTCTGTGACCTCCAGTAGTAGCTTCTGAAATCAGTAAATCAGTGCTATGTTTTACCTGGGCATGTTTCCTCTAGTTGGACACAACATTGGCTGAGAGATGAGAGCAATCTCTGTCTCTTGGCAGCAAGGTATTGCAAAATCCTACTGGAAAACTGTGTAGAATGCAGAGGTTGGAGCTCTCTTTTCTTCTGTATTTCTTTTCAGGCTACTTTCAGATAGTAGTTGGTTTATGCCCTGTCTTCTCTAGAGCTCCTGCCTAGTAAAATGACTTTTATTCCCCTAAGACTTTTCTGCTTGGAAGGAATGTCAAAAAAAGTTACAGAAACCAAGACAACTATTAAATACCAAAGGTCTTGGGAGGTGAGAGGTGCTGTGTATATCCTGCCACTGTCAAGTAAAAAATTACAACTCAGGCACCTAAATCAACTAATTAATCCATACTACATTAATTATGGTAATGAAAAACTAATCATAGCTTATTGGCCTAAAAATATATGCAAGTGAATGAGATAATTTTTCAAGGCTGTCTGGTGGCCTCAATCCAGCTGCTCCAAAAGTCTGCTGGAGGTAGAAAGCAGAAATGAGCAGTGACTGGAAGCAGGAATAAATCTATTAGGTTTTTTCCCCCATTTTCTAAGGGAGTGAAAATGATGTCTGCCTTCTCCTGATAACTAATTAAAGACTATGTTGGTCTTCATGGAAGACTTATATAAGCTTTTGTCCCTTTCTGACTTAATGTGACATTTAGCCTGGTTGTAGCCAGGTGGGGGTTGGTCTCTTCTCCCAGGCAACCAGCAACAGAACAAGGGGACACAGTCTCAAGTTGTGCCAGGACAGGTCTAGGCTGGATGTTAGGAGGAAGTTCTTGCCAGAGAGAGTGATTGGCATAGGAGTGGGCTGCCCAGGGAGGTGGTGGAGTCACCATCTCTGGAGGTATTGAAGCAAAGCCTGGATGAGGCACCTAGCAGCATGATCTGGTTGACTGGACAGGGCTGGGTGCTAGGTTGGACTGGATGATCTTGGAGGTCTCTTCCAACCTGATTGATTCTATGATTATGGGTTCCTCAGATGTTCTTATAAGCTTGTTCCATAGAAGGAAAACCACAGTACTTCTGTCTAAACACAAACTTCTGTCTGCTTTGAACTGCATGTTCACAGCTTTAGACAAGGCTTGCAGTCTTTCAGTGATTAAAAGAGAATTCTGTATTGGTTTTGTTTACTGTGGTAGTAAAGTGTATCTGTAAGTGACAGAGTCAAATGTATCTCAGCCAGAACAGAAGGGATGTTAAATCTGGGATGCCCCTGTTGGTTTCCATTACTATCTTTCTGTTTATCACAGCAAATTATAGTCCTGAAGAGACTAGTTTGGATCTAACACTTAACCTATATTCCCTTAACATCTGTTCCTAAGGAGGGAAAACATATGAATTTGTACATGCTGATTCATTTTCAAAGGGAGACATTTTCTGTGTGAAGCATCTCCCCTGGTTTGCTGAAAGATAATCCAAACATTATGCAAAGGACAGAAATGAAAAGAATAAATTAGGCTGAGAAGAAAATGAAAATAAGAAGTGGGGATTTTCACAGCAATGCAAAGCTGATGCAGATAGGCAACCACAAAGGTGGCACAACATAATGCATATGGCTGAAAGACAGTTGGGGCAAATAGAACTCAGGTGGCAGAAACTGATTTGAGAAGCAAAGCTTTTTCAGGTGACAAACAAGGATAATAAACCAGGAGTGGAATAATGGCAAAGCGCAAATTCTGAGCATTAAAGCAGCTCTGTAGGGAAAGAGTGTTAAATTATGGTGGGAAGAAATCACCCTAAGGCCAGGAAAAAGCCATTCTTGGCTTCATCAGCATGAAAATAATACTGACAAGCTTCATGTAGGTAGGGACAAGAGTAGGTAGATTTATGAAGAAACAAATTTGTCAAGGAAAATGAAAAGCATTATCACAAATTTTCATCCAAGGACATTTTCAACTCCTGCGCTGCAGGGCATCAGAGCAATAACCCAACAGTGGAGGATCTAGCCTAGAAATTAAAGGGGCACTAAAAGGTAGAAGCTGGGTATTCTGTATTGTTTTGGGTTATATTTTTGTTGTCATCATGTAGAAACAAATGGCAAAGAATTGCACATTTGTCTTTTTGAATCTTTGTCCAAAGCCTTACAAAGTGGAGATCATCTTACATCACAGGGGGAATAAGGAGCTAGCTTTCTTTTAGACTAGAAAGGTGACTTCTGGTTTTAAGAAATGCAGTTTTCTTCACATCTGCTGCCCTTGTGATTGGGTTCCTGGTACTGGGAAGGGCTTTATCCTTGTGTCATAGAATCATAGAATCAACCAGGTTGGAAGAGACCTCCAAGATCATCCAGGCCAACCTATCCCCCAGCCCTAGCCAGTCAACTAGACCATGGCACTAAGTGCCTCATCCAGGCTTTTCTTGAACACCTCCAGGGACGGTGCCTCCATCACCTCCCTGGGCAGCCCATTCCAATGCCAATCACTCTCTCTGGGAAGAACTTCCTCCTAACATCCAGCCTAGACCTACCCTGGCACAACTTGAGACTGTGTCCCCTTGTTCTATTGCTGGTTGCCTGGGAGAAGAGGCCACCCCCCACCTGGCTACAACCTCCCTTCAGGTAGTTGTAGACAGCAATGAAGTCACCCCTGAGCCTCCTCTTCTCCAGGCTAAACAACCCCAGCTCCCTCGGCCTCTCCTCATAGGTTTTGTGTTCCAGGCCCTTCACCAGCTTTGTTGCCCTTCTCTGGACACCTTCCAGCACCTCAACATCTCTCTTGAATTGAGGGGCCCAGAACTGAACACAGCACTCAAGGTGTGGCCTGAGCAGTGCTGAGCACAGGGGCAGAATAACCTCCCTTGTCCTGCTGGCCACACTGTTCCTGATGCAGGCCAGGATGCCATTGGCTCTCTTGGCCACCTGGGCACACTGCTGGCTCATCTTCAGCCTACTCACAGGCAGAGTGAGAGAGACAGTGTTCAAAACTGCTTTATTCCTTTCGAATGTGAAAAGATAAATACGAATTTTCCCCACATAAGAGGTAGGTGAAAAGCAGGCTGCAGGTTGGGTTATGTTACTGCAATCACTGTTAAAAGCCTGCAGCTGGAGTAGAGCAGCGTTAGGTAGTGCTGAGGCACCACAAGAGCCATGAGCTCACAGACATATGGGTAATGTACTTGCAGTACTCAGGACATCCACAGGTGGTTGTTATAGGTCTGCTTAGACATGGCAAAGGAAGATGCTAAATGTCAGAGGAAAGAACCTCGTGTGAAAGGAGTCTAGAGACAATCGAGACCATTTAGATAGGAATTTTATGGAGCAGGAGAAGAGAAAATGACCTGGTGATTTAAATAGATTTTACTGCCAGGCTTTACTTCATAACATATTGTCCTTATCCAGGCATGAAATTGAACAGTCTGAAAACCAGAATGTTTTCCTGAAACTGCATGTGGGTACAGTTCCTACCTTCAAGACTTGGCTAGAGCAAGCCCTAACTGCACAAGCTTAACTATGGAAATGTATTTTTGCATAGGTCTTCAGTTGTAGATGTAGCTCTGCTGATGTAACTAAGCACTAAGATGCATAATTACAGATCTCTCTGTCCAAGTAGATCTATGCAGACAGCAAGCTTTTCTGTCTTCCAGACTATGGCAACTAATGATTCTGGCAGTATATCTGACTTGCCTTGGATGTTGACATAGATTTAACTGAAACATTTGTTGTTAGCAGCCAGAGACATTATCTTAATTCAAGTTAATTTCTCTTTGGCTTCTTAGTGATTTCCAGTATTTGTACATCAATATTGTTATTGGCAAGTTACTTTATTTACTGTATATATAAATGTATTACTCTGCCTTGCTGCTGAAAGTTTTTTTCCTATGCCTTCTTCTAAACTTCAGCTTTCTCTTAAATATATATAATTCCTCTTAAGAAATTCCCACTTCTAAGACAAAATGAACTTTTCTTATAGAGCAAGTTCCTTATTCTATGTAACCCTAAGCAAATCCGTGGGACTGTAGGGGGAATGGAGCAAAGCTGGAGATGGGTAGGTTCAGACTGGATGTGAGGAGGAAGTGGTTCAGCATGAGGGTGGTGAGAGCTGGGAATGGGTTGCCCAGGGAGGTGGTTGAGGCCCCATCCCTGGAAGCATTTAAGACCAGGCTGGATGAGGCTCTGGGCAGCCTGATCTAGGGTAGGGTGTCCCTGCCCATGGCAGGGGGGTTGGAACTAGATGATCCTTGTGTTCCCTTCCAACCCTGACTAATTTTATGACTGTTTATTCCCTGATAAAATGAGGTTATAGACCCTTTCTTTCTGAAAGCAATTCAGATTTTCAGGTGAAAACCATCTGAGAAAGAGGCATAATTATCGATCAGATTTAATGCAAGAGAATATGCCACACCTGTGGATGTCTCTTCAGCAGCGGGGCAGTTTGCTGATTGTGGCAGGCATAACTGGCTTGACAGAAATGCAAAAGCCTGAGAGACACCTGACAAAGGACTGGGGCTTGCTGGGGCTTGTTAGAGGTTTATAAAGATCAGCTGGGGGTTCTCAGGTGTTAAGCAGCGAGGTGGTGCTCAGGCTTTCCCCCTGCCTCCATTACAGGCTTGTCTCTCCAACTGATCGAAAGGACCACAGTGAGCTCTTCTCTGGGGCATAAATTGTCACCCTCTACAGACCCAGCTTGAGTTGGTGTTCTCGAAGAAAATGACCTTGCAGTTGGACTCTCTTTTTAGAATATGATTCTGTCTTGGGAAACATCTGCAAACTGAGTAAGTAACCCTTTCTTTGTTGAGTGTTTATTTTGGGTATTCTTGAGTGGGAGTTAGTTGCTTCAGGAGTGTGTGCACACACATTTTGGTTCATGTCTCTAGAAAGAATATTGCTTAAAGCTTAATATTGCTTGTGTGGTAAACTCTCAAGTGGCAGCTGAACTTGTAATTTCGTTGTGTTGGGAGGAGTGTTGAGTAATTTTGATTAGAAGCCTACCTTTTTGTAGGTGTCTCTGTGACACTGGTGTCACTCATTTCTCTGGTATGTAAATGTACTGCTGTTGGCTAGATCTTTCTCAAGTATTTCTTAGGCTGAACTAAATAACACTTTAAAATCTTATTTCATATGTAAGGTTTTTTTTCTGATCAGAAAAAAACTTGGTAACAAATGGAGTTGAACATTCTAAATGGTTTGTGGCATTTCTGGGTTTTAAAAGGGTCTGGACAGACTGCAGTAAATAGCACTTCTCACATTGAATTCACTGCAATCAGGTTTTTCATCTTCTTCCATCTTTCTGTTTTCTCTTTCATTCATGTTTGTGGAGTAATCACCAGTGAATACAGCTTTGCTATGAGAAGGATGTCTTTTCTAGCAGGCACAAAGGAAAGCATGATTTGTCTTTTTTTTTTTGGACAATTCAAACCATTTCCAGGGAGTGGATATTCAGTGCTCCTTTCTCCCTTTAAAACATACCCAGTAATTTCTTTACTCTCCTCTGAGATCTCCTCTCTCTTTTGTTTGTGCAAAAGAAACCTCCTGTTTTTCTTGCATATTTATTTATTGTGACATTCATTTGTTGCTGTAATTTAAAGTTGAAACCTCAGGTACTGTATTTATTTATGCTCAGTATGACTATATTGGATGTCTAGTGCATTTTTCCTGGCAGCTGGAAGTGGTGTAGTACCTTGTCAAGGCTCTGTCTACTTCAATAAAAGAAATAATGGGAGTGAAGATTCCTTCATTGGTTGGGAATTTATATATGATGGGAGAAGTGCTTTTTGTGGTGAAATTACTGGAATATTAAAAGTCCCTTCACCTCCAAGTTGAAGGAGCTAGTGCATCTTTATTAAGTGGATTCTAATATTTCTGAATCCATTTCATGTCCTGACTGAAAGAATTCAGCAGGCCTTTTTCTCACAAGTATGAAAAATAGTCCAATTTTGCAAGAAGTTATTTTAGGAGTAGCTGGGAGAAAAGCAAATGTACAGGCAGTCACAGTTCCCAACAGGTGGTGGATAGAGTGGCAAATATTGCAAGGGCTACGTTAAGAATTCTGGTCATGTTGCCACTGGTTTGCAGATGTTCTGTGGAACAACTCTTGTTTCCTTTTCTCCTGTGATTGCTCACTGAGTGACTGATCTCTGTTGTGGTACCTTGCTCTGCCCTCATTTTTATTGCTGACTGCATCGTCCACATCTTTCAGTGAGCTTCTTTTTGCCATCACGAGTCTATTCTAGCTGATGTAGGAAACCCTCATTTTCTCTAGAAGTATGGCTCTCTCTTTTTTTACCCTCTGTCCAATATTGCAAGCTGTATTATGAATAGTCATAATTAATTCTTTCTCATTTGATACCAGCAACTATGCTGACTTCAGCATTGCTGGGGAAGTGAGTGACTGTGTGGGGAAAACCTCTAATCTCCTGGGCTCAAAGGAGTTCTGGCATCCAGAAGTGCTACTGGATTGTACAATTTCCCTGGCAGAACTAGCAGCCTAGAAACTTCCCTTTCTTAATGTATAAAATGATGCATACCTATGTACATTCCCCTTCCTAATAACACATAAAGAAGGGAAAAAACCCAAATGTGTCCTGAAATAGACTGGCCCAGACACTATGGAACGTATTGGGCTGTGAACCCCAATGATTAATAACAGAAAACATAGAGCAAATTCTAGCTCCAGGTAGCTGGTGTGTGGGATGGGTTTTTAATTTTGTTTTTATTATTCAGCTCTATAGAATTTGAAAGGAATGTTGGAAAGTAAAGAACCACTGGAGAAAACGTGAAGAATTTAAGTGGCAAAGGGAACAATTGATTAGAACTCTTCTGGTAACAGGGGAAAAGTTGTTTGCAGTTCACATCTTTGTGCTTGACAGGTCACAGTATCACAGTATCATCAAGGTTGGAAGAGACCTCATAGATCATTGAGTCCAACCCTTTACCACAGAGCTCAAGGCTAGACCATGGCACCAAGTGCCACGTCCAGTCCTGCCTTGAACAGCTCCAGGGACGGTGACTCCACCACCTCCCCGGGCAGCCCATTCCAGTGTCCAATGACTCTCTCAGTGAAGAACTTTCTCCTCACCTCCAGCCTAAATTTCCCCTGGTGTAGCTTGAGGCTGTGTCCTCTCATTATGTGGTTTAGAAGTTGCTACTGTAATCTTCTTCTCATTCCTTGCCATGGCAGGTTTTAGGATATTCGTGGAAATAGAATAAATGAATACTCCTCTGTAAAAGTGATTCTTTAGTTTTGGTGACTTCAAGGTAGGCTTGCAAAAAAGGTAAACAGGGCAACAAAAGCCAAAAGAACATCTGAGCCCTATGTGGCAAAGCTTTTCTTTGTGTGAGAGCAAATGAAAAGCAGGAGGAGAAAGAAGGACCTTGTGCAGTTCTTATGCGTCATTACTGGAGGGACTGAAGAGTTAAAGAAACACCATTTGAGAGATTTGTTGTATTAATAAATACTTTTAGTCAGTCTGTCAAGAAAAGAAACATTTTGGTTTTCTGTGGTGACTAAAAATGTATATATGAGTCTGACCTTTTTCTCTCTGCTGCTACTTTTTGAACCCTGTAGCATGCAGAACGGAGTAAACAGTTAATAGTACACCTGAGATAGTGCATTAAAGCATGGATATGGTAGGCAATTGAAATAGATTAATAAGGAATGTACTGTGTACAAATAACACTTCACAAAGGGCTTTATGTTCAAGTCTGACCTTGCCTGTATGACACTCAGAAGGTTTTGAGCGATGAGTGGAAATGCTGCTGCTGTTTTGTTCTTGCTGGCTGAGATTTGTTGCTAATGGCATGACTCATTAGAACCCACTCCTACAAAGATGGACTGGAAACCTCTGCTAAATAAAATAGGCTGCAACAGCTACCCAGGTCTAAATAGATCAAAATGCTAAGTACTGACTTGCAGCTGCAGTTTGTTTTACTGATTCACCTCTCTATTTTCCTGAGGTCTCTTTAAAGCTATTTTTGAAACTTGCTGAGTTAAATTAACATATTTACATAAAAGAATCTCTCTTATTGCCCACTAATTGGTATTGTTATTATTACAGAGTTTTTCATTTAATAAGTGAGTTGTGCTTTTCTAGATCTTAATTCTCTCTGGCTTGCATTAATTTAATTGTGTTAATCTATCACAGGAATCAGGAAAGTCCTGTTATTGCCATTGTGCCTTTTGACAGTACCAAAGGAGCTTGTGAAATTTCCCTGACCATCTACTTAATCCTTCCCTGAAATCATAAGCTTCCTGTAATATCCCTGCACGATGCTTTAGAACAGAATATGTGGGCAAATGGATAAGTTCACAATCTTGACAGAGGCTCAGGAAGAAAAGGATTTCAATCCCTTGTTTTATTCATTAAGTTAGTTTGGTTTGCTTTTTTTTTTTGGCTGTTTGTTTGTTTAAATGTGTGTGTTTGAGGGTTTTATTTTTCCATTTGTTTTTCTTGTGATGGGTATGTGACAAGTGAATGAAACAGTTCTGCATCTTGTAAAGACAACCCCTTAAGGCCCATCTTCCACTTGCATCAAATAGGTTCACACTAGACACAGGACATGAGAAAAACTGATCTTGGCTATAAGGAACCACATATAGGTCCTTGTTGTTTACACAAGACATTTTTTATTGTCTCTACCATGAAAGAACATTTTCTTACAGTTTTATACATGGATAGTTCTCATTCTGGAACTTCAAGCATTGGAGAGCAGAGATGTCTTGACCTGAAAACCATGCCAAACCCCAAAGGAAAAGCCATTGTGCTGCTGCCTTGTTTGTATCACCAAGGTTGGAAGAGACCTTATAGATCATCAAGTCCATACAGAGTAAAGCAATTGGAAAGTTAAGTATGTTGCACTGAATTTACAGTGAGGTGGAAGGGCAGCTTTAGAACTCAACCTCTAATTCACCAGCAGTTATTTAACTTTCAATAAGAACAACTAAACAAAGCCTGCACCACAGGAATTTATTCTGCTGCTGACATGTTCTCTGGGCATGGCATTCTGCTTCCTACGAGAAGATAGGCAGAAAATGGTGAGATTGTTTACTGGGTTCTCAATTAAGAATTGATGCTTAATTTAGAAGTAGCTGAGCAAAACATCACAATAGAAATGATGGACAGAATTGTAACTGAAACCAGATTGTTTCCCTGAATAGTTTCTATGTTCCAGGTGAGTAGAAAGAAAGCCTGAAAATAGTACTTGCACTATTTGAGAAGTTACTCTCAGAGAGAACAAGTGCCAAGCTAGTTTATCATAAACTCTTAAGGAGATTTACCTTGTAATCCTTAGTGAAATTCATATGAACTAAAGATCATTGGAGTTTAGAGATGTCAAATAAAACTACAGCAGCCAAAAGCTTCCCTGTTGAATATTGCCAATATTCTGAGGAGTTCCATTCATCTGAAGGGCTGCAAGTTGTACATATCTATTCTTGTACGTGAGCTTTTTACATCTAAACAAATGAAAATAGTTTGTGATTGTCACCTGTGGCTTCTTAGGGACACAAGAAGAAAGTTTCCTTCCCATACATGCTAGTTTGGCCCTGGTTCAAGTATGTGTCTTCCATTAAGTGGGGTAATCCACCTTTTTAAGAGCTCTGTGCATAGGTCAGGTCTCTTCTATGATGCTTTGCTAACAAGAGAGGAAATGTTAGCCAGCCTGGTAGTTCTGGCACAATCAGCACAAAACTATATAGTAGATCAGAAGGGTGTGTTCTTGTCCATAGTTTCTATATGTGCTATAAGAGCACATTCTGTTCCTTTCCCACCATCAAGGACAGTGACACAGAAAGTGACGATATTAATTCAACTGGTTACTTTACAGCAATGCAAAATTTCCCCCTTCTTTTATTGACAGAAATACAGCTGATACAATGCTGCATTGTCTTGATAGGCTTGTTCTGATGTAGTAGCATGGTTGTCTGTACTTTCTGCCTTCAGCAGTTAGCAGAAATGGGAGGATAAGTGAGAACCATTCTGGTTCCTTGAGTTTAATTCTCAACCTTAATGAGACTGTGCTAATGTCAAAGTCAAGGCTAAAGCTTGCCTGCAAGCCATGTGTTGTGCAAATGGGACAGTGACACTGTGGTTCTGCAACTGGTGGTGCACACACAGCCTTGGGGGTCTTTGCATCCCTCTGGCAAGCTGCTTTTTTTCTGGGATTACATCTGGTACAATAGAAGAAGAATGAAAATAGTTTTCTTAACAATATTGCCACAAGACCTTGCTTTAGTTTAAGCACTGAGATGGTTAAATACCACAGGTGTCTGGAAAAAACCAGTGTAAGGCATTGGCAGTAATTGGAGGCTGCATAGCTGGAACTCTTAATTATCTTTGCCATTGGAATGGGCTGCCCAGGGAGGTGGTGGAGTCGCTGTCCCTGGAGGTGTTGAAGCAAAGCCTGGATGAGGCACTTAGTGCCATGGTCTAGTTGATTGGACAGGGCTGGGTGCTAGGTTGGACTGGATGATCTTGGAAGTCTCTTCCAATTTGGTTGATTCTATAATCTTTAACTTAATTGTATCTTTTGTTTTGTTTCCTACTCTCTCTTCTTCTGATTCTGCTATAAAAATGCAAACGATTACCCGGGGGAGAGAATATAGCATCCCCTCTGTACTGATGAGTGCTGTAGTTGCTAGTTCAGATTTCATGTCCACAGACACATCTTTAAATTATCAAACAAAAGCCAATTTTATAACTTAAAACATGGAGGTATTCAAATCACAAGCTTGGTAGGAATTGCTTTTATTAAGATCTCTTGGTAGAGATATTATTGCAAAGAAGACATGCCAAAAAGGGGGAAAAAACCCTCCAAAATGAAAGAAGATACAGGCAAACTCCCCACTGTTACTATGGTTATCATTATTTTAGTGAAGCCATTTGGAGGGTATTTATCCTTGACATTTTGCAAGTGAAGTTCAGTCAGTTTTGCAGAAGGGAATAGAAATGTATGCATTCATCTTGACTTAAAAGAATAAATTGCCTGCTTTATTTTTGTTTGGTTGGTTTTTTACTCCATGTAGCCATGAATTAAAATTCTGGGTGGTTTTTTTTTTCCCAAGATCTTCTTTACCAATCTGTGCTTTTCAAAACAAATGTGACTTTCATAAGCAAATAAAAGCTATTTCGTTGCTTAGGTTTGTGTTGATGATAACCACAAACAAACAAAACCCCACTCACCCAGAACTGTAGAGAAGGCAGCTTCTCCAACTCTGCTTGTCATTTAATTCTTTAGCAGGATATAAGCTCTACAAAATGCTTTCTGCTGGTGATAAATTATCTTGGAATCTCGCAACCACTTAACCCATCCAAACCCCTATTAAGCTTCCTTCAGTGCATCTGCAGGCAAGAGCATTTGTGGTTTATAACTGTTGTTTACAGACTCTTCTCTGATGCACTCCCCAGCTTCCCCACAGAATAGCCCCCTTTAGCTCCAGCCTTACTCTTTCAGATGAAGTGCTACATGGTCTTTCAGCTTATGTTTTCTGAGATTAAGGTCAGAGCCTAGTTGTCTGCATTGAGCTTGGTCTAACACAAGGCTCTGCTCAAGTGCAGCTAGCTGTTGCACAGGTTGGTGGGAGCCAGTTTGGTGGGATATGTATTTGCAGCTGTGATAAGGCTATGTAGGGCTCCAGGTCCCCGAGAAAAACAGATTTCCATGGAACTTGACTCAGAAGCCAGAACACAGCACCAAAACCACAGTCAGTGGCCTGTGCTGTGAAACAAATATGACTTTATGCACAATGTTATAGTAATTGAGCTCAAAGGCTGCAAGTGCATGCAAGCCTATTATAGCAGCGATGTATACTCTCATCACATGCTCCTGGGGGTATCCAGAAGTATGAAAGTCTTCCAGACCTGTGGATTAATGTGACATATTTACAGAAGATCACCATTTCTGATCGAGGATTGGCAGTAAATCTCACAAGCAGCTGATCTGACAGTCAGAGATATGTAAGATAAAAGATTTACTGTAAATAGAAGCAAGGGTTTCACATTTTGCAGTTACTGAAGGATGGTAACTGAAATGATTGTCATAGGGGTAATGGAGAAAAGAAGAGACTGTCTTTTTAGGCAGCACCAGTACACTGTTCACACTGGTCTCAATTTTCTCTAGATCTTTTGTACTCTGCTGGAATACTCTTATAACCCCAGTTTAGCATCAATAGGGAGCAGACACAGTTTTCATTTTGCTATGCAGTGCATATACATTTCACCCAATAAATCAGCAAGGGACTCCAGATTAAAAATAACAGAATCATAGATTCATAGAGTGGTCTAGATTGGAACAGACCTTAAAGATCATCTAGTTTCAGCTCCCTGCCATGGGCAGGGACATCTTCCAGTAGATCAGAGTCCTCAAGGCCTCACCCAACCTGGCTTTGAACACCTCCAGGGAAGGGGCATCCGTGACCTGCCTGTGCAACCTGTACCAGTGCATCATCACCCTCACAAGTGAGTGGGGTAGGGATTCGTAAGGAGCTGGGGCAGGACACAGCCAGGACAGCTGACCCCCAAATGTCCAAAGACAGAGATGCTGTCATGTTCAGCAATGTAGAGCTGGGGAAGGAGGAGGAAGTGGAAATGTTTGTATTTATGCCATCTGTCTCCCCAAGTAACCTTCATGTGTGATGGACCCCTGCTTTTCTGCAAATGGTTGAGCTGAGTTTCTGCCTGCTGATGGGAAGCAGTGAATGAATTCCTTGCTTATCTTTGCTAACAGCTTTTAGTTTAGCTGTTAAACTCTCATCATCACAGCTCATGAGTTTTCTCATATTAACTGTTGTGATACTCTGCTCCATCCTGCTGTATGGGGAGTGAGTCAGTGTCTGTGTGGGGATTAGTTGCTGGCTGGAGTTAAACCATGGCATTAGTCTAGTTGTGAATTAGTTTCACTGGAACTCCTATGAGGGATGAAATTCCTCCTCGGATCTGATGGCTCTTTATAGGAATTAATGTTCTTAAATGTTGCAATGAGTACTTCAGATCAGACACCCTGTATAATGGAAATCCTCTCCTACAGAGGTTATGGTCCTGGCCTTAGCCACTGCAGCGTTACAGGAACTTTTTAACAGATTCCTGCACATAGGTGGCTAAAGAAATTGTAATTTTTCAGAAGCAAGAAGTTCTATGGTGATCATAACAGGTTGGAAAGATGAACTTTAAGACTTTCAATGGAGTCCTTAAATGAAAAGAAGTAAAAAAATTCCAGGAGGTGAAGGTTCCATTCAAAAGTGTTATAGCTTCCTGGAGCTGTTCAAGGCAAGATTGGACGTGGCACTTGGTGCCATGGTCTAGCCTTGAGCTCTGTGGTAAAGGGTTGGACTTGATGATCTGTGAGGTCTCTTCCAACCCTGATGATACTGTGAACTCTTTAAGGTATACATAAACCTTCAGAGTTTTCATGCACACGGATTCAATTCTGTTTCAGCCCTTTTATAAAACCACAGACATTTTCTCATTGAAATGACATCAACATTCAGGGTTCTTTTTCTTAAATCACATCCACAGTGAGCAAACTGTCACAGCAAGTACTTGGGAATTTAAACATTGGCAAAAAAAAGTATTATTAGCATATCATCAGTCTTCTCCCTGCAATTGTCTTACTAGAAGCAGACAGGAGACAGAACAGAGAAAGAAGTGTAAAGGGTCCCTGGGCTTATGCAGCCTTTGATTTGGTCTATGTTGCTGTAAATACTACACTGCAAATATTAGGGAGACTGAATTAGTCTAGAATACTGCAAGCTCTTATACCTTTATTTCAGTCAAAGAAGTGAAACAGTTTGGGGTATGAATAATTTCTACTGCAGAGTCCAAGAAAGGGATGAGAATGCACAATACCTTCAGTCATTCTCACAGTGCATTCATTTATTCTCATTATTGTAAGGAAGCAAAGGTGAAAGAGAGCAGACAGTAGGTGCAGGATGCATATGTGAGGAGCCCTGCTGCGGCAGAGGATTTAAAATGCCACTCCAATGTGCCGGCTACCCTGCCTGCAATGCAGCATCTCTTTCAAACGGCCATGCTGGGATCAGACTTAAGCAAATACCTGTGCAGAGAGTTGGAGCTTTAAATTTCGAACTCTTAGAAAGACAGGGAGTGCAAGAAGCCTGTGAGCCTTTTTATTAAAGGAGGAACTCACAGATATCATCCCTCAAAGCAAGAAATTCTGCGTTGGAGAGAGACTGCATTCAAAAGTCTCTACTGTGTTAAATATTAAATGTCTCATTCCCAGGTCTAGCTGAGGGCATTTGACACAACCTGCTGTCTTCAAAAGCAGCTTTAAGCACCTTTGCATTCCTCTTTTCCTGGGCCAGGCTTCCCTGGAATGAATTTGAGTCTTAAAGTCTGCTCCTTTTGGACAGGCTGTCAGCATTCTGAAAGACCCTTAAAGCAGCAGGGAAATGCAGTTCAGCCACAGTCTTAGAATCATAGCATCAACCAGGTTGGAAGAGACCTCCAAGATCATCCAGTCCAACCTAGCACCCAGCCCTAGCCAGTCAACTAGACCATGGCACTAAGTGCCTCATCCAGGCTTTTCTTGAAGACCTCAAGGGACGGTGCCTCCACCACCTTCTTCTCGTGTTACAAGAGAGCTGTTTATGTGTGCACTTAAGCACAGAAATGGAAGGTCTAACCCAAACCATGCTCTTATTTATGCAAGATTTTCTCATAACTACAAGAGTAAGAGGTAGGCAAATTGTGCAAGATTTCTTCATCCTGGAGGAGAATCTCTCCTGGTAATTGATTAAGAGAAATTTCCTTTAAGGTGAATGTGAACTAAGTGGATAAAAAAGCCTACAGAACTTGAAGGGAAAACATATTACTCACTCTTACTAATTTTCTGCAGTAACTTTGGCTGATTTTAATAAAAGTTTCTGAAACAGCAATTCATCATAAGCTGGCTCATGTTGCTACCCTTGGTACGCTAAGCCTGTTTCCTTCGAAGGGTGTGATTAATAACTTCTGCCTCTTCATGGCTTACCATAAGGCCTGTCAGAACCCTTAACTTTTCCTTCAAATTATCCTCCTTGATATTTTGTATTAAATAGGTACATTTGAAATCCTTGGTAATCCTTCTGTTTTAAATCTCTGTTGTCAGGCTCTTGTTCAAATGAAATCTCTTCTGGAACCTGGGAATGTTATAATGGTTTAAAATTAGCCAGTCTGGCAGCTGTTAAAAGATTCTGACCACATCAGCTTTAGACACCCTATGAAAAATGTAACATCAAAGCAATTGTACTTTGTGTCCTGGTGGCTGATCTTCCTTTTTTTTAATGTCTTTTTTTAAGCACAAAGTAATTTCACCTGTAGGTATTAAATGATAAATGGAACATGTGAAAATCGTTTGGTAACACTGTTTTGGTGTTTTAATTGTTAGGAGAAGGGATCACCTGCAGAACAGGTTTCTGTCTGCAGCAATGCAGCTTGCTGTTCTTCAATGTGTTTGGGAACAGTGTAGGAATTCCACATTTGCCCTAGAACAGCAAAAATCCTGAGTCTGTCAGCATTTTAGGAGATAATTTAGCAACGAGTAGATACCTTCTTGCATCTTAATTCATCCTACTTCTTTCTTGTCAGTTTGTTCTGATCACCTCTTTACCTCCTGCTCTGGCACTTTTGTGACAGTTTTGACTAAACCCTACTTTGTTAAAATGTTGGAACAACCTTTGCAGGCAAACTTTTGGTTACAGAGGAGTTTTAAGTCAGATAAATGTTTGCTTGCAGGCATATTACATTTGTAGCTAGTATGGCTCAAAACTAATTGAATCTGTTTATTTTAGGAAAAGAAGTTGGGAATTATATAGGCTTATAATTGAGATGGTTGAGACAAGGAGGTCAGAAACTTAATAAGGTCAAACACAAAGCAAGGGAGAAACACCAAAGCATAGGAAGACTCTTTAGCCTGCATGGCTCACCAAAAATGTACAGGTCATAGGTATGATAATGGTAATGGTCAG
This sequence comes from Pogoniulus pusillus, assembly GCF_015220805.1. NCBI lineage: Eukaryota > Metazoa > Chordata > Aves > Piciformes > Lybiidae > Pogoniulus > Pogoniulus pusillus. The sequence goes on along the minus strand of NC_087282.1, from coordinate 21,855,403 downwards.
TTTAGAATATGAATTATCTTTGTGAATGCAGATGAAGAGGAGATAAAACAGTGGAGCATGAAAGTTTGCATAGCTCATTTAAAAATGTCAGCATAGTTCTGTGAGATTTTTCACTCTAGCTTGTTTTAAAACCAGGGAAAGAAAAAAAAGCTGCTCAGAGACTCAATTGATTTTTGGTTTTCCTTATTAATGAAAGATGCTCTTGACAGAAAAGACAATGGATTTAGTCATCTCTGTCTCTCATCACCATAATGTATAGGTGTAATGATAAGGTATTTTTAAGGCTCAATCAGTTCTCTGTTTTCTCTTGCCACATTAAAGTCTACATTACCTCCTTCCTCTGTCAACAGTTTGAATATCTCAGCGACTGAATGAAGAAGGAAATGAGAGTTATTAGTCATGAAAAAACCCAAACAACCTGTAGTCCTTGCTTGAAGAAGCAATTACAATAATCTATTTCTATTGTCATAATTTTGCTGGAAACATGAAAACAAATGTGGCTGCTTGAAACTGAATAATGTTGGAAGTAATTTATCGAGACAGTTATTGTTATTACAAAGCCAGTGCAGAGTAAGGAGAAATACATCAACTAGATATGGAATGGGTGCTTGCAAATAACTTATTCAATATGCAAGTGACAATTTTCACTAGTTTTGCTCATCACAAATGTTTTCACCCTCTATTCCATTTTACATCTAATGATTCCAGACATCTCAAGGAAGCCATGTTACTTGTAGGGCTGGAAAGAATTTTGCATAGGTACTTGTATGTGTGTGTGTTGCAACTGCTTTTTAAAGAGCAGTTATTGAACGTTTTTTCAATCTTTCATCAGTAAACCATCCATTTTTAGCAGGGCTGTGCAGCCCAAATGTATTTTCTGCACAGTGTTTATTTGCTCTGCACCCCAGAATCCATTTCAAGGAGACTGACACTGTGAGAGCATGCCCCACGTTTCTGTGAATGTTACTTGCATGCAGAGTGTACCTTAAAAATGATTTCTCCCACTTGGCATATGTTCCAATGCTTCAGTTGTTTGGCATCAGGCTCCTTAGAATAATGCTTTCTGAAAGTAGTTTTTTCACAGTATCACCAAGGTTGGAAGAGACCTCATAGATCATCAAGTCCAACCCTTTACCACAGAGCTCAAGGCTAGACCATGGCACCAAGTGCCACGTCCAGTCCTGCCTTGAACAGCTCCAGGGACGGCGACTCCACCACCTCCCCGGGCAGCCCATTCCAGTGTCCAATGACTCTCTCAGTGAAGAACTTTCTCCTCACCTCCAGCCTATATTTCCCCTGGTGTAGCTTGAGGCTGTGTCCTCTTGTTCTGGTGCTGGCCACCTGAGAGAAGAGAGCAACCTCCTCCTGGCCACAACCTCCCCTCAGGTAGTTGTAGACAGCAATAAGGTCACCCCTGAGCCTCCTCTTCTCCAGGCTAAACAATCCCAGCTCCCTGTATCTGAGAGACTGTAAGAGTAAGGTTTGTTTATAAGCTTCATCCATAGCCATCAGATATCCCAAGCTGCATCCCTTAGTGTTTCTGTAACAACTGGGACCTGGCCAAGTTTTTTGCAATGGGCAAGTAGTTGAAAACGTTTGTCCTCAGGTAGCATTTGTGCTTCTGACAAAGCATGGTTTGTTGCTTTCTAGCTCAAACACTGTTTGTGATAGCAAGGAGAGCAATTTGCAAAACTGAGAAGTTGCCTGCTGCTCCTCCTTTATGTCAGATGTGATGTTTCAGACATTTCCAAAGCCAGACCAAACCGACTGTGCTGTTTTCATTACTTCAGCAAAATAATGGTAGCTGTAGCAGCATACCTGGCACTTCAAAGCTATTCACACCTTTTCAGCTAGCAGATTGTGGATTGTGGAGGACCAGGGTTAGCATAACAAACCATCATACTCCAAGCTTCCAATCAGTATAACAAGAAAACAATAACTGATTTTATGAAAACTGAAGTGCAGTCAAAGAATGTTCAAGAGAAATCTGTTTCAAGAGATTCTTCAGAGTCTGTAGAGAAGAAAAGACTAAGGAACTTGGCTCTCTCTTCTAGTGCAAGGTGTGTGCTTAGGAATACAGAGCTCTGGGCCCGTGAGTATACCTGACATCTTCTCATGGCCTGTGAACACAGATGCAGAGTTTGAAATGCTTTGCTTTTTCTGGAGGCTATAGCAGAGATGACAGCACTTCTGAGACCTGCTGTTTGCTTGGATGTTGCTGAGGCTACAATGCTGCAGCATGACAGTTTATGACATGGCAACAAGAGAAAAGGAGGCCCTGAAGTGGCTAAACCATATTCAAAGTGTTCTGTGCTGGCTGTCTGCACCACAGATAAGCCTCCATAATGTCTCTGGACAACCTGTCCCAGTGTGTCACCACCCTCATGGTGAAGAACTTCTTCCTAATGTCTAATCTAAATTGAGCTTCTTCCAATTTGAAGCCCTTACCCTTTGTCTTACCACTGCCTGCCTTGTAAAAAGTTCCTCTCCGGCCCTCATCTCAATCTGCTTGGACAACTTCTCTCTAGTTCTCCTCTGTAGACCTCAATTTGTGCTGGAAGTGTCTCCAGGAGTGCCTTTTTTTTGTCCTGTAGTTTTTGCCTGCTTGCCTCTTTTTTGGGACACATTACTCCTGGACTTGAGGTATTCCTTTGTGATGTCCATAATGATATCTGCTGGGCACCAGTCCTTTAGCAACAGATTGTGTTGTTTGCTATAGGTAAGAGGACTTAGGAGACACTGAAGTTAATAACTACAGAAAATTGCTTAGTGAAAGGAAATCTCAAATGCCCTCTAATATGTGGGCAAAGTATGAAAGAGCCGAATCTGCCTTTGCTCATTCCTGATTTAGTAAGTCAATTCCAATTTGTTCACTAACAAATGGAAATGGATGTTTGAAACAGTAGCAGCAATTTTGACAATTATTTACTTTGCACCTCTGAAATAGTTGCAAAGGATCTAAGAACGACAGCCTGAGGGTCTGTGTGTCTTTGCTTATTTGCTTTTACAGTTATTGCTAACAACTAAACGTTTACTTTTAGGCTTGCAGGGAAATTTACAGAGCAGTTACTGTGGAAAGGTGTCAGTGTTCCATAAACTGCTCTCTTCCACAGTGGAAGCTGCTTCCTTTTGTTTCCATTCTGTTTCTAATGAGCACTTTGCCTTACTAAGTGTGCTTTGGCTTGTAAAAATACAAAGTCAGGAAAAATGAATATGAAATCTATTTAGTGTGTTTATTAGTACACTTTCAGTGCCTTTCCATCAAATGGCTTGCACCTAATAAAGGTAATGAAGTTGGTTTTGGATGGCAATAGCATTCCATTCGAAGCACTTAAATTTCAGATTTAAATCTATATTATTTTGGAGAAGCCTCACTGCATAGCTGCATAATGATCGCTTGAGCACACAAATTTGGTGCCTCATTGAGTTCATTTTATATTAGTCCAAAGTTTGGTAAATATTCTTTATTAGTTTTAAAAATGCATTATCACATTAGAAGGCTATGCCTTAGCACAATCACTGATGTTGAACTTAATCCAGCTCCTGCTTAAACACTTCACAAACTCAGATATTTGGTTTTTTTTGGTGGTTACAGCTGAAACTTCTTTCATTTCTCTTGTCAGATGACTTTGCAGAGCTGATTTAGCAGTCAGCCTCTTGTTATGTTGCCTGCCAGATACCACCACAGGCCTCTGCTAATCAAATAGCCAGGACATAAAATGAATCTGCATTTATGTACTTCTGCCTTGCCAGGCATGTTTTACACTGTAAATGAGGGACTGGTCTTTCTTGTTTCTACTGATGCAACACTTTCTACTGAGGCTCCTAAAATTTCTAGCTTTATTTAGCTACTAATACATATCAATTTAGCCTGGAGAAGAGGAGGCTCAGGGGAGACCTTATTGCTGTCTACAATTACCTGAGGGGTGGTTGTGGCCAGGAGGAGGTTGCTCTCTTCTCTCAGGTGGCCAGCACCAGAACAAGAGGACACAGCCTCAGGCTGTGCCAGGGGAGATTTAGGCTGGAGGTGAGGAGAAAGTTCTTCCCTGAGAGAGTCATTGGACACTGGAATGGGCTGCCCGGGGAGGTGGTGGAGTCGCCGTCCCTGGAGCTGTTCAAGGCAGGACTGGACGTGGCACTTGGTGCCATGGTCTGGCCTTGAGCTGTGTGGTAAAGGGTTGGACTTGATGATCTGTGAGGTCTCTTCCAATCCTAATAATACTGTGATACTGTGATTCAACAGCTCCAGATGGATTATAATAGTGTTTAAATCTCAGTTTCCCTTGTGGGTCCTTCTTTCCCCTTGGGAATAAACTCCGAAACCTTGTGTCCTAAATAAATAAAAGTAATATAGATTGGCTGTACATAGTGATTTGTTGAGGTGGTAAAAATCCTGTAGAACAAAACTTCAGGCACCCATTTTTTAACATACTGAGGTAGATGAATCTTGGAGCATTAATATAGAAATCTGTATTTTCTAATGCCATGGAGCATTTGAAACTCCCTAAAACTGCAGTGGAATTTGGAAACCTCCAGTCCGTTGAAAATCCTATGAGGAGAGGCTGAGGGAGCTGGGGTTGTCTAGCCTGGAGAAGAGGAGGCTCAGGGGGGACCTCATTGCTGTCTACCTGAAGTATATTGTAGCCAGGTGGGGGGTGGCCTCTTCTCCCAGGCAACCAGCAACAGAACAAGGGGACACAGTCTCAAGCTGTGCCGGGGAAAGTCTAGGCTGGATGTTAGGAGGGAGTTCTTCACAGAGAGAGTGATTGGCATTGGAATGGGCTGCCCAGGGAGGTGGTGGAGGCACCATCCCTGGAGGTGTTCAAGAAAAGACTGGATGAGGCACTTAGTACCATGGTCTAGGTGACTGGATAGGACTGGGTGCTAGGTTGGACTGGATGGTCTTGGAGGTCTCTTCCAACTTGGTCAATTCTATGATTCTAAGAAGGATAGCAAGCAGTGCTATACTTTGTATCTTTAAAGCTAATTAAAAGAATTTTATATGGTAAAATTCATAAACATGTTGAGCAAACTCTTCCTTATAAAGTACAAAGTAATCCAAGCAACCTTTTCCAAATCTTCATGCTTAGCCCAGTCCAATACTGGGGCTATAACCATACTTTTCCATGCTTTCATACAACTGCACTGATTCATAGAATCAACCAGGTTGGGAGAGACCTCCCAGATCATCCAGTCCAGCCTAGCACCCAGTCCTGTCCAATCAACCAGACCATGGCACCAAGTGCCCCAGCCAGGCTTTTCTTGAACACCTCCAGGACGCCACCACCTCCCTGGGCAGCCCATTCCAATGCCAGTCACTCTCTCTGTGCAGAACTCCCTCCTAACATCCAGCGTATATCTCCCCTGGCACAACTTGAGACTGTGTCCCCTTGTTCTGTTGCTGGTTGCCTGGCAGAAGAGCCCAACCCCACCTGGCTACAATGCCCCTTCAGGTAGTTGTAGACAGACATCCATGAGGTCTGTCTTGAGCCTTCTTTTCTCCAGGCTGCACACCCCCAGCTCCCTCAGCCTCTCCCTTACCAGCTTTGTTGCCTTTCTTTGGATACATCCCAGTATCTCAACATCTCTCTTGAACTGAGGAGCCCAGAAGTGGACACAGTAATCAAGGTATGGCCTGACCAGTGTTGAGTACAGGACAGAATAACCTCCCTTGTCCTATTGGCCACACTGTTCCTGATCCAGGCCAGGTTCCTCAAAACATTGGTTGGGAAATAGAAGATGGCATAGCTTACTATAACAAGAACATTGGAAAACCTTAGCTGTTGAAGCAACTCTTTTCTTGCCTGGCCCTCAGTGGTGTCAATACTTCAGCTGGTCTGCTGACAATAACTCCATTACAATTATGCTAATATTGAAATTTCTACTGGCTGAACACCTGCCTTGGAAAACACAAATATTCTGCTCCTTTAATAACATATAAGACAATTTGTTTATTTGTAGTGTCAATTCTTTTTAATATTGTACTAACTACTAGGAATAACTTTGATCCTAGCAGTTATCTGATTCCAAAGTCTGCTGTTGTTGTTTACTGAATATTCACTGCAGTTACAAGAAAATTAGATATACAGTAACTCTACTTAGATATTATTCAACTTTAATGAAAGTGAACCATAAGCCAGCTTTAATGAACTTCTGCATATTGCATGTTGTTTTGCTTCATAAATAAATCCTTTTGCAGTCACAGTTGTAAGTGAAAATTTCTCTAATACATATTCAGATAATTAACAATTAAAGATTTCTTTTCCCTTTCTTCTCTTTAACAATGTTTGAAAGAAGAAGCCCTTAGCAAAAAGGAATAAACATCAACAATCTAAGCCTGTAGCAATTCAGTTTTACCCACTATGGAAAAAACCTGCCAAGATAAGGATTAAGTAAAGGAACTTGGTCCAAGTTGCTTTGAGGTTCATGGAAACACCTTTGCTGACAGCAGTGAGTATGAATCAAGTCTGTGCACATCTGCATTTAAGTTTTATCCTGTCATCATGCTCTTCAGATGTATCCCAAATGCCATCTGAAGTGATCCTGTTTTCAGAAATCCTTTTTCTTCAAGAAAAGATCTTTTGCCTTCCAGGAAGATGGACTTTGGGTGCAGGTATAAGTTCTCTGGAAAATCACTCCACTCTTGATTTTCACCAAAACACCTTTGTTTCACCCATATCCCCTTGTAGCCACATATATGATCCAGAGGGTTGGAGCACCTCTTGTATGAGGACAGGCGGAGAGAGTTGGGGCTCTGCAGCCTGGAGAAGAGAAGGCTTTGAGGAGACCTCATAGTAGCCTTCCAGTATCTGAAGGGGGCCTACAGGAAGGCTGGGGAGGGACTATTGCCAAGGTGTTGTAATGACAGAACAAGGAGTAATGGGTTTAAGCTGGCAGAGTGGAGATTTAAACTGGATGTTAGGAAGAAGGTCTTTCAGTGAGAGTGGTGAGACACTGGCACAGGTTGCCCAGGGAGGCTGTGACTGCACTTGTACTGAATAAGGTTTTTCATTCAGTTTACAATGAAGTCCTTGCATGTTGAAATCCTTCAAGTGAGCAATAAAATGGATTTTTGTTAGGAAAATGGAGAGTAAGCTTCAGAATATTATTAATGGAGCAGATTTACTTACCCATAAGTGCCTACTGAAATAAAAGCTTATGTCTTGGCTATTGCTGTTGTAAGGAGGAAAAATATCCAAAAAAGAATGTCCCTTCAGTGCCATTTGTTTAAAGCAAAGGTGTGAAAAGAGAGAGGTCCACATTATTAAGGCTATGATAGGAAAGAGGCCATAAAATTAGTAATTCACATTCTGAGAATCATTGTATCAAGTGATTGGAATTGTTTTCAGCTAATATGTGTATTGTTACCCTTTTCCCCCTATGGCCATCTGAACTGATATCCTATAAACAGAAAGTGAGAAGCAGAGAGTGATGTCAGTTCATATCATTGACACACCTGATAAAATCTGGGGAGAAATAGATGATGTGGTTCTTTTTATCACATAGCATGTGATCTTTTGTGTTAGGACCATTATTCAAAGCAGAACTAATGTGAAGAAATTTGAAGGCTGAACGTTTTAAAACAAGATGAGAGGAGCTGGATGATTCTAATTGTTTTGTTCCACCTACTCATCCTTATTTATCATGAACCAGATCTGGATTTCCTACAGTTATCAGTCACTGCATGCATTGAAATGCTTTGACAGAGTTCAAAAACATTACTCCTTCTCCTATTGCAACAGGCCCTGCTGAAACACTTAACTCCATCTTTTTAGTAAGTCCTCTTGAAGCACTAAAAGGCTGCCGTAAGATCTCCCAGGAGTCTTCTTTTCTCCAAACTGAACAACCTCTGCTGTCTGAGCTTGTCTTCATAGGAGAGATGTTCCAGCCCTCTGATAGCTTTTATGGGCCTCCTCTGGATGTAACTGATCAGCTTCCATAAACATATCAATATTCCTGTTCCTCATATGAGCATGAAATTGATCTCTTATGGTGGGAGGGACTTTTTCTCCCCTATTCCCTGTTCATGAATTCAAGAGGAGTGGGAAGACAGGTTGTCAATGAAGACTGAGGTAAAAAAGTTGGGTGCCTCTGCCTTCTCCTTGTCCATTTTTACCAGTTTGACAATCATGTTTGTCAGGAGAATTGCTTTCTTTGGCCTTCCTTTTGTGGCTGCCATACCTGCAGAAGCCCTTATTGTTCTTTGCATCCCTTGCCAAGTTCAGCTCCAGCTGTGCCTTCCTGACTCTGTTGTTACATAACACTTACAGATTGGAGAACTCCCAGAGCCGTCATACTGTGGCATTCTCTTTGCTCTGGAAGTAGGTCATTAGAGGATGTTCTTCCTTCTGTTTCTTGCTATGCCTATAGCTGTGAATTCTCCCATAACTCCAGCTGTCAAGGTCATGAATGTGATTTTTACCAACTGCTCTTCAAAATGGATTAAAAAGAAAAAATCCTTCTTAAATTCTAGAAGTAAAAGAATACATCTAATTTTCTTAGGAATTAATAAGCCCTCCCATGGAAGTCATATGACTGGCACATATCTGTCTGGAGAAAAGGTTAATACATGTAATATAAAGATTAATAGTCCAATTAATTATGTCCTTTGTGAAACTGTTTAAGGAAGCTTGACAGGCAGATTAGTTTAATTTCACAGAGATCCGACAAGACATAGGAATCTCAGAAGCATTACTTTTGGAGCAGCTGAGAAAGCATAACTCATATGACTTAAACCCCTGCCATGCAGTGGTAGAATTGCAAATGCTACCTGACTAGGTAAAACAGTCAGAAATCCACTCTATTCAGAGTATCACAGTCTCACAGTATTATCAGGGTTGGAAGAGACCTCACAGATCATCAAGTCCAACCCTTTAGCACAGAGCTCAAGGCCAGACCATGGCACCAAGTGCCACGTCCAATCCTGCCTTGAACAGCTCCAGGGACGGCGACTCCACCACCTCCCCAGGCAGCCCATTCCAGTGTCCAATGACTCTCTCAGGGAAGAACTTTCTCCTCACCTCCAGCCTAAATTTCCCCTGGTGCAGCCTGAGGCTGTGTCCTCTTGTTCTGGTGCTGGCCACCTGAGAGAAGAGAGCAACCTCCTCCTGGCCACAACCTCCCCTCAGGTAGTTGTAGACAGCAATAAGGTCTCCCCTGAGCCTCCTCTTCTCCAGGCTAACCAATCCCAGCTCCCTCAGCCTCTCCTCGTAGGGCTGTGCTCAAGGCCTCTCCCCAGCCTCGTTGCCCTTCTCTGGACATGCTCAAGCATCTCAATGTCCCTCCTAAACTGGGGGGCCCAGAACTGAACACAGTACTCAAGGTGTGGTCTAACCAGTGCAGAGTACAGGGGCAGAATGACCTCCCTGCTCCTGCTGGACACACCATTGCTGATGCAGGCCAGGATGCCCCTGGCTCTCTTGGCCACCTGGGCACACTGCTGGCTCATGTTCAGGCAGGTATTCATAGGACTCACTCATAGGATCATAGAATGTTTTCTATTGTAAGGCAATTGAAAAGATCATCTAGTTCCAAACGTCCTGCCATGGGCAGGAGCACCTTGCACTCATTCAGGTTGCTCAAAGCCTCTTTCAGCCTGGCCTTGAGCACTTCCAGGAAGGGATCATCCAAACCTCATCTGCCCAGCCTGTTTCTGTTTCTCTCCACCCTAGCAGTAAAGAATTTCTTTGTGCTATCTAATTCTACCTTAAGAGACATGTTGAGGTGCTGGAAGGTGTCCAGAGAAGGGCAGTGGAGCTAGTTAGGGGCCTGGAGCACAGCCCTGTGAGGAGAGGCTGAGGGAGCTGGGGGTGTGCAGCCTGCAGCAGAGGGGGCTCAGGGCAGAGCTCATTGCTGGCTACAACTTCCTGAAGGGAGGCTGTAGCCAGGTGGGGTGGCCTCTTCTCCCAGGCAACCAGCAACAGAACAAGGGGACACAGTCTCGAGTTGTGCCAGGGCAGGTCTAGGCTGGATGTTAGGAGGAAGTTGTTCACAGAGAGAGTGATTGGCATTGGAATGGGCTGCCCAGGGAGGTGGTGGAGTCACCGTCCCTGGAGGTGTTCAAGAGGAGGCTGGATGGGGCACTTAGTGCCATGGTCTGGTTGGGTGGATGGGGCTGGGTGCTAGGTTGGACTGGATGATCTTGGAGTCTCTTCCAACCTGATTGATTCTATGATTCATTTCCTTTTGTACTACCACTATACTCCCTGATGAAAAGTCCCTCCCCATTTTTCCTGTAGGGCCTCTTTCAAAACTGGAAGACCACAGTAATATCTTTGCAGAGCCTTCTCTTCTCTGGGCTACGCAATCCAAAGTCTCTCAGCTTGTCCTCACAGGGAGCACAGGGAATGTAATCCAGTGCTAGATCGCTTCTGTGGGTCTCTCCTGAACTTGCTCTAATAGGACCATGTCTTTGTTAGGCTGTGAGCCCTGGAGCTGGACACAGCTGTCCAGGTGGGAGTCTCACACAACAGGAGCAGAGGGGGATGCAACTGGTTTTCTGGGCTGTGAGTGAACACTGTTGGCATTGCCTTGCTGTGAAAGGTTTTTGCTCTGTCGAAAGCTACAGCTCTCAAACCTCAATCTTTAGTATCAGCACTAAGAAAGCTGATGCAAATCCTTGCCATTCATGTTGGTATGTTTTATTGATGACAAACACGTGCAAAATGTTCTAGTCATTTATTTCCTTTGCACACCCTTTGTGCGTGTCTGGTGCCCTTTGTAAATGTATTTGGCTTTCCTGATAACTGGGGTGACTCTTTCCCTGTTGCAAATCTTCAAGTTGACATGACTGTACTGAAGTACTACTGAGCTCCCTATAATGCTTGCCATTATTTCGTCCCTTCCATTGCCCTCTTCCTGCTAACTCTGCTCTTTGTGCAGAGTTAATATTTTTCTAGATTAATCAAGCATTTACACTTTGCTGTGGTGCTGTTTGAGAGAAGGCTTTTGATGTCAGTGAGCTGCGTGCCTGAATTACTTAAGAGAATTTCACTTGTCTGCTTTACCAGCACGATTTGTAATGATGCTGCCTTTAACAGGGATCCCACTTTTGGTACCTGAGAGTTGGTTTTGCTGTGCTTTAGCTTAATCAATGGAAACTGAGCAATAAAGGCAGAATGTCAGCTCTTATTTGAATTTAAGTCCTTAATACAAAAGATGTGACTCTTCTAGCTATTAAGAACACACAAACACCCAGCTTTGCTTTTGGCTAAGTACTCAGATAAAACAAATTTGGCTTATATTTTTTTTTCCAGGAGTAACAATTACAAAACAGTATAAATAATACTCCTGAGATTAGTTTTCCCTCCTGAAAGCCATGTTTTTAGAGGGAGATTGTCAAACTGAATTTATATTCTGCCTGTATATACTTTCAATCTGAAAAGTAACAGAGGAGAAAGTAACTCCTCCATGAGTCTGAAAACCAAGCTCAGACTTCATGTAGATTAAATCAGTGTTTTATTGCCTAGGCATGTGAGCATGAAACTTAAAATACACTGATGTTTATGGCTGAGGCAAACAAACAGTTTCTTTTATTGGATTGCCTCTTGCTCAGCAATGTACCTGCATCCACACTGTTTCCACTGAGTTCTGAGTTGGTAACTGCAAGGGAAGTTAAATTCCTTGGTTGAGATTGTGAGCCTTCTGTACTGGTGTTTGAATTGTACATTGATTTCAAAAGGCTGTCCCATTGTCGTGGCTGCTTTGAAACTGAAGAGCTCCCTGCCCTGTGACAGACACCACTATTTCAAGTTCTCAGTTAATGGTTAAGATTTGCCTAATTCTCCTGTTATAGAAAAAAAAAATGTCTGGTGCAACTTAAAAAGAGAAGCCCATGAGCAGTGCTTGAAAAAACATCTTTAAGCATGAGGATAAAATGTGTCTGTGTATTTGAAGGGTTTTATGGTTGTCTGCCAGCTAAAGCAGAGTGTCAAAGACGGAGGTATGAGGAAGGAAAACTATGAAGCTGACTTGACATAAAAAGTCTGTAACATAAGACTTTGAGGAGAACTTAAAAAGAGGCTTCCAGGCTATTTTCCTTCTGGAAATTGTTTCTGATCTGGTCAGAGTGATTAAATATGTCAGAGGGTTTTCAAATAGTGTATTATGGCTCTAAATCCACTGGTTCAAGACTCAGCTTAACTCTGAGGCTTGTGGGGTCTCAGATGTCTCTCTTGGTTATCAGGAAAAAAAGGCAGATGTGAAAAAATGTCCTGTGCTTCATGAGATGAAGGCAAGTGCCACCTTGAAATGCATTCTGGAAAGGTATTGTGACACAGGTCTTAGTCTCTGCCCCATCATGTAAATTCTTAAACATCATTTTGCATCATAGTTCTTCAATCATTCTCTTAAAAGCAAATCCAAATGAAAGGAGCTCATTGTGGCCAGATTGTCACTTTGTCTGTTTATTGATTGTCCTAAATATTAGTATGTCACATCTTTCAAAAGGAATTTATCCCTGGTTCTTATGCTTAATTAGGATTACTCTGCCATAGTATATAATGGAATGAGGTATGCTTTGGAATTTCTTTTGCATAGAGAGAATAAATTGAATACTAACATTTTACCAAGACTAAAATTGCACCCAGTAATGAAGCCTAACTAAAATATGAATCAGCTTTTGACTAATTCACACCTGCAATTCAATGCTCTTTAATTAGAAGCATAAGTGTCTGGTACCTCACCTGTGCCTGAATTAGAGTTGCAGATAAACACTTGCCTGCAGAAGAGGAGACAAACTGGTGAAATGATGATATTTTCCATCTGAAGCATATTCAGTGGAGGATGTTTGAATTGCTTTCCCAGCTTCTCAAAACCAAAATATTTTACTCTTAGGAGCTTTGTATGCTTCTAACTGGATTAAGAGCACATTTGTCCTTCAGAAAACTTGAACATTTTTGTATACAACAGGATATGCCCCAGTGCCTTGCCACCAGCTGGTGACATGTGTTGTGTGTTGCACATATTGATCTTGCATAAGCCTAAAATCCAGATGTTTTACAGAGAGTCAGATTGGACTATCAATGATCCTATCTGACCTTTATACTCTAAAGTCTTTCATTTTTTGTTAGTACCTTGGCTCTGTCCTTTAGCTATCAATGTTTTATCTTTCCCTGATTCTGCAGACAGCTTAAGCAGATTCTTCTTGAAGGCTCATACTCACACAAACAATACTCTAGCTATGATGTTAGCAGTAGAGTGAGAAACAGCTCTTCCAGAGACACTAGAATGAAAATGCCTAAATACCTGCATAGCTTCGATGGTCACAAAGCTCAATCCTTTCATAATTGTAAGTTCAGAGTAGCTATGATGACCAAAATCAAACTAATAAATATAGTTAATTTGATTGCAAATAATAACTCAGAGTAAATTAAGTCCTGAGTTTTTTAATTGCAGAGGTAAAACCCAATTTAGCAATCCACTGATCCTTAAGAGTCGTTAATAATAATCTGGAATCACTGACTGGCTCTGGCTATCTCTGGCACAGATGTGAAACTGCAGTTTACCAGATTGCTTTTCAATGAGGATTTCATTCTTTTAGAATTTAAAAATCCTTTTGCTGTATCTATTGCAGATCAAGAGAGGTTCTCCTTTCCCTCTATTCTGGTACTGTGTTCAGTTTTGGGCTCCCCGTTGAAGAGGGACAGGGATCTGCTGGAGAGGGGCAGTGGCTACGAGGCTGATTAAGGGACTGGAGGGCATGCCTGATGAGGAGAGGCTGAGGGACCTGAGACTTTTTAGCTGGGAGAAGATTGAGAGGGGATTAAATAAATATTTATAAACAGCTGAGGACTGGTCAGGAGCAGGGGGGACAGGCTCTGCTCACTTGCTCCCTGGGATAGGACAAGGAGCAATGGATGTTGCAGCACAGGAGGTTCCACCTCAATGCAAGGGTGGACTTCTTTAAGAGTCCCAGCGCACTGGCACGGGCTCTTCAGAGAGGTTGTGGAATCTCCTCCTCTGAAGACTTTCAAGGCCTGTCTGGATGCATTTCTCTGTGACTTGTGCTAGACTGTGTCCTGCTTTGGCAGGGGAGTAGGACTCAATGATCTCCTTGGGTCCCTTCCAAACCCTGATATCCTGTGATCCTATCATCCTGCTTTCAAAGCTACTTTTGGTTCTAACAATGAGAGGTTTGGAGAGCTTGATGTGATTGAGAATCTATTGAACTGGCTTGGAAAACAAATAGAAAATACACAAACACTGTGCAGGCCGAAATGTATAACTGCAAAGGCTTTTTCTGTTGACTTCTGAGTCAGTGACTTTCAGTAAGTGAATAACATGACAAATGTTGATTCCTTAGTAGCACTGTCTATACACTTCCTGGTGCACTCAACAGGAATTTTTCATTTCATGCATCATTTATAATTTGCTGCAATGATTATGAGGTCTGTCTCTCCCCCTCTCTCTCTCTGTGCATACATAAATAGAAATCTCCCTCTCTTTTTTAAGAGGAAGGGAGGGAGTGTGCCTTGTCAGCCTTCTCTATGGTATGAGTCTTTTCCTGTGTGGAAAATTTGATGGGATAAATTGCATGAACGCAAGTTTCTACATGCACTTATCTTGGGAGATGTGAAAGAGCACTAAAATAGTTGATGCAATTTAGACATTTAATTATGGGAAATGTTAGCACATTTCCGTAACATCCCATCTGCTTCCCAACCACCAGCATTAATTCAGACCTCAAAATGGAAAGGCCTTGAGAAAATCATGATTATGAGGACAGGCACTGTGAGCAAAGGTCTCCTTATCACTAGAGCCTTTTCACAGTATCACCAAGTTTGGAAGAGACCTCACCTCATAGATCATCAAGTCCAACCCTTTACCACAGAGCTCAAGGCTAGACCATGGCACCAAGTGCCACGTCCAATCCTGCCTTGGACAGCTCCAGGGACGGTGACTCCACCACCTCCCCGGGCAGCCCATTCCAGTGTCCAATGACTCTCTCAGGGAAGAACTTTCTCCTCACCTCCAGCCTAAACTTCCCCCAGCATAGCTTGAGGCTGTGTCCTCTTGTTCTGGTGCTGGCCACCTGAGAGAAGAGAGCAACCTCCTCCTGGCTACAACCTCCCCTCAGGTAGTTGTAGACAGCAATAAGGTCTCCCCTGAGCCTCCTCTTCTCCAGGCTCTTTCAAAACTGGAATAGGCTGCCTGGGGAGGTGGTGGAGTCGCCGTCCCTGGGGCTGTTCAAGGCAAGATTGGACATGCCACTTGGTGCCATGGTCTAGCCTTGAGCTCTGTGCTAAAGAGTTGGACTTGATGATCTGTGAGGTCTCTTCCAATCCTAATAATACTGTGATACTGTGAAAAAGACTGAGTTGATCCTTTGCCTTTAATGTTGCGTAGGAATTAAGTGACAGGATCCTTCTCATTATTCTTTAGTTTGTCTTTTAAATCACAGAGGTTTCAGAGTGTCTTACTGGCCTGGTTACTTTCCATTTGAATGAGAAACTGTCACTTTAACCTCTCATCTCTTATGGCTGTTCCTGTAACTCTTTAGACATCTTTGTGCACTGCACATCCTCATTTATGCCATCCTCATTTGTGCATCTGGAAGGCAAATGTGATAGATTTCTTTACTTCTAGGTAGGTTCCTCCACAGGAACACAATTAATATGGGAAACTGAGTAGCAACAAAAAATGTTGCTATGCACTCCTGTAGGCTTCCCAGAAAGTTAATTGAAAGAGCACAGGATTGGGTTGTTAGTATTTGTTCTTTAAAAACTTAACAAACTTCTAAGATTTTTGTTGGAAGCTAAAGCCCATAACCAATTTTTTTTCTCCCCATGGCAATCATTTCTCAGTCTGAAGGACTATTGTCAGTAAAGCCAAAGTATGACTTACTGAGGTGCAAAAGTTAGTAAGTGCAAACAAATCCTTGTACTCAAGAGAAGACACTGACATAGGCAGGAGTGATGGCATGAATGGGTATATTGAACAGAAGGAATGATGTCATTTTTGTCTTCTCTTCTTAAGGTTTGTTAAAACACATGGAGGTACTGAAGAAAACCCTTCTTGTGCTCCTGATCCTTCAGCCAATCACCCCAGTACCTTGAACTCCTTTTCAATTGCTTTTGTGTTTCTGTGCTCAACCTTGTTGCTTCCAACCTGTATGACCACTGATGGATGACAATGCAAGGGCTGAACCAGGAAAGGGAGTGTCCTAATGACATCTCTGACCTGGGCCCCAGGGAAGCAGCAGACTTTCCTGTGGGATTGATTTGGTTGGTGTACAGGGCCCTCTGTTCCCCTCAGAAGGGAATCACCTACAACAATTGCTCTCCTTTTTTTTCTTGACACAAGTAGTTCTAATGCATGGGGCTGGCTGAATCGTCCCAGACAATCCCCTGGGTGGATCTGTATCTATTTCTTCTGTACCTTGGCTCTCCAGTTCCACAGCCCTGTGCTTCTTGTCTAAGGACAATTGAGAAGGTGAGGGAGGCCAGGCAGCAGGGATCTGTTTCCACTCCCTCCTGTCCTTTAGGTCTCCTCCTATTCTTCTTGACCAATCTCTGCAGCCTTTGCCTCCAAGTGTTGCTCCACCAGTCTATTTCTCTCTCACACTCCATGACACTCCTCAGCCTTTCCAATTTCTCTTCCAGCTCTGCCATCCAGCTGAGCAGAGCATTGACCTGCTCACACTGCATACAGGTGTCCTCTCTGCTGTTCTCCAGTGCCAGGCTCAGACACTCCCTGCAACCAGACAATTGGACAGCTATATGTTTGTGGGGGAATTCTGTTTGGGTCCACACATTCCTCTTGTCAATGGCTTTTACCTGTGGGAACCTAGCCCTTCCTTCCCCCAAACTACCACACCTGGTCACTATGCTACCTCTTCTTCTGCAAGTGGACCAGTTACAATCAACTGAGCTCACCTCTCTGCCTGGTGAGGTCTCCCTGAGGCTTCTGACTGGATGTGATGGTTTTTGCTTCATTTAGTGGTTCTGCTGGAGGTACTGGCTCTGCCAAGCCACCTGAGCAGCTTGCCCACAGCTGCCAGCCCTTAGCACAGGCATATAGAAGCTGACCTGGGCAGTGACAACAGACCTGAGAAGAGAAGGTATCCAGAGTTTTGAAGACATCTTGTTCTCACCTGCTCTGATAAAAACAATTATCTTGGACACCATGTCAGTTGAAATATAGCCATGAAAGGGATGCTGCTACAGCTGCAGATTGCCAACAAATGTGGGCATTCCATTGGTGGTTTGATTTTGTTGGTTTGTTTGGCTTTGTGGTTTGTTTTTTTGGTTGGGATGTGTGTACTGCTGTAAAGGAGTGAAACTAGGATAGTAACTTCTAATCATGCTGTGTGTGTTTGGCTTCTTCTCCCTCTTTTAACCTTTTCCTTTATCCAAAGGAAAAGCAAAAAGAGAGACTATTAAAGATTCCAGTATGGAAGAGGCTGAGAATCCCCTTTTAAGCTACACTGAAACAAAAAAAGAATACTGTTGAATCTATGCAATAAAGGATTTTGATCAGGCAAAAATAATAGAGGAGCCCTTAGACATCTAATCAACTCAATGTAAACAGGATACATCACAGTGCACGGTGGAGTCGCCGTCCCTGGAGCTGTTCAAGGCAGGATTGGACATGGCACATGATGCCATGGTCTAGCCTTGAGCTCTGTGGTAAAGGGTTGGACTTGGTGATCTGTGAGGTCTCTTCCAACCTTGGTGATACTGTGATACTACTGTGATACTGTGACTCACCTTCTCTTCATCAAATACTTCTTACCAGTCAACATATTAGAGCAGTTAACAGCTATGAGCACAGCTTCTCTGTGAGCAACCAAACTTATTTTTACCTGTGGAAATAGGTAACCTTTTGTTTATTTATTCAAAAATATCCTGTTCAATTTTGAATGGGACAGACAAAATAGAGAGACAACACATCCTAGTCACCCATGCTTCACTATGGCTTTTGTTGACTAACAAAAATAGCCCGTTTGGTCCATTTTGCTCTCAAAAGAAAATGTGCTGTAATCAATACTTCAGATATTTCAGACTTAGAAGAGCTATGGTTCTTGTTTAGAAAACACAAGGCAGTATCAGAGAAATTAAATTAAATTGCTCAGCTATTTAGTTTTCTTGTAATGGCAGCAGAACAAGTCAAGCTTTCAAAAGTTCTATAAAGAGTGCTATGTTTTTCCAGCACAATTATCATTAAGGTTGATGGATTGCCAGGGAGGCAAAGAATAGCACATTTTCTGCATAATTTTTGTCAGAAACTGGCTGCCATTAAGCTATCCTTACACTTACCCATTAAGCTTATCAAAGCTGGAGGTGGGAAGGTTCAGACTGGATGTGAGGAGGAAGTTGTTCAGCATGAGAGCGGTGAGAGCCTGGAATGGGTTGCCCAGAGAGGTGGTTGAGGTCCCGCTCCTGGAGGTGTTTAAGGTCAGGCTGGATGAGGCTCTAGCCAGCCTAATCTAGGGTGGAGTGTCCCTGCCCATGGCAGGGGGGTTGGAACTAGATGATCCTTGTGGTCCCTTCCAACCCTGACTGCTTCTATGATTCTATCCAGTTTGAAGAACATTTATTAGCATCTGTGAATGGACAAAGCAGACCAGACAGCACAGAAACAATCTTTAACTTTTGTTCCACTCTGTCAAATCCTCCTTGAAAAATCCTAACCCTCTGAGAGGTTTTTCTTATGTTGCTTTCCTTGGCCATCAGATTGAGCTATTCATCTGTTCAAGCATCTCTCTGGTGGTCTCACATGCTTGGTTTGGTTATGTTTGAAGTTTTGCCTGTATCATCAGACTACTTCTGGCTGGCAAGTAAAATCCACTGAGCTACTGTCATGACAGTGCTAGAGATATGTGGCTTTGGAGAGCTGGCAGTATGATTTCATGGAAGCTCACTACTGTATTGTTACTGGACATTTCCCTAGCCAGGGGAATCTCCTAGTAGGGTCTCTCCCCTGCGGTCTGACAGTTATAAAGGAAATTAAAGGAGTCAAAAAAATTGGTTTCAAAATGTTGCCTAAATGTAAAGGACAGTTTTTCCAGGTGCTCTGAATTGACTTAGTCTGTATGAATTTCATAAAACTCTTAAATATTCTCAGAAAAAGGGGCATTTGCTCTCCTCAATAAAGACAACAAGAACATGGCAAGAAAAAAGGCTGTGTTATGTCCCTACATAGATGTGTTTGTTGCAGGAGATTTCATTTGCTGGTGTATGTGGCTGAAAGAATTTTAGCTGTGTACATCTGAATTTTTTTGCTCTAGCTTCTGTTGAGTCCTCATGAGCTCATATGAGCACCCCTGTGACATTTGGGTCATCTTGGAAGTTCCTGATTTCCCCTGGGTGATGTTCAGCTCGTTCTGAGGTTACTTATGTTATCCTCATATTCAAGGCCAGAGTTACTCTTGAAGAAGGGGAAAAGAAGATATTTTTTTTTTCCGTGCCTATTTCCTAAAGTGTTTTTCTGCCTTTGTTTTAAAGAGTGAAAATGACATCATATAAAGTTTTAGAGTTGGATTCATAGGAAGAGATATTTACCCAAACTTGTCTGTGGTGTCAGCACAAGGCTTTGGAAAAGGATGTCAGCTGGGTGTGTACAAACATGTCATATCTTGGTTTTTATGAATTAGTTTATTCCATTGTGTTTAGCTTTGCTACAAGTGTTACAGATCAGAGAATTATTGAACTGAAAGAACCTAGAAATCATTATCTTAGTATATTTAATGTAGAAATGGCTCATGGATGTTAATTTTGTCTAGTTAGTGAATTATAACTCCAGCCAGATATAAATGACTGTGTAGAATAGCTAGGTAGAGTCACCATGCTCTCTCTGATGGTAGATTAAGTCAGTTTTAACTTCACAGGTATGCAGATATGTGTATTGTTGGTCACATTGCACAATTAAACTTGCTGAGAATATACAGAACTATAAAGTGGAAGATTTTACTCAACACTTACTGCCTGTACTACTGCTACATTTTATGGTGTGTTTTGCTTTATATGAGATGAGGGTGCTCCTCTATGTTGAAAAATCCATAAATCAAATTCTGTGCATATTAGGCAGCTTTTAATAGAATTCACGTGAGTGTAATTCATCTTCTCCAAGTTGCATGTGTGCCAATTCATCAAACCCCCAATTGTGTCAGATAACAGCCTAATAAATAATTATTTCTGCATCCAGCCCTTCTGAAGGGCTTGTGAGGTTACTTGCTGATTCATCAGTGCTGATGTTGAGGCAAACCTTCTGTGATCAACAGAACTGTAGCTCATCTGGGTGATTTCCCTTTTTCCCTCACAAGTGCAGAGCTTACACATTTTGTTTGCTCAAAGCCTTGCCAAACCTGACCTTGAATAATTCCAGAGATATGACCTCAACTGCTTCCCTGGGCAACCTGTTCCAGTGCTTCACCACCTTCATGGTGCAGAATTTGTTCCTAGCACCCAATCTAAATCTCTTCTTCTCTAATTTCAAACCATTGTCCCTAGTCCTATCACTACACACCTTTGCAGTCACTCTGCAGCCTTCTTGTAGCCCCTCCTCAGGTACTGGAAGGCTAATATTAGGTTTCCCTGGACCTAAATCATAGAATCAACCAGGTTGGAAGAGACTTGAGATCACCCTGTCCAGTCAACTAGACCATGGCACTAAGTGCCTCATCCAGTCTTTTCTTGATGTCTACAACTACCTGAAAGGAGGCTGTAGCCAGGAGGGGGTTGGTCTCTTCTCCCAGGCAACCAGCAACAGAACAAGGGGACACAGTCCCAAGTTGTGCCAGGGGGAAGTATAGGCTGGATGTTAGGAGGAAGTTGTTCACAGAGAGAGTGAGTGGCATTGGAATGGGCTGCCCAGGGAGGTGGTGGAGGCACTGTCCCTGGAGGTGTTCAAGAAAAGCCTGGATGAGGCACTTGGTGCCATGGTCTAGATGACTGGATAGGGCTGGGTCATGGAGGTCTCTTCCAACCTGGTTGATTCTGTGATGTAATAGCAGCCTTCCAGTATCTGAAAGGGGCCTGCAAGAAGGCTGGAGTAAGACACTTTACAGAGGACTGTAGTGATAGGACCATGGACCTCCAGGGATGGTGAGTAGCTTCTACTAGGACACAGAGAAGGTTTTATTTTGGAGATGTTTGTAGGGTAGAAGTTCATGAATTTTATGGCCATTTATATCAAGTGCATGAAAATATTGCCATTGCAGAAAGTGTGTACAGGACAAAACCATAATGAATTGTTTGTATTTGTAATTCCTTCCTGTGTTCAGAGAAAGTTTCACTGAACTAAATGTGAGGTATGGCAAACCTTGTTTATGAAAACAATGCAAACAGAAATAAATCCAGGCAAGTACAGATGGATTATTTCTCTGTAGCTTGGTGTGCATTTTTTAAATCAGACTTGGGAATAATCTAGCACATCAATCAGCATTGTGAAAGTATGAAGTTTCTTTTCCATCATTTGTATTTTTATGTGCCTGGAAGGTTTTTTCCCCCTGCTTTTCTCTAGTCCAAATTCTGATTTAAGATCTATCAGGAGTGTGAAGATTTCCTGCAAAGTTTCCTTCACAATATCCTTTCCTTACCTCTTCATTACCAACTAAGAAAGATTCAAAACATTCTGCAGCTATTAATTATTCAGCACATCTCTGTGAATTACTTTAGAACCATCCCCATTTCACACATAAGGCAACAGATCTTACCTAGATCTTGACACTGAGATGCTCAGCAGCAATTCAAATTAGATTCTATGTGATCCTTCTCATCATGAGACACAGTCACTGTCTTGCCTCCCAAAGCCAACAATTAAATCAGGATGGGGATTTGAACTTTGAGCTCCTGCAAATGACGATGCTGTTCCCAGATCCTTGACTATTCTGGGCTGACACGCTCCCACAGAGGCAGCCCTGATTTGAATAAATAATTAAATATTAATTAGAGCAGAGGCAGTCAGTCACAGCCAAACAGTTTGGTTTGAATAAATAAGCATTGTCTTGTGTGTAAAATGTATTAGTTGTTGGAAAATTTCTGTTCCATTAAAAAAAATAAAAATCAGGCTATGAAAATACAGTTGGATTACCTAAATGTGAATGTAAACTCTTAGGAAATCACTAAGAAAAAGGCACAAACAAATAAGAGAAGAGGAACCCTATGGTATTTGCAGTAAAACTTTGGTCAGCCTGTTTAGCCTGGAGAAGAGGAGGCTCAGGGGTGATCTTATTACTGTCTACAACTACCTGAAGGGGCATTGTAGCCAGGTGGGGGGTGGCCTCTTCTCCCAGGCAACCAGCAATAGAACAAGGGGACACAGTCTCAAGTTGTGCCAGGGTAGGTATAGGCTGGATGTTAGGAAGAAGTTCTTCACAGAGAGAGTGATTGGCATTGGAATGGGCTGCCCAGGGAGGTGGTGGAGGCACCGTCCCTGGGGGTCTTCAAGAAAAGACTGGATGAGGCACTTAGTGCCATGGTCTAGTTGATTGGATGGGGCTGGGTGATAGGTTGGACTGGATGATCTTGGAGGTCTCTTCCAACCTGGTTGATTCTATGATTCTAAAGCATTTATATTTTTGGTTTCACAATTCTGTATTTCTGATGAAAATTTACAAAGCCAAAGTCATGACAGTTTGAGGACCAAAATACCAAACAACCTCTTACACAATGGAACAGCTGAGGAGCAATATTCCAAAGTGGAGTTTTCAGGAATTGTGTATTTTTTCTGTAGCCCTAAAATGGCCATTAAGAAAATACAGTTAACTGGTTTTGGTGAGCAACATGACAAAATCTCTCCTAAGCCAAATAGTTTTTCAGCCTATTTCAGCAAGAGCTTCTTATCAGAATCATAGAACCAACCAGGTTGGAAGAGACCTCCAAGATCATCCAGTCCAACCTATCCCCCAGCCCTAGCCAGTCAACTAGACCATGGCACCAAGTGTCTCATCCAGGCTTTTCTTGAAGATCTCTCTCATTTTCTCATTAATTCAGCAGTGGGAACACCCCAGGGGTCACCTGTTGTAACTGTGAACTTCATTGTCCATTTGAAGTACTTACAAAGGCTGTTTTGGGATACTAAGCTCTAGTTTGCAACTTTGGTGTGGTGCTTGAGGTTAGATGGTTTGGTGTAGACTCTACTCATCCTTTTCCCTTGCCAGGCATGGTGATGGAGTCTCATGTAGAGAAAATAATCCTGTGTGGTTTGAAACTGTCAAGAATGATACAGCAAGGCAGGAGCTGAACATACTTTAGGACTGAGGAGCCTGGGCCCTTTAACTGTCACTAGATTTCTTGGCTGATCTGCAGTAGAACTTAGGCTACAGCTCATTTTCTGCTTGTTAATCCTGTGCACTTAGAAGCCTGCTTATACTTTTATGCATATCATGAAGTGTCTCTCTAAAATGTGGCATATCCTTAAAGCAGATGAGTTCCTCAGACCTTTTCTAACAAGACGAGGCATGATTAGATGCTAGAATGATGCTTCATTTGCATGTTAAGCTAACTGTAACTGGAAATAATTCTCCATGTGGCTGGCTCAGTGTTTGCAAATTGTTTTACACCCTGTTGAAAAAGAAAAAGATTATTGGCCACTGAGGTTGCAGAAAATCTCTGAGAAGATGCCTGTGTAAGAAAGGGTAACTTATCACAAAGGCTGCAGATGTCTCCTCCCTGAATGCAAACACACATTCATATTCTTCTGTGTCTCATTGCTGTATGACTTTTAAAATGCCAGATAATGTTCTGCTTATTTTTCTGCACACCATTAAGCATTTCATTAGTGCTGGGCAAACAGGAAGGACTGCAGTACTTTGTACATTAACACTAACTTTGAAAGGTCCTCTGTATTTACCTGGCTGATACTCAGAGGCACAAACATGGAATGATTTATGAAAACAAATAGTGTGGATGTTTCCAAAGTCCTTTTCTGGAGATGATGATATTTCAGTTACTACACTTACTGTATCTGGGAGGTTAACTTTGCAACTTTATTTGTTCTAACTCTCGTGTCACTCACCTGGACAGAAACTCTCTTTAGTCCCTACTTTCTATTACTGAATCTCTTGTGCCCAGAGAAGGGCAACGAGGCTGGGGAGAGGCCTTGAGCACAGCCCTACGAGGAGAGGCTGAGGGAGCTGGGATTGGTTAGCCTGGAGAAGAGGAGGCTCAGAGGTGACCTCATTGCTGTCTACAACTACCTGAGGGGTGGTTGTGGCCAGGAGGAGGTTGCTCTCTTCTCTCAGGTGGCCAGCACCAGAACAAGAGGACACAGCCTCAGGCTGTGCCAGGGGAAATTTAGGCTGGAGGTGAGGAGAAAGTTCTTCCCTGAGAGAGTCATTGGGCACTGGAATGGGCTGCCCGGGGAGGTGGTGGAGTCGCCGTCCCTGGAGCTGTTCAAGGCAGGATTGGACGTGGCACTTGGTGCCATGGTCTGGCCTTGAGCTCTGTGGTAAAGGGTTGGACTTGATGATCTGTGTGGTCTCTTCCAACACTGATGATACTGTGTGATACAAAACTTCTCAGATTGGTAAAGTCCTTAAAGATCATCGAGTCCAATCATTACTTTCACAGTATCACCAAGGTTGGAAGAGACCTCACAGATTATCAAGTCCAACCCTTCACAGAAGTCCTTGACTAAACCAAATCTCTTAGCACAGCATCTAATCACTGAGTCGCTATGGTTAGAAGGGACCACCAGGATCATCCATACACCAAAACAAGCAAATACCACAAAAAAAAAAAACAAACACCAAAATGAGCAAATAAAAAACCCATCAAATACACACACACAAATCCCCAAAGCAACCAACCAAACCACTTTTTTCCACATATTTAACATAAATCTATGTGTTTGATGTCCTCCCCCCCCCTGAATTTTCCCATGGATAAATATCTGTCACTTCCCCAGAATCTGGTAAAACTTTTTCAGTCTCATTGTACAGATTCTGTGAAGTTCTCAGTATCTTAACTCTGATTCAGCTCATAGTCCTGCCTGAATAGTTTTGATAAATGAATCTGGTCACCTGAGCTTTAAAGTACAGCAGATTTGGCTCTGGATCTCTGAGTGAAATACATTATCCTAGTACTGAAGAAGAACATGGAGTAAATGTACTTAATCTGAAAGGTAGCCTGGAGTTAGTCCAGAGGTGAATAGTCAAATTTGGTCCTGTTCTTTCTGGCACCTCCTTTATTTGGAAGTTGTTTGGAAAGTTATAACTCCTGATTCATGAGGTTTATCCAAGAAAATGTTCTATTTTTTTTCCTTTTTTGGCTTTTCCTCTATTTGTGCAAGAGGATATCATAATTTGCTTGGTTTAATACACCAAGTGTTCAGCTCACTCCTCTGAGTGCAGTGTAATTATCCACTGAGATGAACAGGTTTACTCACCTCTAGGCAAATACTCCATCATTCATCCTATGGTGCTAGTCTCTCTGCAATGATATAATCATTTAATAGCTGATGTCTTCAAGCAGGTGGGCTTTTAACAGTCCATGTGTTGCTGGCATGAATTTGATGTTTTTATCTCTAC
Source organism: Pogoniulus pusillus (assembly GCF_015220805.1). Classification (NCBI taxonomy): domain Eukaryota; kingdom Metazoa; phylum Chordata; class Aves; order Piciformes; family Lybiidae; genus Pogoniulus; species Pogoniulus pusillus. The sequence goes on along the minus strand of NC_087282.1, from coordinate 21,829,932 downwards.
TTTTAGTTTCATCCTCCATGATGAGTCTTATCAAGCCCTTGTCCTGCAGAGAGAAAATCTCTTCAGCTCAAGCTTTGATGGTCTTATTTGTCCATTCCCAAATTTGCACTTCTGTCAGACTCTTGGCTGCAGCTCTACATTTCATATGTGAGGCTGTTATGATCCATTTAAGTGCCTATGGGGATCTCAACAAGCTTTTTGAAAAGATTAATGACTTAGCTGTGGGTTTTATGATAGTATTTCCAAAGAACAGTCTGCATACCTAATAAGGTTATTCCTACAAGCCAAAATTTGCATTGCTTACTGTAAAAGACTAATACCTGGAATTTGACTATAGGTTACCATAAGGTTTGTTGTTCAGTTTCTGCCTTTTGGAGATCACTTTTGTACAAAAAAGGGGAAATAAATAAGAGGGAAAGAAAGGAAGAAATGTATCAAGTATAAAATGACAAGAGAAGAAGGATATGGATGTGAAGAGTACTTCAGAATCTTGTATAATGTAGGTATACATTTGATAGGCTGTTATTGCCCAGAGTTTCATTTTTTCATTTGGACATGACTCTGAATAGCAGTAATTTAAAGTGATGTTTGATCTTTCATGAGATTTATTCAAGATTTATATGGGTGGTTAGAGAAAGACTCACTGAATCATTAACTAAACTTCATTTTCTAATGCCACCACCACCAAAGAGCAGGCTGGAAGGAAAGAGGTTTACATTGGTGAGACCCCTCTTCAAATTCTGTGTCCAGTTCTGGCATCCCCATCATAAGGAGGACACAGAGCTGTTGGGGCAAGTCCAGAGGATGGCCACAAAAATGATCCAAAGGTTGGAACACCTCTGCTATGAGGATAGGCTGAGAGTTGTTCAGTGTAGAGAAGACTCCAGAAAGACCTTAGAACTGCCTTTCAATACCTCAAGAGGCCTTATGGGAAGGCTAGGGAGGGACTTTTCATAAGGATATCTAGTGATAGAACAAGAAGGAATAGTTTTAAGCTGAGAGAGGTTTAGTCTGGATCTTAGAAAGTCATTCTTCACTACGAAGGTGGTGACACTCTAGAATACTCTGCCCTGGGAGGCTGTGGATTCCTCCTCCCTCGAGGTATTCAAGGCCAGGTTGGATGAAGCCTTGAGCAGCCAAGTCTAGCCAAAAGGTGTCCCTGCACATGGCAGAGAGATAGGAGCAACTGATCTCTAAGGTCCCTTCCAGCCTAAGCTGTTCTAAGATTTGTGGGTTTGTTAAACTGTTGACCTAGTAGAGTACAGTTATTTAAGTGCACCTGGAGTGTGTTAAACTCTTTAGGCATGTACCAAACATCATGGATCTCATCTTGCATGCAGCAACTATTTATGGCTAAAATTTGACTATTTTGATTTTCAAAATGTGACATGTGTTTGCCTAGGGTAAATCTTTACTTATTGTGAGTTTGAGGTACCTAGTGCAGCAACAACTTCATTTAGGAGTGGTACCACATCACTAAGGTCAGACTTCTGGTTTTCTGTCTCTTCTATGTTACATATTACTAGAGATGATTAAGGGAGATTGTCCCTTTTCAAACTGCAGAAAGCCTAAGCTCAATAGGTAGTTATTATTAGCACTTCCTTTAAGCACATTCTGCAAGTGCATTCCTGTAGGATTAGTAGACCAACCTGACATTAGAAAACTGAAAATTTAACAGCAAAGGAAACTTACAGGGGAAAATAGTGATTTTAAGACAGTGCCATCCTGCACTGCTCTCCCTTTTAAGCATATGAAAATGCTAGGAAAAGCCTCTCATCCTAAATGAATGTGTTAGGAAAAAATGCCTGCATTTGCAAGTAAATGAAAAGGAAGTGAACCTGATTATTCAGATATAAACCAGAGCAGAACAGATGAACAATTCTATGGCATCTATTGCTTTTTCTCAAGTTATTTTTTCCCCTTAAAAAGATAAACTCTCATTTATTTAAGGTACATAGTCACTTTTATTATCTCGTGCTTGTTTCATAAGAGAAATGAAGACCTTCTCATATTAGCTGTTAAAAATACATTCCAGTGTTTTTTGCAGAGTAAGCCTGGAACATGTCTGACTCTAGGTGCTCTGCATCTGTGTTTTGATTTGCTGCTGTGAGCACTAGATATGTCAGAGAAGAGAAATATGGTTACAGACTTTGATACTGCAAAGTGCTTTTCACAAATGCTGACTATGCTGGGGTTAAGACATCGTCTGATGATGAATAGACATTTACCTGGAGCAAAGAGTGAGAAGCAGACTGGATGTGAGGAGGAAGTTCTTCAGCATGAGAGTGGTGAGAGCCTGGAATGGGATGCTCAGGGAGGTGTTTGAGGCCTCATCCCTGGAGGTGTTTAAGGCCAGGCTGGCTGAGGCTGTGGCCAGGCTGATCTAGGGTAGGGTGTCCCTGCCCATGACAGTGGGGTTGGAACTAGGTGATCCTTGTGGTCCCTTCCATCCCTGACTGATTCTGTGAAGCTGTGGAGTCCTGTTTATTCCACAGTCTGCTCCAGTCAAAGGGCTAGAAGCCTCTGGAGAGCTGTGCAGTTTGCACAGCACACCTTTTTGCAACTTGAGAGTGGTCTTTTATGTGGAAAGCAAACCAACCTCCTCAGAGCCCTTGCTAAGTATCGTAATGTTCTTTGTGTAAGAGTGCAACAGATGGAGATTAACTTACTCTACTCTTTTTCTAAGGAAATGGTGGCTGAGGCCCCATTCCTGGAAGTGTTTAAGGCCAGGTTGGATGAGGCTGTGGGCAGCCTGCTCTAGGGTAGGGCGTCCCTGCTCATAGCAGGGCGGTTGGAACTAGATGATCTTTGTGGTCCCTTCCAACCCTGGCCAATACTATGTAAAGGGCAGTAAAATAGTAACACTTTCACTGAATTGGAGATGAATACAGAAAGGTTGTGCCTAAAAATGTGCAGAAAAAGATGCAGCAAACATGAATCCTCAACACCTAATACAGATACATGAGAATTCCCCCAAACCCTTCCCCCAGCAAACCCAAGCCACCAAGCCCCAGTGTTCATTTCCCCCCATCTCCTGTTGTCTTCAGTTAGGCCCAAGCAGGCTGAAATTCACTTGAAGGCCATGGCTCAGTAGGCACTGCTCACATGGTTACCAGATAAGGATCCCTCTGGAGAGTTGAAAGCGAAAGGGAGAGAGAGAATGAATTGACCTTGCTGCTCACTTTTACAGTGTTTGCAGGATTTATGGGATTCAATAGCAAAATTATGGTGTCTGAGACTGTCCAGTTTGTCCCTTGGCATGAATCTGGTCTCTGTAGTTTTCTTGGGGAATCTGGGATAACCAGGAACCCCTCAAACCACAGCACTAAGTAAAACACATCATCACACTTGCATTGCACAGGGATATTACAAACCTGTCCCCTCTGCTCTGCCCTGCTGAGACCTCATCTTGAGTACTGTGCTCAGTTTTGGGCTGCCCATTTGAAGAGGGACAGCGATCTGCTAGAGAGGGTTCAGCAGAGAGCTACAAGGATGATTAGGGGATTGGAATGCTGCCTTGTGAGGAGAGGCTGAGGGACCTGAGACTTTTTAGTCTGGAGAAGAGAAGATTGAGAGGAGACTTAATAAATGTTTATAACTATCTGAGGGCTGGGAGTCAGGAGAAGGGGAACAGACTCTACTCACTTGCTCCCTGAGATAGGACTAGAGCAATGGCTGGATGTTAGGAGGAAGTTCTTCACAGAGAGAGTGATTTCCCTTTGGAATGGGCTGCCCAGGGAGGTGGTGGAGGCACCGTCCCTGGAGGTGTTCAAGCAAAGCCTGGATGAGGCACTTAGTGCCATGGTCTGGTTGACTGGATAGGGCTGGGTGCTAGGTTGGACTGGATGATCTTGGAGGTCTCTTCCAACCTGGTTGATTCTATGATTCTGAGTTGCAATACAAGAGGTTCCACCTCAACACAAGGGGGAGTTTCTTTACTGTAGGAGTCACAAAACACTGGCACAGGCTCCCAGAGAGGCTGTGGAATCTCCTCTGGAGACTTTGAAGCCCTGTCTGGATGCGTTCCTGTGTGACCTGAGCTAGATTGGATGCTCCTGCTCTGGCAGGGGGTTTGGATCCAATGATCTCTTTGGGTCCCTTCCAACCCTTGACATCCTGTGATCCTGGGATACCACCACAAGAGTCAGTAAACAGAACTTAATCCTGTCAATGATTGTGCAGCCTGTAGTCAGAAAGTGCTTCATGCTGGGAATTTATTGCCAGTTGTCCCAACGTGAATACATGACTCTGACAAGTTCTGTGAGAACAGAGCTTCTTCAGCATGACTTCTTCTGACCCCAAGCAGAAGGTCTTTGGCTCAGAGATGCCAGTGACTTTTCATATCAACCTTGTGGTGAAGCAGTTGGTGCTTGCATGTAGAAAGATGACTTTTAAAGGCAGATACCTTCTCACAGGGCTCATCTTCTGACAGCCAGCATTCCCTTTGGTTTTACATGTGCCTATATGAACGTAATGTGCTGATGAAGCTTCTCAGCATAGTTTTTAATCCGAGTGCTAAACTGAATGGAGTAAAAAAAACTGTGTATTTCTGTTGTGAAGGGGTTTTGTTTGGGTTTTGGGGGACTAAATATGAGGCCGAATTTAAAAGGGTTTAAATAATTTAATATTGTATACACAAGGAATTTCCCCCTCCCCAAATTTATACACAGTTACCCTACACAGGGTCTTTGTATGCGGTTGGGAAATTATTTTACAGAATGCCTATTTACAGCAAAAATCAGGAATTTAGTAGAGGTTTGGAAGGGTTTTGGATAGAGAGAGTCTTGTGGCATGAAAGTGCCACTGGTAAAATTACTGAGAGTCCATGCTAGCCGAATCGAGATGGCTCAGTTACTCCCTGGCTGGAGTCACAGCCTCGGTGATCCCAAAGACGTGTATCAAAAGCCACGCTGTTGACCCTCGTGGATCTGACTAGTTCAGTCCAGGTATTATTGGGGTGTGCTGTCTGAAGGCTCCACGGGCACGATGGAGCTGGGAAGGGCAGGCTGGAGCGGCAGCTGGCCAGGAGCGCCTGGGCTGATCTTCCCTGGGCTGGTGCACAGTGCTGTGGGTCGGAATCATGCAGCGGCAGTGGCCCCAAAAGCGGCAAAGCGGCTAGGAGCGGCGGGTGGAGGAGGGGGGCAGGAACACTGAATAGCCTCATTTATGAGATATGGGCCCGAGATGGATGGTCCTTGGCCACAATTCTGTCCAATAAGAGCCTGGCAGCAGGCCAAAACATACCAAATAAGGTGAAACCCATGGGTCCGGTACCCCCAGATATGGAGAGGGCTTAGGTGGATCCCCACCCCAGGCGCGTGAGCATACACAACCTGTTTACCCCAACCTTGCAAGCAGGCAGGCCAGGCTCGAAGGCACCAGGCTTATTGTGCTCCTTTGTCCCCCTGAATTTGTTTTCCCCAGGTTTGGGCAGGGCAACACCTTTCAGGGGCACAACATGTCCGGGCATGAACAGACTTGTAAACGCAGCTATTTGGGTCTATGTGGCCCTCCACCACAATTACTCAGTATCACAGTATCATCAGGGTTGGAAGAGACCTCACGGATCACCAAGGTGATGTCAAGGGCACTGAAACCTGACTGTAGAGCTGCTTACATGAGTTGTACATCTGTCTATATTTCCAGTTATTCCTGATTTGCAAATCTGTCAAGAGAATTTGTGCCCTGAAGCTGTGGCCACTTAGAAAAACAGGAGTAGGAGCACAGCAGACTCATCCCTCAAAGGCTGGGGAGTAAATGAAGAGATTTTGGGTTTGAATCTTCTGCATTATTTAGCTTTTTTTTTTTTTTTTTGAACAAACAATCCAAAAAACAACCCAAAGAAAAGACTACATCCTTTCATGTAAACATTTTAAAGGTTAGTTGAGTGTTTCTCCTTCAGGGTTACCATGGTGATGAGAGTAATGTGAAGGCCTAGCTAGGCAGGTACTAGATTAGGCTAAACTCATTTATCCATCTTTTCATCTGCAAAATGCATGGCCAGAAGATGAATAGCATCATTTAGAGCACTCTCTCCTGACAGGCTGCTGTAAGCTCATCCCCAAGAGTTCACCTTAACACATGGGCAGAGAAGTTTTGCAGCCCTAAAAGCCCTGCAAAAGGAAGCTGGATTTCAAACTAGATCTCCAATTACAAATGCTTGAATCAATAATGAAACTCAGCAATAGCAACAATAAAAGCCCCAGCTTGAGAAGAAGTTGGAGAGGGGAGACTATGCAGGCAGAGGAAGCTGAATGATTTCTTTTTCTAGTGGTGCTGAAACTGTTACTTACTGCAATGCCTCATTAGCTCTCATAGGCAGGCCTCTTACGCTGCACAGGCTGTTTCACAGTCTGAGTGCTAACTCCCATTCTGATCAAGTTGCCCTGTTGTGTTGGTGGGCTCAGGTGTCTCTTGCCAGCTTTCTCTGATTCACTTACTATTCTGCTACTGATCTAAGAGAAATCTCAACCACACATTCCTGTGAAAATGAGTCTCAAGAAGACCTCAAAATGCTGTGTATGTTTTTGCTGTGCTTAAGGGTAGTTATTTGTCTCTGCATCAGGCAGCTCTTCGTCTACCATGCTTACAAAGACCTTCAGAAGACAACTACAGCTACACCCTGGAATGACTTCTTCTGTTTTGGTTTTCTGTTTGAATACCTTAACTTTCCTTACAATATGTACATATATCATTAATATAAATCTTCATTTAATACCAATCAATTGTGTATAATCTGGCTCTTCCATCACTCTCAAAAAAAAACCCCAAACTGTTGTAGTGCTTCATATATTAATTTCACTCTCAAACTGTGAGGTTTGTGTTGTTACCTTGAAAATTGTATTTAAGCGTATGCAAGCTGGAGTTGTTTTATTGAACATGAGTTTTGCTGAGCATGAGCCAGCAGTGTGCCCAGGTGGCCAAGAGAGCCAATGGCATCCTGGCCTGGATCAAGAGCAGTGTGGTCAGCAGGACAGGGGAGGTTATTCTGCCCCTGTGCTCAGCACTGGTCAGGCCACACCTTGAGTGCTGTGTCCAATTCTGGGCCCTTCAATTCAAGAGAGATGTCGAGATACTGGAATGTGTCACCAGTGATGAAGCTGGTGAGAGGCCTGGAACATAGCTCTGTGAGGAGAGGCAGAGTGAGCTGGGGGTGTGCAGCCTGGAGGACGCTCAGGGCAGACCTCATTGCTGTCTATAACTACCGGAGGGGAGGTCGTAGCCAACTGGAGGTCAATCTGTTCTCCTTGCAACCAGCAACAGAACAAGGGGACACAGTCTCAAGTTGTGCCAGGGCAGGTCTAGGCTGGATGTTAGGAGGAAGTTGTTAGCAGAGAGAGTGATTGGCATTGGAATGGGCTGCCCAGGGAGGCGGTGGAGTCACTGTCCCTGGAGGTGTTCAGAAAAAGCCTGGATGAGGCACTTGGTGCCATGCTCTGGTTGACTGACTAGGGCTGGGTGCTAGGTTGGCCTGGATGAGCTTGGAGGTCTCTTCCAACCTGGTTGATTCTATGAATGTTGAGGAAACGAACTGCTTTGTAGTATGTTCTTAAGGAGAAGCGGGAAAATGCCATCTCCTTCATGATTTTGTAGTTGGTGGAGATTCCTAATGTCTCTTATGCTGTAAATCTAGATTAGTTGATGTCCTGGGTTTGCCTAGAATAGAGTTTTGGTGTGGTTTTGGGTTTTTGGTGTTTCACTTTGTTTCTTTCTTTGACAAGAAGCTGGGGGCGGGGGGCACACCAAGATAGGGAACTGAGCCTCATAGCCTCTGTATAAGTGAACGGGCTGGCCAGCTGATTCTTGGTGATTTGAGCAAGAGACTGGGCTGGACTATTGTGGACTGTGCTGTGGTTTGTGTCACTTTATGTACTATTTCAGCAGAATTATTGTTATTCCTGATTGTTCTCTTTGTGCAGTTCCCTTAAACTCTTTATCTCAGTCCACTGAGAGGTGAGGTGGGGTGGTTGTGTGACTGGCTATGTGGAATTCAGCTGCCAGCTGATATTTCATTCCAAATATCTTACATTTTCTTATTTAGCATAATTTAACAGATTTTTAAATATTAATTAACTGCCAGTTTCATTCTTTTTAGTCAGGAATGCTTCTGGCTACTCAGGGCATAATTAGCACTACATTATTATAGTTTAAGTGAATTAAAAGTTATTTACAAATTTGGAACACAGCTGCATTTTATTCTGAATATCTTTACCCTGAAGGTTGGCTTTCAGTCCAAAAAAAAATGAGATGTTTTTGCTTTTCAACATGGGATAACAAAGGCTTATGCAGTTGTTTTCTTAATTTAGATTATGGATTACTTACCCTGTGCTTTCACTTGTCCACTGACCCCCTTCTCATCCACAGTAGTAAAAAGACAGTACAGTAAAGCTATTTTTAATGTTAAGGGATGTAATAGGCCAATTAATACACACAGTCTATCTACTGTACTTGTTCTCACTGGAGTTAAAAAATGCATAGTCCAACTTCTTTTCTGTAAATGTAGATTCATACATATTCAGTGTCACAATATGTGGTGTACTGCAGCCACCACCCCCAGCCCCTTAGCCAAGTAATCTTTTTCCTCCAATAATGGTTATGGAGCTTTGGATCAGTAGTGTGCTGCCTCAACAATTTTGGAGGTCTTATTTTATTCGAAGTTGGGAGGATAAAAGACTGAATCTCCGTGTTTGAGATACAGCTAAGGTTTTGTTCCATGTTCTTGGCTCCTAGGATTGCTGTAATTCTAATCACGAGAGGATAAATTTATGTAGAGTAGAATGTCTGCTTGATGCAACTTGCAAATGAAAGATAAAATATGACTGCCCTGTTTTCTGAGTGTTTTTGAGACCAGGAGACAATCAAGAGAAATCAACAGCTAAGAAAAACATCTTAAGCTTGGGGAAGAGCACTTCCTCATCAGGAACAGCTCTCTTTTTTATTCTTTTAATGCAACTATAAAATTGAAGTGGACTTGCTTCGTGACCCCTATTTGTCTTCCCTACCTGCATTTGTTTGTGCTGTCTTGCAAACCAAGCTCTGACTCTCTTCCAGAATATTAACCTTGATTGTGCATCGAGAGATACTGTTCTCATTTGTAATTAACCATGAGGTGTGTATTTGAACCAAAAATATTAAGTGAGGAAACAGTTACAAGTATTACAGGATATGCTTTTCAGAAAATCTTGTTTTAGTATAAAGATTTCCCAGAATGTAAGAAAGGCCTCTAAAAGACATGAAAGAAAGTGACACCAGGATGAATGGTGTCCTATTCCTAGGTGACTGAGTCTTTCTTTGAATAATGTCACAAAGAAATAACTCCATCAGTGGCTAAAGTTTAAATATGTTTCCAGTATGTTATGCCTGAAATGGAAATAACCAAAAGTGTTGCACAAGTAGGAATTTCTCTTAATCTGTTACTTTGCCCTCCATGCAAATGATAAGCCTTCATTCATGATGGAATATTCCTTTTATCAATGCAGTCTCTAGGACTGCTATTTCACTTTCAGTCTCCCTTCTTTCATGAGGGATCATAGAGTCATAGAATCAACCGGGTTGGAAGGGACCTCCAAGCTCATCCAGTCCAACCTAGCACCCAGCCCTATCCAGTCAACCAGACCATGGCACCAAGTGCCTCAGCCAGGCTTTTCTTGAACACCTCCAGGGACGGTGCCTCCACCACCTCCCTGGGTAGCCCATTCCAATGCCAATCACTCTCTCTGGCAACAACTTCCTCCTAACACCCAGCCTATATCTCCCCCTGGCACAACTTGAGACTGTGTCCCCTTGTTCTATTGGTGGTTGCCTGGGAGAAGAGGCCACCCCCCACCTGGCTACAATGTCCCTTCAGGTAGTCACCTGAGGTCACCCCTGAGCCTCCTCTTCTCCAGGCTAAACAACCCCAGCTCCCTCCCTCCTCATAGGGTTTGTGTTCCAGGCCCCTCACCAGCTTTGTCGCCCTTCTCTGGACACCTTCCAGCACCTCAACATCTTTCTTGAATTGAGGGGCCCAGAACTGGACACAACACTCAAGGTGTGTCCTGACCAGTGCTGAGTACAGGGGCAGAATAACCTCCCTTGTCCTGCTGGCCACACTGTTCCTGATGCAGGCCAGGATGCCATTGGCTCTCTTGGCCACCTGGGCACACTGATGGCTCTTCAGCCTACTATCTATCAGCACCTCCAGGTCCCTTTCCTCTTGGCTGCTTTCCAGCCACTCAGTCCCCAGCCTGTAGTGCTGCTTGGGGTTGTTGTGGCCAAAGTACAGAACCTTGCACTTGGCCTTGTTAAATATCATCCCATTGGCCTCTGCCCACCTATCCAGCATGTCCAGGGCTCTCCTGCAGAGATGTCAGTGAAACTTCTGTCAGTATCTCTATCATATTATTCTGAAGTTTCCTAAAGTAAGAGTCAGCAAAACAGCAGGTAACAAGCGTCAATGAAGTGTCTCTTGTGAGACTGCCAGCCCTTCTAGGCTTTTATGTGCTCCATGAATTAAATGGGATGAGCACTGAGTTACAAGGTCTCTGAAGGGGGACTGAGATTCAAGCAGCGCTGTTTGTGCCACCAGTGCTACAAGTCTGTGCGTCGGTTTCGTTCCCAACCCCTCACTTTAATGGTGCAACTGCTTTTGCACACAGGGTGACTGTGACTTCCTCTCCTCCTGCTTTTGTGAAATCTGCTTGCCTTTTCAGAAGTTTAAAATTCTTCACTCTCAGCTAGCAAAAACTTGACCTTTCAAAACTATGCTAAGACAAATAATGTCACTCATAAAAGCAGAGCTCTTTGTGTATGTAATTATCCCTCATATGAATAGAAATACCCAAGGCTGACCTTTAAAGCATGCTCTCTGGGCTATCATAACTTAAGAAAAAGAAGGCTATTTTTCCCTTTTAACTTAACAGGCAAAGTTAGGTAAGAGAGGAATTAATTCCTTTTCCTTTTTTTGGTGAAAAACAAATCTTAATAATTGCCTTGTTTTCCTTTGGAAAGCTAGTATTCTGAGCATAGAGCATGTGCTTTTTCATGGCAACATCTGGGAGGACCCTTTAATACTGTGAATGCATTCAGCAGGTTTCAGCAGCACCCACATTAATGCAGCAGACTGGAACAGCTCCATCCATTGACTCAATGGGCCGTGAAATAAAAACCTTCTCTCCGTAAGCATTGACACACTAGACCTCGGTGGATTGAAGCTCTCATGATGAGTTACCAAGTGAATGGTAACCTCTTTTAGGCCCTGGCATGATAGATTTACAGCAGAAAAAAAAGTGAATGAAGCATCATTTTTTTCAGGATCCTTTAGTTTCAGGTGTATTTGATAGTTGAAGTAGTTACATTTTGAGGGCTTTTCAACATGGTCCAAGCTTCATGTGAAATTAAAAGAAACATTATTTTACTTATGAGTCTAAATCTAGTCTTCAGTAGATGTTTTGAAGACAGACATAGAATCATAGAATCAACCAGGATGGAAGAGACCTCCAAGATCATCCAGTCCAACCTAGCACCCAGCCCTAGCCAGTCAACCAGACCATGGCACTAAGTGCCTCATCCAGGCTTTTCTTGAACACCTCCAGGGACGGTGCCTCCACCACCTCCCTGGGCAGCCCATTCCAATGCCAATCACTCTCTCTGTGAACAACTTCCTCCTAACATCCAGCCTAGACCTGCCCTGGCACAACTTGAGACTGTGTCCCCTTGTTCTATTAGTGGTTGCCTGCAAGAAGAGGCCACCCCCCACCTGGCTACAATGTTCCTTCAGGTAGTTGTAGACAGCAATGAGCTCTGCCTTGAGCCTCCTTTTCTCCAGGCTAAACACCTCCAGCTCCCCCAGCCTCTCTCATAGGGTTTGTGTTCCAGACCCTTCACCAGCTTTGTTAAAGAAACAACATTATTTTACTTCTGAGTCTAAATCTAGTCTTCAGCAGACATTTTAAAGTCAGACATATTTCTGTTCCGTGTTGCAAATGACCAGAGAAGATTTTACATGCTCCACCTCTGTGTCAGCTAGTGGTTCCTGTCTTTCTGCAAGACTGGTGTACAGCTAGGGAATGGATTAACGAGTCCTGTTCACACTTTGGTGTTTAATTGTCCTAATTAAAACTGCCAGGTAAGGTGGTTTGAGTGGCTGACATTGCACTGTAGAGTGTTGGGGAATAACGTGTGCAGTCCATCCTTATGTCTGAAACCTGGCAGTGGCAGTCCTCAGCTTCTGCAGAGGACTTTTCTCTGTGCCATAGAAACAAAGTCAAATGTGCACTGGCTCCAAAAAACGTTGTCTTTAGATTTACTCTTGATCTCAATCAAAGCTCCAAACACTTGATTCAGTTGTATTTCTGCTGCTTCTTTTGCCCTTGCTCCCTCAGCTGCAGTGCTAGCCTGTACATAAGGATTCGTAGAATGGTTTAGGTTGGAAGGGACCTTGAGGATCACCTAGTTCCAAACCCCTGCCATGAGTAGGGACACCTTCCACTAGATTAGGTTGCTTGAGGCCTCATCTGGCCTGGCCTTGAACATTTCCTGGGAGGGGGCATTCATGTTCTCCCTGGGCAACCTGTTCCAGTGTCCCACCACCCTTGTTGTAAACAATTTCTTCCTAATATCCAGTCTAAATCTGCACTCTTCAAGCTTAAATGCACTCTCTTGCCCTATCACTACAAGTGCTTGCAAAAGATCCCTTCCTAGCTTTCTTGAAGTCCCCCTTCAGCTACTGGAAGGCTGCCCTAATATTTCCCTGGAGCCTTCTCTTCTCCAGGCTAAACTCTCTTATCCTGTCCCTATATGGGAGGTACTCCAGCTCTCTGATCATCTTGCTGCTGCACAGTGGTTCATAATAGGCATTCAAAATGCATGCAAAGCTGCTAGCACATGGAAATCCACTTGGGTTTGCTTGTTGTCACCTTCAGTCAGTTGCTCGTGACTGGGTTTCATTATGATGGGACTATCTGTTAGGATCATGTGGACAAAGGCACATAACTGGTTCTTGAGACTCATCTGATGTTTCTTTCTGCTACTCTGTGTTTTGATGTCAATCATAGTCTGTGCAACGAGACCTCTGCCAAGTCTTTTTGTTCACCCAAGGCAGTAAGAACCACGATATGCTTTTACACTACACCCACACATGGTTGCCCAGCTCATGGGTGGTCAAGTAGCCTGAACCATCTAAATATGTGAAGCTCATCTGACCCCTGAAAACATTCAATGGTAAAAGTCCATCTCTACACAGTCTTATCACTTATTTTACATATTAAAAAAACCCAACAAAACTAACCACAAAGCTTTTTCAACCACTATGTCTCCTAAATCCTGTTAATCCAGATCTGACACACTGCAGGAAGCTGGCTGTCAGAGACAGGCAAGCTGGATGGTCTTGTGTTGGTGGGTACGGCAAAGTGACCATTACCTACTTATGCTGCTGCTAACCTACCCTGAAGAACAATGGCCCTTAATTAGACCAAAGAAGAAAGGAGATCTCTCCCTCTTCTTGTCAAGTTAGAGAACTTTTTGCAAGTGTGCAGTGATTATGGTGATTTTACTGTGAGCCAAATCTAACTATATGTAGTTAAAAAATACTAAAACCTTTGTGAGACAAGGAGAGAGATGGGTCCTGATTGATAAATTCTGCACAGTGTCCCCATACCCATGCAGGCTACCACTTTATAAAATGAAAAGTAGCAGATAAAGAGTCATCTTGCTGTGGAGATTTGAGATTCTGCACTTTGGCCACAACAACCCCAAGCAGCGCTACAGGCTGGGGACTGAGTGGCTGGAGAGCAGCCAGGAGGAAAGGGACCTGGGGGTACTGATAGATAGTAGCTGAAGATGAGCCAGCAGTGTGCCCAGGTGGCCAAGAGAGCCAATGGCATCCTGGCCTGCATCAGGAACAGTGTGGCCAGTAGGACAAGGGAGGTTATTCTTCCCCTGTACTCAGCACTGGTCAGGCCACACCTTGAGTGCTGTGTCCAGTTCTGGGCTCCTCAATTCAAGAGAGATGTTGAGGTGCTGGAATGTGTCCAGAGAAGGGCAACAAAGCTGGAGAGAGTCCTGGAACACAAACCCTATGAGGAGAGGTTGAGGGAGCTGGGGTTGTTTAGCCTGGAGAAGAGGAGGCTCAGGGGTGACCTCACTGCTGTCTACAACTACCTGAAGGGACATTGTAGCCAGGTTGGGGGTGGCCTCTTCTCTCAGGCAACCAGCAATAGAACAAGGGGACACAGTCTCAAGTTGTGCTGGGGGAGGTCTAGGCTGGATGTTAGGAGGGAGTTCTTCCCAGAGAGAGTGATTGGCATTGGAATGGGCTGCCCAGGGAGGTGGTGGAGGCACCGTCCCTGGAGGTGTTCAAGAAAAGCCTGGCTGAGGCACTTGAGTGCCATGGTCTAGTTGACTGAATAAGGCTGGGTGCTAGGTTGAAGTGGATGATCTTGGAGGCCTCTTCCAATCTGGTTGATTCTATGTGACGATACACTCTTTCTCCATTGCATGCCATCTTGGTGCTATTTAAGTTCTCTTGAGGATCATCTGCCCTAAGGTGTACACACAGCACTGTTCTTGCAAATACTCTTGCAAATCTGAGACCTAGATCAATGGTTTCTACAGGAGAAAACCCCTAAGTGCTCAGGGAGAAATCAGACTTCTCTGCTGTTCCCTCTGTGTTGCTATCTTAAGTTCTCCTTGTCAGACTCTGTGTGTAATAGGGAGGACAGAGGGTTTATTCTCCTGATTTGATCCCTTCAAAATTTCACTGTAGTGCTGTCTCTTTTGCCCTATCTCTAAGTCACTGATCTAACCTGATGGAACCAAATTCCTGCCAAGCAGTGGAAAAGTACAGCTAGCAAATGCTCCCTTCTGCAAACCAGATCCCTGACTGTGCAAGGTGAATTCACAAGATGTAATCTGATAGTGAGGGCATTGCATTAAGTTTTGGAAAACTGAGTTTTGCTGGTCAGCTCTGGAGACCTTTGAAAATTACTTTGGGTCAGATTCTGTAATGTAAGTCTGTTTCCTACTAACACTAGCAGAGTTTATGATTTCAAGGTGCAGAGCTTGTTTTGCTGATGTTGTTATCTAGTAAATCAGAATAATAGGAAACTATTCTGCTAGAAATAATTCTGCTATCCTTGGAGGGATATTGTGACCACAAGTGAGTTCAAATAAGACGGACCAACAGAGGCAAACACAAATCATTCTGGGGAGCATACACACACAAATAGCTGTTAGATCACAGTATCACAGTATCATCAGGGTTGGAAGAGACCTCACAGATCATCAAGTCCAACCCTTTACCACAGAGCTCAAGGCCAGACCATGGCACCAAGTGCCACGTCCAGTCCTGCCTTGAACAGCTCCAGGGACGGCGACTCCACCACCTCCCCGGGCAGCCCATTCCAGTGCCCAATGACTCTCTCAGGGAAGAACTTTCTCCTCACCTCCAGCCTAAATCTCCCCTGGCGCAGCTTGAGGCTGTGTCCTCTCGTTCTGGTGCTGGCCACCTGAGAGAAGAGAGCAACCTCCTCCTGGCCACAACCTCCCCTCAGGTAGTTGTAGACAGCAATAAGGTCTGCCCTGAGCCTCCTCTTCTCCAGGCTAACCAATCCCAGCTCCCTCAGCCTCTCCTCGTAGGGCTGTGCTCAAGGCCTCTCCCCAGCCTCGTTGCCCTTCTCTGGACACGCTCAAGCATCTCAATGTCCCTCCTAAACTGGGGGGCCCAGAACTGAACACAGCACTCAAGGTGTGGTGGTCTAACCAGTGCAGAGTACAGGGGCAGAATGACCTCCCTGCTCCTGCTGACCACACCATTGCTGATGCAGGCCAGGATGCCACTGGCTCTCTTGGCCACCTGGGCACACTGCTGGCTCATGTTTAGGCAGGTATCAATCAGCACCCCCAGATCCCTCTCTGTCTGGCTGCTCTCAGCCACTCCAACCCCAGCCTGTATCTCTGCATGGGGTTGCTGTGGCCAAAGTGCAGCACCCTGCACTTGGAGCTACTGAACCCCATCCCCTTGGACTCTGCCCATCTGTCCAGGCGGTCAAGGTCCCTCTGCAGAGCCCTTCTGCCCTCCAACCCAGCCACATCTGCCCCCAGCTTGGTGTTATCTGCAAACTTGCTGATGACTGACTCCATGCCCTCATCCAGATCATCTATGAAGATGTTAAAGAGGATGGGGCCCAGCACTGAACACCAAAATGATGTTGTCTTCAGTGTTTGAATGTGCAACAAAGCTCTCATGGCTACATTTGATAGATTGATTTTGTTTTTTCCTAGTTCAAATGACTTTTTAAAAAGGTATATTTAAACAGGACCTTCTTATGTTCAGTTTTGTTTTGGAATGGATCACAAGATGCCAGGGGCTGGAAGAGCTCATCAAATCTAACCCCTCTGCCAGAGCGGGGTCATAGTCTAATAATAAGTTTTAAGTAGCAGACTGCTAAAGAAGATGCTCTCCTATTGCCAAGTGTATGTTTTGCAAAGTTACACGTTTGCAAGCAAAGGGAGCTAAATAGACAGTAAAAACCCCAGTAAGAATGCCCTTCAAATCAAGTCTGAGGGTTGTTTTCTGGAAATTGGCTCATTTTGGAGCTCTAGCAGAGTGGGGCTGAGGGATTTGGGGTGTTACGAGTTGCTGTCTATCACATCAGCTCATTGCTTGGTGTTCAGAACGTCTCATACATATGTGTAATTTGGGTACCTAGACCAGATTTCCCTTGTCAGTGGCAGGGATCAAAAGCATTGGTAATTATCTTGAATTGACCAAGTTCTTCACTGTCTCTAATTTAGAAGCCAGCACTGTCAAAACTGATGAGTGTCCCATGCCATTGGTGTGTATGTTAATTTTTTTCAGCTGCATAGAAGGTGGCCTTGACTTTGTTTTCAAGAGGTTGCTGGCACAGTGCTCCTCTCCAGAACAATATGATGACAGAAGAGGTTTGTAAGGTTTAAATAAACACCTAGCCTGAAGAGTTTGTTATTGAAACCGAAGCTACAAACTTCTCTGTACTCATTAACGTTTTGAAGCAGTTAGTGTTTAGTCATCCAGTGTTCAAATTAAGGATTTTTTTATCACAGCAGAAGCTTGCAGTCTGGAAACTGTCTAGAGGAAGCGAAGCATGACTAAAACTTTGGCAGACAGATTATTGGCTGGTGTTGTGCAGGAGGAAGTCTCTAAACTAAGAACCCTCAATCAATAGAGGCAGTCAGTATGTGGCTGGGACTGGGAGACTGAAGGCTTCTTAAACACAGTTGGTGGTTGGAGTTAGAGCATAGAAGATACAGCTAAAGATTTCTTTACTCCGGCCATGGATTTTTTGACCCTGAGACATAGCAACTGAAATAAATCCTGGAATGTGCAATCAGCTCATGGTTGCATACCTGCTGGATATCTGTTAGTTGACTCCTGTAAATATTATTCAGTGATATATATTTATAGGTTCTTCTGTGGGACCAAGGGCTTAGTGCCCACAAATGATTAGCTTGAATCCTCTCCAAAACAAAGAGCAAGGTATTTGCCACATCATCACCTGCTTACTGATCTGTAGTAACCTTTGAAGTCATGATGAAGTAGTGAAATGGAGGCCTGGAAAAATCCTTTTGTTTGGTGTCCTTACTAGGAAACATCTGGGATAGTAGTGAGTGAAGTGAAAGAGACTGAAGAAATTTTAGGCCAAGCCAGAGCTGTGAAAATGAGAGGTCTAAAATAAAGCCTGCAAAAGCATGTTTTAGCAGTTTGTACAGACAAACTATTCCATTTATTACTGTAATGGGAGATGGTGCAGGGAATGTAACAACCACTCAATTTCAGGGCCAGTTCCTAGAAAGTTTGCTTCTCCTTATGATTGTTTTGAAACATTTCACATATGTCTTATACTGTAGTTGGCATGGGTGAACATGGATAAACAACCAAGTTAGCCTGGTTAAAAAACCTGCAGTGGGTAAGCTGCTTTCATTAACCATAAGCTTGCTGGCAGTCTGCAGGCGTTACAGCAATGGTGCTTCTCCTTACCTTGTGCGCAATGTGCTCTAGGATGGTGGACCACAGGGAGTTCTGTCCCAGGTGATGCTGACATCAATAAATCAATTCTAATTGATAGCAGGTGCCATTACTTTGTAAGAAGTTCAGCTTCATATTTTCCCCCTTTGCTCTTGTGTGACCCCACCGGGAGTGTTCTGTACAGTTCTGGAGCCTCCAACACAAGAAAGACATCAAACTCGTGGAGTGAGTCCAGAGGAGGCCACTAAGATGATCAGAGGGCTGGGGCACCTCTGCTATGAGGGCAGGCTACAAGAGTTGGAGCTCTTCAGCCTAGAGACGTGAAGGCTTTGAGGAGACCTTGAGGAAGCCTTCCAGTATCTGAAGGGAGCCTACGAGAGGCCTGGGGAGGGACTATTGACAAGGTCTTGTAATGACAGGACAAGGGGTAATGGGTTTAAGCTGGAAGAGGGGAGATTAAAACTAGATGTTAGGTAGAAGTTCTTTCCAGTGAGGATGGTGAGGCACTGGCACAGGTTGCCCAGGGAGGTTGTGGATGCTCCCTCCCTGGAGCCTTCAACAACCTGTTCTAGTGGGAGGTGTCTCTGCATATGGTGGGGGGGTGGAAGTAGATGGTCTTTAAGGTCCCTTCCAACTTAAACCATTCTGTGATTCTATCTATAAAACACTGCTTGTAACCTCCTCACATGTCAGGAATCACTGCCAGGTTAATTTATTTGGGAATGGTTGTGATTTCCCATTTCCTGAACTCACAATGAAAAAATTAGATAAAGAGAAGGTAGTGCTCTGCTTATAATTGAATTCCTGGGGAATTGCTTTATTCCAAATGCCTTGGACCTAAGCACTCCACAAACTAGAAGTATGTGCCTCAAACTAATCCTTCAACACAAAACATAGCCCATCTTTAGGCTGCAATGCAAATCAGTCTGCAGGCCAAACAATGATGCAACCATCACACAAACTCATCATTCCAGGCATGCTGAAGAGCTTAATGGCACAGGGAATTAAACAAGTACAACCAGCACAGACAGAAATCAATCTTTCACATCGTTAGTAATGGATACTTTATGTGTTTTGTGATTTTAGTCAAATCGTGACTCTGCATAATTAAAAAGGCATTTGCAGAGCCATGGAGTAACCAGAATAAACATGGCGAGGAAACACACTTTGAAATGGAGGACACTGTTACTACCTAAATGACAGATAAGAGCTGTGTTTCCATAAGGGCTATTGTAGCCAGGTGGGGGGTGGCCTCTTCTGCCAGGCAACCAGCAACAGAACAAGGGGACACAGTCTCAAGTTGTGCCAGGGTAGGTATAGGCTGGATGTTAGGAAGAAGTTCTTCACAGAGAGAGTGATTTCCCATTGGAATGGGCTGCCCAGGGAGGTGGTGGAGGCACCGTCCCTGGGGGTCTTCAAGCAAAGCCTGGATGATGCACTTAGTGCCATGGTCTGGTTGACTGGCTAGGGCTGGGTGCTAGGTTGGACTGGATGATCTTGGAGGTCTCTTCCAACCTGGTTGATTCTGTGATTCTAGAAGTACCTGTGGCAATGAAATGAGAACATGAGGTGACTTCCTGTTGCAAAACAGTTGTCCACAGAAATTCATCCACAGTTTCACTAACTGTTTTGGATAGATAACACATCCAAAATGATGAACTCATAGAATCACTTATGTCCCACTGAGTTTAACCCTTGGGTGTTGCATTCATGCCCTAGAAACTTATTTCATTACGTTTCCCCACCTTAAGGCTGCATCATCCCAAATCAGCTGTTTGAAATAGCTGTTTCAGCTGCATGGTTTGCTCTTGCTACTGTAATTTAATATTTTCATTAGCTCAGTAAAGAATTTAAAGTCTTTTATGTTTCAAAGGCATAATATGTGTCGTGGTGGGAATCAGGTAGGAATTGCTATTGTTTAATGAACACTTTACGGATCCTGTAAAGTAATTATGCAATGTAATTAAATTATTGAAATTCAGTTCCCAACTTTGTTTCTTGAATAGACTTAATTTGATCTTTGGGTAGGGAATAACTTTCTTTCAGTTAAATCATCTGTAGGCAGAATAGAGAGTATGTCATTAGAACATAGGTGGCTTGGGACTCTGTCAGTAGGAAAAACAAAGAGCTTCCCTGTTTTGATCTATTCTCTGTTTGATGGCTTGTGTTCATCACGGGGGAGTCACATAACTGCTATCAGCTGCTCACTGAATTAGCTTATTTAAAATGGTTTTCAATAAATATATTATCCAGCTATTAGCAATAGGCTGGTAGGTGAAATAATACTCAGGCTCAGTTTCTCGTTTGGAGCAGTAATACATGCAAATCTTCCTCCAGAACCTACAGCACATAGAAGGATTCAGACAGAAACCAAATATTTGAAGGCTCTGGGCAATTAGCTCTGACTGAGGCAAGTTGACATGGAACTCAGTGAACACATTATTAATGTAGCAGGTGTGCCCTGGGTATTTTTGGCTTTTTTTTTCCACTTTCTTTAATGCAGAATCCAAGCTGAGACTTCAAAAAATTTCCAATCCTTTTGCTTGATCACTTTGGAAAATAAGGAAATTATTTCTGTCTTGCACCTGGGAAAGAACAGTCCCATGTGTCAGTATAGGCTGGGGACTGACCTGCTGGAGAGCAGTGAAGGTGAAAAGGACTTGGCAGTCCTGGTTGGATGGAAGGATGGCCATGAGCCAGCAGTGGGGCAAGGAAGGCCATTCTGGGGCTGATTAGAAGGGCTGTGGTTAGTAGGTCAAGGGAGGTTCTCCCTCCTCTCTATTCTGCCCTGGTGAGACTCATCTGGAGTATTGTGTCCAGTTCTGTGCCCCCCAGCTCAAGAAACACAGGGAGCTGCCTGAGAGAGCTCAGAGCAACAGAAATGATTGAGGAAGTTGAACACCTTCCTTATGAGGAGAGCCTGAGGGAGCTGGGGCTTCTTAGCTTGGTGAGGAGGAGACTAAGAGGTGACCTCATCCATGTTTATAAATATGTGCAGGCTGAGTGCCAGCAGGATGGAGCCAGCCTCTTCTCGGTGATGCTTAGAGACAGCACAAGTGGCAGTGGTGGAAATTGAGGAATAGGAGGTTCCACGTGGACCTCAGGAAGAATTTTTCTCTCTGTGAGGGTGACAGAGCACTGGCACAGGCTGCCCAAGGAGGCTGTGGAATCTCCCTCTCTGGAGATATTCAAGAGCTGTTTGGATGTGTTCCAGTGTGATCGGCTCTAGGTGATGCTGCTCTGGAGGGCGGGGGGGGGGGGGGGGGCTGGACCAGATGAGCTTTCGAGATCCTTTCCAGTCCCTGACATTCTATGATTCTGTAGTAGTCCACTCACCAAATCCACATTTTTCCAGCTTAGAGAGAAGGATGATGCTGGGTAGTGTGTCACAGGCTTTACAAAAGTCCAGATGGATGACATCTGTTGGTCTTCCCTTGTTCAGTGATGGAGTTATGCCATTGTAGAAAATGACTACATTGGTCAGGCAGCACTTGCCTTTGGTGAAGCTATGCTGGCTGGCATGAATCATCTCCCTGTTCTCTATGTGTTCCATCACATG